>NC_080487.1:4575000-5315000 GCF_030265055.1 Doryrhamphus excisus | reverse complement strand
GTATATACGTATCACCTCAGTCAGAGACAATGGGAGGACTTATGTTAAAAAAATATTGAGACAATAGAAGGACAATAGGAGGACTTATGTTAAAGCGTATATACGTATCACCTCAGTCAGAGACAATAGGATGACTTATGTTACAGCATATATACGTATCACCTCAGTCAGAGACAATGGGAGGACTTATGTTAAAAAAATATTGAGACAATAGAAGGACAATAGGAGGACTTATGTTAAAGCGTATATACGTATCACCTCAGTCAGAGACAATAGGATGACTTATGTTACAGCATATATACGTATCACCTCAGTCAGAGACAATAAAAGGACTTATGTTAAAGCATATATACGTATCACCTCAGTCAGAGACAAAAAGAGGACTTATGTTAAAGCGTATATAAGTATCACCTCAGTCAGAGACAATAGAAGGACTTATGTTAAAGTGTATATACGTATCACCTCAGTCAGAGACAATAGAAGGACTTATGTTAAAGCGTATATACGTATCACCTCAGTCAGAAACAATCGGAGGACTTATGTTAAAGCGTATATACGTATCACCTCAGTAAGAGACAATAGGAGGACTTATGTTAAAGTGTATATACGTATCACCTCATTCTGATACAATAGGAGGACTTATGTTAAAGCGTATATAAGTATCACCTCAGTCAGAGACAATAGGAGGACTTATGTTAAAGCGTATATACGAATCACCTCAGTCAGAAACAATAAGAGGACTTATCTTAAAGCGTATATACGTATCACCTCAGTCAGATACAATAGGACGACTTATGTTAAAGCGTATATATCACACAACGCCAGCAAATATCCATGTTTGTCCCTGTATCGGGAGACGCATCAATTTGAATCACTGAAACAGTGTTGCATTCATCATGTGGCGTAGAAGATTACAGCCTAATTCAAAGTCAATGGAAATGCCACTAATGTTGTATCCGTGTGAGTTGATATGACATCATTACTGTGGGATTAAACAACAATCATGAACAGTCATGGCGGTACAGTACATTTTAGTCTGATAATGTCAAGACAGCACATAGTAAGTATTAGACTAGGAGTGTAAAGGTACACCATAATAGTCTAAAGAGTCACTGATTGGTTCATTTTGGGAAAAGTTAGTGTACTAACGTATGTATTTTTCTCATTGACATATTTCACCTGGAAGGTACCTGGAAGGTTCTGAATGTTACGTTACCCTAGTAAGTGCTAATAGTGCATATGGCATTTTTGGATGTGGAAGAGTACAAAAAGTAAATGCAATTTGGAACTAACCAGTCTGGTAATGAGGGGGACCCCAAAATGCCAGAAGTGTTCGTTGAGAAGTCCACTGTATACCACGTTCCCAAACAGAGCAATGGTTCCTGGTTTGCACAGACCTGGTTTAGTTTCTGCAAAATACACAACAACATATAAAAATGATAATGTAATATGCAGTACACATAGAGTACACATAGAGTTTCTGTATGGAAACATTCAATACATCGGTCTCATAGATCGAAATAGTCAAATACAAATGAGAGGCTGGTGAGTGAGAACGGACGGTAAAGTTGAATGGAAAATGAACAGAACAAAAAATACAAAATAAAAGAATAGAAACAGGAACTAAGTCATAAAATTGTAAACATAACCAAAATCGCCACACGGCCAACTCATAGATCGTCACAGTACCCCTGAATTACCTACATCTTTAGACCCTTACTGACTATGATTATTAATTACTTTAGTAGACTGACGGCAAGTACTTCAAAATGTATTTTGTTCTACACAAAAAAAATGCATTTAACTCGCGTTTAATTCTACAGACATGATCTGGACAGCATATCAGCAAACTTCCAGGGAATATTTAAAGCTAACAAAAGACAAAGATGAATTCCTTCTTTCATAGCAACACATATAAAACAATCATAATTGCCCAGGGAAGCTGACATCTATGTCATTTATCTCCTCTGTGCTGGATAAATTGGATAAACACATTCTGTACCTTCTTTCCAAACTGTTTATTTACCCTGACAGACCATCTAACACATAGATCTTAATTGACATATACGTTAAGGTCATGTCTTTAGTTTTTTTTTTTAATAAATCCAAATATCCATTTGAGGCATATAAGACACTGTCAGAATGCCAAGATTTGTTTGGGTGTCTCCAGGCTATCTTCCAGTCCATCATTCGGAATTGTACAAGGTAAAGACACAAGGCATATACACGCTATCCAGGGATGGGTGAGAGACAGTAAGGTTGCAAGAACAGAAAAGAAAACATCTACGTCTGGCATATTGATTCCTGCCGATACTTGGGGGGGTTTCAGTCTCGAGCAATCGCAAACCTCCTCTCACACACACACATTTACAACCTCGGTCACGTTTGGAGGGTTTGCCCCGTACACTCCCAGTCCCAGACAAATTTATTGCCTCCCCTCCTCCTATATTCAGAATCTCTCTCTCTCTCTCTCTCTCTCTCTCTCTCTCTCTCTCTTTCTCAAAGCAGTAGCTCACTTCCAGTATTTATCACTATCCGAGCCCGCAGGACCATCATCAAAATGCAGTCCGCTGGGAGAGTATGTGTGTAAGCAGGAGTCAGAAAGAGGGATGTTTGAATAAAAAACGGGGGATTAGACACCCCTGGTGCCACGCCGATGTTGTATTATGTTAAACATCATGACAACAAGCGGTACAATACGGGTAGGAAACATGTACGATATCGATACGTGACTAAAACGTTCAAGTCATTTATCTCACATAAACAATACTTTATTCTGATATAGGATTATTTTCTTGATTTGGACATTCATCAGTAATGTGAGCGGTGAGCTAAAAATAAAAATCAAGCGTTTTCCCCTCCTTCGTAAATCTCATCATTCGTCGTCTTTATTGACATCCATCACAAATCACGTTCAACTGAAATCTCTTAATATGCGTCTCCTTCGATGTAAAATAAGTGCATTGTTTTTCCATATCAATGTTATAGAAAATCAGTTTTATTGGGCGTAGTTAACTTCTAAAGCAGGGATCTCAAACATGTAGAGTTTGAGGCCCCCGCCTTGATATGAAAGTTTAATGTTAGTTCGGCCCGCGCAAGTTTGATATGGATGCTGTATGGTATCATGTACCCAGAAAAAATTATTACATTTGATTAATGTTCATGTTAAAGGTTAAATAACTGTTAATAGTTATCCTCCCTATCCGTGTGGAAGTGGTAAGTTTTTGGCTATTTAAGTTTAAAGGAAATAACTTGAAGGCTACCGTTTAGGTCGCTAGCTCTCTAGTTTGCGAGTTAGCATGTGTCTCAAGACCCTGCAGTTGCGCAATATGTTGTAAATAAAAAAAGTATAAATGTGACTATAGTCGTGTTTTGTCATGTCTACAGGGCTCTAATAATGCTTTGTTCATTTTAATCTGAAAAAAAATAATTTAATTAATAATTAATTTATTTAATCTATATGTGGTTTCTTAAGTTTTTATTATTTGCTGTTTTATTGTTATTATTATATTTATTTATTACTGATTGATTTTCTTTATTCTTGATTTGTTTATTTATTTTTCATCTTATTTTGTGTAGAAAAATAAAAAGTAAGATATTTCTGTTTTTAATAAATGTGTTTTTTTTTTTTTTTTTGGAAAACCTGATGCCGCCCAGTCTCGCCCAGACCCTAGCTCCAGTGGCCCCCAAGTAAATTGAGTTTGAGACCCCTGTTCTAAAGGAATAATTCGTTCCAGGAGGTTCAACTCTAATTAAAATGGATGTTAACCAAATGGATTTTTCCAGAAGGAAACTAGAAGCACCACAAGTCATTCCCCCCCATAATCATGCTTCACACCAAAATAATAATCCTATATTTGTTGGATCGGTATTTGATATTTTGTCGATCTTATTAAAAAGTTCCCGCCTCATTTGATGTCGTCATATATGATGGACCACTTTTGTCAGAATAACATTTAAGTTCCAAAAGTGTCATTTCTATGAAAAAAAAGATTTATTTGGTTTATTGCAGAATTGTCAGCTCCTTCGTGACAGCCGTACGTCGTGTCCCAGGACACAGCAATTCAGGGAAACAAAGCAGAGTGGGGGTTTGTTTACAAAGGAGTGTGGCTGTATTGAAGAGGTATGGACAAGTCAACTTTACACGGCAAAGAAAGAACGGGATCTTCACCAGAAATGTGGATGCTTCTCACCATTTGTTTTTGTTTGAGAAGATCGATGGACAGCTGATTCAAGAAGGCAGGAAATCATCTGAATCCAAGCGTTTTTTTTTTTTTTCTGGGTTAAAAACACACACACTCCCACCTTTGTCAGCTAGCTGCTCAGCGCTTTTCTCGACACATTGAGTGGAAAAAAGAAACTTCTTGCGCTCCTCATCAAAAATCCAAAATCCCAATTTAGGCTTCACAGTCCATCAAGCCGAGCAGTGGATTTGTCAGCACTGTTACTAATAGCTGCTGATGAAAACCATAAAGGTCAATAAAAGCCCGTAGATGAACTGCTACCGTTTCCTATTACCAGCCAGTCATCTAGAGACAAATATGTCGAGGACAGCATCTTCGAAGGCATCATCTCAGTGCATCGGAGATTTAAAAGGCGTGTCCACGACAAGCCTGACCTTGCAAAGACGCTCCATTGCTGATGAAATTTTGATGAACTCTATGTTAATTATTTGGATTGTGTGGAATAAATTTAGTTAATCATCCATAATACTTATGTGAGACATCAACACACGTACAGTAAACCTCGGATATATCGGATATATGGAACTTGCTGTGATGTCTCTGGTCCAAGCCAGTTACTTTGCATGTCTTTTGCACAGAACAAACTGTATTTCTATATTGTGTATTGTTGGATCCTAGGCTAACCTAGTATTTTCGAATTTGGAAGCATTTTGCTCTTCTGCATCCACACAATAAGTAGATAAATAATAATAATAATAAATAGAAAATAATTCCCTGTCCATATGAGATTAAAAATGTGCTATTTGTTTTTTCCTGCACCAATGTAACTTATCAATACACAATTAAATCATTGTCTAACATCCTTATGGATTAGCTCCCAATCACAAAAGGGTCGTGACAAGCCGTGTGGATGATGTAATATGATTCTATTACGCTCACAAACCTTCCCTGTGGTAGAAACACGCCCACACAGGACGCTGGGAACAGCAGCCTAATAAAACAGCTCTTAATTGGCATACACATCAGTGGTGCTCTCTATGCACAATGTTTATTTAATATGAGCTGAGCTGGGGAAGAAAAAAAAAACAAGTCATTGGTTATTGAAGGACTTGGTTATTGAAAGATGGAAGCATACAGTTTATGAGCATTACTTGTATGATGCACTGACTATGAAAATGGTTTTTTATAAAACGCTAGTAACTTGAGCATGTGATTATCAAGGAGAATGTAAAT
Source organism: Doryrhamphus excisus (assembly GCF_030265055.1). Lineage (NCBI taxonomy): Eukaryota > Metazoa > Chordata > Actinopteri > Syngnathiformes > Syngnathidae > Doryrhamphus > Doryrhamphus excisus. Next base: position 5,309,583 of record NC_080487.1, on the reverse strand, counting down.
ATTCATATAGTAAATTGAACGCTTAATGGTGGTAGTGGTAATACCAGATATTATAGATATGTTTTTCCGTGTACATTAGGGTGCATCAAATTTGAATGGGAAATTTTAAATTCATAATATCAATTTGGCTGGCATTCCATTTTTTTCTAATGAACATAAAAATGCCTTTTGCAAAGTTTTGAGGATCTATTGAGATTAAGGGGTGCCATTAAATTAATATAAATAATGAAATAAAATAAAATAAAATTTAATTAATTAAATTTTAGAAAATAAATATTATATATATTTATATAAAATAAAAATAAAAATAAAAATAAAAATAAAAATAAAAATAAAAATAAAAATAAAAATAAAAATAAAAATAAAAATAAAAATAAAAATAAAAATAAAAATAAAAATAACTGTCATTAGCAATCTGTAGCTAGCTAATGTTAGCAACAGTAGAGGCAATGAGTACTAAATACCTATAAATATGACTACAAATCATTCAAATTACAAATACAAAACCACAAATTTGCTAGTAATATGTAATAGGAGTATAAATACCAACAAAAACATAAAGATCACCTTAGAGTTCTTGAGCTGCAGTCTTTGCTAACCTCAAATCTCCATGGCGACCATTGAACTGTTCACTTTATTCCACAAAAACAGATGTATGGTGGCACCCCTAAATAATCATATATTGGAAAAATATTTTGTATGTGTTGTTTCTATATATATTGGAACACTTTTAGTACACAGCCATATTAAAATTCAATAATTGTGTTTTTTTATGCAATGTAGTGTACATCCAAGGTTAGCGTGGATGATCATGGGAATCAAAGTCAATAGGAGATAGACCTTGTTTTTCTATTGCTTTATATCATGAAAACATGTGATGTGTAAATGAAAGAGTAATTGCATGAAGGTATGTGCACATTTTGTGTCTGTAGTCAGTATATGAAGTATTGTGTGTTTTTAGATGTTTTTGTCAGCCTTGGGAAATGGCGTTTTTTGCCACTAAACTGTTCTTGTATGGTTAGAAGTTTCTTTCGGAGGTTGCCTTGGTTCCATGCTTCATTCATGGGTGTATGACTTTTTTTTTTTACTGTTGTTGGCCTGACAGAGGACTCAAAAGGAAAATGATTTCACCCATTCTTCAAGAGTCCAACCTGTATTTTATGCAAATTTGGCTTTGAGATGCCTTTTCTTGACAAAAGTCATCAGTTCTCTGTGGGTGCAGATGCCCTCACGCCGACCTGCTACCATTTCTGAGCAAGAACTGCATTGGTGGTACCCTGATCGAGAGGCTAAATCAACTTTCAGAGACAGTCCAGATCCATCCCCCCTGAAGCCTTCTTCACAACAATTGAACCTCTCTCCTTGACGTTCTTCATGATCTCATAAATGTTTGCTTTAGGTGCCATCCTACTAGTCGCAATATTCCTGCCTGCGAAGACATTTTTGTGACTGCACGTGTTTCCTTGCAGTGGACGTACAAAGATTTCAAGCCCTGTGTATTTTTTCTTGTGAACTAAAGAGTCACTAGCATGATGTCAGCTGGTCCTTTTGTGGCAGGGCTGAAATGCAGCAGAAATGGTTTTAGATTCTGGATCGTTTGCAAATGTGAAAATTAATATTTGTGTCATTCTCCATTCTCTTTTGGCTATATCTGTTAAATCTGTTTTTTTTGTGTCTAATACCCAAACTAAAGTTATAAACCTTAGAGAATAATATACTAAGTTCTATGTGAAGTATTTCCATAATGCCTCATATTGATCTCAGTGTATAGACTGGTCATATATCTCATCTCGTTTCATATTATCTACATACTGTATTGTATATAACTCTGGGAAAAACTGTTGATTTTTGTTAATACTTAGGTTGTTTATATTGTTTTTTTTTCTATATTGTGTATTTTGTACTGCTTAACTGACTCTGTACTCTGTGCAATACAAATTTCCCCACTGAGGGGACGAATAAAGGCATATCTTAATCTTAATCTTAATCTTAATCTTAATCTTAATCTTAATCTTAATCTTAATCTTAATCTTAATCTTAATCTTAATCTTAAACTAGAATGTACCAAACATTTTGAAGCGGGTTGTGGAATAAGCTATGTATATCTGTGACATGCACACTGCAGACCGAATTGTGAGGGTGAAGATCTAATGTTCTGCCGCTTGAGAAAGAATCCTCCTTCCCTGGCTGGAGGCCATCAAGAGACAATAACAGTTAAGTGGGAGCCGTCGCTTCCACACAGCAGAAGACAAATTGTGAAGAATTTCCTAAAAAAAAAATAGACTTTGCATCAGTCCAATCGTCTTCTGATCACTCACGTTCCTTACCGATTGCTTTGGGCTCCCATCTTACCTGCTCTTTCGGGGTTACATTGGTGCATCATTCCTCCCTGCTGCCTTGCTTATTTTTTGTGACTTTTCTTTCTTTGCACTTTATTTCTTGCCAGTGTAATTTTTTCAATTCTTCTGCCATCTCCTCGGCTTTTATTGTATGTTTATTGTGATATTTTCCAATGACTGCTCTTATTCTTTCTTCCCTTGATGGCTCCTTGTATGTTTTTCCTTTTAATTGTGGTAATTGTTTTTAATTCTGTAAAGCACTTTGTGTTGCATGTCTTTGCAGGAAAAGTGCTCTACAAATAAAGTTGATTTGATTTGAAGATCCAAGAGTGTAAAATGTAAATTCTTGCAGTTTTTCCAACTGCTTTTAACATTATTGGTCAGAAGTGTACGATCGTAGAAAAAAAAAACATCTGTCAAGACTCCAGGTACCATCAGGTCATCTTCATGAACGGTTTGCTGGTGAAGTGACAAGCTTCAGGGCAACCCCAGTAGCGCCTCCATACGAGAGACTTAGACTGTTAAGTAGTTATTAGCCTCCACAGTGAATGACAGTGCAATGCTGCAAAGCCTGTTCTTACATGAAATTGAGAGATATGGTATTTTTTTTTCCAAGCCTGGAATCACCAAACCTCAGTCAACAGCTGCTTTGAGAAGAATCCCGCTGGGTTACTGGAGGAAAAAATTTGTGCCGGCTTGTTCATGTGTTGCCTGTTTATTCCAGGGACTAAGCACTACAAAGCCTTGAAACTGTAAAACAATTTGATTAGCGTAAATATGTTCAATTATACATGCAGATTTCCGACTTTGTGCTCTGGCAACGGAGAGGAAATCCTCCGAGTCGGAATGTACACATGCAGGACTCAAACAACCAGAAGCGTAGTGGGTATACTGTGGGAGCCAGGTAGTTACTCGCGTTTATTTCTGGCTTTATTTCAGTTGTTGTACTCGGGGGTATATTTGTAAAGTGGTTAAGACTGAAAATACTTCATAAAAGACATCTGTTTTCCATGAAAACAAATGTTTTTAAAGGTTTTAAAGAGAAAAAGTGGGATAACGTTTAAGATTGGAATACATAGTTTATGTATTTTTATCATTATTCCACCATCTCATTCCCTATTTGGCGAATAGATGTAATAAATGAATAGGAACTTATTCAATCAACTTGAAAATGTGTTCATAATTGTTGGGGGGGGGGGGGTTAGCGCCTGTGTATTTTTCAAAGCCAAGCGAGTATTCCAAGCAGGAATGTAAAATGAAGGCCATTTGTCATACATTACTCTGCTTTAGTTGACCACGGTGTGGACCATAGTGGACCATTGTGGACCATGGTGGACCATAGTAGACCACTGTGTGGACCATAGTGGACCGTAGTGGACCGTAGTGGACCGTAGTGGACTATAGTGGACTATAGTGGACCACGGTGTGGACCGTAGTGGACCGTAGTGGGCCGTAGTCGACCATTGTGGACCTTAGTGGACCACAGTGGACCATAATGGACCATAGTGGACCACGGTGTGGACCATAGTGTGGACCATAGTGGACCATAATAGACCATAGTGGACCACGGTGTGGACCATAGTGTGGACCATAGTGGACCATAGTGGACCATAGTGGACCGTAGTGGACCATCGTGGACCATCTTCTCCACTCTCCCCAATAGTGGACCATGGTGTGTACCATAGTGGACCATAGTGAACCATGGTGGACCATAGTGGACCACGGTGTGGACCATAGTGGACTACGGTGTGGACCATAGTGGACCGTAGTGGACCGTAGTGGACCGTAGTGGACTATAGTGGACCACGGTGTGGACCATCGTGGACCATTGTGGACCATAGTTGACCATGGTGTGGACCATAGTGGACTATAGTGGACCACGGTGTGGACCATCGTGGACCATTGTGGACCATAGTGAACCATGGTGGACCATAGTGGACCATGGTGGACCATAGTGGACCACGGTGTGGACCATAGTGGACTATGGTGGGGACCATAGTGGACTACAGTGTGGACCATAGTGGACCGTAGTGGACCATCGTGGACCGTAGTGGACTATAGTGGACCACGGTGTGGACCATAGTGGACCGTAGAGGACCGTAGTGGACCATTGTGGACCGTACTGGACCATAGTGGACCATAATGGACCATAGTGGACCATAGTGTGGACCATAGCGGACCATAATGGACCATAGTGGACCATCGTGGACCATCTTCTCCACTCTCCCCAATGTCAGAAAGAAGATATACAGTATTTGTGTGGGCCTGCATGGTTGACTGCCCCCTTGGAGGCTTGGCAGGTGCCACCAATCTGAAGCTTGGCCTGTGTTGCCCTGAGCTGGTCTGGAAGCGAAGGATTGGCCCGGACACTTGACCAGGTGGAATACATAGTTTATGTATTTTTATCATTATTCCACTATCTCATTCCCTATTTGGCGAATAGATATAATAAATGAATAGGAACTTATTCAATCAACTTGAAAATATGTTCATAATTGTTGTTTTTGTTTTTTTTTTAGCGCCTGTGTATTTTCCAAAGCCAAGCGAGTATTCCAAGCAGGAATGTAAAATGAAGGCCATTTGTCATACATTACTCCGCTTTTGTCGATGCTCCCGTGTGCTTGCCTCTCCATTGTTCCTCTGTCTGCGCATCCTTCCAAGGTTGATTTTCTCTCTCTTTAAGACCAATGGGATGAACATTTCATGCATGAAATGACTAGTCTTGGCCCCTCGGTCCCTCCGCACTGCGCATTGAATACACTAACGTATCCACACACACACACACATGCAGCTACGTACACGACACACTCGGTGGATCCACTGATGCACATACATCCTGGTGTTATGGATTTAATGATTTCCCTGGAGCAAGCATTAGACAGACTACATGTACAGTATGTATCACCAACTACTTCAGCTACAGCTCCCTTGACCTTGCAGATTATTGCTCTCCTCGGCAGCGTGCGTGTCTTCTACATTTGTGTTTATTTGTTCTGTACTTCAAAAGTATGTGTGTGTGTGTGTATGGGTGGGGGTGCCTCATATTAAGAGTGGATGTGTTCAATATTGATTTGTTTTAATGTTGGACCTCAGGGGAAAGATGTATAAACAAAACGCACAAAATTGAGCTCATACCTTTCCCACAAATATGCTTCTTTTTGGAATGGAAATATGCACGGATAATACAGTATTTGTTTATGTTTTTACATTGTTGGATGGTAAAAATTGTAGTTTATTTCCAAGAAATGTCACATATGCATGATCGATGGGCTACATCAGGGGTTCCTAACCTTTTTTGCACCACGGATTGTTGTGATTTGGGTCTTTTTTTCACAGACCGGCAATGTGTGGCTGGAAAATACACCAAATATAAAATAACACAACCGGGCTAAAAGCAAATGTTAAGTGCAGGGAAAATATATAAGTCACTGAATCAGTGGGAGGTGTGAGCTTGTTTCGTTGAGACGAGATGGTCCCATCCAGGTGTGATGGGAGACAGTGAGTCCTTAACAAATTATTTACTATTTCTGTGTGGCCAGGTAGCAAGACCTAGACCATAGTGGACCACGGTGTGGACCATAGTGGGCCATAGTGGACCATAGTGGGCCATAGTGGACCACGGTGTGGACCATAGTGGACCATGGTGGGCCAAAGTGGAACATAGTTGACCATAGTGGACCACGGTGTGGACCATAGTGGACCATAGTTGACCATAGTTGACCACGGTGGACCACGGTGTGGACCATAGTGGACTACGGTGTGGACCATAGTGGACCGTAGTGGACCATCGTGGACCGTAGTGGACTATAGTGGACCACGGTGTGGACCATAGTGGACCGTAGTGGACCGTAGTGGACCATTGTGGACCGTAGTGGACCATAGTGGACCATAATGGACCACGGTGTGGACCATACTGTGGACCATAGTTGACCATAGTTGACCACAGTGTGGACCATAGTGGACCATCGTGGACTGAAGTGGACCATCGTGGACTGAAGTGGACCATACTGGACCATAGTGGACTACGGTGTGGACCATAGTGGACCATAGTGGAACGTAGTGGACCATAGTGGACCGTAGTGGGCCATAGTGGACCATAATGGACCACAGTGGACCATAGTGGACCATAGTGGACCACGGTGTGGACCATAGTGGACCACGGTGTGGACCACGGTGTGGACCATAGTGGAACATTGTGGCCCCTAGTGGACCGTAGCGGACCATAGTGGACTATAGTGGACCATAGCGGACCATAATGGACCATAGTGGACCATAGTGGACCATCTTCTCCACTCTCCCCAATGTCAGAAAGAAGATATACAGTATTTGCGTGGGCCTGCATGGTTGACTGCCCCCCTGGAGGCTTGGCAGGCGGTGCCAATCTGAAGCTTGGCCTGTGTTGCCCTGAGCTGGTCTGGAAGCGGAGGATTGGCCCGGACACTTGACCAGGTGGACGTGGCCCATTCCTCTCCTTCGTCCAATAGAAAAAGGGCCACCGGGGTATCCTTTACGCAATAATGATTCACAGGATGACATGATATATGTGTAATTACTGGAAATGGCTCGCAGACAGAAGACATCATATCACACACGGCAGCAGCTGGTAATTAGCTGAAATTAGGTTCTGGCTGGCATTCAGAGAATACAGCATTGATTGTTATTATGCTGCTCCAAATGAAAAGAAAACAAATCTATAATTCATTAATGCTACTGTATTGCTTGGTTACTCTCTACCGCTGTCTGTCCTCAGTATGTGTACCTGTACTCTGTGTCAGGACTACATACTTTCTTATGTATGTATCTATGTTTCTTAATATGTACTGGTCCCCATATGTTCTGGTCCCCATGTGTACTGGTCCCCATATGTTCTGGTCCCAATATGTACTGGTCCCCATTTGTTTTGGTCCCCATGTGTACTGGTCCCCATATGTTCTGGTCCCCATATGTACTGGTCCCCATTTGTTTTGGTCCCCACGTGTGCTGGTCCCCATGTGTTCTGGTCTCCACGTGTTCTGGTCCCCACGTGTACTGGTGCCCACATGTACTGGTGCCCACATGTTCTGGTGTCCATGTGTACTGGTGTCCATATGTACTGGTGTCCATATGTAATGGTCCCCACGTGTTCTGGTCCCCACGTGTTCTGGTCCCCACGTGTTCTGGTGCCCATGTGTACTGGTGCCCACGTGTACTGGTCCCCACGTGTACTGGTGCCCACATGTTGTGGTCCCTACATGTACTGGTGCCCATATGTACTGGTGCCCATATTTAATGGTCCCTACATGTACTGGTGCCCATATGTACTGGTCCCCATATGTAATGGTCCCCACGTGTTCTGGTCCCCACGTGTTCTGGTGCCCATATGTACTGGTCGCCATATGTTCTGGTCCCCATATGTACTGGTATCCATATGTTCTGGTCCCCATATGTACTGGTCCCCATTTGTTTTGGTCCCCACGTGTATTGGTACCCATGTGTTCTGGTCCCCACGTGTACTGGTGCCCACATGATCTGGTCCCCATATGTACTGGTCCCCATATGTACTGGTCCCCATTTGTTTTGGTCCCCACGTGTAGTGGTCCCCATGTGTACTGGTCCTCATGTGTACTGGTCCCCACGTGTACTGGTCCCCACGTGTTCTGGTCCCCACGTGTACTGGTGCCCACATGTACTGGTGCCCACATGTTCTGGTCCCTACATGTACTGGTGCCCATATGTACTGGTGCCCACATGTTCTGGTCCCTACATGTTCTGGTCCCCAAATGTACTGGTGCCCATATGTACTGGTCCCCATATGTAATGGTCCCCACGTGTTCCGGTCCCTACGTGTTCTGGTCCCCATATGTACTGGTGCCCACGTGTTCTGGTCCCCACGTGTTCTGGTCCCCACATGTACTGGTGCCCACATGTTCTGGTCCCTACATGTTTTGGTCCCCATATGTACTGGTGCCCATATGTACTGGTCCCCATATGTAATGGTCCCCACGTGTTCTGGTGCCCATATGTACTGGTGCCCACGTGTTCTGGTCCCCACGTGTTCTGGTCCCCACATGTACTGGTGCCCACATGTTCTGGTCCCTACATGTTTTGGTCCCCATATGTACTGGTGCCCATATGTACTGGTCCTCACATGTTCTGGTCCTCACATGTACTGGTCCCCACTCGTCAGCGAAGTGTGTGTGTGTGTGTGTACAATGGTGTGAAAGTGTTTGCCCCCTTTCTGATTTCTTAAACATAAAGTACAATCCTTGGTTCTTTTAGATCTAGTTCTCCCAAGTAGAGGGCCCCTATTCTAATGCCTAACAACTCCTCAGAAGCATTTTCAAGTCTAGCAAGATAGTTGGAGAAATTGCATTTTCAACAGTCTGGGGAGGCCCTTTGTCTGTTCCTGCGTGACTTTGGGGAAGACTTAAAGAATTCAAAAGGCACACATAGAACTCTTGGCATCAAAGACCTTTGGGTTGAACACAACAAAATCCAGAAGAAAGTCTTAGCAGAAGAATGGGAGGTTTTGAAGCAGCATCATGTCATACATTTCCAGGAACCTTAACTGTGAGCAGCTGTCCAATACTTTTGCTACGGAAAACCTTATTTACCTTATTTATATTATCAACATACTATCAATTTATAATATTGGTCCAGGATGTTATCAAAAAGGCATATTTCCCGAGAAATGAATGATTAATTCCTTCCAGGTTCAACTTTCACCAATGTTACGTCTGTGGCAAGTTCTACATCTCGTTATTAGCAATTATTATTATTAGTGTTATTAGACACTTTCAGTCACATGCTACACAGGTTAGCATCCGCTTGGTGGGCATGCATTTATGTAACGTGTTGCTCATATTTCTATTTCTATATTTACCCCTTCCACATATTTACTTTATTCTATTCTCTGTATTGCAACCCAACTGGTTGAGACAGATGGCCACCCCACCCCAGTCTCACTTTGCATGTTTTTATGTATAAGGATCCTGTGAATAGGCTCTACTCAACTACACAGTGTAAATACATTCGGACTGGTTCTGTGAAGGCATCACATAACCCCCCCAAAAAGAATAGACAAAGTTGCTGTCTAGCAAAGATGGTGGGACTGATGGGCACCCCTCAGACCTTAAGGATGGCATCGAACCACCAGTTGCTTGTCATACTTCGCCATATTTGTTTCCCCGCTGTGGAACTAACAAGGGCCGACCCCGGAAGACCGACATCGTAGACTTGAACCACAACCACTGTGCCACTGTACCATTTGAATCACAAGTGTTCTCTAGAAACCAACACGTTGGACTTCAGCCTACTTCTGGAAACCTGGACTTTTTCCTCTGCATGTACATGGATGATACTTTGGAAGGGTTACATAGTAATACTGCTTTATGGTATTACTCTTTGCTTTGATAGAAATATTCACACCATATGCCGAATTCGGACATGCACCCATTGAAGTGCTTGTGGTTTGAATACTTGCCCCCCTAAATTTGTTTAGATGAGCTTTCAGTTGATGTTCTTCTGGTTGCACGGATATACATATAGCATGTGTATGTTGATAAATGCGTTCTGCCACAGTTACCATAGCAACACAGACGCTCTCCATTGAACTGAGGCCCGGCAGTTTGACAAGAGTAATGGCACAAAAATATGAGAATATGGACGCCTCACTTGCTTGCTATGAAAACATTCCTTCATGTTCTACAGTTCTGGGTGACGATGTGAGCTGGAGCCTATTCCAGCCACAGCTGTATACAAGCAACATTCCCAACCAAACAAAGGACCTCCCATGGAATTCTGTATTTGTGACATCATGGATTAGTTGTGACATAGCATGGACATAAATCACACGTTTGGTGTGTGATGTTACCTCTCGAGGTCGTTCCCACATAGATGCTCAATAGATTTATATGGGTGTTATTAACCCTGACACTATTTCCAGTAATAGCTAGCTATAAGTCAACTTGTCAGCCAGCCGTCCTGCTGAGTTTATATCGGCTGTATGTGAAGAACAAACATCTCTGCCGTCTTCATCATCATCGGACCATGACCTTGGAAATTTTACTCATTCAAGTTCAGCCGTTCTTCTAAATTCTGACTGATTTTTAAAGTTAAAGATGTTATCAAAAAGGAATATTTCCAGAGAAATGAAGGATTAATTAATTCCAGGTTCAACTTTCAGCATCAATGTTACGTCTGTGGCAAAGTTCAAATGTTTTTGCTTTTGTGACAATTGAAGTATCTAAACAACTGCAGCACAACATAAACAACACAAAAAGGGTTGTTTGAATGGAATGGTATGTATTAGGAAATATATTTCCATATATGGGATCTTATGTTTATATTTTCCAATATATTGCAATATATGCATAGATCATATATGTGTATATATTGATACATATAAAAAAATCTACAAAATTGCATATACTTTGGGATATATAAACTCATATATTATATATTTGGATTTAATATATTTCAATATATTGAAAGCGGCAATCATTTGTATATTCTGCAATATATTGCCATATATTACATGAATATATATAATATATTGTATAATATATGTACAAAAATATATTATTCCATGTATTTATAATATACAATGTAATGGAAAATATAATGGAAAAATAATATAATATAATACAATATATTTAAAGTAATATATTGACAAATATTAATAATATAATAATATAATAATATAATAATATAATAATATAATAATATAATAATATAATAATATAATAATATATTAATATAATAATATAATAATATAATAATATAATATTAATAATAATATAACTTTCTTTTCGTAAGGGCACCCTGGACTGCTATGATTAAATTATGATTATACAACTTGTAAATGAGGTAACATTATACTCGAGTTGACGATAGTAAAGCTCTGTACAAGTTGTCTTTGAAATGAATGAAGTATCTATTCATCCTATCTATCCTGGTCACCTCCATGCAGTGACTTCCATCAATCCTCTGTAATGTGTCATTACGACTTCCCTTTAAAAAAAATACACATGCATCAGTGGGTCTTCAAGTAACGACAGGAGGGAAAGGTGACGAAAGGTCACCCCCATCTAAGCTCTCTGCCAATGTACGTGTGCTGGTGTGCGCTCTGGAAAACAAAGGAGTCCCAAGCAGTGATGTGGACAGCAAATCAATAGTAGACTTACTGCCCCATAACTGGTCTGGTTAGGAACTCGGTCTCCATCGTCTAGCACATGCCATCACCACTCCCTCATCACAGAGAGAAATAGGCAAAGGGAAACTGGGGGTGGGGGGCAAGGAGAGCGAGACTTCTTGGTTGGTTGGGAGGGCGAATGCACAGAAAGAGGAAATAAAAATAACTTAGCCTGTGTTGCATAGAACCTAGGCTGATGTCAAACAGTACACGACTGCTCAAGTGTGGAATGGACTACATGATAATGTCGTCATTGAGTGACTGGTGACCAGTCTGTCCACAGTCTGCCGGGATGCATTCATGACACCGACTTCTCATTTCAAAATGACCTGTGAAAGTCTTATACCAAAGAAACCCAATACGGAGTGGTTCCCTTTGTGTTGCTATGGAGTTCTGGCAGAATGCAGTCAGACAATTTCAAGCGCTTTTATTGAAGCCGTAAATTCATAGTGTATGTTTTAGTGTTTGCAATTTAATTTCAAAGGTTGCCTTTTTGGCCATGTGTACGAGTCGACTACGTTTTCTTGTCGTGAATTCATATTTAACGGTCATTTACGGCACGGGCGGGTTGAGAGGTGAGCGGTGAAGCGGGCCAAATGTGGCCCGCAGGACACTAGTTTGAGGCCCCCGCCTTGATATGAAAGTTTGATGTTAGTGCGATATGGATGCAGTATGGTATCATGTACCCAGAAAAAAATATTAAGTTTGATTAATGTTCATGTTAAAGGTTAAATAACTGTTAATAATTATCCTCCCTATCCGTGTGGAAGTGGTACGTTTTTGGCTATTTAAGTTTAAAGGAAATAACTTGAAGGCTACCGTTTGCGAGTTAGCATGTGTCTCAAGACCCTGCAGTTGCGCAATATGTTGTAAATAAAGGGCTCAATATGTTGTCTACAGGGCTCTGATAATGCTTTGTTAATTTTAATCTGAAAAGGGGGGGATGGGACATTACGATTGCTATTGAGCCGTTGTGAGATAATTAAACCTACAAAAGAGTCTGTTCTGTCAATCAATTCTTCTAAATACGGTTTGTACCATTATTAAAGTCATGAAATACAGACATGACATAACACCCCTATAGTCACATTTACACGTGTATTTCCCATTAAAATTGACAAAATAAGAGTAAATAAATGCTCATGTGTCTTATTATAGGGCGGCACGGCGGTCGAGTGGTTAGTGCGCAGACCTCACAGCTAGGAGACCAGGGTTCAATTCAATTCCACCCTCGGCCATCTCTGTGTGGAGTTTGCATGTTCTCCCCGTGCATGCGTGGGTTTTCTCCGGTTTCCTCCCACATTCCAAAAACATGCTAGGTTAATTGGCGAGTTCGATTCATACCATAGGTATGAATGTGAGTGTGAATGGTTGTTTGCCTATATGTGACCTGTGATTGGCTGGCGACCAGTCCAGGGTGTACCCCGCCTCTCGCCCGAAGACAGAAATCAACGTTGATGATTAGGATTATTATTACGATATTATTAATGTGTCTGTTGTGAGAATGTAAAACTGTATTAAAAGCCTGTTGTTCTGGCCATCAAGTCTGATGCCAAAGTGACCAACATACTATTCTACATTGAACCATGTTTATACTCATGAATGCTGAACTTGGGCAATGTCTTAACTAACCATAGGCGGTGTTCAACTATTGGAATCCATTTTGGAAAAACCGCGATAGATAAAAGCTGTGGAATTTGAATCTCAAAGTGGCGAGGGACGGCCGTATTAGAGACTAAAATAGACTTCTCCATCGGCTTTCCCTGCTACACAGCGAAACGTGCCATTGTTCACGCTGGGAGACAGATGGTCCAGAATGTGTCAGTGTCGGTTTTCAATCAACCACTGGTTACCCATGGCTGGTCAAATCAATTAGTCATTAATGCTTGCCTACAGAGTGACTTCTGGGTCTGAACTGCTTGAACGCAATCATGCAGTCTTCTACACTTTCTGACTCCATGCATCCGTGCAAGGAACAGTGCCTTTTATTGCCATCCCTGCACAGAAGACAATCACAAAGCAGACTGCAAGAGTTTAGGTTTCACTGATGCTGGCACACACGGCAACATACTGCTACTGCATGGGGCGCCACATCCACGTATATATGGGGTTAGAGAGTAGAATTACTGAGAAGACATAAATCAGGGGTCTCAAACATGCGGCCCGTGGGCCAAATGTGGCCCGCAGGACACTAGTTTGAGGCCCCCGCCTTGATATGAAAGTTTAATGTTAGTGCGGCCCGCGCAAGTTTGATATGGATGCTGTATGGTATCATGTACCCATAAAAAAATATTACATTTGATTAATGTTCATGTTAAAGGTTAAATAACTGTTAATAGTTATCCTCCCTATCTGTGTGGAAGTGGTACGTTTTTGGCGATTTAAGTTTAAAGGAAATAACTTGAAGGCTACCGTTTAGGTCGCTAGCTCTCTAGTTTGCGAGTTAGCATGTGTCTCAAGACCCTGCAGTTGCGCAATATGTTGTAAATAAAAAGAGTATAAATGTGACTATAGTCGTGTTTTGTCATGTCTACAGGGCTCTAATAATGCTTTGTTCATTTTAATCTGAAAAAAATAATTTGTCTACCCAGTTTTTATTATTTGCCGTTTTATTATTATTATTATATTTATTTGTTACTGATTGATTTTCTTTATTCTTGATTTGTTTATTCATTTTTCATCTTATTTTGTGCAGAAAAATAAAAATTAAGATGTTTGAGAACAGTGGAATGTTTTATCAGAGCTTTTATTGTAGAAACTCGGAACCAAAGCACTGAAAAAGTTTGTATGTTTTTCTGTTTTTAATAAATGCTTCTTTTTTTTTTTGGAAAACCTAATGCGGCCCAGCCTTGCCCAAACCCTAGCTCCGGTGGCCCCCGGTAAATTGAGTTTGAGACCCCTGACATAAATAATACTCGAGATTTAGCCCTTTATTCTTGTCACTTATACAGAAGTACAAGCGAAATAGTGCAATCATCCGTCCATACATAGGAGACTCTTCTTCTCCACTCTTATATTCCTAACCTTGTGACTTGATCCCTTTGCTGCTTGTCTAACAAAACAATGGTGGTGCTTACTGAGGTCAGCTACCGGACGTTCATTCCTTACTAGTTAGAAAATATAGTGAGAGAAAATGAACTCTGGAATTGATGGCCGCTAGTCAAGGCTGGAGCAGCCAAACAGATGCTCAGTTTAAACTTAAACCGTAATAGTGCAGACTTCACACTGAATATGTCTTTGAACATAACACCAGACTCAGGGTTGCCAGCTTGCCGACTTTGTCGCTAAATGTGGCAACATCCCAAACCCTCTTGGCGACATATTTTTCTCAAAGGTGATGAACGACAAATCTAGTGACTTTTTCTGCTGTTTTCTGAGAAGATTCTGGTATTTTGGGAGTAAAAATTGAGGTCCACCCAACTCAAAGCAGTCACAAGAGCATCGTGGAGCGCTATGCGTCCATGAATCACGCAACCTGCTACAGAGGTGCTTAGTCATGTCAAACTATTCAAGCGCTTACGTTTTTTTTTTTACCTTGCAACTCAAACCTACACACTTCACATGCCGTCCGTATGTCTTTTGTATGTCGTCCCTGGTGAGGTATTCCAGGCATGCCCATCCGGGAAAAGGCCCCGGGGCAGACCTAGGACACGCTGGAGAGATTATGTCTCACAGCTGGCCTGGGAACGCCTCGGTGTCCTCCCGGTGGAGCTGGAGGAGGTGGCTGGGGACCGGGAAGTCTGGGTTTCCCTACTGAGACTGCTGCCCCCGCGACCCGGACCCGGATAAGCGGAGTTTATGTAATGTAATTGCACTTATGTAATTCCGTCATGATGATGTACATTTAAAATTATACTATCCTCCGCTCTGGCGAAGAAGGCACAGCAGCGACTGCACTTCCTGCGGCGGAGGGGAGAAGAGCCTCCCTCTCCCCTCCTATCCTTACCACCTTCTCCAGAGGGACCATCGAGAGCCTGCTGACCAACTGCATCTCCGTCTGGTCTGGGAGCTGCAAGGCCTCAGACTGGACGTTACTGCAGAGAGTGGTGAGGACAGCGGAGAAGATCATCGGGACCCAGCTCCCCCCCATTAAGGACATATAGCAAACAGCCGGTGTGTATCTAGAGCCCATCGGATCTCCTCTGACCCCACACACCCCCAGCATGGACTGTTCTCTCGCCTGGCATCGGGGAGAAGGCTCTGCAGCATCCGCTGTAGGACGACCAGGTTCAGAGACAGCTACTTCCCCCTGGCCATCAGACTGCTGAATGCCAAATAAGCCCCTCTACCTTTACTTACATTATTATTTATTTTAATTATTTAAATTATTTGGGCAATTTACTGTTCACGCTGCACTTTACATTATGTTGTTCATATTTGGTGTCTATTTATTCTCTGCATTATTATTATTATTATTATTTATTAATACTTATCTTCTTTTGTGTCTGTTATTATATGGGAGCCAGGCAACGACATTTCGTTGGCAATTTCACTACTGTGTTTTTGTGCAATGACAATAAAGGGAGTCTATCTATCTATCTATCTATCTATCTATCTATCTATCTATCTATCTATCTATCTATCTATCTATCTATCTATCTATCTATCTATCTATCTATCTATCTATCTATCTATCTATCTATCTATCTATCTTTGCCCCTCCCATCGATATCCACAGGACTTTTACAGTTTGTACTTTTTACCGACTAACTTTTTAACATAATTGTCTGACTTTCTTCTTTCCATTAATTCCAGCCAACAGTTACCACAACAACGCTGCCATTATGTCAAGTCTGTTGTTAAAAGCTACCCATCTCCCTTTCCTTGTTTTTTCCTCTCCAACAACAAGTAAAATAAATATTGGCTTTGTTGAGCATCCTATAGAAGAAGTAATTATTGGTAATAAACTGGAGAGAGGAGGAAAGAAGAGTAAATGACTGAGAATGGAGGCTTGGTGAGACAGTCGTTGTTGACGATGTGGTCCTCTGTGACTTTTTATAGCAGCACACAAAACCGAGACTTTATTGGAGCGGGTGCTGTGCTAGAAACAAGGGGGTCAACAGAAAGTCCAGGTAACTTGTGAAAAAGATACAGACTACGATTGGGCCGCCGAAAACGACATGAGTTCTAATCGCCGTCTTGGGTTACGGCATGTTGATGACGCAACCTTGCGGGTTCTCTAAAATGGAGAGTGATAAGTCGCTGCAAGTCGTCAGTATAACGACTTATTAGGGCTGTACTTGCTGATTTTATCCTAATACTTGGTATTATTGTTTGGTGTGACTTTTAAAAAAAAGTATATACATACAGTGTATACACGCAGTACTTATTACCTGGATTCATTTCACATTTGTTGCAGTGTAAGAGAAGAGCGTGTTGCTGTTTTTTTAATGATGTTGTGTTTGGTAAAGTGACTTTGCCGCAGCTGTACATACTCATTGTTCCAACACAATACAGAACAATGTGGCCACGTTTCTGCACAGTCATCACTACTTGGATATATACAGAGGCCAAAGAAGCAGCAGGAAGAAGCCTTCATTAATTTATCTCTCTGTTCCATATTTAACAAGCGCTACATGTGCTGAGGAGGCACGCGCCCAACACAAAGGTTTTGGCACAGTCATTAAACGCGCACAGGCATAGCGAGGCTAATCATTTGACCTTTACTTTTCTTCTTCCAAGCATTTGGGGAGGGGGTGAGGGGGGTGAGGGTATCTGCAGAGGGTAGTCCATTTGTTATTTCACATGATTTACTGTATGATAAGACTGTTAATGTAGAGGATGCTTGCCTAGTTCAATAGATATTGGAGAAATGGGGAAGAAATAACTCCCTGTGTTTCTCCACCATTATGGGGGGGCTGTTTGAATTTGTATTTATAGTTTTTGTTTATATAGTAACTTTATAGTATGTATGTATGTATGTAAATTAGGGTGCATCAAATTTGAATGGGAAATTTTAAATTCATAATATCAATTTGGGGGGCAGCACGGTGGTCTAGTGGTTAGCGCACAGACCTCACAGCTAGGAGGACCAGGGTTCAATTCCATGGGTTTTCTCCGGGTACTCCGGTTTTCCTCCCACATTCCAAAACCATGCTATGTTAATTGGCGACTCCAAATTGTCCATAGGTATGAATGTGAGTGTGAATGGTTGTTTGTCTATATGTGCCCTGTGATTGGCTGGCGACCAGTCCAGGGTGTACCCCGCCTCACGCCCGAAGACTGCTGGGATAGGCTCCAGCACCCCCCACGACCCTTGTGAGGAAAAGCGGTAGAAAATGAATGAATGAATGTTCTGTAGTGACATACACAGGATATTGTCCTGATGTCATCAAGGACAAATCTAACAGCCCACTTGGATATGTGAGTGGGAGTAGCAGCAAGATAATATAGATCATGGCTCCAAATGCAGACTGCCTAATAATGAGTGGGAGAAGGTCCAAAGAAGACCTTCTTATTTGGGCATCACCATTATTGCTGACATTGAACAGATAACTCAGTTTGCTGAACTATCAGAGAAGAAAATTCATGAATCGAGGTGAATGTTAGGAATGTTTGGTTGTGTGAAGACTTATCGACATTCCGAGAGAAAAGCAGTCACCAAGAGTTGGGATGGATCATGATGGAGTGACTTGTATCCTCCTGCTGAAAAAGCTACTTTGTCATGAAGGTCTGAAGGTCTGATCATCTTCTGGGCAAGTGGTGACTGCATTATCGGAAGCTAACTTGGAAAGAACCATTATGGAAAAGAGTTGACCGTGGCCCGGGATTCGAACCCGGAACTTATTAGTGTAGGATGCAACTATGTACCTCGGTTACCATTCTAAAGGTTTAGCTTGTGTTTTAACTAGCGTTGTCGAAACCAGTGTTTTTCAACCTTTTTTGAGCCAGGGCACGTTTTTTTTACATTGGAAAACATCACTAAGTCTATAGGAGGAACAAGGCAGGTGTTGCCACACGGACCGATATTACATTGCTCTGCCAGTCTTTACACCACAGACACTCGACAGTAGCCATCTTTCCGAATGACTTTTCCGAAAGCAATGGTATACATGGAAAGGAATATTCCAATCTCTCGTCTACATGCGTCGCTATAATCAACCATAATAGTCAATGGGGCATGCCCAGTAAAACGTACACACCAACATCACTTGATACCGACTTCCCTGAGTTGTTCTTTCACTTGTTGGAATAACTCTGTATTGCCAGTTTTTTGTTTGTCCAGTCTTGGAATTTAGTTTGGATCAAAAACAAACTTTCCGTAGCAGTCCAGTGCCGATTGCTCGCCTCCATTTTTAAAACCAAACAACATCTGGAGCTACGTGTTACGTCATATCTGAGCATGTGATATGATAAATTTAACCAGGAAAGGATCAAATTCAAGCTTGCTAATATTTTATAATTCAACTCGGTACATGTTTTATATAGATATTTTCTTTTGACTTATGGACTTATGAATGGCGTATAGAAGGGTTTAGATTCTGTTCCACAGATGGCGCTAATGCACACAAAAGCTGCTTGCCAACCGCCAATAAAGTACAGAAGAAGAAAAACGCGCCTTGAGCGGCTACAAGATACCTCAATCGGATTGGGGAAAGGAATATTCCACAATCCCATTATATATTAATTCGGATTGGCACTATTCTTTCGGAATGAGGCGTATACAAAAGGTTAAATTCTTTCCGTTTGAGCAAATAAACCAAATGCAATTCGAATATTTGGGTCAATCTGACAATTTCTCAAGGCACACTAGTGTGCCGCGTCACAGTGCTTGAAAATCACTGGTCTAGACTTTGCTGAGTCATCATGTCAGCCGTTGGTCTTCACAACATCAGGGTGAAATCTCTTCGATTAGTATCAGTTTGTCTTCAGGCACTCAGCCTTCCCCGGCGACCACTAAGACGAATGGAACGCTCGCGCTGGAAGCACTTAGAGAGTTGGCCGAGCTTTCAACTGATGATGGTTGTCAACTTGTAGCTAGAACAAATGCTCTTCCCAGCCACCACCCTGAATGAGACAAATAAGGGGGGGGGAGACAAAGACCTCCTCTGGTATCACTCATTGTGATTTATTTCTTCTTGTCTTTCTACATAAACTTGCATGTGTTTTTTTGTATGGGATGCTCCTTAATTGATTCCAAAGCATTCGATATGTCTAGTTCTGTCATTTCCTTTTTTTATGCCCTTTCTTCTCTTTTAATGAGCCAGAATGTTCTCTCAACAAACACACCTTCATCCATTTCGTCTTTACAGACGCCAGTAACAATGCCTACTTATGCCATAATAAATGGCGGAGTTGCACAGCCTTTGTTTACTCATTTGTGACTGTCAAGCAGCTGTTTGCTCCTCCACTGTTACCCCCCCAACCCGCTTCCTCTTTCCTCCAGCTACGGCAGCCATCTTGGATGTCAATGGTACAACAAGCAAGCACAGCTGTTACTGTTATAAAGGCTTTTGTCGCCGTGCCGCCAGACGTTTAGCAATGACAAATAGTGCTTGAGATGAATGTTGGACAATGTCTGCAGAATTGCAGAACCACAATAGGGCACAAGGAATATTTAGAGTGACGCTATTTGTTTTGGTGTAAACCAGGACAGATAATTATAACTCCTGATGATGACTACTTGCTAGGGAATATTCATAGACTGAAATAAATTGTTGTTAAAGTGGAAGGAAGCGCACAAACATTGCATAGAAAAAGGCTGCAGAAAGCAGCATGCTGTCTGTCTCTTAATTGATGAAGTCAATTACACCCTTTAACAGCTTCCCTTATTGGTGCACAGGAGCTCGGCAGGACGTGGATCTAAGAGCCCAGTGGGCAAATGGGAAGCTCCCAGCTGTGGGCCTAATGGGAAAACAGCAGTCGTCTGATGGGGAATTTTTCCTCATATGGTAGAGCCGATGCCCAAAACCCTTTCAGTGTTTCACTAAAACAGATAAAAGACTTCTTGGCAAGCACACGGCCAATCAGATGTCTTGTGTGTCCACAACATGGATGGATCATGGATCATACCGCGTGTCTCTTTAGGGTCACGGGTGAACTCACCATTCACACATATGGACACATGCAGAGTTTCCACTTAACCAAACATGCATATATTTGGGATTTGGACCGAAGCCGGATTAACGGAGACAACCAGAGACAGTGAAGCCATCATGCTAGTCCTTCGTTCACGGAGCAGCATTTCCCCTCATAAAACTCAGTCCAATCCCATATTATCCAAAGCTTCTGTTGCAAACAACGGGCAGTTAAATATAATACACTACATCAGGGGTCTGAAACTCAATTTACCTGGGAGCCACTGGAGCTAGGGTCTGGGCAAGGCTGGGCCGCATCAGGTTTTCCAAAAAAAAATGCATTTATTAAAAAAAAAAAATATACAAACTTTTTCAGTGCTTTGGTTCAGATTTTCTACAATAAAAGCTCTGATAAAACATTCCACTGTTCTCAAATATCTTACTTTTTATTTTTCTGCACAAAATAAGATGAAAAATAAATAAACAAATCAAGAATAAAAAAATCAATCAATCAGTAATAAATAATAATAATAATAATAATAATAAAAAGGCAAATAATAAAAACTTGAGAAACCACATATAGTTGGTGGGTAAACAATTTTTTTTCCGATTAAAATAAACAAAGCATTATTAGAGCCCTGTAGACATGACAAAACACAACTATAGTCACATTTATACTTTTTTTATTTACAACATATTGCGAAACTGCAGGGTCTTGAGACACATGCTAACTCGCAAACTAGAGAGCTAGCGACCTAAACAGTAGCCTTCAAGTTATTTCCTTTAAACTTAAATAGCCAAAAACTTACCACTTCCACACGGATAGGGAGGATAACTATTAACAGTTATTTAACCTTTAACATGAACATGAATCAAACGTAATATTTTTTTCTGGGTACATGATACCATACAGCATCCATATCAAACTTGCGCGGGCCGCACTAACATTAAACTTTCATATCAAGGCGGGGGCCTCAAACTAGTGTCCTACGGGCCACATTTGGCCCGCGGGCCGCATGTTTGAGACCCCTGATTTATGTCTTCTCGGTAATTCTACTCTCTAACCACCATAAAAGGCATTACTGTATGTTTTTTTGTATTACTATTAAGAATAACAGGGTTTTATTATTTCTCATTTATGACTGACTCTTATCGATCATCGAGGTCTAAGTATTTCATGTAGACACAAGTACACAACACAAAGTACATATGGTAAACTCCATAGAGTGGCCATTGTTGTTCGTTGTTGGCATGAGTTGAGCTGTCTGATTACCAAACACTTTCACACTGCTTAGTTTACACCCTTTTGGGTTCATTAATAAAGAAGCGAGTGAGCCCGTGCGGGGTCAAAACATATTTCCATGAATTATGAGCGCATTTAGAGTGGCAGAGAGCCATTAGCACCGGCTAATCACCACACCGGGGTGTGTGCATGCCTGTGGGGGAGGTTAATTGCTAGTCAGGAGGCCTGAATTCCAGCAGGATTCCACGAAGTCGGGAGGAGTGAAAGTAACTGGTGGACAGAGGTCAAAGGTCAGGGATGTCTCAGGGCATCCTGTAATGTAACTCATTTTTGGAATCATGATCAGGGCTTACAAATCACGCTTCGGAAGACCAACCTGAAACATTTCTCTCGGTATGTACAAGGTAATCTGTACCCCGCCTCTGGATAGGCTCCAGCATACCACCGGAACCCCAGTGAGGATAAGCGGCATAGAAAATGGATGCCGTAGCAGTTACCATAGATTTGATCTGTATTGTTTGGAAAGGATTCGACTTGAATTGGCTGGCACTGTCAACTTGATGGAAATAAATTGTCAAACCAATCTGAAGCATTCCCATGCATGGCATCACAGACAAATGCATACCCCCAAATGATTTGGCTCAATTCAGGTTTTACTATTACCGGCACGGACAAATCGCTCTCTGTTTTTCACCATCTTTCACATTTGATATTTACTGTCCATAGGTATGAATGTGAGTGTGAATGGTTGTTTGTCTATATGTGCCCTGTGATTGGCTGGCCACCAGTCCAGGGTGTACCCCGCTTCTCACCCAAAGACAGCTGGGATAGGCTCCAGCACCCCCGCGACCCTCGTGAGGATAAGAATGAATGAATGAATGAATGAAGGAAGGAAGGAATTAAGAAAGCAAGTAAGGAAGCAAGGAAGGAAGCAAGGAAGGAAGCAAGGAAGAAAGCAAGGAAGGACGCAAGGAAGGAAGCAAGGAAGGAAGGAAGGAAGCAAGGAAGGAAGGAAGGCAGCAAGACAGCTGGGATAGGCTCCAGCACCCCCACGACCCTCGTGAGGATAAGCGGTAGAGAATGAATGAATGAATGAATGAAGGAAGGAAGGAAGCAAGTAAGGAAGCAAGTAAGGAAGCAAGGAAGGAAGGAAGGAAGGAAGGAATGAAGGAAGGAAGGAAGGAAGGAAGACAGCTGGGATAGGCTCCAGCACCCCCCACCACCCTCGTGAGGATAAGCGGTAGAAAATGAATGAATGAAGCAAGTAAGGAAGCAAGCAAGTAAGGAAGCAAGCAAGTAAGGAAGCAAACAAGTAAGGAAGCAAGCAAGTAAGGAAGCAAGGAAGCAAGCAAGGAAGGAAGCAAGCAAGGAAGCAAGCAAGGAAGCAAGCAAGGAAGGAAGGAAAGAAAGGAAAGAAAGAAAGAAGGAAAGAAGGAAAGAAGGAAAGAAGGAAAGAAGGAAAGAAAGAAAGAAAGAAAGAAAGAAAGAAAGGAAGGAAGGAAGGAAGGAAGGAAGGAAGGAAGGAAGGATAGAAGGAAGGATAGAAGGAAGGAAGGAGGGAAGGAAGGAAGGAAGGAAGTAGACCAGGGTTCAATTCCACCCTCTGCCATCTCTGTGTGGAGTTTGCATGTTCTCCCTGTGCATGCGTGGGTTTTCTCCGGGTACTCCGGTTTCCTCCCACATTCCAAAAACATTCCAAACACATTTATAATATTCATCGAAGGGGAACATGAATGCCAACGTGTACTGTGACCTACTGAAGCAGAGCACCATGTCCTGCCTTCAGAAACTAGGCCGCAGGGCAATATTCCAGCATGATAAAGTCCTCAAACACACCTCCAACATAACCACTGCCTTGTTAAATTAAACTGAGGGTGACCCAAAATCTACTGAGCAACTGTGGAGCATCCTCAAACAGAAGCTGAGGAGCATCCACCAATGCAATGATGTTGTCATGGTGGCAAGAACAAGGAAGTTGGACCTCCGTGAAAGAATGAATGACGCAAACAAATATTGAACCGCATTCACATTTTAGTCAATCAAAACATTGAAATCAGTTTAGACTCGGGTTCGGATGATACCGTTTGAACAAAGATGAAGGCTACAAAGTTGTTCATCTGAACTCCCAGAACCTCAGCATGCCGTCACTTGTCTTTGCATCATGACTGACTGACAGAGAAAGTGCTGATTGCAGATTATCAGCGCTAGCAGGAGTGATTAGGAGAGGTGCAGAGCAGCCCAAGGGTCGGGGGCTTGACAGGGGACCCGAGAAAGGGGATTAAGATCCACAACCAAACCCACCATCTGACGGCAATCTGCCGCCGGGCACAGAGTGGATCAATTATTTCTCACCCTTCCATCTCCTCAAAAGGTCCCATGAATAAGGGCAGACAGACCAGAGAGAGGGAAAAGTAGTTAGAATGAAACAAGGCTAAATAAAGCTTTTCCTAAAAATAGTCATCTCTTTATTTAAAATATGTTACAGAGTGCGTAGGATTTGGATCAGTGCCTTTTCAAGGATATCCATCTTCTGCATATGTTGGGAATTTAGCTCATTCAGGCCAACTATTTACCACATTCCAAAAATTCCACGTTTTCCAGAATTCCAAAAATTCCACATTTTTCAGAATTCCAAAAATCCCACTTGATTACCGTCCCCTCGATTCATTGTGTTTTTGCAGAGATTAATTAAGTATTAATTATTAAGAATTAATTAAGTAAAAAGTTCTCCTCCCATTCCGTGTGGAAGTGGTAAGGGTTTGGTTTCGTAAGGCTAACTGGTGAGCTCACTACCTTGCTAGCTTGTCAGCTTACGGCCACCTTGAGTCCCTGTAGCGTAAAGTTGACTACAGGTGTGTTATTTCTCGCTCTAATAATGTTAAAAAACGAGTCATAAACGGGTTTAATATGCTCTAACTACGAAAATATTTTATTTATTAACCAAATCCGAATCCTACATTGCAAAAATTAATTTTTCATAGTTGTGCCTGGAACCAATTAACCATAATACATGAGCAGACTGCTTCTCAAATGGGGATACGAGTAATGTAACAGTCTATAATTCTCATGGTATGTTCACTGTCAGAGACAGAATGTAAACAAAACAAACAAATGTAAGGTTAGAAGTAGAACTGGACCACCAGAGACAAGAGGAAGCCTACTAAAAGTACCAAAAATAAAGTTACTTCATCCACAGATGATAGGAACACAAGAGGTAAAAATAAGAAGTAAAATAAACAGAAAAGGCGCCGTGACAAGGGGGGAACGTACAAGAAGACACAAGGTAGGTCCTGTGGGCTTAGCAAGGCATCCAAGTGCAGGTTGGCATAAGTAACGATAAAATCACAATGAGATACAGAACGTTAGAATTAATGTAGAAATTAGGATTTGCATGCAAAGACACTCTTAATTGTGCTTTTTGTTAAAATGTAGTAATTGTAAGTAAGGTACAGTCGTCACTTCCAATATCGTGGTCCAATTATTGCTGCTTCGCTATCGACTTGGACTTCATTGATCCACGAGGGAAATTGCTTGGTTACAGTAACTCAATTGCAGAAGAAAAAGACCAACACTTGATGATTAAAATATAATAAAATAAAAGGAACAGGTGAACAGGCAAACTCCACATAGAGATGCCCAATGGAGGTTCCAACCCATCTTGCCCATATCCAATGTATGACTGTGTAGCCTGCTTTACAAACATGGACTTTCTCATTGAGACGTACAGATAGCCTTGACATAGGCTGGTTCATAAGCTATCTTACTGTATATCTGCACTGACACTAGGTGGCGATGCTTCCTTCCTTCCTTCCTTCCTTCCTTCCTTCCTTCCTCCCCCCCTTCCTTCCTCCCTTCCTTCCTTCCTCGTTCCCTTCCTCCCTCCCTCCCTCCCTGCCTGCCTCCCTCCCTCCCTTCCTGCCTGCCTGTCTGCCTCCCTTCCTTCCTCCTCCCTCCCTCCCTCCCTCCCTCCCTCCCTCCGTCCCTCCCTCCCTCCCTTCCTTCCTTCCTTCCTTCCTTCCTTCCTTCCTTCCTTCCTTCCTTCCTTCCTTCCTTCCTTCCTTATTTCCTTCCTCCCTCCCTCCCTGCCTGCCTCCCTTCCTTCCTTCCTGCCTCCCTTCCTTCTTTCCTTCCTTCCTTCCTTCCTTCCTTCCTCCCTCCCTCCCTGCCTGCGTCCCTTCCTTCCTGCCTTCCTTCCTTCCTTCCTCCCTCCCTCCCTCCCTTCCTTCCTTCATTCCTTCATTCCTAACTTCACTCCTTCCTTCACTCCTTCCTTCACTCCTTCCTTCACTCCTTCCTTCCTTCCTTCCTTCCTTCCCTCCTTCCTTCCTTCCTTCCTTCCTTCACTCCTTCCTTCCTTCACTCCTTCCTTCCTTCACTCCTTCCTTCCTTCCTTCCTTCCTTCACTCCTTCTTTCCTTCACTCCTTCCTTCATTCATTCCTTCATTGTCTACCGCTTATCCTCACGAGGGTCGCGGGGGTGCTGGAGCCTATCCCAGCTGTCTTTGGGTGAGAGGCGGGGTACACCCTGGACTGGTGGCCAGCCAATCACAGGGCACATATAGACAAACAACCATTCACACTCACATTCATACCAATGGACAGTAAATATCAAATGTGAAAGATTATGAAAAACAGAGAGCGATTTGTCCGTGATGCCGAGATGGACCGTGTCCTTTCAAACAACAGAGAGGCTCATCATAGCAGCGTTCTTGCTGCTAAAAGCATGAGTGTCATTAAATCAATAATTCATTTACTTTAATGAGATAAGTACTTGCAAAACTAATTGCACACTGCCCCATTTCGCCCAGCCAGTCAGGGTGGAGATGGAAGACAGATGAATAGAAAAGGAGGGATTGAAGGAGTTCCAAAAAGTGCAGAAGGAAATAACAGCAAAAAGATGAACAGGAGAGGATAGTGGATTTTTTGCCCATGAAATTGTGAACTTTTGTCAAAGTTTGTGTCTCAGGACTTCACCATAAATTTTGGAGAGGGGGTCACATTTAATTTCTCTGGCAAGTTACGTATAGCCCTCCTGTAAAATAATGAATGTGACGCCCGGTACCCATTGGGGGGGGGATGCTGACTTACTAATCAAAGAATATGGTAGAAGACAATTGGCTGACAGCCTGTCTGTCACCAGGCTGACACAAGGATGATCAAATGTCATTCCTGCCGGTACCGACAGGCCGTACATTCATATTGGATGAAGACGCGAAAGTCATACAACTGACTTTTCTCTACAAGGACACGTTCATTAAACAAAACATACATATTTATTATACACTCCTAATCAAAACTTTAGTTGGAAAATTGCAAGAATTTCCATTTTGCATGGTTGGATCTAACGAGGGATGAAGATTGGGAAGGCACTTGGTCCTGACGGAGGTATGGAAGTGAGTTCCTGACCAGGTTGTTCAATAGGATCTTAGGTGGTTTAGAAGATGTCTCAGGAATGGAGAAGAAGTGTGTTGGTGGCCATTTTTAAGATGTTAATAAAGAAGTACAGAGAAGGTCAGAAGGATCTGCATTGTGATCTTACGGAGGTTCAAAATGCAAAAAGAAGAAATGGGAATGAGACCATAGCTTGTCAACTGCAGTGTTGTCTTCGTCAGTCATTACCTCACAGACGAGGGTCATGAGGGACACTCCTTGCAACATCTCTACATAGACGGCTTTCGTTTTGACGCCCCCGCACAAGCGGAAGACTCCATTGTTCCATTGAACCCTCCACTGTGCCGTGTGGAAAACATCTCAGTTGGGATGTCCTTGTCATGCCAGTAGCGTTGGAAGCCATCAGGACCGTCAAGGTTATATTTTTTCCTCATCAGAGAATACCATTTTAATGTCCTATGTTTGGAGCTCTCGTGCAAGTGCAAGTGCAAGTACTCCAAAAAATCAGAAATAGCAATTTTCTTAAAGATGTATATGATATAATATATTATATTATAATATACGTATATTATCATTCATTCATTTTCTACCGCTTATCTTCACAAGGATCGCGGAGGGTGCTGGAGCCTATCCCAGCTGTTTTCTGGCGAGAGGCGGGGTACACCCTGGACTGATCGCCAGCCAATCACAGGGCACATATAGACAAACAACCATTCACACTCACATTCATACCTATGGACAATTTGGAGTCACCAATTAACCTAGCATGTTTTTGGAATGTGGGAGGAAACTGGAGTACCCGGAAAAAACCCACGCATGCACGGGAGAACATGCAAACTCCACCAGAAATGGCCGAGGGTGGCATTGAACTCGGGTCTCCTAGCTTTGAGGTCTGCGCGCTAACCACTCGACCGCCGTGCAGCCCACTATATATTATAATATATATTAATTCATTCAATTTCTACCGCTTATCCTCATGAGGGTTGCGGGGGTGCTGGAGCCTATCCCAGCTGTCTTGGGGCGAGAGGCGGGGTACACCCTGGACTGGTGGCCAGCCAATCACAGGGCACATATAGACAAACAACCATTCACACTCACATTCATATCTATGGACAATTTGGAGTCGCCAATTAACTATAATATATATCAAGGGGGTTATAATTGTGGATCTTCGGCTGAACAAATCATAATAGTGTATTTTCTTAGGGATCCAACTGTCTACCAAAACCTCCTCCATCACCATGGATGAAGGGATTGCCTGTCAGCAAGGAGCACGATTGATACACAATGCCTTCAGACGATGCTTGAGCTCTGAGTGAGGGATGATGGGGATTGATCAATAAACCGGGGCGGATCGCCACATGACCGTCTTTCCTCACATGCGAACATTGAGATAAGCTTGCAGTGTTGCATGTTGTGTCCAGATCCAAGGATGAATGGACCAATAGTGTAACTTCGATTGGCAACCACAGCTCATCATTAAAACTCAGCTTATTAAGGGAGCAAAAAAAACATGTTTTTGTCCCTTATTAATAAAGTTTCATTTGTGTAATATTTCAATTTGGTTGATTAGCTTAAACCAGGGGTCTCAAACACGCGGCTCGTGGGCCAAATGTGGCCCGCAGGACACTAGTTTGGGGCCCCCGCCTTGATATGAAAGTTTAATGTTAGTGCGGCCCGCGCAAGTTTGATATGGATGCTGTATGGTATCATGTACCCAGAAAAAAATTATTACGTTTGATTAATGTTCATGTTAAATAACTGTTAATAGTTATCCTCCCTATCCGTGTGGAAGTGGTAAGTTTTTGGCTATTTAAGGTTAAAGGAAATAACTTCAGTTATTACTACAGTTTAGGTCGCTAGCTCTTTAGTTTGCGAGTTAGCATGTGTCACAAGACCCTGCAGTTGCGCAAT
Source organism: Doryrhamphus excisus (assembly GCF_030265055.1). NCBI lineage: Eukaryota > Metazoa > Chordata > Actinopteri > Syngnathiformes > Syngnathidae > Doryrhamphus > Doryrhamphus excisus. Next base: position 5,280,507 of record NC_080487.1, on the reverse strand, counting down.
ATGTTGTAAATAAAAAGAGTATAAATGTGACTATAGTCGTGTTTTGTCATGTCGACAGGGCTCTAATAATGCTTTGTTCATTTTAATCTGAAAAAAATAATTTGTATACCCACCAACTATATGTGGTTTCTTAAGTTTTTATTGTTTGCCGTTTTATTATTATTATTATTATTATTATTATTATTATTATTATTATTATTATTATTATTATTATTATTATTATTATTATTATTATTATTATTATTATTATTATTATTATTATTATTATTATTATTATTATTATTATATTTATTTATTTATTACTGATTGATTGATTTTCTTTATTGTTGATTTATTTTTTTTATTTTTCATCTTATTTTGTGTAGAAAAATAAAAAGTAAGGGGACAGGAAGTATGTGGCAGGAAAACAAGAGACGATCCATGGATGAAAGTCAAGAATAACACAATAAGGTAAATCTTTCCATAACCAAGAATATGTTTATTGGTTATCATTTACAAGCAGCTCATATTTCCTGAGTGAATGTGCAAATATTAAATATTGTGTAATTTCAGTGTATTGATGGCTAATTGTAAAACAAAGATTTGCATGAAATAATAGATCATAAGCAGCAAAATGTGACATTGCTGTCATTTCCATAAGTCATTCCCATCAGCGTGGGTTCCACAGCCTCAACCAGTCACATAAAGGAATAAGGAATAGTGGATAGAAGAAAAACATCCTAATGCAGGTTAGACGGTTTGTTTATATGGCTAGAACACGCATGTATTTAACATTAACATGAATCAATATTAGTTTCCATTTCCAGTATATTCATCCTTTTTTTTATGCGCTTGTACTTGCTATAGTCACAGGTATGTTGGAGTCTTTCCCAGTTGACTTCAGGCGCAAGGTGAGGTACGCCCGGGGCTGGTCTCCAGACAATAGCAGATTGATTTTCTATATGTAATACATACTGTAATGAACCTGATCACCATAAAGCAAATATTCTGTATTTATGTATTCCTTCACTATGTTTCTGCCAGTTTGACTATTTACTGAATAAACAATTCACAAATGATCAATTAAATCTATTGTTTCTATAATGTGTTTATATTATGTCTTGATTCCTCTTATAATACAGACCAGTCATTCCCAAAGTGTGGGCCGGGCCCCTTGGTGGGCCTGGTGGTACTGCAGGTGGGCCATGAGAGGCCATTAAAAATATGATTCAATTTTGGAAATATTATTTTTTTAACTAATTAAACTAATTATTTTTATTGTAAAATATTCATTGCATGATTAAAACAATTATATTTATAGACCTAAGTAATAACCTAATGAGTGTTATTGACCTGTCACAATATTTTAGGAACTGGAAGGGCTTCCTCCAAAGCCCTCTGGTGGGCAGAGGCAGCAATGTCCATTTTCGATGCAGCTTGTCCTCCAATGAAATGCTTTGCTCGGCTACAATGAATTATGACAACATATTAAATGGTTTCACTCGTATTTGTGCTTGTTTGTATATTTTTAGTTACCTTTTGAGCATCAAGTTGCTGTGTGATGACTTTAATGTTCTTTGTAAGACGACACAGTTATAGTTATTAGTTATAGTTAGACGGTTATAGTGAGTAATTGACTTCCTGCAATTCCATATATATACATACATATACATACATATATACACATACATATGTATATATACATACATACATGCATACATATGTATACATACATACATACATACATGCATACATACATACATACGTATGCATACATACATACGTATACATACATATATACACATACATATGTATATATACATACATACATACATACATACATATACATACATACATACGCATACATACATACGTATACATACATACGTATGCATACATATACATACATACATACATATACATACATACATACATACATACATACATACATATACATACATACATACATACATGCATACATACATACATACGTATGCATACATACATACGTATACATACATATATACACATACATATGTATATATACATACATACATACATACATATACATACATACATACGCATACATACATACGTATACATACATACGTATGCATACATATACATACATACATACATATACATACATACATACATACATACATACATACATATACATACATACATACATACATATACATACATACATACACATATATACATGCATACATACACATATATACATACATACATACATACATACATATGTATACATACATACGTGTGCATACATACATACGTGTGCATACATACATACGTGTGCATACATACATACATATGCATACATTTACATATATACATACGTATGCATACATTTACATATATACATACATATATACATATACATATAGATATAAATATATACGTATATATATATATATACAAATATATATATACATATATAAATATACACACACACACAAGATAACAGTCAATGGCTTTCAATGGAGCCACCTCAATGGAGCAGGGACCACATTGCCCAAGAAAATCATTGGTAACACACTTAAGTCATTAATGTGTCTTTTGGCCAGAGATTACCAACCAAGCATATGAAGGAGGAAATGGTTTAATGAACTGTAAATGCCCACATATTTCTAGATTGCATGGCACCACGGCCTCACCTCTCTCATCTGGTGTGCAGTCAGGCAGACAGGGCCAGCAAGAAAAGAGAAAATCAATGCTTGGTGTCTCAATGAATGCAGCCAGCATTGGATTGATCGTGACTCTAAATTGGGTCAACAGGATTGTCTATTTAAAGGGCAAGACCCTTTAATCATCGTTTTAGCTGAGATAGACTCTTTGGCATGCAGCATTCCTTTACTAACACCTTGTTATCACCGTTGTGATGCATGAAAACACGCCGACTGTACTTTGGCCCAACTAACTGTTGTTGACTCAAGTAATCCGTACACAATATTGAATCCTACGTTGTGGAAATTCATTTATCACGATTGGGTCTGGAACCAATTAACCGCGGTAAACGAGGGACAACTGTAATATCCAAAGGGTGTCATGTCTTCCAAGCCCACAGATGATGGAAAACAGTCAACGCACCTTACAGAAGGTTCTGAGTTTTAGTGACCAGTAGAAATACTGCATATCACAAAGTCTGAGTGGGTTTTCTGAATGCCATGGTATGATTTATTAATACATTTTTGAGATTATGATAGAGTGAAGCCACACAATTTGAAGCGTGACGTGGCAAGGCATTGCTGTATTTGCTGGCATTGCAGAAAAAAAAAAAAAACTTAAGGAGCCTTGAATTTGAACTTCAGGCTGGGGATAAAAAAAAAAAGCTACGGTAATAATCCGCTAACTTTGCTTCATAAATCACAATGAGGTTGACATGAATCACAGAGCTATCCCATCATTTATCGGAAAAAATGCTTGCGGATGCAGAGCAGCAAGCCATTGAAACGGCATGTGCAGGTTTTGTTGGGATGATTCCGGGATTTAATCTATTGCACACACACACAACTTCACACGCCATCAACCTCGCTCGCCATCTTTGCAGAGTGTTTGTGTGGCGAGCATCAGGGCTAATACAAGCGCAATGAGAGACACATGAAGTCTGTCAAACTGCTACTAAAGTGAATAACACTGAAATGCATACAAAGCAGGCACACTTAGCATACTCAGTGACACTACGTACATTGTTTATACCCTACCATGCCATAACCCATTCACTTTAGTTAAAGAGCCCTTTAACCACAACCACCGTTGAAAATAAAAATAATAATAAATAAAAATTATTTTATGGTTATATATATAAAAGAGAGATTAGACTCATCTTTCATCAGACAGTTGTTCTTCAGTAATCAGTGGTAGAACATTTCAGAAAAATATTCATTCATTCATTCATTTTCTACCACTTATCCTCACGAGGGTCGCGGGGGGTGATGGAGCCTATCCCAGCTGTCTATATGTGCCCTGGACTGGTCGCCAGCCAATCACAGGGCACATATAGACAAACAACCATTCACACTCACATTCATACGTATGGACAATTCATTCATTAATTTTCTACCGCTTTTTCCTCACGAGGGTCGCGGGTGTTGCTGGAGCCTATCCCAGCTGTCTTTGGGTGAGAGGCGGGGTACACCCTGGACTGGTCGCCAGCCAATCACAGGGCAAACAACCAAAGACAAACAACCATTCACACTCACATTTATACAATTTGGAGTGGCCAATTAACCTAGCATGTTTTTGGAATGTGGGAGGAAACCGGAGTACCCGGAGAAAACCCACACATGCACGGACAGAACATGCAAACTCCACACAGAGATGGCCGAGCGTGGAATTGAACCCTTGTCTCCTAGCTGTGATGTCTGCGCGCTAACCACTACTCCGCCGTGCCGCCCCCTTATGGACAAATTGGAGCGGCCAATTAACCTAGCATATTTTTGGAATGTGGGAGGAAACCGGAGTACCCGGAGAAAACCATGCAAACTCCACACAGAGATGGCCGAGGCTGGAATTGAACCCTGGTCTCCTAGCTGTGAGGTCTGCGTGCTAACCACTCAACCGCCGTGCCGCCCAGAAAAATATTAACTCAACAAAAACACAAATTTAGCCGGCCGCATGGTGGAAAGTGGTTAGCATGTAGGCCACACAGTCAGGAGATGGGGACCCCGGGTTTGATTCTCTGCTTGGGCATCTCTGTGTGTAGTTTGTTGTTGATTTTTTTATTTTTATCATGCTTTTTTACTGATGTTTTTTTCATTGTAACACAGAAATGACAGTTGTAAACAACAATACTGTCAATAACAAAAGAACACAAAGTACACCGGGGTCACTGTGTTTAATTGTTAATGCAACACACCATTGACGGAATCGAACTTTGCCTCTGCAATCCCGTGTCAGCTGCAGAAACTAACAACAAAAACATTGATACACAGGTAGTGGCGCAGACAGATTGGCACATTTTTAATTAGGAAGAGTGACGCTGTGCTGCCAATCGCTGTAAATCAAGCCTGTGTGTTCAGCGCCTGGCAGCTGTCTTCTGAGACCGAGGAGGGAAATCATGACAAATATTTCTGGAATTAATGGAAGGCCATACTTGCCAGACTTGGCCAAACGCTTGGTCTGCTAAAAAAAAATCCACATCCTGTGGGTTACTCATGTTACTGCATAATCATACATGTTCATGGGTGCACTGAACTGCAACTGCTCATGCTGGCAATGATTAGATATAGAGTCCCAATACACACTCACAGGGGAGCATGCAAATTAAGTCAGAGCATAAACGCTGTCAAGCCCGGGAAAAGAACAGCATCCTGAGGTATAATTAAGTCTAATTAAACTGAAAAAAGATTAGAGTTGAATACAGTGGAACCCTTTTGTTGACGCCCATTGGACTGGCTGGATGACGTCGCCATAAGCGGTTGTCGCCATAAGCGGTTGTCGACATAACCAAAATTGAACTGGTATTGGTACATGTTTGTATATTTCACCAATAAACATATAGAGTGTTAAGTTCAGCATCCTGAGGTATAATTAAGTCTAATTAAACTGAAAAAAAGATTAGAGTTGAATACAGTGGAACCCTTTTGTCGACGCCCCTTGGACTGGCTGGATGACGTCGCCATAAGCGGTTGTCGACATAACCAAAATTGAACTGGTATTGGTACATGTTTGTATATTTCACCAATCCACATATAGAGTGTTAAGTTCAGCATCCTGAGGTATAATTAAGTCGAATTAACCCGAAAAAAAAAGATTAGAGTTGAATACAGTGGAACCCTTTTGTCGACGCCCCTTGGACTGGCTGGATGACGTCGCCATAAGCGGTTGTCGACATAACCAAAATTGAACTGGTATTGGTACATGTTTGTATATTTCACCAATCCACATATAGAGTGTTAAGTTCAGCATCCTGAGGTATAATTAAGTCGAATTAACCCGAAAAAAAAAGATTAGAGTTGAATACAGTGGAACCCTTTTGTCGACGCCCCTTGGACTGGCTGGATGACGTCGCCATAAGCGGTTGTCGACATAACCAAAATTGAAAGTAGTCATTGCATGCACATTTACTTGTGACTTTCTCCACGGACATAAGGAGAACATAAAGCATTCTTGAACTTAAAATTGTTGACAGTTTTTGTGGATATTTTCATTGTGATTATTCTCTTTTCATGTATCTTAATACGCTTAGTACTTAATAATAATCGTAATAATCTTAGTACTTAATAATAACAGAACAGCTGGAGTAATTTGACTACTAAAGCTTGTGCATATAAGCTCAGAATTGTTTTTTCCATGTTAAACTGGCATTGGCACATGTTTGTATATTTCGCCAATCCACATATATAGAGTGTTAAGTTGATGTGTGATGAGTTTAGTGTATTTTTTAAGATGACACCTTCTGTGATTTCCAGTTGGTTGACAAGCTTGAATTTAAACTGATGTGTGTGTTTAAAGAAAAACTGCACTTTTATAGATTTTTGGTAATGACTTGGTTTGGTTCTGTGATTACTGAATTATATGCTGATGTTATATATTTGGTTCTATTGTATGGTAACAATACTGTAACCCATACCAACATACTATTTTTTGATTGTTCATAGAAATGACCCATTTGGTTCTCTAAATGTTGTGTGCATCAACATCAGCCTTAGCTTCTTCTTTCTAGCAGAGAGAAAAACACAACACATGGAACCGGGACCTGATGAGATAGTCGACATAAACAGGATGTCGACATAAGCGGGGAGCGACTGAAGCGGGTTCCATTGTACATCAAATATGTGAAGCTGATTTCTTTGCTTTGTGTCCAAACAAGCTGGTGTTTAAAGTGGAATCCCGTCTAATTTGGCCCTCGCTTTCTGTTCGCCTGGACTCAAACACAGAGCGCTGCCACTCCAGTCCCACAAGAGGCTCCAATAGGAATCTAATTAACCAAGATCAATATTAAAACCATCTCCCACTTTCTTTGCAAGCTCTTCCATTTTTCCTTACCTGCATTTGAACAGCTGGAGGAATTCATTTCCCCAGCCCAGTGATGCTGCAGGAAGGCGAGGAGGGGCGAGTAGTGACTTAGTGGGGGGGGGGGGGTGTAAAAAAAGAAAAATGATCCAAAATTCTCAGACAAAGCAAAGGAGGAGAGGAGCCTGCCGAGTCTGCAGACTTGGACAATGATAGGATTTGAAAAGTGTTAAGGGCTCAGTCTGTAAATGTCGCCGTCTATTGTTTCCACGTACGAAGATGCTTTCAATACACAAAAGCAAATACCGCTAACTGAATCAACAGATTGATTGTGTTTCAGGGCAAACATGGCAGTTGGTAAAGCCGGACATGAAGTGGAGCATATTCTACCGGCTTCCGTTTTCATGGTTGATTTCGCACAAGCTGAATTTAGGAGAAGCTATGGGTCCAATGAAAAACCACATGGGGGAGGACTGATCTTTCAGTAGAGGAGTTCCGTGGTAGTAATCTGCCACTGACACTGACACTGTCCTTCTGAATCAACAGCATCGCTGCTGATTGCCATTCCGGTTTTTGACTGCTTCAAGTCCCAATTAATCCAAAATTGTCTGTCCGAATTAGTGTGGTTCGAATAGATACTTTATTACTACATACTTGTACTCATCTCCGAGCCAAATTCTGATTTATAGCAGCTCTGCAAAAATTACATCATGAACTTAAATACTTAAATATATCAGAGAAAGATAGACAAATAAGAATAGATAAATACGGAACAGATCACTTCAAATTTAAATCCAATGAAAAACTGCATGGGGGAGGACTGATATTTCAGTAGAGGAGTTCTGTGGTAGTAATCTGCCACTGACACTGACAACTATCCTTCTGAATCAACAGCACCGCTGCTGATTGCCATTTGGGTTTGTGACTGCTTCAAGACCCAATTAATCCAAAATTGTCTGTCTGAATTAGTGTGGTTCGAATAGATAGATACTTTATTACTACCTACTTGTACTCATCTCCGAGGGAAATTCTGATTTATACCGGTTTCCAAAAGCCCCGCCTCTCCCTCAAAGTCAGCTGGGATAGGCTCCAGCATACCCCCACCCTGGTGAGGACAACCCACATGAAAAAATGGATGGTTTGGTTCTGGTTTTAGTGGTTTCAGATGAATATTTTTTCTTCTTTAAAGCAAATACAAGGGCTGCACGGCGGTTGAATGGTTAGCTTGCAGACCTCACAGCTACGAGACCAGGGTTCAATTCCACCCTCGGCTATCTCTGTGTGGAGTTTGCATGTTCTCCCCGTGCATGCGTGGGTTTTCTCCGGGTACTCCGGTTTCCTCCCACATTCCAAAAACATGCTAGGTTAATTAGCCACTCCAAATTGTCCATAGGTATGAATGTGAGTGTTAATGGTTGTTTGTCTATATATGGTTTGTCTATACCAGTCCAGGGTGTACCCCGCCTCTTGCCCGAAGACAGCTGGGATAGGCTCCAGCACCCCCGCGACCCTCATGAGGATAAGCGGTAGAAAATGAATGAATGAATGAAAGCAAATACAAATGCTATCCTGTTAGAATACTTAATAAATAGTAAATTAGAGCAACCCCCAAAGTGTTGTAGCATGAGATCATTCATCCAAGTCAAATATCTTCACTTAATCAGAGGGGTTGAAACTGGCAAAAAGTGAAAATATGTGCTTTGAGTTAAGGACGAAGAGGAGGCATGGCTGTAGGGATTTAAACAGACAGGGTAAGAAAGGAAGGGTGGAAGGGAGGAAGCGGTGAGGGAACAGGAGACTAGAGGAGCACAGGCATTCATTGCAAAGGGCAGTGTTGGAGCTCCAGTGTATGCAAACCCCAGAGCCCCCCTGCTCCCCTCATTAGCCACAATGGAGCGCTGGGAGAGTGATCAAAGGCCGGGTGTGGACAGAGCGGCACACAGCTGTCACACTGTCACCGCTGGGGGGGAGCGAGATGAATGTGATGGTCGTGTGGTGGTCTGGAGATGAAAATGGGAGCAGGGGAGAGGAGATGGGAGGGAGCAACAAGCCAATGAGGAAGTTGGGAGGAAAGCTAGTGGAAATGAGAAAGAGTGAGATGGTCAAGTGTTTGTGTCCACTTTTGTGGCCCGCAGGACACTAGTTTGAGGCCCCTGCCTTGATATGAAAGTTTAATGTTAGTGCGGCCCGCGCAAGTTTGATATGGATGCTGTATGGTATCATGTACCCAGAAAAAATTATTACGTTTGATTAATGTTCATGTTAAAGGTTAAATAACTGTTAATAGCTATCCTCCCTATCCGTGTGGAAGTGGTAAGTTTTTAGCTATTTAAGTTTAAAGGAAATAACTTGAAGGCTACCGTTTAGGTCGCTAGCTCTCTAGTTTGCGAGTTAGCATGTGTCTCAAGACCCTGCAGTTGCGCAATATGTTGTAAATAAAAAGAGTATAAATGTGACTATAGTCGTGTTTTGTCATGTCTACAGGGCTCTAATAATGCTTTGTTCATTTTAATCTGAAAAAAATAATTTGTCTACCCACCAACTATATGTGGTTTCTTAAGTTTTTATCGTTTGCCTTTTTATTATTATTATTATATTTATTTATTTATTACTGATTGATTGATTTTCTTTATTCTTGATTTGTTTATTTATTTTTCATCTTATTTTGTGTAGAAAAATAAAAATTAAGATATTTGAGAACAGTGGAATGTTTTATCACAGCTTTTCTTGTAGAAAATTGGAACCAAAGCAAAATTTTTAATTTTTTTTTGTTTTTAATAAATGCGTTTTTTTTATTTTTTTTGAAAACCTGATGTGGCCCAGTCTCACCCAGACCCGAGCTCCCTAAGTAAATTGAGTTTGAGACCCCTGGTGTAAGGTATGCTAACACAATGGTTATTCACCTACACAAAAATAAACATGAACAGAAAAGGTGTCCAGTGTTTATGTAAATAAACATTTTTTTTCATTTATAAGTCGCTCTGGAGTATAAGTCGCAGGAACAGCCAACCTATGAAAAAAAGTGTGACTTATAGTCCGGAAAATACGGTACTATTTCAAACGTTCAATGTTGTTCGAATCTCCACTCGGCCATTTCTGCGTGGGTTTTCTGCGGGTACTCTGGCTTTTTCCCACAGTCCAAAAACACACAAGTTAGCTGTGAGAGTTAAGTTGAGCAATGTTAGCAACCGAGCTAAAAAAAAAATGGTTGGACTAAAGTCCATTCTACTTTAATAGTGCAAATTTTAACAATGTAAAACTGTTCTCTCCTGTTATCCTGTCTGGTTGCTGTGGATGAGAGAGAGAGAGAGAGAGAGAGAGAGAGAGAGAGAGAGAGAGAGAAAGAGTGCTGATGTTGAGGAGGACTGGCTTTCTCCCCCTTAGCATTAATTATGACCGTCTCCACTTCAAGGTCAATTATCATAAATCAAAGTTAGAATAATAAGCCCATCAAAGCCTTGTTCAGTCATTGGCCTCTCCCGTCCTATCACACAGCTCCATCATGTTTTATGTTCACTATATCACATTTTCAAGCGGGGGGGCACCGAGGTTATAGCTTTAATTCCGTTCAGAATTCTTTATTTCTAACTATCTCTCTTCACCAGGGGTGTCTACCAGGAATTACAATATGATGCTGTTGTCATATGGAAAGACTAGGATTATCAAAACCCGACTCATATTTTGAAATGAAGAGGAGCTCTGATGATATCATTAATACTTGGATTGTCATGTTTAGGCTTTTTTGGTTTTGTTTGATTTGATATCATATTATTAGTATAAGTTAGTAGTATCATATTAGTATTAGATGTATCATATTAGTATTAGATGTATCATATTAGTATTAGATGTATCATATTGGTAGATGTATCATATTATTAGTAGATGTATCATATTAGTAGTGGATGTATCATATTATTAGTAGATTATCATATTATTAGTAGATGTATCATATTAGTATTAGATGTATCATATTAGTAGATGTATCATATTTATTAGTAAATGTATCATATTATTAGTAGATGTATCATATTATTAGTAGATGTATCATATTAGTATTAGATGTATCATATTAGTATTAGATGTATCATATTGGTAGATGTATCATATTATTAGTAGATGTATCATATTAGTAGTGGATGTATCATATTATTAGTAGATTATCATATTATTAGTAGATGTATCATATTAGTATTAGATGTATCATATTAGTAGATGTATCATATTATTAGTAAATGTATCATATTATTAGTAGATGTATCATATTATTAGTAGATGTATCATATTAGTATTAGATGTATCATATTAGTATTAGATGTATCATATTAGTAGATGTATCATATTATTAGTAGATGTATCATATTATTAGTAGATGTATCATATTAGTATTTGATGTATCATATTAGTAGATGTATCATATTATTAGTAGATGTATCATATTATTAGTAAATGTATCATATTAGTAGATTATCATATTATTAGTAGATGTATCATATTAGTATTAGATGTATCATATTAGTAGATGTATCATATTATTAGTAGATGTATCATATTAGTATTCGATGTATCATATTAGTAGATGTATCATATTATTAGTAAATGTATCATATTATTAGTAGATTATCATATTATTAGTAGATGTATCATATTTGTAATAGATGTGTCATATTAGTAGATGTATCATATTATGAGTAGATGTATCATATTGGTATTAAATGTACTATATTAGTAGAAGTATCATATTAGTATTAGATGTACTATATTAGTAGATGTATCATATTAGTATTACATGTACTATATTAGTAGATGTATCATATTGGTATTAAATGTACTATATTAGTAGAAGTATCATATTAGTATTAGATGTACTATATTAGTATTAGATGTACTATATTAGTAGATGTATCATATTATTAGTAGATGTATCATATTAGTAGATGTATCATATTAGTACTGGATGTACTATATTAGTAGATGTATCATATTAGTACTAGTAGATGTATCACATTATTAGAAGTATCATATTATTAGAAGTATCATATTATGAGTAGATGTATCATATTCTGGCCTTCATGTGGAAATTGTTCCACCTGCGAGCCAATTTCATCTCTTCACACGCTGCATAATTCAAAGAAATGTCTGAAGCTCAGAGAACACGCATCATCGTGTCTCCATATCATTTGTGGTGTACCTCAGGGTCAATAACTGGGGCGAAAACTGTTATCCTTTACGGTAGAACCTCCGTTCGTGTCATTCATTTGTTCCAGAAAGTTAGACCAACCGAAACATACTCTAAACAAATTAGCTTTTCCCATAGGAAATAATGCACACATTCTCACTACACAACACAACACATTCTCACTACACAACACTGCACCCTTGACTATATTGGCCAATAGACTTTCCATTAGAAGCCTTTGCGTAACCATGAAAGAGTGTCGCATGGACGACTAGACGTTGAGCTAATATTCAATATGACCTTTTCTGAACGCCTGTATTCCAATAAATACTAATTTCCTGTTGATCTAATTAGTGCCTGCAGGAATTTGTCTTCATCAATTATTGAGTAAAAACAGGAGAAACTCTACGGTCTGCCATTGTAATGGATTTATTATGGTCGGGGAGGGGGGTGGGGTTGGGGGGGGCTGGCTATTATTTATTAAGCAGTTCTTTAATTGTGTTGAAACCACCCACTGACGCATGCAGCACTAAGGGGTATACAGTAGTGGCATACTGTCCCCATTGGCTAGGAAAGACTGAACATGTGTACAAAGCCACGGTACTCGATAGGATGCTGGTACACAACTACAGCGTGTGACGGAAACAATAAACAAGCACTGTCAACAAACGTGTATAATTAAATGTAAGCTAACCAACCACTGGTATTCCACGCCATATACTTCACGTATTACTGTGAATATATTTGCATGCCAGCGCTATTATTGTGCAAATAGACCTGAATGGGAGTGTGTAAAAATGGAAAGTGCTTGCTATTAAACAGAGGACAGTGCTGGAGACATCCGGGTTAAAATGATAGATTTTTTATATGCGTGTTTTGTCATTGAGTGCCCCTGAGTGCAGCATCTTTTGCCCAAAGTTAGCTGGGATAGTTTCCAACTCACCCGTGACCTTGAAGAGGACAAGGAGTATAGAAAATCAATGGATGGATGGGTTGTCTTTGGCACAATTTTTACATTACGCTTTTATTTCCACCATGTCCAAGTAGACCAAACGTTGGTTCATCAGGTCAGGGGTTTCCAAACCTTTCCCCCCCAAGGGCCACGTCGGGAAAAATGAAAGGGTCACTGTGCTATTTTCTAAGCCGACCCATGTAGTTATGCCAAGATGTTATTCATATATTTCAAGAAAAAACTGCATCCCAGCTTTGTCATATGCAGTAGGTGAAAAAGCCCATTTTTAGTACCAACTTCACACTATGCTCTATTCGTCCCATTTTTACTTTTTTTTTTAATTTAATATTCAAAACGCTGTATGTCAAAATTCTTCTTGAATAATCCAAATTTTAATTTAATAGAATTCTTTTCAAGGGACCTTTTTCTGACCTATAAATGTAATCAGAATGTTGTATTCCTGTGTTAGCGCTCTTTGAGTTGATACACGGTAAGCCAAGGGTCTCCAGCCAGTGGCTCCTCGCTACCAGTGGCTCCTAGCTACAAGGGGCTCCGAGCTACAAGGGGCTCCTAGCTACCAGGAGCTCCTAGCTATAAGGTAGCTCCTAGCTACCAGGAAGCTCCTAGCTATAAGGTAGCTCCTAGCTACCAGGAGCTCCCTTATAGCTACCAGGAAGCTCCTAGCTACCAGGAAGCTCCTAGCTACCAGGAGCTCCTAGCTACCAGGAAGCTCCTAGCTATAAGGTAGCTCTGAGCTACCAGGATCTCCTAGCAACCAGGAGGTCCAACCTAGCTCCTAGCTACCAGGAGCTCCTAGCTATAAGGTAGCTCTGACCTACCAGGATCTCCTAGCTACCGGGATCTCCTAGCGACCAGGATCTGCTAGCGACCAGGATCTCCTAGCGACCGGGAGCTCCTACCTACCGGGAGCTCCTAGCTACCAGGAAGTTCCTAGCTACCAGGAGCTCCTAGCTACCAGGAAGCTCCTAGTTACCAGGAAGCTCCTAGCTACCGGAAGCTCCCAGCTACCAGGAGCTCCTAGCTACCAGGAAGCTCCTAGCTACCGGGAGCTCCTAGCTACCAGGAAGCTCCTGGCTATAAGGCAGCTCCGAGCTACCAGGATCTCCTAACCAAAGTACCAGGTGATATGAGCATCCAATTACATAATAATGGGTACCATAGTAAGTGTCAATATAGTGATATATATAGCACATCATGACTGGTTCAAGACTCACATTAGGATTGTGGATGATGGGCAAAATTTCCCAAAAAGTGCAGTTTTCCTGTAAAAGCAAAGTACGTCCCCAACTGTGATTATGATATACCGTTTCAACCCCAGTACAGAATATTCACTACCATTCAATCCACTCGGTAGGGGCATCCACAGCTGGTGGAAGTGGTGAAGCAGCATAAACATTGTTGCCGTCAATAATGATCCAACCTGACATTCATTAAAGCGCTTTTACGTTTCCTCCCGCAAACACAAGGCCTATCACACAGAGCCACCGGATGAGCTATAATTAAAAAGATAATGGTGTGTGTCGTAGCCTGGCTGGCATCATACGGGTCCAACCCGCTGCTATCGGACGGACTTGCCTGATAGGAGCGTCGGGGTTATCCATTTCAGTCCATCCCGCCACTCTTCTTTGTTACCAGCTAAAGGCTAATAACATCTTTTTGGTGACCCAGGCAGAATTGTGTAGCGATATGGGGCCTTATCTTGCACTCAAATGTTTTCCTTCCACTAAGTTTCCCCCCCTTAAATTTTTAATGAAGATTAAAAGTCCCAACAAAGCTTTATCAACACGACTAAGGGGAAGTGGTCTCGGCAAGCACAGTGGGCTCTCACTTATTCCACACACTTATTCCAAAACAACATAACTTGAGCGAGAGACAGAAAACTAACAGTGCAGTAAAGCGTGCAAATGTTGTTGCATTTGCACCCGGACTGGTTGCATTCACTGACTGCCAAGTAAATGTATTATAAAGTAAATTTCCTTTCACGCATTTAATATTTGAATTATATTTTCAGGTCAAGACTTCTCCGTTTTTTATTATATTACTTGATGAGTACATGATTCAACAAACTCATGAATTTCATTATGGAAATGTTTTATTTACAGGTGAAATTGTGACCCGGGTACCCGGGTACCAATGCAATGAGGCTCTGGCTATATTACTATATTACAGTTTTTCTCGATTGTTTAAACACATTTTCTGAAAGGATGCCTCATATTCTCAGAACTCTACAAACAAATCCAAAAACCACTATATGAACAAACATTTATATGAACCAGTTGAACACTGTGCTCTGTGTAAAACACTGTGATTATATCATATTCATCATGACTCGGGCCTTTTTGTGTTCAGTGTGACACTTCTTGCAAAATATTTTAGAATTGTTTTGGGTTTTGACTCGCCTCTATTTCGCTTTGTATCTAAAGTTACTTTGCAAATTTGTCTTGTCACATACGCGGTGCATTTGACAAGACAGCGCTGTGCAGGCTGCTGTTACGTCAGTCACTTATGCATCAGGGGTAGCACGACCTCTTTTTTCCTTGAAATGTTTTATTCCATGAAGTCATCATAAAACAGGCGTGCTACTTACAATATAAGAATTTTATTCATTTCAAGTTGGCAGGACACAGACAGTGGTAACATTGTGTGACGGGTGTTTTAGCCATGTGATGAGTCAGTGTGAATAATAGGAATATTAATTTGACTGTTTTGAGTGGCATTGTGTTCTTTGTGAAAACAAGAAGTTTACTTCATGAAAATTGTGCCAAAACTCAGAATGTGTTGTAGATCTGCAGTCTGAGTGTAAAGCAGGAATTGTGCTTATACTTTCTCAGACTTGGTTCATGGAGTTGGTGCATTGGTTATATGTTGTGGTCATTGTGTCTCAGGCATTACAAATTGTGTGTAAACAATCACCACAACCATGCCATGGCTAAAGAGTGGTATTTGGTCCCCATGTCTTTAGTATCGGACTTAACAGGCCAGACTTCTTCTCGGTAGACACTGTGGGCCAGCATTGTTAAAATAATAAAGAAACCACACCATCGGTAAAAGTGACATAAGGCCAGTGGGATATGGCAGATTAGACTGACATAGCAACACAGACACCGAAACCTGATTGGACATACACAGATCCTACTGGCTACGGAATGAACATAATGATCGGTTCAGGTAACGAACACTGGAAGTTAAATAAATGTAGGTCCGTGCTTTTCGGTGTTTAGGTCCAGCAAATACGACTTTGCTGGCCTGGGCAGCACACCACAATGTTGTAAATATTTATGTGCAGAATAAGACGCCGAAAATCAAAACTAGGACTTTGTCCCTCCCCAGTGTCTGAATAAAAAAAAATCCACTCTTGTTGAGGAAGTGGAAGTGAAATCCTGAAGTTTATAGCACCAAATGGAGGGTCATTTTGCTGGCAATTGGAAACTCTGCATTCACAGCAGAATCCCATACGGGTGTCATATGTAAAGTGCTTCCCATCGAGCAGGAATTACTCCTGTCTGCTGGCTACACACACACACACACACACACACACACACACACACACACACACTGTATATATCTACAGGAGATGGCCAAGAGGGAGGAAGGAGGGAGAGAGACAGAGAAAAGCTGACTTAAACATTTTTCTCCATTTCACAAAAGTAGCTGTGCTGCTGTCAACATGATGAATGAGAGTATAAAAAGTGAGAGAGAGACATAAAAGGAAAGCAGAGAGAGAGCAAAGAATGGGGGATGAATACATTTCGGAGGGGGGGAAGCAGGAGGTGGAGCTCTCTGACCTGAAGATGTGAACAGCTGTTGAACATTTCCACCAGTGTATGGTAATACTCAGTGTGTGTCATCACTTTCTAACCCCAGTAGTTGCAAACGTGCCCTTCCAACGCAGGTAATGAGGAGGCGTCCCTCACGGCTGATCATTAAACCCTTGTCATGCTCTCCGTTTGGCCGTCCGTCAAGACACCGGATCATCTTCGGCCAAATGGAGGTTGTGATTGGTGTCGATTGCGTTCCGGTAAAACTGGATCAGATATCTTCTACAAAATGGTTTTAAGAAGAAAAAATATCTTCAGGGCTGCATGGCGGACGAGTGGTTAGCTCGCAGACCTCACAGCTAGGAGACCAGGGTTCAATTCCACCCTCGGCTATCTGTGTGTGGAGTTTGCATGTTCTCCCCGGTTTTCTCCGGGTACTCCAGTTTCCTCCCACATTCCAAAAACATGCTAGGTTAATTGGCCACTCCAATGTGAGTGTGAATGGTTGTTTGTCTATATGTGCCCTGTGATTGGCTGACGACCAGTCCAAGGTGTACCCTGCCTGGGATAGGCTCCAGGACCCCCCACGACCCTTGTGAGGAAAAAAGCGGTAGAAAATGAATGAATGAATAATAATTAATCAGATTAATCGCCTTTTAAAAATGAACTAATCATGATTAATCAGCACTAAAATACTACCATTAGTACTTTTGCAACCACTTATTTGTTCAGTTGAGTAGTGTGACTCACCTCTTTTATCAAACTCCGGTTTCCTCCCACATTCCAAAAACATGCTAGGTTAATTAGCGACTCCAAATTGTCCATAGGTATGAATGTGAGTGTGAATGGTTGTTTGTCTATATGTGCCTTGTGATTGGCTGGCGACCAGTCCAGGGTGTACCCCGCCTCTCGCCCAAAGACAGCTGGGATAGGCTCCGGCACCCCCTGCGGCCCTCGTGAGGAAAAAGCGGTAGAAAATGAATGAATGCCCGAAGACAGCTGGGATAGGCTCCAGCACCCCCCGCGACTCTTGTGAGGAAAAAGCGGTAGAAAATGAATGAATGAATGAATGAATGTTCGAAAGGGAGTGGGAAGAAGTCAAGACTTATCTAGTCCCAACCCCCTAACCACCCAGATTCCTACCTCATCCCAAAAAAACAAATATTATTCCTTGTCTACACAGTAAAAAAACCCACATCCAACCACGCTCACCCAGCTTGAGGCACCCAACTACGTGCCTTTCATGACCGAAGAGGGTTTTCAAGCTCTGGCTTCTCCTTGACAGTACCTTGCCATGACTCGGAGCTAAAGGCTGTGCTCCACTGTAAACGCGGAACACGTCATTCCCAACAAAAGGCAACAGTACAGCACATGACAGATTGTTAAAAACATGGACCGGAGTGGTTTAGTCACTATCGTGTTTGCCATGCATTTGCTTCCTAAAGCTCCTTGGGCTGTTATAAGCAGCAAATTGAAATGAATACGTCGAAAGAAACTGCGTATGGCCCTGCAGACCTGCTTGCTGATTGTGATCCACGGCAGCTGACAATCAGCCCATTGCAGAGGGCCATAACCTAATGTTTTTTGTGCTGATGACAGTGTGAGGAGCAGCCCCAAACAGTGCAGTAATTGGACATTACTCCTGCAGAAACAGGCTAAAAGCATCTCTGCGGCCTGTTCCGCTGACATCCCTCTTTTACTCTCATCACGCCGCTCTCCATTTCCCTTTGCTCTGGCCAGCGCTGCTTTAATTGTAATGGCCTTTCTGGAAGTGTTAAAAGCAGCTCAGAGGTGCCGGACATCACTTAAACAAATACAAAGAGAACCAGCGGCATTTACACTCTGTGTCTTCACAATAAAAGGCCATAAAATCCACACAGAGCACGGCTGATGCATATTGAACTGTTCCCCCTTTTGCCATTAAAGGTTTATGTGCACACATAACACAACTAAACTGAAGACATCTGATATATATATATATATTCATATGTATGTGTGTTTCTGTGGGGGGGAGAGGGAGCGTGTGTCAGTTAAATAATAAAATGAAGGATTTTTATTTCCCTACAGCCCCCAAATAGTAGTGTTTATTTCTGTTAATAATGTAAGGGTGGCTCTCTGGCCGCTTTGCGCTATCACTATTAAAGCCAAGCTTGCATTTTTAATGGTGAGGAAACAAACAGAGCTTTACTACCATTAGCAAACAGCTATCTCCAATTTCACCAATGGCCGTCGAGCAATCAGCGAAGCGCAATCATCCTAAAGTAATCAGTGTCACAGGTACACTTTGGATTAGTTGCTGTGTTGGGGGATCAATCAATCAATCAATAGTTGTCGTATTGAATGTCTGCATCCCCTACTCCTACTACTACTACTACTACTACGTTTGTAATGTCAGTTTCTGATATCAAAGGTTCAAGAAAAGTCAAAAAGTACCGACCATCATATCCTTTTTGCATTTTAGGAAGAAGAGGCGTCTGAATATTTGAGCATGAAAGTAAGCAAACATACCGTATGTACAGTTGTGTTTTGGGGGGCTGGCTGTTGGTAAGCAAATATACTGTATGTAAGGTTGTGTTTTGGGGGGGCTAGCTGTTGGTAAGCAAACATACCGTATGGACAGTTGTGTTTTGGGGGGCTGGCTATTGGTAAGCAAACATACCGTATGGACAGTTGTGTTTTGGGGGAATGGCTGTTGGTAAGCAAATATACTGTATGTAAGGTTGTGTTTTGGGGGGCTGGCTGTTGGTAAGCAAATATACCGTATGTACAGTTGTGTTTTGGGGGGGGCTCGCTGTTGGTAAGCAAACATGCCGTATAGACAGTTGGGTTTTGGGGGGCTGGCTGTTGGTCAGCAAACATACCGTATGTACAGTTGTGTTTGGGGGGCTGGCTGTTGGTAAGCAAATATACTGTATGTACAATTGTGTTTTGGGGAGGCGGGGGGCTGGCTGTTGGTAAGCAACCATACCGTATGGACAGTTGTGTTTTGGGGGGCTGGCTATTGGTAAGCAAACATACTGTATGTACAGTTGTGTTTTGGGGGGGGCTGGCTGTTTGGCCTACGTATATCCCGATAGAGGTGTGCTCTGATGTTGAACTACTTACTGCTTTTTGGACACTTTTCATCACAGAAAAAGAGAAAGGAACAAAAACAGGAACTGCTGCTCACTCTGCTTGCGTCTTCAATCGATCTGTCAGCGTCAAACACCGCCAGTCAAACACCATACAGTACCCGCTGTGGGCCATTTTCCGTGTGTTATATCATATTCATCACAACACTATCAGTCAATGTCATAATTGTCTTTTTGTTTGGAATATTTCTCTCGCTTCGCTTTGCTGTGGGTCTGTGGCTGCTTCCAAAGCTGAGGGTCCAACAAGTCTGATAGGGAGCAGAGCTTATGTAATCCTACCCCTTCTCTGTGTCTTGTCAACTACTAGGAATTGGTTCGCTTCCCATGCTATGCCAACTCTTGGATGTCATCGTTAGTCTAAGGTTATTTTGACTTTTTTCTTCAGAGATCTTTGGACCTGTTTCAGACGTTTCTCAGAAAAAAAAAAAACAATCCCCAAACAATGAAACTTTCTTATCAGCAGGGAAACCACCTTCAGTCTTAAAGCACTTTTCCAAAAACCATTCCAACAATCCGTTACTCAAAAGCTATCACTTAATCATTGTAGAGGGATTTTAGGTCATGCCATTTTAATCAACATAATGTGCAGAAAATTACATTTTACTGATAACCTAATTGGAGGAGCAGTTTTGCTGCACCAGGGAAAATCATCTGTGATCTGGGAATTGTCCTAAAAATCCGAGAGTAGTTGACAAAATTACTGGCATAAGAGTTGGTGTTTTTTTCAATTTTAAGGCTTTTCATGAGTTATGGCTAGCAAGTTTGCACCTCCTTTTTGTCTCCAAAGTAGACCCCACCTTGTTTTTTTATGCACTGCATCCAAGAGCAGCGACTTTCACCCGTGAAATGTAAAGCTCCCACAGTCAAAGACATGCAATATGTATTTTAAGCCATTCCTCCTTAGAGGTGCAATACTGTATATCGGCGATGGAATGGAAATGTATACAAATAGCTGCAGTACCTGATTTGCAGCCGCAGACCGGTCACTCCAACAGAGGAAATTGCATCTAAAATTTTATGTCGGGGAGTAACAAATGTAAAATCTGTAGCAGTTATGTTAGGACACGCCCAGAGGCGGACTATAGTAGAAAAAAACCTCTCTTAGGGATGCGCCGATCAGAGTTTTTTACTGCCAATTCCAGGACTGAAATCATCTTAACTGATACCAACTACATATAATACATACATACAATTCCAAGGTCCCTTAACTGGCCTGGGGTCCCAAAAAATTGGTATTTTCCAAAAAAAGACAACGTTTTTAGACAATGTTGACTGATCTTTCAAGGCACACAGATTATGGTGTTCTATGGTTATATATAGACATGGAACCTACCAAAAGAAAGATTGCACTGTAGTCTTTCATCAGGAAAGAAAGGTCGTTTCTACCTTTTTCCGTTCTTTGGTAAGCTAATCAGCAGTAGAACATAGGCAAGTTTCAGGAAAATATCAGATGCCGACTAAAAAGGAGAAAACCAGCTTCTTGTTAGGAGTAGGGACAACAGCATGCTAGCACCTAACAAAATAGCACTACAAACTGAAAGTGCTATGGCAGTTCCATAGTGATTTGACATCATTCCATGTAGGTATAAGTTACTTAACATCCATCCATCCATCCGCCCATCCATCCATCATAGAGTCATCCCAGCTAGCCCATCCCTCTCATCAGGTGTGCAGTACATTTGCTTTATGATTTGTCCTCTTTCTGAGGTTGTGAGGTTGAGAGGTTGACATGGTCACCTGTCATTTTGCAGACCTTTACGTGATCGTCTTTGTTTGCTTCTCCATAAGACTTTGTTGTTGTTTTGATTCATCTGGAGTCCCTGCATTTGGTCAGTTGCCTCCTGCAATGATTGCTGCATGTCCAATTTGATGGGATCTGTCTGTTCTAAGAGCCACTCTGTTAGCATGGTCTCTAGCTTTACAATCAGTAACACTGCTGTATCTCTCACCCCCCCCCCCCTCCTTTGCCACTCCCTCCCACTGAGCTAAGTCACTTAACATTAATTCCCCAAAAGCACCACATGATTTCATTTTTAAACTATCCATCTTCTCTTTCATTATTAGCTACCGGAGAGCAGCAAATGATTCCACTGTTTCTGGGGCGTCCTCCTCTGGGCTGATTTGTTTTGGTTTTCTTTGATGGAGTCCCATTGCATTGTCAAGCAATCACTTTGAAGTTGGCCCATTAGCGACGGTTAGCTTGGCTTGTTAGCAGTTAGTGGTGATCGAAAGTCGTTTATTTAAAGAAATTTGGACTGGGTTCAATTTGAATGTGTCAACAAGCAATTCTGTTCTTGTGGTCAAGGTCTGTGGTCAGAAACCACTTCATTAAGAACACTGACATTAAGTTAAATTGTCCGTGTGTCTCAGGTTGGTAAACCTGAAAAGGCAAGTTTCTGAAAAGAAAATGTGGATTTACCGGCAAAGTGTGAAATTTTGTGATGTGAAATATATACATTCTGAATGTCGTCAATGGATTGAAGATTGTGGTGTTGAAATGTTGTGACTCGGTTGAGAAAGGCAGTAGTAGTCGAGTATCCAAAAACCCTAACCCTAACCCCTAACCCTAACCCTAACCCTAATCAGAACTACAAACAGCAAATCTTAGAAGATGTTTGGCCTTCTATTAAAGCTGGCTTCATGAGTTCATGCTGAATAACTAGGTAGGTAGTCTGACTAGGACTGGACTATGCCGTCCTAAATAGTCAAACTATTTCTAAGACGAACCGAACAGTAGTTAGGATCGTTTCCATGCCCTGAGAATACAATGACCTGGATGGATGAGAATATTCACGGGCAATAAATAGAACAATTGGATCGTAACGTGTGTATAATATATGATACGTGTACGATAATAAAGAGCCAAACTGATACCGATCCACATCAAACTTTTTGACACAACACTTCTCATAGCGTATCACCATAACACATCTTATTGTGGCTCCTCTAAAGGATCCGCAATTCCCTAACAATGATCCCCGCGTTGACTGGTGCACCACTTTTCAATTAGTTTCATGCCAGCATGATTGGGTGTCAGAGTCTGGATCGGCCTGGAGGCCTGTTGATGAACGCTGATAGAGGCTAAAGCAGGCACGGGCTGTAATTGCTGTGCTGTACTGTGTGCGAGTTACCAATACAGTCTTTGAATTCCTGTCACTCTCTACTACTTTATTGCGTTGATTATCAGATTATTCTGATAACGCTGCCTTTCAAATTAAGTAAGAAATTATGCAAAATCAAAGCACCACATCCCACCAATTACTGTACTATACCTTCCTCATGTGCAAAACAGGAGCCCATAGCGCCATCATGCCATGCAGGTATAGGTTATTTAACATGAGTAAAATGGCTAAAATGCTAACATACATGTTAGCATAGAACAAGATAGACAATGGGAAGTTCGATTGTAATTTTACATCAAGCAAAAATATGGATATTAGCATGGGAATATGACCAAAATGCTAACATTAACTTGATATAATCTAACAAGATACTATAAAGTACTACAAATGTTAAGGCGGTTTCAAAGTTTGCACAACCTCAAGTGACTGGTTGTGAAAAGCCAGAAACGGGTGTAATATTTTAGCACGTTTATGTACATAATGTAGTGTGATAGCCATTCATGCAGGATGTTTGATGCCGCTCTTGTGCTACTGTGCAGGTGTACCTAATGTTGTGGCCAGTCAACGTAGGTTACTGTTACCGCTGTCTGTGTACTGCTAAGTGAAATTTAATTAAGTTATATTGTAGGTAGATGGGCGGAACGGTGGACTAGTGGTTAGCGCGCAGACCTCGCAGCTAGGAGGACCAGGGTTCGATTCCAAATTCGATTCTGTGTTACAATGAAAAAAACATCAGTAAAAAAGCATGATAAAAAAAAAATCGACAACAAACTGCACACAGAGATGCCCAAGCGGAGAATCGAACCCAGGGTCCCCATCTCCTGACTGTGTGGCCTACTAGCTAACCACTTTCCACCATGCGGCCGGCTAAATTTGTGTTTTTGTTGAGTTAATATTTTTCTGGGCGGCACGGGGGCCTAGTGGTTAGCGCGCAGACCTCGCAGCTAGGAGGACCAGGGTTCGATTCCACCCTCGGCCATCTCTGTGTGGAGTTTGCATGTTCTCCCCGTGCTTGGGTGGGTTTTCTCCGGGTACTCCGGTTTCCTCCCACATTCCAAAAACATGCTAGGTTAATTGGCGACTCCAAATTGCCCATAGGTATGAATGTGAGTGTGAATGGTTGTTTGCCCTGAATAAAATGGCAAAAATGCTAACAGTTGACGTATTAGCACATAGCAAAGTAGCACTAAGTAGGCGGTTCTAAAGTATGTATTGACAGTGTTTACACTGTATACAAACTGTTAGCATTCTGGTACCTTTTCCATGTGAAAAACATGCACCAAAAACATTTTGTCCCAAAAGCACATGCGTGGATGAATGTAAAAATGAATTCCTCTCTGTAAATTGGACTGAACGTCAGACTCCATGACTCCACAGCGGTGTGCTGCAGAGGAACTCTGTGCACTGTGTAGATTTCCACAGATCTAAGCAAGTTTTGATTGATCTTTCCTGCATCCGATTAGATTGATATTGATGTGCCGTGAGGACAGATGGCCACACCTTCGGCCAGCGTTTCGCTTCAGAACCTCAAATCTAATAGAAATAATAATAATACATGTTTTATGACTGCATGGACATTTGTGTGGAAATCGTTGCAGGTAACAGACGATAACACATTTCATCCAGTCAAGGCAGGAACAAAAGTGAAATTCAGGCAGATAAAAGCGGATGGATAGATGGATAAGTACCTGTAGATAAAGAGAAATAGAGAGAGGCGGCGTGTGCAACAGCATGGCAGAGGTAGACGGAATTAAAGAGGCTTTTTTGTAGCATTTAATATCCATTCATTGGCTGGAGTGCTGACACAGTCAGAGCACTGCGCTCAGGATTTATAGCCACTCCTAGTGGGCATGCCCAGAACTGAAGCACTGCAGTCAGCACATTCTCACTCTGCGCATACACACACTTGAAAAGACAGCTGGCAGCTCACACACACACACACACACACACACACACACACATACACAACCTGGGTATCTGTGCTGTAAATGTCGGGATGCATGCATCAGTAAAGCCACCAGAGGTGGGCTGCAATCTCGAATGTTATATGCAAAGAAGCAGAAGTACAAGAGAATCATGCAAACTGACCTGCCCAACTTGCGGTCTCCATGTACAGCCGTCGGAAGGGATCTTTAAAAAAAAAAAAAAGAAAAAAGACAAAGAGAAAAATTAACATTTTACATCGCAGCCGCATGAACAAACTTGTGTTCCAGTTCCATTTTCCATTACAATAATTCCCTTTTAGCTCAAGAATATGTACCACTTCCACACTCGGACATGCAGCTCATTTCTCAACCCAGCAACACAATGTCCATCTATCCACACGTTCTCAAGAACATCCATGGCTTTCCATGGCATTGCCATTGAAAATGAATGGATATTTTCTACACTTTCTGTATTTCTCAACTGATTCCTGAACATCCATCCATCCATTTTCCTCCGCTTATCCGGGTCCGGGTCGCAGGGGCAGCAGTCTTAGTATAGGGAAGCCCAGACTTCCCGGTCCCCGGCCACCTCCTCCAGCTCCACCGGGAGGACACCAAGGCGTTCCCATGCCAGCTGTGAGACATAGTCCCTCCAGCGTGTCCTAGGTCTGCCCAAGGGGCCTTTTCCCGGCTGGGCATGCCCGGAACACCTCACCAGGGAGGTGGACTAGATGCCCGAGCCACCTCAACTGAGTCCTCTCGATGTGAAGGAGAAGCGGCTCTACTCTGAGCCCCTCCCGGATGACTGAGCATATTCATTCCTGAACATATTCATCTTATTAGGCTAAATATCATCCTAACTATTCCGAAATTTCACATTTTCCATAACACTAATTACATTTTATTTTCAGAATCGCCAACCGAGTCAACCATTCCAACGCCAAAACATGCAGGCTACAGTATATAACTTCAACATCCCATTGTCGGTCACGCAGACATCGGTCCTACGGGGTCCAAACTCCCTTAATTCCAAGGTCAACACGGTCCAACTCCTTCTTCAAGTCCACAAACACAAAGACTTGTTGGGCAAACTCCCATGTACCCTCGAAGGACCCTGCCGAGAGAGTCGGAGTCGGTCCATAGTTCCACGATCGGGACAAAAACAACCGCTCCTTCTGAATCCGAGATTCAACTATCTTCCCGAATCACGAATCCCTTAACCCCGCGGGGTGGTAGGGGCACTGCATTGATGAACAATTCAGTAGTCTATTCCATCTTACACGGCCGTGGGAAGGCAAGGGCCTGGGTCTCTATCCTAACTAATCCTAATAACTATAAATTATTCATCACATCTCAGTTTTGTCTCTTTTACAATCTTATGTCCATTGGTTCCATTGGTTCCACGTCTTAGAACAAGACTATAGAGGAAGATGAAACGGCATCAAATACATACATGCATACAATCAAACACGACCACTTCTGTTATAATCTTCAGACAATGAAAGAAAATAAAAGATGACAAGAGAGGGAAAAATGAAAACAAAAGAAGCAAAGTGCAGCTTTTGCTTCGTCTTTGTTCATGCGGTTGACAGAAGACCAGGAAGTGATGATTCTCGCTGCTGTTGTATTGGGGTAATTAGTTTGGTGTAATGGCAAGGCGAGGGGCTATTCTGATTAAAAATGTATATGGTGAGTACAAGATGGTGGTAATTGCGTGTGTGAACATTTCTTAAATGGCTGGCATTAATCTACCGTGTGCGAGCGAGGGAAGCGGAGAGAGAAAGTGAACATTTGAAGACAAAAGCTTAGAATGGTAATGAATGTACAGGTAATGTGCAACCGTTTTCATAGTCCATAGTTGTACTTAAATGTTGACATTACCTTAAACTCATCATGGGTATAGTGTATGGATGTCATATTCATTCTGGGATTTTTAGGGAACAGAATGGAAATTTGACTTTAAAATAGCATCCCACTTTTTCGCAGTTTAGCATTTTTTTCTCCCATAAACTTGCAATTTATTTTCTTTGCTTTAAATTGTAATTTAACATTTTTTCCACTTATAAATAGAAGGTAAATTGATCTATCTACAGAGGGAAAGATTGTAATATGATGATGAATCCAGCCTGATGTGCTGTCTCCCAAATTACTTCACTTATACAGTAAACCTCGGATATATCGGAATCGGATATATCGGAAATTCGCTCACAACGAACAGATAAAAAAGAACCAATTTTTCTGTAATGCATTTCCAATAAAAATTCATTACATATATCGGATTTTTTATAACGGATTTCGCCTATTTCGGACAAAATCTCCAGTCCCGTTCTAATGCATTTCCATTAAATTTCCCTCGCATATATCGGATGGCCGCATCGTGGCGCTCCGATTCGCCGAATCGTGACAGGCCGCTATACGACGTCATTTGCAGCGTTTGCAGCGTTGCCTGCGCGTCCAGGTACATTGGAAACATAGTCAAGGAAGTGCCTTTTTATAACGGATAAAATCCGATTTACGCATATACCGGATATAAATCCGATATATGCGTAAAACGGACATTTTCCGGTATACAGTATATCGGTATATCATTAGCAAACTGTAGCTAGCTAATTAAATTAAATTAAATTAAATAAGATAAATATTATATATATATATATATATATATATATATATATATATATATATATATATATATATATATATATATATATAAAATAAAATTAAAATAAAATTAGCTAACTGTCATCAGCAAACTGTAGCTAGCTAATGTTAGCTACAGTAGAGGCAATGAGCACTAAATACCTACTATAAATATGACTACAAATCATTCAAATTACAAAATTAAATTAAACTAAATAAAAATTTTACAAGATAAATATATATATATAAAATAAAATAAAAATAAAATTAGCTAACTGTCATCAGCAAACTGTAGCTAGCTAATGTTAGCTACAGTAGCGGCAATGAGCACTAAATACCTATAAATATGACTACAAATCATTCAAATTACAAAGACAAAACCACAAATTTGCTAGTAATATGTAATAGGAGTATAAATACCAACAAAAACATAAATATCACCTTAGAGTTCTTGAGCTGCAGTCTTTGCTGACCTCAAATCTCCATGGCGACCATTGAACTGTTCACCACTTTATTCCACAAAAACAGATGTATGGTGGCACCCATAAATAATCATGTATTGGAAAAATATTTTATATGTGTTGTTTCTACATATATTGGAACACTTAGTGCCCAGCCAGACATATCATAATTCAATAATTATGTTTTTTGATGCACTCTAGCATCCGTAGAACCGCTTGCTGATTAAAGGTGCGGACACGGCTGAACATTTATTTATGTGGGTTTATTTACAGATCACACACCTCTGTGAAGTTGGATGACTGGGAAAAAAAGAAACACACACACACACGTGCACACTGGCTATAATATTGTCAAATCCAAGGTTCACACCGGTTTCTGGTGTCTGCACTCTGCAAGAACCTCATCTGTCATCTACGTAATTAAAAGCCATTTCACACCTGGTGTGGTCACAGCAGCTTCTTAATGAATCGTAGGAAGGAAAATAACAAGATTAGGACCATACGCTAAAATGAAATTAAACCATCGGTTTTTCTAACTGACCACATGGTATTGCGTCCAACATCCCTGAGCGGAAACAAGTTCTCGTCTGAACAACTGGAGGGGCATGATTGGGTTATGTTTGTGTATGTAAATGTGTGTGTGTGTGTGTGTGTGTGTGTGTGTGTGTGTGTGTGTGTGTGTGTGTGTGTGTGTGTGTGTGTGTGTGTGTGTGTGTGTGTGTGTAAGGGCTGTGCAACGTGTCTAGGGGCTCCCCAACAGGTGACTGGGACTGATTCCTTTAAGCATCCTGTAATTTGACCCATGCTTAATCAAATCAACTGTAATACCTCCAATCAAATTACACCACCCTCCTGTGTCCCATCACACTGAGGTGGGGAAGGGATGGAATAGGAGACCAAATGTGCACATTTAGACAGAAACTATGACGGCTGCTTATATGCAAAATGTCCAGCAAATTCCCGATATACAGTATAAGATGACGAATGTGCAATATGGCGTGTAACAAACTGTTGTATTTGTGATTGGTTTGTTTACGCATCCACGTGTGCCGAGGATGAAATATTGCGATACTTAGTTCACAAGTCATCCAGAATCATTCATGCTGGAGCCTATCCCAGCTGTCTTCGGGCGAGAGGTGGGGTACACCCTGGACTGGTGGCCAGCCAATCACAGAGCACATATAGACAAACAACCATTCACACTCACATTCATACCTATGGACAATTTGGAGTCGCCAATTAACCTAGCATGTTTTTGGAATGTGGGAGGAAACCGGAGTACCCGGAGAAAACCCACACACGCACGGGGAGAGCATGCAAACTCCACACAGAGATGGCAGAGGGTGGAATTGAACACTGGTCTCCTAGCTGTAAGGTCTGAAGGTCTGAGGCTAACCACTCGACCGCAGCTCAGCCCAGCTAACTAACATTCATTCATTTCCATTTTCCCTTTTTAAAGGGTTGGAGGGAGGGGCTTTGTTAGTATTTGTTTTTCCTTTTAATTGTGGTAATTGTTTTTAATTCTGTAAAGCACTTTGTGTTGCATGTCTTTGCAGGAAAAGTGCTATATAAATAAAGTTGATTTGATTTGATTTAATAAAGAAAACGCCAGCGACAAGCGAGTCTCCTGGTTCAAAAATGTAAGACCAGGCGTTACCGGTTACTGTTACCACTGTTTGTGTACTACCAACTAAAAAAAGGAACACAACTCTTGTTGTAGGTAGCATGCCTGTTTTATAATGACTTAATGGAATAAGACAAAAGTCCAGCTCATCCCTAGTAAACCGTAGTAAAACTCCAGATAATCAGTATCACAGCTTAAAAAATGGCAATGAGTCAATTTTTTTTTTTTGAGAGTCGAAAATTGTTAGCCAACTGTTCAACAAACGGAAGAAGACGGAAAAGGAGGTAGTCCGCCAGAGTAGAAGTGGGATGCTCCGTAATTGATTTTGCTACAACAAAAGAGGAGGCAATTAACCTTTTAAAACTGCAGTACTCTGGTTTAAGAAAACAGAAGACAATTCAAAGCACAAGTCCTTGAATGGGGCAAATGTCGGAAAAAAGTGAAGAGTCGGATACAAGCATGCGATTAATCATTTCACAAAACAAAACATGAACACGACAAACTCATCTGTTCCAGCTGTAAAAATTTCATACTTCATACTTTGATACCGATATTAATGCACAGAGATCTTAGAGATGCACAGAAACACTTCATTCATTCATTCATTCATTTTCTACCGCTTTTTCCTCACGAGGGTCACGGGGGTGCTGGAGCCTATCCCAGCTGTCTTCGGGCGAGAGGCGGTGTACACCCTGGACAGGTCGCCAGCCAATCACAGGGCACATATAGACAAACAACCATTCACACTCACATTCATACCTATGGACAATTTGGAGTCACACAACTCAACTGAACAAATAAGTGATAGCAAAAGTACTAATGATAGTATT
Source organism: Doryrhamphus excisus (assembly GCF_030265055.1). Taxonomy (NCBI): domain Eukaryota; kingdom Metazoa; phylum Chordata; class Actinopteri; order Syngnathiformes; family Syngnathidae; genus Doryrhamphus; species Doryrhamphus excisus. Next base: position 5,249,907 of record NC_080487.1, on the reverse strand, counting down.
TTACTGCTGATTAATCGTGATTAGTTCGTTTTTAAAAAAAGGTGATTAATCTGATTAATTATTATTCATTTATTCATTCATTTTCTACCGCTTTTTTTCCTCACAAGGGTCGCGGGGGGTCCTGGAGCCTATCCCAGGCAGGGTACACCTTGGACTGGTCGCCAGCCAATCACAGGGCACATATAGACAAACAACCATTCACACTCACATTGGAGTGGCCAATTAACCTAGCATGTTTTTGGAATGTGGGAGGAAACCGGAGTACCCGGAGAAACCCGGGGAGAACATGCAAACCTTGGCCAGCCAATCACAGGGCACATATAGACAAACAACCATTCACACTCACATTGGAGTGGCCAATTAACCTAGCATGTTTTTGGAATGTGGGAGGAAACCGGAGTACCCGGAGAAACCCGGGGAGAACATGCAAACCTTGGCCAGCCAATCACAGGGCACATATAGACAAACAACCATTCACACTCACATTCATACCTATGGACAATTTGGAGTGGACCTGGTCTTCGGCGGCCAAATCTGGTTGCTATATCCATTATTTATTATTTTGGTTACAGAACAATACTAATTTTAGGATCAGTTATCAATCGCCATTTTAACATCATTTTATCAACATCCATGTGCCTTAAACAAAACCCAAAAAATCCAAAATCATCATTTTCACTATCAGTTTCCCAGCATGTGTCTGAAAGCTGATTTCTGGCGAGGCAAGACAAATGGCGGTGGCGTCTGGAGGTATCTCAGCACCACCTTTACTAAAGCACATGTAGCAAATGTTAATGAGAGCTTCCAAATGCCAGTGCACATAGGAGATAGGCCTGTTAAACATAAGATCACTGATGGATGGCAACATGGGAGGCGATGAGACCAATACCAGCACATGTTCAGGAGCAAAGGGAAAAAGGAAAATATGTCATGGAAAAAAAGAACACCAGCAGCTCAGGAAAACTGTTGGAGAAGATGGAAGACCCGATACAGTAACCCCCATTTCAATCCATTGTCATGGTTAACTGGAATTTCCACAGACTACAATATCTTCATAGTTAAGGTATGGAAAATCTGCTTACAATGTGTTTTGGATGTGTGGAGGACGTTGACGTTTCCTGGCCGCATTGCTGGCCTGCATTATGAATTATCCTTACTGACCTTTTTTGCAGTACATTTACATTGAGTGAAGATTGCTTTTATAGTTATTAGCCCATATTTCCACACAATAAGTAAGATATGGTAGAACCAGAGAGCAATAAAGAGCAGTAACGTTTTGATTTGTTCGATACTGAAATATTTCTGGCCAAATACAAGTGGCATTTTTTGTTTTTTTTGTGAACCGTATGTCAACAAAAAAGGGCATCAAAATGAATTTGCTCCGCTGCAAAGCATTCCAAGGATAATGGCAGGTCGTAATAATTTCCTTCCAATTTTTTGTTGATTTTGTCAAATGAAGTTGTAAAAGGTAACAACGATTTAACAGCGACATAAAGATCCATTACGCCGTTGACGAAACCGTTCCCAGTACGATATGAAGAGGACAAGACATTGCTTGGGGGTGGGGGGAGGACGGGGTTGCTATAGTTGTTCTAGTTATATTGCAGCTGGGGTGCTACTTTCCTGTTGGTGATTAGCAGGATAAAAAAGCAGTGGAAGCTCCTCATGGGTGGATGGTTGACAACAGGGCAACAGAAGACATGAAGCCTGGCTTTTATAGTCATGATGAGAGCAGAGCTCAGAGGATGTCAGCTTTTAATGCTGGAATCACAGCTTCCCCGCCAGCAGTAATCTCATAGATTTCATCTAGTTTAATTGGAAACTCCTTCACTTGAAGTAATGGGCCTTTTTATTTTCAAATGGTCTACATGGTACCGGGTGATGCTGGCCACTGATGAGGCCTGTGTTTGACTTTTCACCATGACTTTTAATATTCAAATATTAATATTAATATTCCACCCTGGGCCATCTCTGTGTGGAGTTTGCATATTTCTCCGGGTACTCCGGTTTCCTCCCACATTCCAAAAACATGCTAGGTTAATTGGAGACTCCAAATTATCCATAGGTATGAATGTGAGTGTGAATGGTTGTTTGTCTATATGTGCCCTGTGATTGGCTGGACACCAGTTACTATGTTGATGGTTACTATAGTACTGTGGTATGGTATGGTAAAAATGTTTTAATGTATTTTTCTTTGTGTATTTTGTAAGAATATATTTGTATTAGGGCGGCACGGCGGTCTAGTGGTTAGCACGCAGACCTCACAGCTAGGAGACCAGGGTTCAATTCCACTCTCGGCCATCTCTGTGTGGAGTTTGCATGTTCTCCCCGTGCATGCGTGGGTTTTCTCCGGGTACTCCGGTTTCCTCCAACATTCCAAAAACATGCTAGGTTGATTGGAGACTCCAAATTGTCCATAGGTATGAATGTGAGTGTGAATGGTTGTTTGTCTATACTATGTGCGCTGTGATTGGCTGGCGGCCAGTCTTTGCCTGAAGACAGCTGGGATAGGCTCCAGCACCCCCGCGACCCACGTGAGGAAAAAGCTGTAGATGAAAATGAATGAATGAATATTAATATTCCGTTTAATAATAAGTAACTCAGTCCATAAGGACTTGGGTTGGGAGATCCTGGGTTGAGCCCTGTTGCGTGCGAAGAGAAAACTAGTTCAGGGACTAGTTTTTTACTGCTGAGGTGCCCCCCCCACTTCCCCAGTCCCACCTCAGGAGCTTAAGTCATCTGTCCTCCTATGCCCGCATGTGTGTGATCTGCTTCATTGTGGTGTACAATACAATAAACAGCAGTGTGGAAATTGAATGAAGACCCCTTGAAACCTTGTAATCAGTACAACAACATAAATCAATAAATATCCTCCCGTTTTAAGATGATAGCTTCTCTGGCTGATCTTGGTATAGTCCAGTCATTTACCAGAAGGCAGGCAAGACTTAACTGCAATACTACAATGAAGTTTCAGCGGCTTGTCCCTTACTTAACCCCGGTAAAAGCATGAAATATTGGTTACGGGGTAAGGATCACTCTGAGAAAAGTGAGGGATCAGCCCACAATTACACAAGAGGAGCTTGTTGAATGAGCTCATTAGAGCCGGGACCACAGTCACAAGGAAAACTATTGATAACACGGTTCACTGTAATGGATTGAGATCCTGCGGGGCTCAAGGAGGCACATGTACCCGTCTGAACGCTGCCATTCAACACTTGAATGAGTCTTGTGAGAATGCGATGTGGTCAACTGAGACAACATTGAGCTCTTTGACCTCGACTAGACTTCCCATGATGTCTGGAGACCAAGATGACATGCTGAATATGAAACACACAACCCCCCGCTCTCAAACATCAACTTGTAAACATACCGCTTTGGGACTGTTACTGTGCTGAGGATACAGGAAGACTTAACATTATTTTAGATGAGAACCTCCTGGACTCAGCCAGAACACTGAAGATGGGTCTTCCATCGGGACAATGACCCAAAACAAATAAGTTCATAAGTACTTGAAAAAAAATCCATAGAGCGAGTGAGCGATATCCGAACCGTGATATACGGCTAGCAAGGTACGACTCATTTTATTGCATTTTATTTCAATTCTGTTCTTGGGGAAATGGTTGATGTGGTGAAAGCAGCCTGAAAACACCAGTGATGGATGATGTAGACCAGGGGTCTCAAACATGCGGCCCGCAGGACACTAGTTTGAGGCCCCCGCCGTGATATGAAAATTTAATGTTAGTGCAGCCCGCGCAAGTTTGATATGGATGCTGTATGGTATCATGTACCCAGAAAAATTTTTACGTTTGATTAATGTTCATGTTAAGGTTAAATAACTGTTAATAGTTATCCTCCCTATCCGTGTGGAAGTGGTAAGTTTTTGGCTATTTAAGTTTAAAGGAAATAACTTGAAGGCTACCGTTTAGGTACTAATGGCAGCAGCAGGATACAACAACTACTACCAACCAAGCCAAACAAAAACCAATGAAGCCACAAAAAAAGAGCACACACCTGAACTAAATAGCGAGTATGAAATTAGAGGCAGCTGCGTGAAATAAGCAGGTATAGAGAAAACGTAAGGGAACAAGAAAGTAGTTACAAAATAAGGGCATGGACACCGGAACAGAAGCAAAGAAGGAAACTAAAAAAGCTGTCACGAGGGGGTAACGCCCACATTGTGACACAACTTACTTTGTACCAAGGACCAATTTCACTTATTTCATGAGTACCGGACACACAAATCACAAAAAGTGAAGGGTAAAAATGTGGCCGTTGTATCTGGAAAAACAGCGAGGTGGGTGGGCTAGGGGGGTCGGGGCCAGGTGGGTTAGCTGGCGGGGTTGGTGGTGTGCTTCGGCAATGTCCTGGGGTTTTGCTGGGGTGTCCGATGTTCCCACTCCTATTTTGTTGTTTTGTCTTATGTAAGATTCTTTAATTGTATGTGTGGAAAAATCACTTATTGAATTGGTAACTGCTATGGCGTGGAGAAGGGGTAGGATTTAATAAGCTTTGCTTCTTCCTGCTCCTTTTCAGACATGTGTAGTAATGAGGTGTTATGTGTGTGTATGTATGTATATATATATATATGTATAAATAGATATAGTAAGTGTATTGTATTGTAAGTGTATATGTGAGAAACAATAATGTAACATAGTATGCATGTCTGAAATAAATAATAATAATAAGAAGAAATGATACGTCAACAAAAGCAGACTGTCTCAATTGGCACACTTCCATACCAACACTCTGACATCTTTTCAGTGCATCAGTGCGTTCACACTGAAAAAGTACGGCAAAATGCAGTGTATGTCAGAACCCGCATGTTCAATTCCAAACACCACCAAGGATATGACCCGATTCCTCCGTATACGGTACATTTCAGAACAGGAGGCTCATCTCAAAGTTTTTTAGTCTTTTGGGGTCTTTTCCTAAGGTTGCTTTTCATAGTTCCACATAGCTCCAACTTTATGGTTGACTGTGCTTGCCTGTGAGTACCCACGGTACACAGAATGACCACCTCAGTTCTCAGCCCCGTTTATTGTGCCAGGTCCACATAAAAGCTTGATTGTGGCCATATACTCCAGTATGCTTGGCTGTGTGTTATGGCCACTGATCTTTATGTCTCTCTGCACAGGAGGAAGACCCTAGCCTCAGCAAAATGTTGGCTACATAGGCATTTGTGCTTGCTTTGTTAGTGTGTTTGCGGGTGATGGAACTCCCTTACGCCACTGCCGCCATCGCCGATACTTCATCTGCATACATTCTCTCAGGGGATGCATACAATAGGAACACTTAAATGAGGCATGCATAAATGGATGAAGCACCCCTCGCATCTTACACAAGGCCTCATGTGGGTATTCCTAGTTGCATGTGTTTTATTCTCCTATCTTACATGCCTAGTGATGGCAGTTAGGTAATTGAAAGTGAAACGGAGAGGAAAAGAACGAGAGGAAGGGTGGGGATGTGAAGATGGAGAGCGATGAGGAGGGAGGTGGAAGCAGGAGGCATCAGAAACAATTAACCCTTGAAATAATTCAGGGATCAGATATGCTGCAAACACCGACAATGGAAGAAAGGAGGCAATGAGTGGATGGGGAGGAGAGGTTGAACACAAGAGAAGGCAGGTTCTGAAGACATTTTGTGATTGCTGAAGCCCAAGTGAAATGCTGGATGGAAAAAATTCCCGTTTTTTTCTAACACTGACTCACTGTGACATCATAAGATGGTGAGCTTCCTTATTTGGGCATGCGCTGTAGGCAAGATACACTCTAGGAATGCCATCCTGATTGTTAGCTATGGCTCCCAGGAACTCTTTCTGCGGGGCAAGCTCAGGCAGAAGTGGTTGGAGTTGGTGATTCCCAGCAAATGAAAAACATTTCCATCTTTTAACTGTTTTTGTGAACATGAACCTGAAATATAAGCGCACGCTCACCAGGAAAGATTAAAATCGGACGCAGTACGCTGATAAATAAATAATAAATAATAAATAATAAATAATAAATAATAAATAATAAATAATAAATAATAAATAATAAATAATAAATAAATAAATAAATAAATGAATAAATAAATAAATAAATAATTATAAACTATAAATTATAAATTATAATGTGGCGAATAAATAGATTACATCAAATATGAACAACAATGTACAGCGTAAACAGTAATTTGTACAAATAATTTAAATAATTTAGAATAAATAGCAATAATTTAAAGTTTTAATGTCGGACTCGCTATGCTAGCACTCAGCACGCAGACCTACGTTACCACTCTTTGAGATCACACAGGATAAGTCATGGGTCTCCAGCCAGTAGATCCTGAGCTACCAGTAGCTCCTGCCCACTTTTCAATTAGCTCTCCAAAGGTATTATTCATTTATGATCAACTCCTATAACCACTAAAATAAAAAGTAGGGTTCGGCAGTAGTTCAGAAGTACTTAGGAGCGCTTGGGAGTGTGACCAATCACAGTGGAATGGGCGTTCTCCGAGGAGGGCCTTAGGTGGAATATATTAAAACAGACCATTTTGGTGGGAAGCAGTAAATCCTCGGGAACACATATGGAATAGGTGAAGAGTCTGGAAGATCTAGAACAGGGGTGCCAAACGATGCAGATGAACTATATCAGCAAGTTGAAGTATTTGTGATTTTAGAAATAAGGAGTTTTTGTGTTCTCTGTAGGCGGCATTATGAATTATCCTTACTGACCTTTTTTGCAGTACATTTAGCGTGTGAAGATTGTTTTTATAGTTATTAGCCCATATTTCCACACAATAAGTAAGATATGGTAGAAGAACCAGAGAGCAATAAAGAGTGTGGAGTGATTTCTGATTGAGAACAAATTTTGCTTTGTTCAATATTGAAATATTTCTGGCCAATTTTGTCAAATAAAGTTTGGAATTACAGAAAATGTGGAAATTTGGAATGTGTCAGATTGGCCACATGTCTGGAATGAAATATATGAACTGAATATTTATATGCTACAATGCGTCATGTGATGTAATAATAAAGAGAAGAACTATGAAAGATCTTAAGCAATCACACAATGAGCCCCACGTTTCCAACGTGGAGCAAAGACCTACGGTGTTACTGTGTGTGTGTATGGTGGGTTTCTATTGAATTTCCCTACACCTCTGTCTTTTTGTAAACATCCAAGTGCCTCAAGGTCCAGTGGGTGAGCGGTAAGCTGCCATCTCTGGTAGGGTGAACTCTATTTCACGGGTTAGTGCTACAGTGAACAATAACAGCATCAAGCCTCTTGGCTTCATAAACCACTGTACAGCTCGCTTTCCATCTCTACTGTTTGTCCATTTTTAGTTCCAGCAGCATCTGCCGACAGTGGAGGGGGGCCTCTTCAACAGCAAATGTTGGCCAAATGAAGCCTTTCTGTGCGGTCATGACCGTGGACCAGGACGGCCCTGAAGGCCAATACCGGAGCTGGGAATCTAAATACGCGACTCTATGGTCTAATTCAGGGGTCTCAAACACATGGCCCGCGTGCCAAATATGGCCCGCAGGACACTAGTTTGAGGCCCCCGCCTTGATATGAAAGTTTAATGTTAGTGCGGCCCGCGCAAGTTTGATATGGATGCTGTATGGTATCATGTACCCAGAAAAAATTATTACGTTTGATTAATGTTCATGTTAAAGGTTAAATAACTCTTAATAGTTATCCTCCCTATCCGTGTGGAAGTGGTCAGTTTTTGGCTATTTAAGTTTAAAGGAAATAACTTGTAAGGCTACCGTTTAGGTCGCTAGCTCTCTAGTTTGCGAGTTAGCATGTGTCTCAAGACCCTGCAGGTGCGCAATATGTTGTAAATTAAAAGAGTATAAATGTGACTATAGTCGTGTTTTGTCATGTCTACAGGGCTCTAATAATGTTTTTTTTATTTTTAATCTGAAAAAAATAATTTGTCTACCCACCAACTATATGTGGTTTCTTAAGTTTTTATTATTTGCCATTTTATTATTATTATTGTTATATTTATTTATTACTGATTGATTTTCTTTATTCTTAATTTGTTTATTTATTTTTCATCTTATTTTGTACAGAAAAATAAAAATTAAGATATTTGAGAACAGTGGAATGTTTTATCAGAGCTTTTATTGTAGAAAATCGGAACCAAAGCACTGAAAAATTTTGTATATTTTTCTGTTTTTAATAAATGCGTTTTTTTTTTTGAAAACCTGATGCGGCCCATCCTTGCCCAGACCCTAGCTCCAGTGGCCCCCAGGTAAATTGAGTTTGAGACCGCTGGTCTAATTGCACTGAAAAGTAAATAAGTCAGCGGAGACGTAGATATTCTCACCAAAGAATTCTATTAAAAAATGGCTAACTAAACATTCTATACAACTTCCTTAACTGCAAAACTGCTGAGCCGAGAATAATCTAAGCCAGCATTATCAGCTTGTGTCAGTGGCGGAGGGAAACAATGCAAGACTAATGGGCGAGTGGTGGTGGAATGAATGAACGTGTGTGCATGTGTGTGTGAAAATACACTAATCTTTGTCTGCTTCTTTGTTGGTGTGTGCAACAGTCACCCCCACGGTTGTTACCTAAGTGCTACATCAAGCTATGAAATTCAGCCAACCTCGGATTAATACACCGCGTAAAGACGTTGAGTTAGAGCTTTCGCTAACTCAGGGTAAAGCGCTAGCACGACGCATATGGCAGCTGTAAAGCAGGGGTGGGTAATTAGCTTCCCCGGGGGGGACCACACGAGAAACAGAAAATATTATAGAGGGCGGGGTAACAAGTTGAACTAAATTATGCTTAATATATACTCTATTGGTCGAGTGGTTAGCGCGCAGACCTCACAGCTAGGAGACCAGGGTTCAATTCCACCCTCGGCGTCTCTGTGTGGAGTTTGCATGTTCTCCCCGTGCATGCGTGGGTTTTCTCCGGGTACTCCGGTTTCCTCCCACATTCCAAAAACATGCTAGGTTAATTGGTCCAAATTATGAGTGTGAATGGTTGTTTGTCTATATGTGCCCTGTGATTGGCTGGCCACCAGTACAGGGTGTACTCCGCCTTTCGCCGCAAGACAGCTGGGATAGGCTCCAGCGCCCCCGCGACCCTCATGAGGAAAAAGCGGTAGAAAATGAATGAATGAATGTATTCTATCTCTTTATAAATGCAGAAAAACAGCATTGTTTGGCGAAAATGGGACTGGTGAGCATAATTAAGCAAAAATATACATTGAAATACATTTCTAGAAAAAAACTCAACAAAATAAGTATGTTCAGAAATGTATGTTTTTTTTTAAAGACCGGCATAAAATCAATAACCCTTATGTGAATTCATATTACAATTTCATCTGATGTCATCCACCTCATTTGCTGTTTTCATGTTTTGTTTTTCTTGTTCAGCGATAGAAAACTAGTCTCCGTAGGGCTTCAACAAGTACATCCAAGACAGTGCTCAAAGTCCGTGGCGGACATGCGAAGGACAGCTGACAGCAGATCACGAGTGAGAGATCAATACCCCGGCCTTGGCTGCTGCTTCACTTACTGCTCCTTGTTGCTGCCGTCAGGTTTTGGAATTTCTTTAGTTGTTTCGAACCGTTTGGTCTTGTAATGTTGATTGAAATTCATTCATTCATTCATTTTCTACCGCTTTTTTCCTCACGAGGGTCGCAGGGGGTGCTGGAGCCTATCCCAGCTGTCTTCGGGCGAGAGGCGGGGTACACCCTGGACTGGTGGCCAGCCAATCACAGGGCACATATAGACAAACAACCATTCACACTCACATTCATACCTATGGACAATTTGGAGTGGCCAATTAACCTAGCATGTTTTTGGAATGTAGGAGGAAACTGGAGTACCCGGAGAAAACCCACGCATGCACGGGGAGAACATGCAAACTCCACACAGAGATGGCCGAGGGTGGAATTGAACCCTGGTCTCCTAGCTGTGAGGTCTGTGCGCTAACCACTCGTCCGCCGTGCCGCCCACATTTATTATATATTACATTTATTACATTTACACTGCTTATATGTAGGCGGCACGGTGTTTTAGTGGTTAGCGCGCAGACCTCACAGCTAGGAGACCAGGGTTCAATTCCACCCTCGGCCATCTCTGTGTGGAGTTTGCATGTTCTCCCCGTGCATGCGTGGGTTTTCTCCGGGTACTCCGGTTTCCTCCCACATTCTAAAAACATGCTAGGTTAATTAGCGACTCCAAATTGTCCATAGGTATGAATGTGAGTGTGAATGGTTGTTTGTCTATATGTGCCCTGTGATTGGCTGGCCACCAGTCCAGGGTGTACCCTGGGATAGGCTCCAGCACCCCCGCCACCCTCGTGAGGAAAAAGTGGTAGAAATTGAATGAATGAATGAATGAATGAATGCTTCTATGTCATCCATGTTGGTACCGGGATTAGCCCAATATCGGGATCGGCAGCATAACACCCTGATGGGAACATCCCTAATTTCCACCAAAGCTCCAGTATCCAAATGTCCCAAATCACTGCGTGTCCATTTTTAGTTTATTTCCTCGTTAGCAGGCTACTTCCATATTCATGAATATAGTTATAGCATTTTTTGGAACGCAATATTAAATGCTAGTATGTTTTTAATATGGTGTACATAGGGGATGGTATAGCAGGACAAGGAGGAGCCCAAGTGGAGTGGATGTTAGGGGTTAGTTGGGGTAGAGTGAGATGGACACAAAGCAAGAGAGAACAAATAACCCATTAGGTGGTCATGGAGTACTCCACTGCACTGTGTGTGTATGTGTGTGTGTGTGTGTGTGTGTGTTTTTAGTACATCATTCTGCCTGAGAGTGTGTGTCAGAGATGGAGAAAAGGGCCCTTTCGCATTAAACACCCCATTCTGCTGACAATCGCAAAAAGAAACTGAATGGCCCCACACGCACACTTTCTCACTCCTCCGCTTTGCCCTGCTGCTGCTGCTTTATTGATTCTTAAATGACACTGGAGTCACTGTCATGGATCTGCTGTGACCACTCTGCTGGGCTGTCACTTTCATTAAATCTACAGCCAAACAACACTAACGGCCATGCATGGGTGCACACACGTGCACCTTACAGCATTTAGCCACCTTATTTTTTTTGCAAAACATTTACAAGAATAGCAGCAATAACCAGCACCCCCCAAAATAACAAAACCACACCCAGAACAATAGGAACACATTTTATACCTTAAAAGATTTGTCTGAATGTGTACCTCGCCTCTCACTCAAAGACAGCTGGGATAGGCTCCAGCATGGCCATGACCATACTGAGGATAAGCGGCATAGAAAATACATGGATTGGTTTCAATGACTATTCATTCATTCATTCATTTTCTACCGCTTTTCCTCACGAGGGTCGCGGGGGTGCTGGAGCCTATCCCATGTTTTTGGAATATGGCAGGAAACCGGAGTACCCGGAGAAAACCCACGCATGCACGGGGAGAACATGCAAACTCCACACAGAGATGGCCGAGGGTGGAATTGAACCCTGGTCTCCTAGCTGTGAGGTCTGCACGCTAACCACTTGACCCCTGTTTCAATGACTAATGAGATGTAATTATCATTTTTAACACCTGGTTTTGATGTGTCAGTTCTGTATAGACTGCTGATCCACCGTAAACAAACCATATGGTCTATTCATAACTATAGATCAAATAAAACATAAAAATACACAACTTAAGCACTGCCGAGGAGTGCTTGTGAAATGTCAAAGTGTTTTGAGGATGACTAATCACATGTTATTTTTATTAAAAGTACTTTACGGTGTATAATCTTCTACTTTTTCTTAAACTTTGAACACAACGCCTTATACGGCGAAGCGGCTCATTTAATGCTATGTTCTAATCTCATGGCATCGCCTTTACTTCAGAACTACTACCAATTGTATAACTACTGTGCTGCTCGCGGTCAGTGAGGAAGTGGTAGCTCTTTCTTCGGAAGGAGCCGATCACAAGCTTGTCAAGCCATTGGAAATTGTACACCATGACACACGCTGTCATTTTACAAAGAAGACTAACCTCATCACGCAGTAGCTTAACACTCAAAAGAGAGCTAAGAACTAGTCAAATACTAATGTGAGTTTCAAATAAAAAAATAACTATTTTAAGTTCCTCTCATAATACACTTTACCAGAGGAGCCAGCTCGATGAATCAGCTTTGAAATGCGCCGAATGAAATTATTTGCATTAAGGGAAAAAAAAAGTTTCCAAAGTTGTTTGTGTTTATTTCCTAGGTATACCTTTGGAGTGTTAAGTTGCTGTGTAATGAGTAGTAAATGAGCGGTCTGTCTAGGGAAAGGCTATCGGACTAGTGCGTTGTCGGACTAATGTGTTGTCGGAATAATGGTTTGTCGGACTATAGAGAGTTTGAAAATTAGCTTAGCTTAGTTAACTTATCCGTTCCGAGGGCAAAATTATCATCATGCAAACTCACTGAACAAACTAGTACACAGTGTTAGCATAGGGATGTACAATCGGCCCCAAAGCCACCCTTTGCCTTCAACATCAACATCAGAGGTAGACGTTGGAGATGCAAAGGTTAGAATAAAACATTTGTGAACAAAATGGCCCAGGGTTGAAGTGGTTAAAAAAACTGTCTGAGTCAAAACGTGCTTTGCTAGATAGAGCCCTTGTAAGCGACTTTATTATGTTATTGTAATCCCTAAGCTTCCAATTACACATTTTACGTCAAAACAAAACACCATTATTGAACAATGGAGGTCATTGTTGTATACAGGGGCGTACCATATGGGGCTATAACCCAATAGAAATTAAAGCCATGCCAAATATATTGTAATATACACTAATCTGCAGTTTTTTGTTTTTTTTTAGTATAGTTGTCCAAATTGAGCTAAAAACTAGGCTACTTAGCATTACGTCCAATCCCCTACCAAGAGATAACCCAAACAGAGCCATAGCTGTACAGTAGTGAATGACCCCCCCTCCCCTCGATCCAGAGCTGTCCCCCCCCCCCAGCCGCCTGAGGCATTTAATACTGTGGTAGTGGCAGGGAGTAGCAGCTCAGAACAGCCATCCTGGCAGAAACCAATTCCCGTTGCAGCAATCTAATTCTGTCAGTCATTCCCCACAGCGATTGGCAATAGGTGTGGAGCAAAGTTAGAATCCCCTTGTTTCTTTTAATGGCGGTGGACACCGCAACTTTCTTTTCATTCGCTACACAACTTTGCAAACTCAAGTATTAAAATTGTTGTATCTGCAAAAAATACTTTGAAACACACATACACACACTTCATAGCCATAGTGAATAATTTTGGGTGGAAGCCAAGTAAGTACCAAAGGATCCATAGCAATCCTTTTAAGCACCTGCTGAATACTCAATTTACATTTATTGAATATTTGGATGGTTTCCAGTGGAGAAAACACATTTTTCACTGAACATGTGGTGAAAAACAAAACTGTTATTTTGGTCATTCATTTACAGCTGAGGTGTAGAAGAAGACCACAGAAGGTACACATCGACACGGATGGAAAATAACATTTTGGCTGCAATTCCGTCATACAGCAACAACTCCCACTAGTAATGAAGATCATCAACTGGGAATAAAGTTACATTACAACTTGCTTCCTGCATATCTTACTGTAAACACAAAACTAGAAAAAAATATTTTATATTATCATGTTTGGTTTTGTGGAACAGATAAATTATTTCTTTCTCTCTAAAAAGTGATTCAATTAGCGTCAGGTTCGGTTGGAGTGGGACCTCCCGGAACAGATTAATGACGCTAACCGAGAACAGAAATTCCCAGTTGCATAGTCTACATGTCTTAATCCCACCTTTAAAAGATGTTCCAAACGGTTAATAAATAATCCCTTTAGTTATATCATGACAGAATAAGCATAATAATAATAATAATAATAGTAGTACTAAAACCAACATAATATTGTGCAGTGAATGGATAATTAAGAAATAAGTCTAGTCCAGATAAAAATGACAAACAAGAATAAAATAAACATGAAGATGAAGAGAAAGGAAATAAAAGGAGTATGCGTATATGATTAAATGGTAACGGAAAGAAAGAGAGCAAGTTGGAATGGGGGGGTCGGGGGGGGGGGGGGGGGGGGGGGGCAAAAGAGAGGGCCGGGCTTCTTAAACTAATGAGATATTGATTTGGGAGATACACACCTCCTTCAGGGCTTCCGGCTGACACTCAGATAAATGGGCAGTCATTCATTACCATGAGAGAGAAAGATATAACGCTCATGCATAAAGCGAGAACAAATTGTGGACGGCAACAAGAAGAAACTGTGGTTGGGGGGGGCGGGGGGGTGGGTCTGTAGAAGACAGCAGTAGTAAAAATCCAAAGAAAGGTGCAGGTCCACAATAAGTTGCAAGTCTGAGGAGTTGGGGTGGATGTATTTTAGGGTGGAACGGGGGTGGAGAAGAATGATTCCGACTAAGGTGGAGATGTTTTTTTAGAGATGTGTATGTAGAGTCCATCAAATTTGAATGGGAAATTTTAAATTCATAATATCAATTTGGCTGGCATTCCATTTTTTTTTCTAATGAACATAAAAATGTCTTTTGCAAAGTTTTGAGGAAATCCATTGAGATTTAGGGGTGCCACCTCATACATAAACTTTTGTCAAATTTCATAAAATGTTACATTTCTACTCTAATTGCCAAAAAGTTGACGTGGAAATGTTGAGTACAATGAACTTCTATACAGCATCATTTTCTATAGGGTTATCAAAGGGGGCCCAGACCAAAGACCAAGCTGTGACTGCTAGTCTGAAAGGAACTAGTTGTTGTGTGCCTAAAATAATAAATGGACAAGTGTATATCACATTATGTAGTACTACAGTACTACTCTCAATAAATATGAGGCATCAGTAATACTGTCTACTCTATATTACTCTTGTTGATGTTATGCTAGCTCAGCTATTAGCTAACTGTCATTAGCAAACTGTAGCTAGCTAATGTTAGCTACAGTAGAGGCAATGAGCACTAAATACCTATAAATATGACTACAAATCGTTCAAATTACAAAGACAAAACCACAAATCTGGGAGGAATATATAATAGGAGTATAAATACCAACAAAAACATAAAAATCACCTTAGAGTTCTTGAGCTGCAGTCTTTGTTGACCTCAAATCTCCATGGCGACCATTGAACTGTTCACCACTTTATTCCACAAAAACAGATGTATGGTGGCACCCCTAAATAATCATGTATTGGAAAAATATTTTATATGTGTTGTTTCTACATATATTGGAACACTTTTAGTACCCAGCCATATCAAAATTCAATAATTGTGTTTTTTGATGCACCCTATGATGACTTCAATCCAGTCACAAGGCCAATACACTTTCCTTACCCAGCATGCTTGGAAGAGGTGGGCCTAATCGCTCAAGCACAAACACACGCATGAGTGACCAACCTTGACGTAGACGTGAAGCATGATCAAAGTCCTGTACCCGCCGGTTGATCATGATAACCGCTATCTTGCATGAAAGACGTCTCTGATAAGACTTGAAATAATCCACGGTCAAAGCACAAGACATGCTTCTTCATGCACCAGTAGACCCACAGTAGAGACGTGTTACATCATTACCGAGGTACCCATGACGTTCTACAGTACATCAGGGTCTGGGTTTAGCTAATTGTTCTACCCCAGCTTAAAATATTCCAGGGTACTTAGTTTTCCCACAAATGATAAACCGACCCAATGTCGAGATGCTGACATCCCAAGCATGAAATTCAAATGCTGTACTTGTGGGTGCTTTATGTTACGACATCGGCACTGATTTATGACTTGAAAAGTTCTCACCAAGAAAAGACTTTTTTTTTGGAGTACAGTCGCTGCTCCTGGGTGGTCCTACCTCCTGTATTCATCATTCCGTATATAGATGCATGTGCCCCACCAGCAGGGTTGTCAGCATGCGGGGCCATAAAAAGGATACTTAGTGTACAAGCGCTGCAACTGAAGCCAACAATGCCGCATCAAAAACAGCATCATCTTGTTGCTTTATGATCTCATTTTCCTATCTGGCAAAACAGATGACCACATTAGCCATCTGCATCGTGTCATCACAGCGCTTAAATGCATTAGGTGTGGTTTTAGTCAAATAGCAAGAGTTCTTCCAGGGAGTGTGCGTGCGTACATTATAGTAGCCGTCTTTCCACACACCGACGGAATACCGATAACAGATAAATAACCGTTGGGCAAGGTTTTTGTTTGCACAAAGAATTTCTCTTGTTTTTGTTATAAATTGCCTATTTTGATGCAAAATCTGTGTTTAATTTATGCTAATAAAGAATTAATGTGTTTCAGAGAAGACATTTCTGCACCGCATATGAATGAAATCATCCCTTTCATCCCAGTGGTACAATCCAAGGAGCTAACCATGGCGACTGAAAAATAGAGGGTGTAGAAGATTAAATATGACTCCAGAAGTTGAATCACATCCCAACCACCATATCGTCAAATATCAGTATAGGCTTAAACTTCATTCCATATCCTAAATCCAGAGTTTTCCAAGTCATACAAAAAAAGGTCAGTAAGGATAATTCATAATGCCGCCTACAGAGAAGATACTAACTCATTCATTCGTTCATTCATTTTCTACCGCTTTTTCCTCACGAGGGTCGCAGGGGTGCTGGAGCCTATCCCAGCTGTCTTCGGGCGAGAGAGGCAGGGTACACCCTGGACTGGTCGCCAGCCAATCACAGGGCACATATAGACAAACAACCATTCACACTCACATTCATACCTATGGACAATTTGGAGTAGCCAATTAACCTAGCATGTTTTTGGAATGTGGGAGGAAACCGGAGTACCCGGAGAAAACCCACGCATGCACTGGGAGAACATGAGAGATGGCCGAGGGTGGAATTGAACCCAGGTCTCCTAGCTGTGAGCTGACTCGACCGCCGTGCCGCCCACATACTAACTCCTTATTTCTAACATCACAAATACTTAAACTTGCTGATATAGTTAATTTTCAAACAGCTAGCTGGAAACCTCATATTACAAATATACAACATAAGTTGGCCGGAAATATTTCAGTATTGAACAAAGCAAAATTTGTTCTCAATCAGAAATCACTCCACACTCTTTATTGCTCTCTGGTTCTACCATATCTTACTTATTGTGTGGAAATATGGGCTAATAACTATAAAAGCAATCTTCACTCAATGTAAATGTACTGCAAAAAAGGTCAGTAAGGATAATTCATAATGCCGCCGACAGAGAACATACTAACTCCTTATTTCTAAAATCACAAATACTTCAACTTGCTGATATAGTTAATCTTCAAACAGCTAAAATAATGCATAAGGCTAAAAAATAACCAATTAGCTAAAAATGTCATCCAATACTTCTCTACAAGAGAGGAGAAATATGATCTCAGGGAAGAAGTACATTTGAAACACTTCTATGCTAGGACTACGTTAAAAAGCCATAGCATTTCAGTATGTGGAATCAAACTATGGAATGGATTGAGTAAGGACCTCAAACAATGCACAACGATGAGCCAATTCAAGAAACAATACAAGCAGTTGATGTTTGCTAAATACAAGGATGAAGAGTCTTGAACCAGTCATGATGTGCTATATATATCACTATATTGACAGTTGCTATGGTAACCATTATGTCATTGGATGCTCATATCAACTCGTACTTCGGTACGAGGTACATTATTAAAAAATTAAAAAAATAAAAAAAAAAAAAACCTTAAACTGTATTATGGAAAGCAGGAAGTGAACAAATGTAACAGTTACTGATTGTAAAAGTACCAGATGGAGGGGTAGGATTTAATAAGCTTTGCTTCTTCCTACTCCTTTTGGACATGTGGAACTGTGAACTGATTATGGGATGCACTCAATTGTAATCTGATGCATGTTCAAATGAAATAAAACCATTACCATTACCATTACCATGTTGTTCCGATTCACTGTTCATTTTACTGATTTGGTTTTCTTTGTCTTGCTTTCAGTCTGACTAAATAAATGAAGGTACTGTTGTTGCACATCTATCATATTTATTTTGGTCGTCTTTTCCTAACAATTTGATTTTCGAGGTGAAACACTGGAATTGAAATGAACAGTGTTTTAAACTATTGATATTTAGAGCATATGCAGTTTGCATTGTTTGCATTGTGATGTTTCCTGCAGTGATAAAGCATGCAGCGTTTAATAAGGTGCTACATTGTTCCAGCTTACCGACAATATATCGTCTTAGCCTTTTGGTTTTTGTCACTTTACAACCCCTGAAGGTCATGGGAAATCAAATAATAAAAGTGATAGGACAAGCAAACCGGATGAAGACCGAGTGCCCAGTGCGAGCGTAGGCCACTAGGTGCCAGTAGAGAGAATTGCACCCAGGTACCGCACAGTGAGTGGCCAATGCGAGCACACCGGAATTGGAGTATCTTGAGTTGGGCTGTTATTGCCAGTCCATACGTCCATCTTAATGGCCCGGTATCGAGTGTGCACTGATTGTTTTAGCTGGTTGGCGAGAGCCATTGACCCACCAAGGCTGTCTAACAATGGGCCCTGTGGGATAACAACAACAGCCAGAGATAAGGGCCCTCTCCAGAGACCAAGTAGGCAATCAAAAGGCTAAACAGATGTTGAGTGGGAGAAGAAGTGAGAGGACAACCAGCAAGGTGGTGAGGGCCTCGCAGGGGAGACGGGGAGTGATAATCAATAGGCAGCAATGACCAGAGCTGAAAGCCGGAGCTGTGAGGTCCCTCTAATTGCTTTAGCTAACAATAATGTAAAGTACGTAAAAATGTAGTCCCGCTGAGGATAAAAACACATTCACACTTTTAGTCCTTCTGACCATAATCATATTTTGTATGTGTACATCACAGCATATATACTGTATTTTCTGGACTATAAGTCGTTCCGGAGTATAAGTCGCACAAGGCCAAAAATGCATACTTAGGTAGAAAAAACATACATAAGTCGCTCAAGGCCAAAAATGCATAATTAGGAAGAAAAAAGATACATAAGTCGCTCCAGAGTATAAGTCGTACAAGGCCAAAAATGCATACTTAGGTAGAAAAAACATACATAAGTCGCTCAAGGCCAAAAATGCATAATTAGGAAGAAAAAAACCTACATAAGTCGCACTGGAGTATAAGTTGCACAAGGCCAAAAATGCATAATTATGTAGAAAAAACATACATAAGTTTCTACATAAGTCGCACTGGAGTATAAGTCGCACAAGGCCAAAAATGCATAATTAGGGAGAAAAAACATACATAAGTTTCTACATAAGTCGCACTGGAGTATAAGTCGCACAAGGCCAAAAATGCATAATTAGGTAGAAAAAACATACATAAGTTTCTACATAAGTCGCACTGGAGTATAAGTCGCATAAGGCCAAAAATGCATAATTAGGTAGCAAAAACATACATAAGTCGCACTGGAGTATAAGTCGCACAAGGCCAAAAATGCATAATTAGGTAGAAAAAACATACATAAGTCGCTCCGGAGTATAAGTCGCACAAGGCTAAAAATGCATAATTAGGTAGAAAAAACATACATAAGTCGCACTGGAGTATAAGTCACAAAAGGCCAAAAATGCATAATTACGTAGAAAAAACGTACATAAGTTGCACTGGAGTATAAGTCGCATAAGGCCAAAAATGCATAATTGGGTAGAAAAAACATACATAAGTCGCTCTGGTGTATAAGTCGCACAAGGCCAAAAATGCATAATTAGGTAGAAAAAACATACATAAGTCGCTCCGGAGGAGAGTCGCACAAGGCCAAAAATGCAGCATAATTATGTAGGTAGAAAAAACATACATAAGTTGCTCCGGAATATAAGTCGCACAAGGCCAAAAATGCATAATCACGTAGAAAAAACATACATTAGTCGCTCCGGAATATAAGTCACACAAGGCCAAAAATGCATAATTAGGTCGAAAAAACATACATAAGTTGCACTGGAGTATAAGTCGCACAAGGCCAAAAATGCACAATTAGGTAGAAAAAACATACATAAGTTGCACTGGAGTATAAGTCGCACAAGGCCAAAAATGCACAATTAGGTAGAAAAAAACATACATAAGTCGCTCCGGAGTACATGTCTTACATGTGTATACTATATACACCATACTATATACACTATATATACTATACACTACCGGCCATGCTGCATTCCACTGGAATGACAGAAATAGTGACAATAATAATAATAATAGTAATAGTACTGTGTGGAAACTAGGTTTTGGATGAAGTCCATGCAAGATCATGCAATACACCAAGGAAATATTTTTGTTGAAAAAACTGACAAGGCCAAGAAGTGCTAGTCAAAGTGTCTAATCCACAAAGGATCCATGTTATCCCCATTTCTCCAATGAGATGTCAGATTACACCGCCTCGCCTCGGTCTACCGGAAGACTTCCTGCATGATAAATGTGGATGCGAGATAACAAATTCCTTCTCCATTCATACAAAACTATTAATTGAAAAAAACGCAGCTAAAATACATACAAATAGAGTGAAATAGTGTTTCAAACAGGCAGAGAAAATGAAAGCAATTCTAGCTGTCTATGAAGGTCCTGCACCACCAGAACAATAGCATTGCCTTACTGAACGCCAGTATGAAATATAACCCCATTCGCCCAGCCAAGACCATGTGGGGTTGTGATAAATCGCTCTCCGAGTGGCAAAACGCACACACAAATGCATAACCAAGACCCAGGCACCAGGAACCAGCCCTGCTGAGCTCTGGGCTTTAGAAAGGACAGTAAAAGAGTGCTTGTTGCGAACATATTTTGACAGGTAGCTTTTGGATCATGTAGTCATTTGGATGGAATACTAATTACTAATAAACAGGATGATTCAATAAACTGATTTGACTCGCACGGCTTATCTTTGTACTCCATCTCGTTTAGGGATTGCTTTTGGCTAAAATGCCAACATAATTAAATGTATAGCGGTCCGTGAACCATTTGGAGTAAGGCGTGGCTTTTGAGGGGTCTCAAACTCAATTTACTTGGGGGCCACTGGAGCTAGGGTCTGGGCGAAGCTGGGCCGCATCAGGTTTTCCAAAAAAAAAAAAAAAAATGAATGAATGAAAAATGAATAAACTTTGCTTTTGTTCCGATTTTCTACAAGAAAAGCTCTGATAAAACATTACACTGTTCTCAAATATCTTAATTTTTATTTTTCTACACAAAATAAGATGAAAAATAAATAAACAAATCAAGAATAAAGAAAATCAATCAATCAGTAATAAATAAATAAATATAATAATAATAATAAAACAGCAAATAATAAAAACTTAAGAAACCACATATAGTTGGTGGGTAGACAAATTGTTTTTTCAGATTAAAATGAACAAAGCATTATTAGAGCCCTGTAGACATGACAAAACACGACTATAGTCACATTTATACTCTTTTAATTTACAACATATTGCGCAACTGCAGGGTCTTGAGACACATGCTAACTCGCAAACTAGAGAGCTAGCGACCTAAACGGTAGCCTTCAAGTTATTTCCTTTAAACTTAAATAGCCAAAAACCTACCATTTCCACACGGATAGGGAGGATAACTATTAACAGTTATTTAACCTTTAACATGAACATTAATCAAACGTAATAATTTTTTCTGGGTACATGATACCATACAGCATCCATATCAAACTTGCGTGGGCCGCACTAACATTAAACTTTCATATCAAGGCGGGGGCCTCAAACTAGTGTCCTGCGGGCCACATTTGGGTTTGAGACCCCTGATATAGAGCATTTTGTCATCTTGTTTTAATATATTTTCATCAGAAAAACATACTTGTTCGCGATCTTATTACGTTCCACAAACCGCAAGTCATCTCCGTCACCTGTCTATGATGTCATTAGCATATGATGTCATTAACACATTTTGATACTTTTACATGCATGAAACAATAAATGCATTGAAATTATAACTCAAATAAATTAACATTTATCGCAAAAGTCCACTTTTTTCATTCACAATCCTTGAAACTATGTTGTTCTAAAGATATAAAAAGAGCTAAAAAAAAAGAAAGTGTGCAATGGAAAAAAGCACCCCAAGCCATTTATTATTGGCTTGTTGGACATTGCAGATGTAAAATTAGGCACTAAAAACTGGCTTTGACATATGAAAGTATTTTTTTAGCCTTTTTATAAAATAACAAATATGTCAAAAAATATCAAAGTGCCCCGTCCCTGCATCCTTTGATTTTTTTTACGACCCTTGTTGGCACCCCTGGATTAAAATGACTCTTGCGTGATTGTTGCAATTGTGTCACCTGACAGCCAATCAACTCTGACCGCTATTACAGTAAACCTCGGATATATCGGATTCAATTGTTCCCACTGGTTTTGTCCGATATAAGCGAAATCCGTTATATGCGTATACCGGAAAATGTCCGTTTTACGCATATATCGGATTTATATCCGGTATATGCGTACATCGGATTTTATCCGTTATAAAAAGGCACTTCCTTGACTATGTTTCCAATGTACCTGGACGCGCAGGCAACGCTGCAAACGCTGCAAATGACGTCGTATAGCGGCCTGTCACGATTCGGCGAATCGGAGCGCCACGATGCGGCCATCCGATATATGCGAGGGAAATTTAATGGAAATGCATTGGAACGGGACTGGAGATTTTGTCCGAAATAGGCGAAATCCGTTATAAAAAATGCGATATATGCAATGAATTTTTATTAGAAATGCATTACAGAAAAATTGGTTCTTTTTTATCTGTCCGTTGTGAGCGAATTTCCGATATATCCGAGTCCGATATATCCGAGGTTTACTGTACTATTATTATTGACTACATCAATAGAATACAATAGAATACCTTTTTCAGTGGTATCAGCACTCAACCCTTTGGATTCCAAATACTTTAGATCGGAACAATAAAACAATACTTCCGTCATCTCTGCACACCAATACCTGAACCTCAGCCATCCTTTAAGTCCCCCCCCCCAGTTTTCCGCAGTGGCTAACCCAAAGTGGTCCAAACAAAGCTACGGTATAATAGAGACAAATTATCAGTTGTATTTCTATCCTTGGGAGGCTGATGTTTTTATTAATTTATCTTCTGGACACTCCGTTAAACCCCCCTTTGTGTCTTTTTTTTATTGTTTGGGAACTTTAATACTGAGCCGTATTAATTAATGCAGCTCTTGCTACACTAGTGTATTCAGGATCTGGCACAGTAATTGCTAGAAATGCGGGACTTGAGGGATTCTGTTGATGTAATGATAATGATTTAAGTCTCCAGGCATCCATACGCTCCACTGTCACTACATTAGCTTGTCTTTTGTTTCCTGCTTTTGCTTTATTTAGTGTCGCACTAAAGGATACCTTGTTTCTGTACTTGTGAAATGCAACTGACTTTAAAGCCGTCATGGTAAATATAAATAGTCAGCAGTAACAATGCATTTTATAACAGAGAAATATATGGTCAAGAAGGCAAAAGAGGATTTCTGCAGCAAAGACTAAGAGATCATAAAGTAACGTCCACTGGCATCCAGTGTGAGGCGGATTTCATTGCTTCAGTGGCAGGAATCGCTGCAGCCAAAGAAAGCAAGAGTCAACCGCATGGCAGCCATGTAAAAAAAAAAAAAAACATGCTGTGAAGTTTTTGAAAGACACATCAACACATTAGTCCCACCCTGACAGGCTAATTGTGTGTCCCTGCAGCATTCGTTGCACTGATTGTTTTCCAACTGAGAATATGCTGCATCATGACTTATTTAAATGGATGCATCTATCTATGCCAGGCGCTAATTTGAACCAATGGGTCACATGGTAGTTTTCTTTTGTGAGTTGTGGAAAAGAGAAGCATCCTGTAACAACGCCAACTTCAATGAGATTGATCAATAGACGCCTTATTGGTGATTAGATGTTAGCCACAGTGACCACTAAGTACAGAAGTAAGGAAAAGAAGTAGTGGAAGATTCATTCATTTATTTATTTTCTACTGCTTATCCTCACAAGAGTCGCATGGGGTGCTGGAGCCTATCCCAGCTGTCTTCAGGCGAAAGGCGGGGTACACCCTGGACTGGTCGCCAGCCAATCACAGGGCACATATAGACAAACAACCATTCACACTCACATTCATACCTATGGACAATTTGGAGTCACCAATTAACCTAGCATGTTTTTGGAATGTGGGAGGAAACCGGAGTACCCGGAGAAAACCCACGCATGCACGGGGAGAACATGCAAACTCCACACAGAGATGCCCGAGGGTGGGATTGAACCCTGGTCTCCTAGCGCGCTAATCCCTAGACCACCGTGCCGCCCGCCAAACAACCATTCACACTCATATTCATACCTATGGACGATAAAGATCATGGTTTGTTGCATTTTGGGTACAGTAATGGAAAATGAAAATACAAACATTCTTAGCTTTTGTGTAAGTAGCTTTTCAAGGAAAACTGCACTTTTGAAGAATTTTACCCATCATCCACAACCTTATGTGAGACATGAACAAAAGGCCCAAGTCTGGGGATTCTAAAGAGAGAAAAACGACATTGTATTTATTCTACACTGTATTCCGAGCGATGCCATCCACTGCTTTAGTCTGTCCGGAAGTTTAGTTGGGAGCCTGCGGAACCTCAAAGGTGTCCTGCATGATTTATGATTTAACCTAGCATGAAAATAGCTAGAAAATTACTTCCTGTGTGTAAATGCAGCGTTGTAATGGTAATGGTAATGGTTTTATTTCATTTGAACATGCATCCCATAATCAGTTCACAGTTCCACATGTCCAAAAGGAGTAGGAAGAAGCAAAGCTTATTAAATCCTACCCCTCCATCTGGTACTTTTACAATCAGTAACTGTTACATTTGTTCACTTCCTGCTTTCCTAATATAGTTTGGGGTTTTTTAATTAAATTAAATTAAATTAAATTAAATTAAATTAAATTAAATTAAATTAAATTAAATTAAATTAAATTAAATTAAATTAAATTAAATTAAATTAAATTAAATTAAATTAAATTAAATTAAATTAAATTTTTTGTCATGTACCAAATTACGAGGTGATATGAGCATCCAATGACATAATGGGTACCATAGTAAGTGTCAATATAGTGATATATATAGCACATCATGACTGGTTCAAGACTCTTCATCCTTGTTGTTGGCACTTTTATAGCCAAAATAGGTGAATCCCCATTAGCTGCATAGTTAGCTGCCTCATGCTAACACTTTTTCTCTAATTAGAATGCTCATAATTCAGAAAGACCCTCGGTCATCTCTGTGTGGAGTTTGCATGTTCTCCATGTGCATGCTTGGGTTTTCTCCGGTTTCCTCCCACATTCCAAAAACATGCTAGGTTAATTAATTAGCGACTCCAAATTGTCCATAGGTATGAATGTGAGTGTGAATGGTTGTTTGTCTATATGTGCCCTGTGATTGGCTGGCCACCAGTCCAGGGTGTACCCCGCCTCTCGCCTGAAGACAGCTGGGATAGGCTCCAGCACCCATGCGACCCTCGTGAGTATAAGCAGTATAAAATGAATGAATGAATAATTCAGAAAGATGCGTGTTTATGTCTACATCAAGGATAGCAAATGATGGGGATTTTTTCCTTTAATGTTTTTTTTAAATCCCCCCCCCCCAATAAAAAACAAGCTGTAGGTTGCTCCCGTGTTTAAACGTCTACTTTCCTCCTTCACTCAGCTGTCATGCCATCTTCTTATCTTCAGATCTGCATCTTTCCTCTCCGCATCTTCACCTATCACTCCTCCACTGCCCCGCCAAGCTCCTCTTGAGCAAGTTATTTTTAATTACGCGTCAAAATGAAATCTCATTTGATTGGGAATAATCCAGTGCTGCCTAATCAAATTAACAAAGTCCTCTTTTGATTTTCAATTATCTTTCCTCCCGGCTCCAGCTGGCTTTGTACCCTCCGCTGGCTGTCAGCCACGAGGCAAATCGTTCTGTACATGAACACTTGGAGTCATGTGAACAAACCTAGAACGCCCCTTGGTGTTACCCAATTCCTCTGCCCCCCGTACCTCAACGCTTAAAAGTGGACAAATTGGGCCCAACGGGCACCCCTACTGTGTGGTCTATGCTGTCATTTTTTCATTTATTTATGTTTGATCCCTTCACCTTTAGGCAACGCGATACAGATCAGACGTGGTAAGTCATATCTACGCTTGTGATGTGCGATTCCGCTGATTCCGTGTCCGGTCCGATACTGAGTAATGGCCTTTTGTGTCTTTTTGTGTTGAGAAACCAACACAGCTCATCAAACTGAAATGAGCAACATAGTGTTTGGCCAATCATCACATTGGAGCAAATGCATGTAAACTGGGACTCACTGAGAAGTGACACCATGGAGACAACTATGGCAGTAATCCAATTCCAATCCATTTGTGCATGTAAACGTACTGAGTGTAGTTCCGTATCTCCGCAATGAACTCAAGCTAAAGGCCAATAAAAGGCAAGTATATATCCATCTGTTTTCTATGCCGCTTATCCTCATTAGGGTCTGTAAGTGTAAAAATTACCGAAAATGTTAAAACTTGGCTGCACTTTATGAAAATTTGTGACATTTTATGGTAATGGTAATGGTTTTATTTCATTTGAACATGCATCAGATTACAATTGAGTGCATCCCATAATCAGTTCACAGTTCCACATGTCCAAAAGGAGTAGGAAGAAGCAAAGCTTATTAAATCCTACCCCTCCATCTGGTACTTTTACAATCAGTAACTGTTACATTTGTTCACTTCCTGTTTTCCTAATATAATTTTTATTTATTTTTATTTTTTTATTTTTAATTTATTTTTAAATATTTTTACGAATACGATGACATAATGTGTACCATAGTAAGTGTCAATATAGTGATATATATAGCACATCATGACTGGTTCAAGTCTCTTCATCTTTGTTGTTGGCACTTTTATAGCCAAAATAGGTGAATCTCCATTAGCTGCATTGTTAGCTGCCTCATGCTAGCACTTTTTCTCTAATTAGAATGCACATAATTCAGAAATTACAAAAAAAAAAACATGCTAGGTTAATTGGCGACTCCAAATTGTCCATAAGTATGAATGTGAGTGTGAATGGTTGTTTGTCTATATGTGCCCTGTGATTGGCTGGCCACCAGTCCAGGGTGTACCCCGCCTCTCGCCCAAAGACAGCTGGGATAGGCTCCAGCACCCCCCGCTACCCCTCCATCTGGTACTTTTACAATCAGTAACTGTTACATTTGTTCACTTCCTGCTTTCCATAATACAGTTTAAGTTTTTTTTTTTTTTAATAATGTACCTTGTACCAAAGTACAAGGTGATATGAGCATCCAATGACATAATGGTTACCATAGTAAGTGTCAATATAGTGATATATATAGCACATCATGACTGGTTCAAGACTCTTCATCCTTGTATTTAGCAAACATCAACTGCTTGTATTGTTTCTTGAATTGGCTCATCGTTGTGCATTGTTTGAGGTCCTTACTCAATCCAATCCATAGTTTGATTCCACATACTGAAATGCTATGGCTTTTTAACGTAGTCCTAGCATAGAAGTGTTTCAAATTTACTTCTTCCCTAGAAGTGCTATACTGCAAGTTTCTAAAAATGTGAATTTACTAGCACATTAAAAACTGTCAAATTCTTAATGTCCTCTCCTCAATCCAGGCTTCTGCTGCAAAAAAAAGTACCCTGGAGGTGTAATTCCTGGTAATTGCATCCAAATCATATTGTACGAGAATGTGATGAGTACAGCATGGCCTGAGCAGATGACATCCCCAGACCTCCACAGGTTACGGCAGCGAGCTAATACCATGTAGATGTTGGTAGCACTTTGCCGTCCTGTTGGTCATTACTGGTCACTTCAAAGGTGCCATCACAAAAACTAAAACAAAAAAGTGTTAATCTTTTAAATGCTACCTGTTGCAAAGTCTCACAAGCCTTTTTTCATTCTCCAAATGATCCTTTTTAAAATTGGCTGACAGGAGGGACTCTAACACTTCTTCTCATAGCTGAGTATAAATCGCCCGGTGGCTGATCGATCGCAGCACCCGTAATGAATACTATATATTTGCCGTAGTGAGGGATTTGCTAGCCTGTTTTATTTGAATACTGTATAATTACAAATAGCCAAATGGGAAGACTGAAGTTTCACTCAGTTCGGACATCGGGAACACTGGAGTACTAATTAAAAGATAAGACACCGTAGGAATAACCTGACTATGCGGGGAAGCTTTACGAGCGGAATAAATCACAAAGAGAAACCAAACCAGGACGCAGGACACTTTTCCACGAGACAACAACCCAATGGGACCCGGTCAGGCTGGACTGCCGAGGGAGAGCCTGGAGGAAAACGGGGCCCCTGTTGATCAAAACGTCCCAAAGTCTAGATAGGAGGGAACATAGATGGAGGGAATCGGACCCTCTGAGCTGAGCAACTGTTCTGTTTTTGTCCAGATTGTTCAGATTTTGTCGAGATTTTGTCGAGATTTTGTCGAGATTTTGTCGAGATTTTGTCCAGATTTTGTCCAGATTTTGTCCAGATTTTGTCCAGATTGTCAAGATTTTGTCCAGATTATGTGCAGATTTTCTCCAGATTTTCTCCAGATTTTCTCCAGATTGTGTCCACACTGTGTCCAGATTGTGTCCAGATTTTGTCCAGATTTTGTCCAGATTGCTGAGATCTTAGATGCCCTTCACTTAGGAGGATTCGCTGGACACTCACTTGGGCCTTCTAAGAGTCATGGGATGCTGCCGAAAATCCAGTGGAGACTTTACACTCAACAGCTGAGGAGATTCATGACTTTTATTAGCCTCTGACAATAACTGTCAGCCAGCATTTCATATTCAAAGTAATGTGTATAATTATAGTTTTATGATCAGCCTCTGAATACATTTCCACAGCAATTCTATTTCAGAATCTGATGCTTTTCCACATTAACAAGGATTATCAATAGTTAATGTGCTGTGAGAGACAGCAGAGCGACGAGCCAACGCAGTAGTTAATTCTGTCCGTTTGCTAGAAATTAGCTTAAAGATTACTCAATTAACTCTATAAAATGTAATATTTACTTAGTAGTAATACTTTTTTATGCATGGTGACATTTTTTACCCTCATTATTTTTTAGATCTTTATTCGTTCATTTCATTGAATGAATACATTCCTTTCACTTCCTGTACCCAAAATGAATCAACTACGACATTAAGAAAACTTATCATCCACAATGCTTAGCCAGAGATGAACACATGCCTTTGTGAGTTTTCTCCGGGTACTCCGGTTTCCTCCCACATTCCAAAAACATGCTAGGGTCATTGGTGACTCCAAATTGTCCATAGGTATGAATGTTTACCTCGGGGCCACTGGAGCTAGGGTCTGGGTAAAGCTGGGCCGCATCAGGTTTTCAAAAAAAAAAAAAAAACGCATTTATTAAAAGCAGAAAAATATACAAACTTTTTCAGTGCTTTGGTTCCGATTTTCTACAAGAAAAGCTCTGATAAAACATTCCACTGTTCTCAAATATCTTTTCTGCACAAAATAAGATGAAAAATAAATAAACAAATCAAGAATAAAGAAAATCAATCAATCAGTAATAAATAAATATAATAATAATAATAATAAAACGGCAAATAATAAAAACTTAAGAAACCACATATAGTTGGTGGGTAGACAAATTATTTTTTTCAAATTAAAATTAAAGCATTATTAGAGCCCTGTAGACATGACAAAACACGACTATAGTCACATTTATACTCTTTTTATTTACAACATATTGCGCAACTGCAGGGTCTTGAGACACATGCTAACTCGCAAACTAGAGCGCTAGCGACCTAAACGGTAGCCTTCAAGTTATTTCCTTTAAACTTAAATAGCCAAAAACTTACCACTTCCACACGGATAGGGAGGATAACTATTAACAGTTATTTAACATTTAACATGAACATTAATCAAACGTAATAATTTTTTCTGGGTATATGATACCATACAGCATCCATATCAAACTTGCGCGGGCCGCACTAACATTAAACTTTCATATCAAGGCGGGGTCCTCAAACTAGTGTCCTGCAGGCCACATTTGGCCCGTGGGCCGTGTGTTTGAGACCCGTGTGTTAAAGCCTCTTATTTGTTTCTTTTCAACTGTTACCTGGCAACATGCATCGGCTATGAAACTCTTCCAATAGTTGTATATAGTTGTACATGTTTGGGTGTAGGAACAAGTTACTGCACCCTGAAGAGTTTGTCTAAAGTCCTTTGCAGCAAAAGGCAGCAGCACATCAACAAGTATTCTAGTATCTAAAACAGAGGCCTCCAGCCCTGTGGGAGAAATGCCCGTCTTTACAAGAGGAAGAAGACGGCGACAACTAAAAAGCTGCTGACTGTGGAGTCATTAGCCCAAGGCACTGCGTATGATAAGGAGGAGCGTGATGGAGGGTGATCACTGAGGCAGTCGCTGTGGTAGATTGGTACACTTGATATAGGTATACTTGATATAGGTATACTTGGTATAGGTATACTTGATGGTACTGTTGATGGCATACTTGATGGTACACTTGGTGGTACACTTGGTGGTATACTTGGTGGTACACTTGATGTTATACTTGATGGTACACTTGGTATAGGTATACTTGGTATAGGTATACTTGGTATAGGTATACTTGGTATAGGTATACTTGATGGTACTGTTGATGGCATACTTGATGGTACACTGGATGGTACACTCGGTGGTATACTCGGTGGTACACTTGATGGTACACTTGGTGGTTTACTTGGTATAGGTAGACTTGGTGGTACACTTGATGGTACACTTGATGGTACACTTGATATAGGTATACTTGGTATAGGTATACTTGTTGGTACTGTTGATGGCATACTTGATGGTACACTGGATGATACACTTGGTGGTACACTTGGTGGTACACTTGGTGGTTTACTTGGTATATGTATACTTGGTGGTACACTTAGTGGTTTACTTGGTATAGGTATACTTGATGGTACACTTGGTGGTTTACTTCGTATAGGTATACTTGGTATAGGTATACTTGATGGTACACTTGATGGTACACTTGGTGGTACACCTGATGGTACACTTGATATATGTATACTTGATATAGGTATACTTGATGGCACAGTTGATGGTACACTTGTTGGTACACTTGATATAGGTATACTTGATGGTACACTTGTTATAGGTATACTTGTTATAGGTACATTTGATGGTACACTTGATGGTACCCTTTAGAGTACTCTCCTAAAAGGACAGGACTAAAGTGTGTGGTGTGTGAAGGTCAGAATGCTTGCTGGGTTGTTGGAGGGATATAAATATAAATATAAATATACATGATTTCATTACACTTATTAAATATTTCATTTCAGAATAAAAAAAAAACATTCAGTTCCTCTCGGTGACGCTAAACAAACCATAAAAAGTATAAGGTAGTAACTTGGAGTTTTTCCCACAGAATAATCCAGTGGTCTCCTGTTCAAGTATTTCATATTTACTCAGTTGATTATTTTCCGATATGACATACTTTAAGTAGCAGATCATCCAAAGGCATTTTTTTTGGTTAATGACGTTGTCATAATTTATTCTTCCCTGCACGTCGTGAATAATAAAACGGGTCTTTTGTCTCATCAGGTTTCATGTGATGTGATCAAACGTGAGATTGATGTTCATATGAATTTCACAATTCTTTTTCACTATTTCAGCTTTAACTGTGCACTTTGTAACTGTAAATGTCAAGACGCCTGCCTCTGGCTTCAAAGCGTGTTTAGTTTAGGATGCAGAGACGACACCGAGATGCGTCCTTCCATCTGGAGAGCTTTTTGTTAGTCACGCAGCATCGCACTTTTATTCACAGCATTATTGTCACTGTAAGTCAAAATGGGAATATCATCCCATGAATATGTATAAATGGTACAAATATTTAAGTACGTATTTCCAAAAATGAATGAAAAAAATAATAAAACTAACTGCAATGCATCCAGCTCGTTTTGCTAATGTTGCTTTTTAAAGTTGATTTCATTATTAAATGTACGGCATGCAGGCTTATTCTGCAATAACTACAATGGTTTGTTTTTGTATTATAAATGGTATATAATAATAGAACACTGACTTGATGGTACACTTGATGGTACACTTGATGGTACACTTGTTGGTACACTTGATGGTACACTTGTTGGTACACTTGTTGGTACACTTGATATAGGTATACTTGATATAGGTATACTTGATGGTACACTTGATATAGGTGTACTTGATATAGGTATACTTGATATAGGTATACTTGGTGGTACACTTGATGGTATACTTGGTGGTACACTTGATGGTATACTTGATGGTACACTTGATGGTATACTTGATGGTACACTTGATGGTACACTTGATGGTACACTTGATGGTACACTTGATGGTATACTTGGTGGTACACTTGATGTTATACTTGGTGGTACACTTGATGTTATACTTGGTGGTACACTTGATGGTACACTTGATATAGGTATACTTGATGGTACACTTGATGGTACACTTGATATAGGTATACTTGATGGTACACTTGATATAGGTATACTTGGTGGTACACTTGATGGTATACTTGGTGGTACAGTTGATGGTATACTTGATGGTACACTTGATAGTACACTTGATGGTATACTTGATGGTATACTTGGTGGTACACTTGGTGGTACACTTGGTGGTACACTTGATGGCACACCTGATGGTACACTTGATATAGGTACACTTGATATAGGTACACTTGATGGTACACTTGATGGTACACTTGATGGTATACTTGATGGTACACTTGTTGGTACACTTGTTAGTACACTTTTCAGGCTTATTCTGCAAAAACTAGAATTTTTTATGTATTATAAATGGTATATAATAATAGAACACTGACTTTTAATACTGTAGTTTTCTGATAACAACATGGGATTCTGTCCTGTTGTACAAATTCATTGCAGTTGATTGATAACCTTGACAAGATCCGATCGATCGATATTATCAACAAGGCTTTTGCTGCTAATTTACGGTTATGACAAAAGAGAATGGTTGGTTGTCGGTTGGTTCTGTTGTCTGCCCTGGAATTGGACAATGCCACAGACTCGCTGAAGCCTTTCATTTATGCAAATTACCCACGTTCCCTGAACGTGTCACGACCTCCGTGCCCCCACGACTCTGATACCGCCGTCACGTGAACTACTGACATGTCTCCGTTTGAGATAGCGGCCCACTCCATGCGTCCATAGTGGTGAGACACAGGACGTGAGACGCTGTATTGGGATGAGGAGGAAAAGTAGCGAGCGACTGACTGGACTGGAGCCACATCGTATCAAGGAAGAGGAGATATTAGCAACTGGGAAAAAAAAATGGAAATGGAAATTTATGGACTTATTAATGGCTCATGCTGGTCTCGGAGTGTCGGCTTGTTGTTGACATTTGCCCATTTAAGTGCTTGTTCGTCACGTTACATAGATGTATAGCATGAGTATAGTGCTGATGACTATTGATTTTTATTAATATAGCCAGAGCCTTGTCGCCGCCCCCCCGGTACAAGGTTAAATCTTTATGTGTGTGTGTGAAGTGATGGTTATACCAGCAGGCGTTTTACCTGAAAGGTCAGGTGTGTAGTCATATCAAACTGTGGCATGGTGTGTGTGTGTGTGTGTGTGTCATTCAGACTGATTGAACGCCACCTGTGATTACCCTCTCTTGTTGGTCACGATGAAGCAGTAGCCCCTGCTGTCATCGCCGTGATGTATGGAAAATAAACTATTCCCATTATACACACACATGATGTGGGATAGACGTTACATGAGAAAATACAACAGAGAGGAATTCCACTCAGGGTCTCAAACACGCGGCCCGTGGGCCAAATGTGGCCCGCAGGACACTACTTTGAGGCCCCCGCCTTGATATGAAAGTTTAATGTTAGTGCGGCCCACTCAAGTTTGATATGGATGCTGTATGGTATCATGTACCCAGAAAAAATTATTACGTTTGATTAATGTTCATGTTAAAGGTTAAATAACTGTTAATAGTTATCCTCCCTATCCGTGTGGAAGTGGTAAGTTTTTGGCTATTTAAGTTTAAAGGAAATAACTTGAAGGCTACCGTTTAGGTCGCTAGCTCTCTAGTTTGCGAGTTAGCATGTGTCTCAAGACCCTGCAGTTGCGCAATATGTTGTAAATAAAAAGAGTATAAATGTGACTATAGTCGTGTTTTGTCATGTCTACAGGGCTCTAATAATGCTTTGTTCATTTTAATCTGAAAAAAATAATTTGTCTACCCACCAACTATATGTGGTTTCTTAAGTTTTTATTATTTGCCGTTTTATTATTATTATTATTATTATTATTATTATTATTATATTTATTTATTACTGATTGATTGATTTTCTTTATTGTTGATTTGTTTATTTATTTTTCATCTCATTTTGTGCAGAAAAATAAAAATTAAGATATTTGAGAACAGTGGAATGTTTTATCAGAGCTTTTATTGTAGAAATTGTAGTTATCCTCCCTATCCGTGTGGAAGTGGTAAGTTTTTGGCGATTTAAGTTTAAAGGAAATAACTTGAAGGCTACCGTTTAGGTCGCTAGCTTTCTAGTTTGCGAGTTAGCATGTGTCTCAAGACCCTAGAAAATCGGAACCAAAGTACTGAAAAATTTGTATATTTTTCTGTTTTTAATAAATGCGTTTTTTTTTTTTTTTGCAAAACCTGATGCGGCCCAGCCTTGCCCAGACCCTAGCTCCAGTGGCCCCCAGGTAAATTAAGTTTGAGACCCCTGCTTTAACAGGTTAGCAATTTCACTGGATATGTGGAAAGAGCAGAAGTAAGAGACTAGTGGGGGGGTTCGGGGGGTATCGTGATGAGAGATCGTACGGCCAGCATAATAAAGTACGCTAAGTGTAAGCCACCAGAATTATTGGGCTTTTACTCCAAAGCTGAATGCATCATCATTTTCCCTCCCAAAACGTTAATGTCACACAGGACGGCCATAAATACATCAGTGCATTAATTTAAGGGTCTACAATGGAGAAACCCACTCCATTGTTCTCCCCTGAGGCTGGAAAAGCCCTGGAATAATGGGATTTTTTATGAACATGTGGGAAGATGATATGCATGATGACACTCGCATGGCGCTGGTACGCGCATACACAATAGTGCTCAGATGTAAAAGTCACAACAAACAAATGTGAGAAAATGGCTTTTTTCCTCCGATATGTCATTTCAATTGTTTTGTCTAACAAGCGGTGAATCTAAGCCTTGCCTGATAATGGCCTGAAAATGCATTTCTATGGAAACCTTGTGTGTTTGAAATGTTTGGGTTGTTGGTTGGAGACAAGACAATATTTTAACTTTTATAAAAGTTTACAAAAAGTACAATGAAAAAACATATACACATATGACTATATACTGTGATCTAAAAATTCAATTTAAACTCTAAATAAACTCTTCAACACAAAAAATAACTATGACCAAGAAGAGGGCTCACTCTGTTCATGCCGTTGTTCCATAAACCAAAGGTGCCAAGGGGCTGGAAAAAGCCATTTATTAAAAACAAAAAAAATAAAAAAAAAACATTGCTTTTGTTCCGATTTTCTACAATAAAAGCTCTGATAAAACATTCCACTGTTCTCAAATATCTTATTTTTTATTTTTCTACACAAAATAAGATGAAAAATAAATAAACAAATCAAGAATAAAGAAAATCAATCAATCAGTAATAAATAAATAAATATAATAATAATAATAAAACGGCAAATAATAAAAACTTAAGAAACCACATATAGTTGGTGGGTAGACAAATTATTTTTTTCAGATTAAAATGAACAAAGCATTATTAGAGCCCTGTAGACATGACAAAACACGACTATAGTCACATTTATACTCTTTTTATTTACAACATATTGCGCAACTGCAGGGTCTTGAGACACATGCTAACTCGCAAACTAGAGAGCTAGCGACCTAAACGGTAGCCTTCAAGTTATTTCCTTTAAACTTAAATAGCCAAAAACTTACCACTTCCACACGGATAGGGAGGATAACTATTAACAGTTATTTAACCTTTAACATGAACATTAATCAAACGTAATAATTTTTTCTGGGTACATGATACCATACAGCATCCATATCAAACTTGCGCGGGCCGCACTAACATTAAACTTTCATATCAAGGCGGAGGCCTCAAAGTAGTGTCCTGCGGGCCACATTTGGCCCACGGGCCGCATGTTTGAGACCCCTGCTGTAAACTGTTCCAAAAAATGAAACCATAACCGTCATGTTGTTTAATTAATAGCAAGGCTGTCTTAAAATAAATATAGCAATGAGATGAGATTCTATGTCAATAAGTGTAAATCTATTGATTATGAATGACTGTCACACTAAATGTCTTCCATCAACTAATACAGCACGAGCGGCGACGAAAGGCTGCAAGCGACTGGAACAGGTAATGCAAGGCAACAATTAGTCGGCATCCCATAATGAGAGGTCTAAGGAAGCAGACCATCCTGCACTTCCCAGGGAGCTAAAGAAGGCTTTAATGAAGTGTCATATCGCTATTTGTCCAAAGGTTACGGTATGGTCTCAGCTGACAGAAAGCAAAGGAATTAAAAAGCATGTTTTTGTAGTCTTTCTTCTTCTCTCTGACCTGAGTCAGGACCAAGTCCGATACTGCTGTCAGCGTTTCTCCGTTATCAGCAATGTTCCATAAGCGGTGCTGATGTGTGGAGGAAAAGAATGAGAGAAAAATGAGGGGGGGTGGGGGAACCTGGCCGGGTTTGAATTCCTTGAATTACTCATAGCAGGGGTCTCAAACATGCGGCCGGCCCCCGATAAGTCAATTCCTGCAAAGTAGGTTTCCTTATTCCTCATATGTAACTGGCCTTAGGTTTTCATTGTACTTTTAAGTGTAGACTTATACTCTAACTCGTTTTGTCATGCTAGAATGCACAGAAAAGGGAAATAATAATAATAATAATAATAATAATAATAATGTGTTCATGATTCAAATAAGGGTTGGGAATCAGGGGCAAAATTCCAGTCCCCCTTTAAGCATCCCAAGCTACCAAGCTAACTAGTTAGCAAGCATATGGCACTAATCACTGTAATTAATAATGGAAATAAATGCCGTATTTTAAAAACTCACCGGGATTTTATTCTTCTCAGAAAAATAGAAACAGACACTAAACACAGGTAAGCTACATCGGCCGCTGAATTATTTCTACTTTTTTGTTTCTTTTCTCTGTTCTTGATGAGATGTGACATTTTGTCTTAATGAAGCGTTCCGTACTCTACATAAACACACTCGGGGCTAAACAATATTCCAATGATTTGCTCTTACAAATGCTACATTTCATACATCAACACATAAAGTACCGTAAATATAAAATGAAAATAGGAATTCATCGGCAGTTGCGGCTCGGTAAAAAAAAAAAAAAAAAAAAAAAAAAGAGGAAAGGAACTAGCGGAGGTTGTGAGATGTTGCTAGGCTGAGGTGAATGTTTATACTGCCATCTGGTGGCAGACTGAACACACTGCCGCAAAGTGCAAAACACTTCAGCAGCAGTGTAAATAAACCTGACACACTGTGATGACGTCACATGACACCCAGCAGCTCGCAAACACACACAGAGATACATATGGCTAATAACAAACAATGGGGCATAAAATAATAAAGATAAAATAGCCGGCCAGGATGAGCCAAGAGAGGAGATGACTGGTAATGAAAATTAAATACAGTATGTCCTTCCATGAAAAAAAAACTTTGTGTTTCCTTATAAAGTTCCCAAAAGCTATAAATGACTGAAAATACCTTCCTGGAACTTTAGCAGAAGTGAAAGCTTCATATAACAAAGCAATATATTGTTATTATATACCAATATAACAAAACAAAACAAAACATAAAATATAGTCTAAAATGAAAGTAAAATGCCCACTTTAGGTCAACATAAAACTAAAATGAAAGTAACACGCTAACATTAGGTCAACATAAATGTAGTCTAAAATGAAAGCAACACGCTGACATTCAACTTCTGTAAGTTAACTCTTAAGTTTAGCTAAATCTGAAACGATGAGTTAGCTAATGCTCAATAAAAAAACAAAAATGGTTAATTATATTGGTCTTAAAATGTAAGTAAAAGTAACGAGTAGTGACATTGCTCATTAGGAATGGCTACCCTAATTAGTAGATTGAAGTGCACACAAAAAGCCAAGTGAAGTGAACATAAAAGAAGAAAGTAATTAAGTCCTATGGCACCTAAAGTAGTCATTGGAAGTGTGTGGAATACGACAATACGTCATGTAGTGATTAGGAAAGTAGAGCGATCAAATATAATCATGATTCTAATGTGAATACGACTCTTTAATGGCGGTAGTGTTGTTGTTTTTTCATATAAAGATAACTGAGCGCCACAATAGGTTAAAACCCTATTTGCAGTAAATAGATGTGACCACAAGGTGGCGTGGTTAGTACAGAAATAGCAGCGACAGTCATTCACACCAAAGCAGTTGAGGAACAATTGGCAGACTGCAGGCCTGAAGTACTGATTATTAGCTATTAGCTATTAGCATTGTCGTGTGAAAGCTTGTTATTCAGCTTTCTCTGCCATTGTTCATACTATATTATAGTAACCCCCCCCCTTTATCATAAACCCAGCCATAAGGTAGGATTCCTTATTCAGAAATGACATATTTTCATAACCTTTTACAACCTCCAAAATATGAATTTTATGACATAGTATGACATAATAGGCGGTCTAGTGGTTAGCGTGCAGACTTCACAGCTAGGAGACCAGGGTTCAATTCCACTCTCGGCCATCTCTGTGTGGAGTTTTCATGTTCTCCCCGTGCATGCGTGGGTACTCCGGTTTCCTCCCACATTCCTAAAAACATGCTAGGTTAATTGGCCACTCCAAATTGTCCATAGGTATGAATGTGAGTGAGAATGGTTGTTTGTCTATATGTTCCCTGTGATTGGCTGGCTGGCCACCAGTCCAGTCCAGGGTGTACCCCGCCTCTCGCCCGAAGACAGCTGGGATAGGCTCCAGCACCCCCTATGAATAAATGAGTATGACATAATATCCTATAGTCACCTTTACGTTTGTTTGCATTGCACACGTAGAGAGGGGCGGCGACATGATGGGGGTCGGGGATCTCCATGAACACGTCTCATTATTAACCCGTTAATGCGTCATTATGATCATCTACATGGGGATATTTAAGGATGGAGCCAACACCAATCATCAGCTGGGATAGGCTCCAGCTCGTCTATCGATTCAATAGACATATACAGCGATGTTTGAGGCTCAGGTTGGTGACCATGTAACACCACATGCATGCTTTAATAAGGGCATGCACATCCTCTTCCTAGCGGCTTTAATCCATCTGAAGCATTTCAGCCACGAGAGGTTTAATATAAACATTGTGACAACACAAGAAGCAGAGTCGTCTCCATCCTCCAATTGCATTTCCTGTCTCTTTCCCGCTGGACCAAATAATGAAATACATAAATACAACATGATTTTTGAGACAGTGGGCTAAAGTGTATTCCTCCTCAACCCCGTTCTAGCTTTGGTGTTTGTGTTCTTTTCAAAACAAAAACACAGAACAGGCAAATGAATAATGGAACCGAGTTGCTAATCCAGACGGGCCGACAGCAGAATGCTTCAAAGCTTTATTATGATCTTGCAACACCGCTGCAACACGACAATTATCATATTCAATCGCAGCAATAGCAGACGTTTTATGTGATGAAAGCAAGTGACCCGACTCATGATCCCGCCAACACGACAGAATTATTATAGCGAGATGTTTCTTCTTTGGTTATTTGTTAGAAAGGGGACACAACTGCATACATTTGAGGACCAAGGGAGCTAACAAACACCTGCGGTTTTGGGGGAAATTATAATTCTAGCCCAAAATAACCCAGTCCCATTTCTGTTGAAAGGAAAAGCAAAGGGGAAACACCACAAACCAAGTGGAACAATACAGGGGTGTGAAAAAGTCTTGGCTCACTTCCCGAGTTAAATTAGCCAATATTAGCCAATAACAACACAACTGAATACGAAATCCAGTTTATTGGTTCTCAACTGAATGTGTTTTAAACAGAGCGCAGGAGATGGAACAAGTAAAAAATATACCACTTCCACATGGAATGGGAGGAGAACTTCACTCATGTTGGACATGCTATGGCTTTGGAACAGTTTACAGCAGGGGTCTCAAACACGCGGCCCGCGGGCCAAATGTGGCCCACAGGACACAACTTTGAGGCCCCCGCCTTGATATGAAAGTTTAATGTTAGTGCGGCCCGCGCAAGTTTGATATGGATGCTGTATGGTATCATGTACCCAGAAAAAATTATTACGTTTGATTAATGTTCATGTTAAAGGTTAAATAACTGTTAATAGTTATCCTCCCTATCCGTGTGGAAGTGGTAAGTTTTTGGCTATTTAAGTTTAAAGGAAATAACTTGAAGGCTACCGTTTAGGTCGCTAGCTCTCTAGTTTGCGAGTTAGCATGTGTCTCAAGACCCTGCAGTTGCGCAATATGTTGTAAATAAAAAGAGTATAAATGTGACTATAGTCGTGTTTTGTCATGTCTACAGGGCTCTAATAATGCTTTGTTCATTTTAATCTGAAAAAAAAAATAATTTGTCTACCCACCAACTATGTGGTTTCTTAAGTTTTTATTATTTGGCGTTTTATTATTATTATTATATTTATTTATTTATTACTGATTGATTGATTTTCTTTATTTGTTAATTTATTTTTCATCTTATTTTGTGCAGAAAAATTAAAAATTAAGATATTTGAGAACAGTGGAATGTTTTATCAGAGCTTTTATTGTAGAAAATCGGAACCAAAGCACTGAAAAAGTTTGTATATTTTTATGTTTTTAATAAATGCGTTTTTTTTTGTTTGGTTTTTTTTTTTGGAAAACCTGATGCGGCCCAGCCTTGCCCAGACCGGAGCTCCAGTGGCCCCCAGGTAAATTGAGTTTGAGACCCCTGCACTACAGTGATGTAATCATCCTACCAGAATACTGCGTATGACTTCTCTTTCAGTCTTTTTGGATTAACATCCGGCTGTAGTCGACCACCAACAGCGAAGACAAAACACAGTGAGATCATGCAAACTCCACACCTTGACTGTTAACCAACCAACATCCTCCATGTTTTTTTTTCTATTTTAATAACGACAAAACATGGTTTGTTCTGCAACGTTGACTCCACTTTTTAAATGAAGTCGACAACTCCGACAGAATAACGTACAACTTTCATAAGACGGCCTCACAAACATGCAAATTAGTGTGAAATTACTATGTCATCATTCATATAAACGACAACGCGAGCGTAGAGAGGCGATTCATTATTTACGACAAAGGCTGTTATAGGCTACAAAACATAAAACCGCAAACAAAAACGGTTTCAGTCTTAAAGCCAAATGATGTGTCAAATGTGTTTTTTGGGGGGGTGTACGGGTGGCGCACATACACCGTACAGGCCCAGTGTAGAATATCTTCCTTGCCTTTGGAAGAGTTAAGTGCTTGCAAATGTACCCTGCAGCGTCAACACTGGCACTACCGGCTTCGTTCCTCATTACCATAAAGACATTTAGCTGCAGAGACTAATGAATGGATGAGAGGAAAGGTGATGGCTGAGAGAGACAGGAGGTAGAAACCAGAAGAAGGAAGCATAACATGTACAGTGGAACAATTGAAATCATCAAATTCATAAACTTATTTATGTACTGTATCAACCAAAGAGGCAGTTTTACTACACAATATTTGTGAGGACTTGACATATTTGCACTTTCCACAGACTCCCATGCAGTTGGCACTTTAAGGAGTTTAGACGGCGTTCGAGTGGCTGCATCGCCATGCTGCACCGCCATTGACCCGACAGGAGGGGCCACACAACAGGCGTGTGCATGAATCACGTATTCGATAGCAGCCTTTTGCTGCCTCGGGTCACAGAGACTGATAGTTTCCATCAGGAGCGACGGGTTAACCTTCTCCGGTGTCGACTCCGACCTACTGAGATTTACAGCCCGGGTAATATCACATGCAGCGGCCACTCACACACACCGATTCCACACTGCACTGATAACCGAGTCTCTTTGAATGATGGCGCAGGGCAACACAGTGGGGCGGAGAGTGGGGGTGTAGCGCCGAGAGAACATATGGATAGGGAAGAGAAAGATAATTGTATTATTTTTAGTGATGCTTTTACTTTAAGTGTGCATGTTGGCGTCATGGGGATTTAACACAACACAGCCTTCACTTCACTCTATTTATGGATGTGATCGTAAAAGGTGTTCAAGGTGTGTGTCCGCTGCCTCTGTTTGTGGGACGAGAGGTCCTCAATCATCACACCAGGAATGATGTGCGTGTGTGTATGTCCATGTAGAGTGCTTCTGTGGCCCGTGTTACAGAAGAAAAACCAATATATACATTCAGTTTTTTTGGTAATGGTAATGGTAATGGTTTTATTTCATTTGAACATGCATCAGATTACAACTGAATGCATCCCATAATCAGTTCACAGTTCCACATGTCCAAAAGGAGTAGGAAGAAGCAAAGCTTATTAAATCCTACCCCTCCATCTGGTACTTTTACAATCAGTAACTGTTACATTTGTTCACTTCCTGCTTTCCTAATATAGTTTAAGGTTTTTTTTACTTTATTTAAATTTTTAATTTTTAATTTTTAATTTTTAATTTTTAATTTTTAATTTTTAATTTTTAATTTTTAATTTTTAATTTTTAATTTTTAATTTTTAATTTTTAATTTTCATTTGTTTTTATTTTTTACTTTATTTAATTTTCAATTTTCAATTTTTTATTTTCAATTTTCAATTTTCAATTTTCAATTTTCAATTTTCAATTTTCAATTTTTTATTTTTTATTTTTTATTTTTTATTTTTTATTTTTTATTTTTTATTTTTTATTTTTTATTACTTGCACCTGTGTTGCTCATCAAAGAATCAGATGAGTTACTAGATGTACAGTTGGAGGAGTGGATCAGCACCATGGACAGCAACCGCTCCCTGTTCCTGGGACCTGGCTTTTGCTTTGCACAAAAAGGCACCTGTGTGCAGCATAGTGGACTAATGTGATGTCTCCTCTCCAGCTACGTTGGAGGACAGGACATACACGCAAGTGGCCAGTGGGCGTGGCTACATTTCGCTAACTTTCAACACAGAAATCAAGAAGGACCAGCCAAGAATTGTAAGAGAGGATTTCTAGAGTTAAATGGCCGCAGCAAATAACCGGGACCGTGGTCCTCGTCACCAAAATCCCACTACACCTTGGACCAAGTAGGGGGTAAGTCATTGTCGAAGCGCTACACTGCTGATAGGGATGTCATACAACTTCCTGTCAATAAATGTCAACTATTCTTCAAAAAGGTATAATCTGTTAGGGAACGCACTGCTCTGATTGGTTAAACATAGTGGAGGAGGCGGGGAAAAGGTAAAATGCTGCCTACTTACAGAACGATGTCAGAGAGGTGGGCAGGTCTTAATGTGTCTTCACCAGGATGCAAACCTATAGAAAAGCAAAGACAAAATCGTTAAGCATATTCCTACTCTTTAGACCAGGGGTCTCAAACACACGGCCCACGGGCCAAATGTGGCCCGCAGGACACTAGTTTGAGGCCCCCGCCTTGATATGAAAGTTTAATGTTAGTGCGGCCCGCGCAAGTTTGATATGGATGCTGTATGGTATCATGTACCCAGAAAAAATTATTACGTTTGATTAATGTTCATGTTAAAGGTTAAATAACTGTTAATAGTTATCCTCCCTATCCGTGTGGAAGTGGTAAGTTTTTGGCTATTTAAGTTTAAAGGAAATAACTTGAAGGCTACCGTTTAGGTCGCTAGCTCTATAGTTTGCGAGTTAGCATCTGTCTCAAGACCCTGCAGTTGCGCAATATGTTGTTAATTAAAAAAGTAT
Organism: Doryrhamphus excisus; assembly: GCF_030265055.1. Lineage (NCBI taxonomy): Eukaryota > Metazoa > Chordata > Actinopteri > Syngnathiformes > Syngnathidae > Doryrhamphus > Doryrhamphus excisus. Next base: position 5,206,039 of record NC_080487.1, on the reverse strand, counting down.
CAATGTGACTATAGTCGTGTTTTGTCATGTCTACAGGGCTCTAATAATGCTTTGTTCATTTTAATCTGAAAAAAATAATTTGTCTACCCACCAACTATATGTGGTTTCTTAAGTTTTTATTATTTGCCGTTTTATTATTATTATTATATTTATTTATTACTGATTGATTGATTTTCTTTATTCTTGATTTGTTTATTTATTTTTCATCTTATTTTGTGTAGAAAAATAAAAAGTAAGATATTTGAGAACAATGGAATGTTTTATCAGAGCTTTTATTGTAGAAAAGTGGAACCAAAGCGAAGTTTTTAGATTTTTTTTGTTTTTAATAAATGCGTTTTTTTGTTTTTTTTTTTGGAAAACCTGATGCGGCCCAGTCTCACTCAGACCCGACCTCCAGTGGCCCCCAAGTAAATTGAGTTTGATACCCCTGCTTTAGACAGACGGACGTATGCAAAGGGTGCATGCTAGCAGCTCCAGGAAGACAAGGCTATGATCCAAAGTAGAGTGGGTACGGGTCCGATGACTGCGGTGTGAGCTAACCTGTCTTATGTTGACTAATCCATCACTTTTGGTGGCTCCCCCTGTCTGTAGTCATTACTTTTAAACTGTACTTCTGACAACTACTGCATAGTTAGCGTTCATGTATTACCACCATTAAGTCCGTTGAACTGAGTTGTAGGATTGAGTTAGCTTTGCTTCTTCCTACTCCTTTTTGGAAATGTGGAATTGTGAATTTTATGTGCATGTTCAAGATGAATTAAACCATTACCAGAACTTGGCAATCGGGGGCTCTGGGGAGCAAATTTGGGGTGTTTTGACGATGACAGTGATAACAACATCGGATGCTAAATCATGTCCAACCTTCAAGACCGTGCAGCTCATCGGCACGCAAACATGGGCAATGTTCCTTAGGGGGGGGAGAAGCCCGTTCCCAGCCAATCCCATTCTGTCAATAGCATGATTTATTGAATGTATTACTCCAAGCAAATCTACAAATGAACCTGGTCCCATTCCCAGCCCCGGCCTGCCTGTGACTAACACACGGGGGGGAATTCATGCACACCATGACATAACTCTTATGGATATTAATATTTTTCACCTAACACTGTTATTTACAACAAAGTCGATCGGCTTTTCCCTGTGGTATCCCTGAGAAAATCCATGCTGTTAGATTTATGTGGTTAACCAAGATAGCGGCCACCGGAGTTTGACGATGTGTATGTCAGCTACTTGCGACTTTATTTTGTTAGGAATTTCCTGTTGTTCCTGTTTTCTCCGTGCTTCAGGCATCTCACCGACCTTGGGAGTGAGGATGTAATTTGCCAAGTCAAATGTGCGATGCTGTCGTGTTTGCGTTACAGCTGGTTTGTCACCGTGACTATGGTTATGGATATGTTTTTATGTCAAATCTTCCATGTGGAACAAAGGGAACGCAATCGGATAGTGAAACAAAAGGTGCACAGAACAAGACTTTTAATAGGGTCCTTCAAGTTGAAACAAAATGTGCCCGTGGATGTGGGAATCCAATTTTCTCCAATCTAATGGGATTGGCACTGAGCGGAGTAAATAAGAATGGATTGTTTGTCTGTTAGCCTACTGTGGTGTGAGCCCGACACTCTAATGTAAAGTGGCAGATGCCTCCTTCAGACCCTCCTCTTTTAAGTCAGCTTTTCTCCTTAATCTCCCCCTAGTTGCAGTTTTTTGTCGCTATTGTATAAAAAAAAAACCGTGGCGTGCGCACCTAATAAAGACGTGAAAGTCACTTACACAAACGATTCGCAATTCCCTACCCGAGCTCCACCGAGTGACACAAAGCCCATCTTATTTATCCGTGGAAGTCGGGTGGGAGAGAAACTAACTTGGCTCCCATGATGCAAGTAAGTGTAACCTCCAGGAGTGCCGGGATTGTAAATGGCTGCTCACGCTGTAGGACGGCAAGGAGGAAAAGATCACAAGATGGCCAGGAGGACAGGAAAGGTTACGGAACAGCAAAACCGTCAAAATAAATGGAAGTGAATTAAAAGGGTTCACACCATCAGATAGACCAGCAGATTCAATGATTTGCAACTGGTTGGAATGAAGGACAAAAAGAGTATTTTCAAATGTTTTAATTTACTATATACGCATGTATATACGTACAGTAAACCTCAGATATATCGGACTCTGATATATCAGAAATTCGCTCACAACGGACAGATAAAAAAAGAACCGATTTTTCTGTAATGCATTTCCAATAAAAATTCATTGCATATATTGGATTTTTTATAACGGATTTCGCCTATTTCGGACAAAATCTCCAGTCCCGTTCCAATGCATTTCCATTAAATTTCCCTCGCATATTTCAGATGGCCGCATCGTGGCGCTCCGATTCGCCGAATCGTGACAGGCCGCTATACGACGTCATTTGCAGCGTTTGCAGTGTTGCCTGCGCGTCCAGGTACATTGGAAACATAGTCAAGGAAGTGCCTTTTTATAACGGATAAAATCCGATTTACGCATATACCGGATATAAATCCGATATATGCGTAAAACTGACATTTTCCGGTATACGCATATAACGGATTTCGCTTATATCCGAGGTTTACTGTATATTTACTTCAATTATCAATTCATTTACTTAAAATATCAATTAGCAGGGATGAGCCGGATACTCTTCTATAACAAATAGAACACATTTTTGCCGAATATGAGCATGGAATGAGTACAGCTCATCATTATCCTTAAGCTTCCTTAGCATTCTTAGGCTTTTGGGCAAAAATTCCCAGAATTCTAAGGGGTTTAACACACGGTTGCTTGCACACACTCATTTATACCCGTCTATGTGCTGCTTCCATTTTCTTGGCCAGTCACCCAATCACTTTATTTTGCAGCAGGTAATGGCAGAATTATGGGTGTGGCCTGATCTGATTGACTGCGCCACCGAGCCTGGAAGTTTAAAAATGGAAAAGTGATAAACAAGAAAAAGGGCACACATCCCGAGTCCCAATAAACGGAGGAGAGTGGAGATATCTCGGTACCAGATTGTACAGACGAGCGGTCCAAAAAAACGTTTGTCAGAAATATTAAAAGAGCAAATTCTTGGGATTTTTTGGGGGGTTGTAAAGTGTGACTTTAAAGAAAAGTCTCACTTCCTGTGAAAGGGAATGGATGTCTACGACCGGATCTCTTTTCTTGACGACACATCTCGACCATAACTCTTGGCTTGAATACGTTGACATGGCACGGTTGCCAGTAATTGCTAGCAAGACAAAGATTTGCTATAAAAGCATTCATTCATTCATTTTCTAACGCTTTTTCCTCACGAGGGTCGCGGGGGGTGCTGGAGCCTATCCCAGCTGTCTTCGGGCAAGAGGCGGGGTACACCCTGAACTGGTCGCCAGCCAATCACAGGGCACATATAGACAAACAACCATTCACACTCACATTCATACCTACGTATGGACAATTTGGAGTCGCTAATTAACCTAGCATGTTTTTGGAATGTGGGAGGAAACCGGAGTACCCGGAGAAAACCCACGCAAACTCCACACAGAGATGGCAGAGGGTGGAATTGAACCCTGGTCTCCTAGCTGTGCTAACCACTCGACCACCGTGCCGTCCGCTATAAAAGCATTGTCCATCAAATACATCTGAATAGAAAATGATCTGAAGGTATCCTCGTGTGACCCGCTTGTTTCAACACAGGATCTTTGGAATTGGATCTGCTGGGCCAAAATCCCGGACGGTCAACCCAGCGCTCAGCATGGCTCTTATAGCCGAGGGAGAACGTTTAAGAACGTAAACTTGCACAGCCACACTTGCTGGCATCTGTCACTCACTAGAATTAGTTATTCTTCAACTACAGGTTTCTATTCAGGTGTGAGTAGGACTCAATTGTGGTCTGGTCTACCAAATGGGGACGAGCACTAAAATCACCAATGATCAAGATGGAAGCTCAAGGTTTTTTTTTTTGCGAGGAGCTCTTCATCATCAGCAGCGTCAGCTTTCCAGGAGAACGAATGTAAACAGAGATAGCCGTGACATTTGTAAATTCCCTTGGAAGGCAGCACAGGCGCATTACGACTTCTATATCACGGGTGCACTCCTGCCTGTTGACAGGAATAGGCCCCGGAGTGAACCATCGGGAATTTATGAACACAATCTGTCCGGCTTCTTTTGCCCTCGCTGGTTGCTACGATGTCTCTGGTCGCCCTGATAGCGAGGAAGAGTCCGATGAGCTCATGACGCCATGTTTCATGGAAACAAACAAACAATCTCTTCGTATTTCCGTAACTCATCTATTTTGTTTGTCATCGCATGGCACATTTCCAGTCATGACGACAAGAAGGTAGGGTGTTTCAAACCCCGTTTGATACCTGCCCAGCAACCCTCCGTCAAGATGTTGTACTGGAATTCGCTTGAACAATTGAACACACCACAAAGAGTGGAGTACGTTTGCAGGGCTCGACAATAACGATGTACCGATGGCCCGACATGACAATTTGTATGTACAGTAAACCTCGGATATATCGGATTCAATTGTTCCCACTGGTTTTGTCCGATATAAGCGAAATCCGTTATATGCGTATACCGGAAAATGTCAGTTTCACGCATATATTGGATTTATATCCGGTATATGCGTAAATCGGATTTTATCCGTTATAAAGAGGCACTTCCTTGACTATGTTTCCAATGTACCTGGACGCGCAGGCAACGCTGCAAACGCTGCAAATGACGTTGTATAGCGGCCTGTCATGATTCGGCGAATCGGAGCGCCACGATGCGGCCATCTGAAATATGCGAGGGAAATTTAATGGAAATGCATTGGAACGGGACTGCAGATTTTGTCCGAAATAGGCGAAATCTGTTATAAAAAATCCGATATATGCAATGAATTTTTATTAGAAATGCATTACAGAAAAATCGGTTCTTTTTTATCTGTCCGTTGTGAGCGAATTTCCGATATATCCGAGTCCGATATACCCGAGGTTTACTGTATGATATCATTATGGCGGTCTTTTCATTTTACATGGGGCAAGTAGTTCTCACCTTAAGGATTCCCCATTTTTGTTTTTAATGTAGAGCCCTGGTTTGTTTATATTTGTAAACAGGTGACGCACATGTGCATGAGAATGGGAACTAGCGGATGGGGTCAACCGGATGTTGGAAGTTTAGGCTTGGGCCGATTACTGAAGTAGCTCCGGTATGCTCGCTGTTTTTAGAAGAACAGCCATCCAGCTTCCCCTATTGGAGTGTCACAGTGATTGATTTGCTGCGAGAGCGAGCCTTAATGGCTTCATCAGCCCCCCCGGCCACACAACCATATGAAAACATCACAACCTGTGCACACACACTCGGATGACCGGCACACTTCAATGTCATTCTGGCTGAGTAAAGTTCACTTCTGGTCCCACATCCAATGCCCCTAATCACTCCTCCTGGAGAGAGATGGAGTTCTTTCAACGTAATTTGATTGCTGCTTCCCGTTTAACTGACTTTTCTGGCTACTGGCTTCCCATTAGCGCTGCTTTTTTCCCATCATTCTGTTTCCTTGTAAACTCCAGACCAGACTTCTCAGCATTCCAAGTCCTAATAAGTCAGTTCAGAACCTTAATTGTTATACAGGGTGGCCATAGAGTAAATGCCACACATTTATGACCAGTTGACTAGACTCATCTGTGGAAGTTATTGCAAAATGAGAAGTGGATATTGAAGTTGTTTTGCCTCATTTAATACCAGGGTGACAACGTGACAAGATTTGGAGAAAAGCTGCATGGTGAGAACAGGGTTGCCAGAAACCAAGACTGAAATACAGCATAGTTCAGTAATACACAGCAGAAGCGGAAAGAAGCGAGGCATTAATGGTCAAACCTTGCAATACACGCTACCTCGGTGGTCCCACCGTCAGCACCAACCAGTGACGTGTTTTGTTTTGTTTTTCATTGGAGTTGAACAGCTGCTTGGTACTTGTTGATGGCCAATCAGAAGCTGTAGGGATTCTACTTTGGATCATTTTACACCCTTAATCAGAGCGCTTCTACTAATGTTCTCTGCATTTAGAGTCAGCTTTCCGTTCCATAACACCCCTATATTCACGACACAGCCCAATCAGACATTTATTAGCTTTTAAACCAGGGGTCTCAAACTCAATTTACTTGGGGGCCACTGGAGCTCGGGTCTGGGTGAGACTGGGCCGCATCAGGTTTTCCAAAAAAAAAAAAAAAAAAATTATTAAAAAAATTTTTTTAAAAACTTCGCCTTGGTTCCGAATTTTCTACAAGAAAAGCTCTGATAAAATATCCCACTGTTCTCAAATATCTTAATTTTTATTTTTCTGCACAAAATAAGATGAAAAATAAATAAACAAATCAAGAATAAAGAAAATCAATCAATCAGTAATAAATAAACAAATATAATAATAATAATAAAACAGCAAATAATAAAAACTTAAGAAACCACATATAGTTGGTGGGTAGACAAATAATTTTTTTCAGATTAAAATGAACAAAGCATTATTAGAGCCCTGTAGACATGACAAAACATTTCTACTTTTTTTATTTACAACATATTGCGCAACTGCAGGGTCTTGAGACACATGCTAACTCGCAAACTAGAGAGCTAGCGACCTAAACGGTAGCCTTCAAGTTATTTCCTTTTAACTTAAATAGCCAAAAACTTACCACTTCCACACGGATAGGGAGGATAATTATTAACAGTTATTTAACCTTTAACATGAACATTAATCAAACGTAATCATTTTTTCTGGGTACATGATACCATACAGCATCCATATCAAACTTGTGCAGGCCGCACTAACATTAAACTTTCATATCAGGCGGGGGCCTCAAACTAGTGTCCTGCGGGCCACATTTGTCTTCAAACGTCTTCATGATGATATCAATTATTTTGGTGTCTTTGTACTGGGAAAAGGTTTGGACATGTAACCATGGAGGAGCGATTGCAATACAATCGGCTCATCTGCAAGTATGTAGGCGTGTCCAAGTGGATCATCAACCCATGTGTTCATCTGCCACCCCAAAAACCCAAACACGCCCAGCGAAGCGTTGTAAAAAAACACGAAATGCTCAGCGAAATGGGCTCACAAGATAATTGGCTCAACTCTAAGCTCGTTATCTAGAAGCAGACAATTAGGGAAATTAGGCCGTTCATTAATGAATCTGTTTTAAAGCGCCTGGTGCCTGTACGCTCCCTCTGTGACAGATTGCTATTCAATTATGTGTCATTACTGGAACACCAGGAAGAATTCACTCGCTCCGATTGCGGATAAAATGGGATTCCTTGTTGCCCAACAGGTGAGACAGAAGGCTTAAATAACAAGTCAGAAACTACTAGGAATTAGAAATTAGAAATTAGAAATTAGAAATTAAAAATTAAAAATTAAAAATTAAAAATTAAAAATTAAAAATTAAAAATTAAAAATTAAAAATTAAAAATTAAAAATTAAAAATTAAAAATTAAAAATTAAAAATTAAAAATTAAAAATTAAAAATTAAAAATTAAAAATTAAAAATTAAAAATTACCCGGTTTTCTCCGGGTACTCCGGTTTCCTCCCACATTCCAAAAAAACATGCTAGGTTAATTGGTGACTCCAAATTGTCCATAGGTATGAATGTGAGTGTGAATGGTTGTTTGTCTATATCTGCCCTGTGATTGGCTGGCGACCAGTCCAGGGTGTACCCCGCCTCTCGCACGAAGACAGCTGGGATAGGCTGCAGCAACCCCTGCGACCCTTGTGAGGAAAAAGCGGTAGAAAATGAATGAATAACTTTACTGAAATAATTTCTATACCATTTTTACATTTTTTGAAATGGGTTCTTGCCATAGTCCTCATCACGTTGTAAAGGCTGGCGTGTGCAGGAGACGGAAAAACCAAAATCGCCCCGTAGCGATCATCCCAACTGGTCATAAATCAGACCTCTGGGCCCCCTTTCCAGCTAATTAGAGCCCGATTATCTTATATCACAAAGCATAAATACACCATTAATTAACCCATGCTGGGGCCACGTGTATATGTGTGTATGAACGAGTGTGTGTCGTGACGATTGGGAGCGACATAGAAAACGATGATGATGATGATGATGAACAAGATGATGCCACACAAGCCTTGTTATCTCTGTTCCCAGTAGCTATGTTGTTGCTCAAGGGAGTAAAAGACGATACGGGCTGTGAGCACGGGAGGGTGGCTCGGGGGTTGTGGGTGGATTTAGGAGGCGGTAATGCCCCAGAGACCAGGGTTAAGAGCTTTAACCTGCCTGACACACCTCACACCTGAGGCATATTTCCTCTTACCGCCGAATCCTGTCTGTCAGATTGAAATCTGCCAGTCTGATGTAAGACCAGCACATTCACTGTAGGAGCTTTGCAACTGGTAACAATTGGACTTAATCTAGGATACTTTCCCTTTCCGACATAATATTCCTTAGACGTTTACCCGATTTTACCGACTATAAGTCACAGCAGACAAAAATGCACAATGAAGAAAGTCGCACTGGGCTATAACCTGAGTGGTTAGCGCGCAGACCTCACAGCTAGGAGACCCGAGTTCAATCCCAACCTCGGCCATCTCTGTGTGGAGTTTGCATGTTCTCCCCGTGCATGCGTGGGTTTTCTCCGGGTACTCCGGTTTCCTCCCACATTCCAAAAACATGCTAGGTTAATTGGCGACTCCAAATTGTCCATAGGTATGAATGTGAGTGTGAATGGTTGTTTTTCTATATGTGCCCTGTGATTGGCTGGCCACCAGTCCAGGGTGTACCCCGCCTCTCGCCCGAAGACAGCTGGGATAGGCTCCAGCACCCGTGGGATGCTAAGGTAACATGAACAGTTATTTGGATAACTAAACAACATAACATAATTATTTGACTTGCAGTTTGTTTAAATTATGATTAAATGTGCATTTTTTCATTCATTCATATATTTCTGGAAAGCCATGATAGTTTACAGCGTATTGATAAAGCGTAATAAAACCAAGAGGTGCAGGGTTAATCCAACAGTGTCGCCATGAGCCACTTGATGTCTCCTAATGAGCATTTAAAACTCTGAGCTGCTTTTCCTTTTCCTTGCTTTGCTTCTTCACTAACAAGATGATCAAAATAAACATCGCCTGCGGATGCAAACCCTGCTAAGCATCCCTTCATTGTTGCTTTTAAGTAAGCGGCTGGACTGACATGATTAATGAGATTACTTTTCAGAAGAATATCCTCTTCACCACATCCAGAAAGTTAATAGATCTTCAGAAGAGGCAGAGATGGCCAATTGGGTCTATATCCGTGTCCCAGCAGATGTCGCCCCTGCTAGCGTCTCCTCTCTGGGACACAAACACACACACACACACACAAACCGACTACTTCAATCCCAGGCCTTTTCCAAATGGTGTCCCTCTCCGTACCATTGTTCATGACTTGAAATGGGAGGAAAATTGGGCAAAAATAAATAAACAAATCAAGAATAAAGAAAATCAATCAATCAGTAATAAACAAATATAATAATAATAATAAAACGGCAAATAATAAAAACTTTAGAAACCACATATAGTTGGTGGGTAGACAAATTATTTTTTTCAGATTAAAATGAACAAAGCATTATTAGAGCCATGTAGACATGACAAAACACGACTATAGTCACATTTATACTCTTTTTATTTACAACATATTGCGCAACTGCAGGGTCTTGAGACACATGCTAACTCGCAAACTAGAGAGCTAGCGACCTAAACGGTAGCCTTCAAGTTATTTCCTTTAAACTTAAATAGCCAAAAACTTACCACTTCCACACGGATAGGGAGGATAACTATTAACAGTTATTTAACCTTTAACATGAACATTAATCAAACGTAATCATTTTTTCTGGGTACATGATACCATACAGCATCCATATCAAACTTGCGCGGGCCGCACTAACATTAAACTAGTGGCCTGCGGGCCACGTGTTTGGGACCCCTGTGCTACAGAGATGAAAGTCTCACAGCTGACATGGAATGCCTGGAAAAGGTGACTGGAGACTGGGAAGTCTGGGCTTCCCCTGCAGCGTGGACCCGGATAATAGTTGGATGGACAGACAAACTTGAAATTATAATCATATTTTTTCATTGTACTATTCATAAGATTTATGTTTAAAGTCTCGTCTGGTTCTCGGGGAGCCAATCTTGTGCATCAGATCATCCGGTGCCAACTATTCAACATGTACTTCAAACAGACTTTTTGCCGCTTACAAAGAGATGACATTTACCTTTCAGGTTTTATGCTCAGCACCTCCATTTTTCCAACAGTGAAAGTCATCATTCAATCCCAAAAAGGAATGTTAATACATCATTGTTTTAACCGACACTTTTTTTTCACTCATTTTTCTTCTAAGTACAACGTTTTCCTCATAAGACAAAAAAAAGACACCACATGCTCTTTTCTACATTTATATAACGCAATTGAAATTATTCAAATATTTGTTCCGGAGCCATTTTTAGATGGTGTTTGAGAGCAGCTAGAATTAAAATGCACATGTGGCTTCAAAGCCTGTAGGTACAATTTAATTTTTAATGTGTTTACAAGTTGTTGCGGAGGCAGCAAATGTTGCAGATGCAGCTTCCATTAATGAGGTTTGGGGTGGGGTTGCTTGGAGCCCTACAAGACCTCAGATACAATAACTTGCCACTATGTATGGGGAGTGTGTGTGTGTGTGTGTGTGTGTGTGTGTGTGTGTGTGTGTGTGTGTGTGTGTGTGTGTGTGTGTGTGTGTGTGTGTGTGTGTGTGTGTGTGTGCGGTGGCTGCCCTGGACAGCCTTGACATGAATAGGCAAAGACAAGTAGATCAGACAAAAGCGTTGTTGAAGTACGAGCTGGAACCATTAATGCCGCATTAAGAATAGGGAACTTACATATACTGCCAGGCACTTAGGTACAATGTAAGACTACCACTTTTTCCTCACAAGGGTCGCGGGGGTGCTGGAGCCTATCCCAGGCGGGGTACACCCTGGACTGGTGGCCAGCCAATCACAGGACACATATAGACAAACAACCATTCACACTCACATTCATACCTATGGACAATTTGGAGTCGCCAATTAACCTAGCATGTTTTTGGAATGTGGGAGGAAACCGGAGTACCCGGAGAAAACCCACACATACATCTGGGATAGGCTCCAGCACCCCCGCGACCCTCGTGAGGATAAGCGGTAGAAAATTAATGAATGAATGAAAATAACAAACCCATTAAAACGGAGATGAATTGAGATCTATCAAAAGGTTATAAAGTCATTTCTAAAGCTTTGGGACTCCAGCAAACCACAGCGAGAGCCAATATCTGCGGGGAAAACATGCAAACTCCACACAGAGATGACGGAAGACGGAATTGAACCCTGGCCTCCTAGCTGTGAGGTCTGCGCGCTAACCACTCGACCCACTGTGCCGCCCGGGAATTAGACATGTTTTAAAATAATCTATTTACATTTAGTGTCGGGAACTTTATCAAAATATTGTCTGAAATAATAACGGTAAAAGTCATATTATTGTCATATTGTCGGAATAAACTTATCCTGCTGAGCTGTCCGTGGTGCTGACGGCGTGTCACAGTTGGTGGCTGCGGGAACTCTGCGGGGGTCTCATATGTCAACTTATGTAGGTATGGTAGGTGAACACACACACGGAGAACGGGGGGCAGGGGGTGTTGGCATCGTTCCTGTATGTTAGTGCATAGACAGTTTGAGAAAAGTTGGAACACCCGAGTAGTGTGTGTGTGTGTGGAAAAGGAAGACTGCTGTCATAGCATTGTCACATTCTTCCACCTTACTAATGCAGAGCTGTCATCTTCATCTCGATTCAAATACCAAGCCTCGTCATTAAAAATCCTACCATACAGTGAAAATAAGCACGGATGGATGACTAAAGTATACTAAGTCACATCTGAAGCTTGTTTGTACACATTCCCCATCCGTGCCTTTTGTAGAATATATCTTCTTGTCTTCTCCCTTTTCTGTTCATTCTAATTCATTATTCTTCCGTGCCTTTCAACTAGTTTGCATTACTGCTTTGCATCCACAACCCCTGCCTGCCTCCTCTGCCTTTCATCAGTACCCTGTCAGGTGAACTTCTGAGGCATGCATGGCAAAGAGAGACACCATCATTAAGAATGGGGTAATGCCACTTTTGCAGCTTTTATCAACGCTTGTGTGTATTGTCAGACTACATACTAAGTGCACATTCAGTGGTGTGGAAAAAGTCAGTCATGACTTTTTTTTGGCATGTTTTCACGTTTCAGATCTTTAAAATAATTTAATATTAGTCAATGACAGTACAAGTGAAAATAAGAGTTTTTTTTTTTAATGAAACCTTTTATTATTTAAAAAAAAAACGCTTCTCATCCGAAGACAGCTGGGATAGGCTCCAGCACCCCCGTGACCCTTGTGAGGATAAGCGGTAGAAAATGAATGAATGAATGAAAATAACAAACCCATTAAAAAGGAAATGAATTGAGATCTATCAAAAGGTTATAAAGGCATTTCTAAAGCTTTGGGACTCCAGCAAACCACAGTGAGAGCCAATATCTACAAAAGGCGAAAACATGGACCAGTGGTGAACCTTCCCAGGAGTAGCCAGCCAACCAAAAATACCCCAAGAGTACAGCGACAAATCATCCAAGAGGTCACAAAAGACCCCACAACAACATCCAAAAAACTGCAGGCCTTAAGGTCAGTGTTCATGAGTACACTGGGCAAAAACAGCCTGCATGGTCGAGTTCCAAGACCAAAACCACTGCTGAACAAAAAGTCCACCTCTGAGTGGCTGAAGAAAAAGCAAATGAAGACTTGAGTGACCTGGTCCAAGTCCTGACTACACTCTAAAAAGTATCTGTTGACACCACTTGATTTAATACATAAATGCAAAGTAAAAAATGTAATTAATTGATTTAGATAAACTTTCTAAGTTGCTAACTTTATTTTTTAAGTTATGTTCAAATAATAGTGTTGGCTATTACATGAACCTAATTTACCATGTCATATACACTCAAATTTTATTGTTGGTAAACTTAAAACAAAATTCAAGGTGCCCTGACTTAATAAAATTAGCTCGGCAACAAAATTTCTCTCAACATTTTCTCTTAATTGTTATTATAATTAAGTAGACAACAAATTAAACTACTTTGAATAAAATGATTAAGTCAGTTCACTTAACATATTTTTTTGAGTTACAAACTTAAAAACTTGTCCCTATGATAACAATTATTCAGTTACTTCAAGCATTACTTAAAATAAGCTTTGAGTGAAAAGGGAAAAGCTAATTCATGCAATGCAATATTGTTTGTTGGTTCAAAGCAATTTCAAATTAAGTTGTCATAACTAAGAAAGACGAATGGAAACTGTTGCATTGATTTTTTTTTGGTAAGGCTAAACATTTATTTTTTGAGTGTAGGGATCGACCGATACCGATACTTGTGGCAGATACTTGGCTTTTGCTGCCTCAATTTACATGAAAAAATGACAATGATAACAAATATTACAGGTATCAAGTTTAAACAAATATTTATTTAAATGTAAACACTGAACACAGACGGATTCAGCTTTCTTAAACACACATTTAAACGGCATTAAACGGAGACCCCCCTCCCACCCCCACCCACACATAAACAAATACATCACACAATACAGACACAATTTAGTACAATATATAAAACATTTCTCTCATCATTAAAGTTGGTGTTGTGCACGATAAAGACCTCTTGTAAGCGCCTATGCGTGTGTGCGCATGCTCGGAGAGAGCACACACACACACACACACATATATATATATATATATATATAACACGACACGCATTGAACCTCAGCCCAGCGTTTGCTGAATGAAAGTCCTCCAAACAATAGAGACTGAATTGCCAACGCTGCCATTAAAGCGGTGTTGGTAACACCTGTACATATTAGCATATTAGCCATCAACAGCTCCCTAATTCCAACGGTAGGCACTTTTAAAGATGACGCATTCAGCAGCGTTCCTGGTTTTCACACCCACAAACTATTATTTCAAGCACTTATATTGCATGAACTTGGCGTTCATGTTTCCTATATCAAAGTAGGTAACAATATTTCAACTAAGTTTAACTGTTCGAGGCTAATTCAAAGTTGAACACGTACCCTTGTTGTGGTGTGGGAGGGGTACCGCGACTGAGTGTGTTGCAGGGTCCTCCGGTAACACAAAGCTGCCCGGCGGATGCCTGTCTGTAAATCATGAGGCGGGGAAAAATACACGCGCGTATCAGCCGATACCGATTCAAGTAATGAACGCAAATATCGGCCCGATGTATAAGTCGATCCTTAGTCCTGACTGAATCCTATTGAGATGCTGGAAAAGCCTCCAATATGGCCGAATGACAACAATTCCTCCACAGCTGGAAGAGAGTCATTGAAGTTATCACCAAGGCTTAATTGCACTTGTTGCTGACAAGGGGGGGTGGTGGGGGGCATCACTTTTTTTTTTCGGTAGGACAGGGGTTCAAAGATTAATTTTAGTTTTACATGGCCCCAACAATACTCAATTTCGTTATTATTATTGTTATCATAAAGTTATTATTATTATGCCTGGTGTAAGATAATTAAAATATAATATACATAAAAGCAGGTTTATAAATGTCCAAAATAAATGTAACCGCGACCATGAACTAGAAGTCCTCTGCATTAATGCGTTCCAATTTGCCATTTAATGTAGGTGACCAAATATCCTGTTTGCCCATGTCCTGCTTTATTTTCATTCATTCATTCATTTTCTACCGCTTTTTCCTCACGACGGTTGCGGTTCTGCTTTATTTTATTTTATTTTATTTTATTTTATTTTATTTTATTTTATTTTATTTTATTTTATTTTATTTTATTTTATTTTATTTTATTTTATTTTATTTTATTTTATTTTATTTTATTTTTATTTTTTATTATTATTTTTGTGATGAAAACGTCCTGGCCTCATCATTTTCAATGGACCACTCATCTACACACCCTACATGAAGTTTTCCGAACCACAGCATTCTGAGCTAAATTGAAGTGTCCCGCCCGGTGAAAACAGCTTTTGGCATCCTAGGTTATGTTAGAACGCTGGAACAGATGTTAAGTTCAAGACTCTCTGTAAAAGTAATAACTTTGATGGAGTATGTGCTTGGCTTTCAGGTCAGGGGAAACAAGGATTTATTCCTGCCATCAACCCTTTGCAGAAATAAATATGATAAAGACATTAGGAGGAAGGCAGGCCAATACAACAAAGGAAAAAAACAAAAACAAAAAGAGTGGTCCTGTCCTTTAAAAAAAATGAGCATCTCCTAATAAATCTGCCTGAGACTAATAAAGCTGTCACTTTCCTGAGGAAGGAGGAAGCCAAGGAACTGGGGAAACTAAACATGACTTCATCAACAGAGTCTCTCGTTTGCTGCTTGCTAAGGTCAAAGTGAAGCAGACCCATTACCTCATACGGAGGTATGCTGGAGCCTATCCCAGCTGTCTTGGGGGGTGAGAGACAATCCTGGGTTCCATCCATCCATCTTCTATGCCGCTTATCCTCACTAAGGTGGGGGAGGTATGGTGGAGCCTATCCCAGCTATCTTAGAGGGTGAGAGACAATCCTGGTTCCATCCATCTTCTATGCCGCTTATCCTGACTAAGGTGGCGGATGTATGCTGGAGCCTATCCCAGCTGTCTTTGTGTGAGAGACAATCCTGGGTTCCAGCTATCCATCTTCTATGCCACTTATCCTGACTAAGGTGGCGGATGTATGCTGGATCCTATCCCAGCTGTTTTGAGGTAAGAGACAATCCTGGGTACCATCCATTCATCCATCCATCTTCTATGCCGCTTATCCTCACTAAGGTGGCAGAGGTGTGCTGGAGCCTATCCCAGTTGTCTTTGGCTCAGAAACAATCCTGGGTTCCATCCATCCATCCATTCATCCATCTTCTATGCTGCTTATCCTCACTAAGATGGGGGAGGTGTGCTGGAGCCTATCCCAGCTGTCTTTGAGTGAGAGACAATCCTGGTTTCCATTCATCCATCCATCCATTCATTCATCCATCTTCTATGCCGCTTATCCTCACTAAGATGGGGGAGGTATGCTGGAGGCTATCCCAGCTGTCTTGGGACAATCCTGGGTTACAATATTTCATCCATCTTCGATTCCGCTTATCCTCACTAAGGTGGTGGAGGCATGCTGGAGCCTATCCCAGCTGTCTTGGGGTGAGAGACAATCCTGAGTTCCATCCATCCATCCATCCATCCATCTTCGATGCCGCTTATCCTCACAAAGGCGGGGGATGCATGCTGGAGCCTATCCCAGCTGTTCCGGACCACAAATGTTTTTATACATCACACTTACTGTGATGTTGAGGGATTTCTGTGTGAAATGATAAGATAGGTGATAGTTTGGCAGAAAGGAAAAGATAAGAGTAGCATTCTCAAACAACATCTATCTCTCATCCACTCGTATTTTCATGTTTTTCTGTACTTCCATCCAATCTCCACTACTACAATACGCCCCCTTTTATCACACAAATGATGTACCCCAAGGCTTCTTTGGCTTGCCTATAATAATGTATTTCTCATGCCAGTAATTGGTAATTTAATAAGCTGGTATATTAGATCATATTTCATGTTAATCATGTTAATCCACTTTAGGATGGTGCAAAACTGTTGTTCTATAATACGTGCACTATAATCCATCAAAAGTTTAAGATGGCTTGAAAGATGTGCTGGACCCCGTCCAGATGAATGGATGGATGGATGGGCTATGTGGGGGCGTCGGTATCCGAGTTAATAAGGACTTGGGCTTTGGGGACCAGAGGGTCGAATCCTGCTGCCAACATAAATAAATTGCAGTATTGAGTGTTAGTGCCCTAGAGCAAGGCGCTAATCAGACTCAACTTGGGGGCAACACTGGCCTGGTTATGTGGAATAATGCATGCAACCACAGTAGAGTAGACATCTCTTATGTCTCAACCAACACCGGATCCGCCTCCTTTTCCCTGACTCATCCAATCAACAGCCAGGATGTATTCAAGGCCATACGGATAATTGGATATATTAACTCTTTTAAAAATGGGCATTTTCAAGTGTTTAAATATTGAAGCTCTGTAAAGGGGGCCGTAACAAGGAGCCGCAGGTTGCAGACCCCCGTGCTAGATGATTGAAACGTTAACACAAGCAAGTGCAGGAACTCGATAATGGAACAGATCTGCATGAAGGTCTTTGTTTCCAAAGCGGTAGCGGCGGCCGAGTGGTTAGCGTGCAGACCTCACAGCTAGGAGAGTAGCATAGCAGAGTCATAGCATGAACCACTTCCACACACAATGGGAGGATAACCTTTTTTCCACTTGATCTCAGTCATGGCGTATCGGTCTCCATGCAGTGTGAGAATACTGTGCAGAATACTGTGCAGAATACTACATGTACTGTAACTTGTCCATCAATATTCTTTGAAATATGTATTTTTGTATAAAATACGGTGGCACGGTGGTCTAGTGGTTAGCATGCAGACCTCACAGCTAGGAGACCAGGGTTCAATTCCACCCTCGGCCATCTCTGTGTGGAGTTTACATGTTCTCCCCGTGCATGCGTGGGTTTTCTCCAGGTACTCCGGTTTTCCTCCCACATTCCAAAAACATGCTAGGTTAATTAGCGACTCCAAATTGTCCATAGGTATGAATGTGAGTGTGAATGGTTGTTTGTCTATATGTGCCCTGTGATTGGCTTGCCACCAGTCCAGGGTGTACCCCGCCTCTCCAGGCTACAAAAACATTTCAAGGTCTTAAATTGCTCCCCAATAGAAGACATCAGTAACAAATTGGGGTCAAAAGGAGTTAAAGCTTGTAGGAAATTCTCTGTTGCCGGACTACGCCACACACACACACACACACACACACCGCCGTAACAATATTTGGCTATTTTGGTTGACTGCCTCTGATGTGATCTCCCAGTCCCTGCATGGCGCCTCATCTGCCCGCAGCTCGCCAGCTTCAAAAGCTGACCTCATTTCACCATCCTCCTGCTGAGTCTTGATAGTACAGATGGTCCGACACAGGAAGGTGATGGTAACGTTTGCAACAACACATCTTTGTCCCAGTGGCCTTTAGTCTCTGGGGGCCAGTTAGGCAGACGGTGTTTAGCAAGGACCGGGAGTGATGTCTGCAACATGGAAGTATTTTTTTGGTTCCAAAATAGACGATGCAGCTAAGTGCACAACTTGTCATGCACGGGTTTCCAGTGGTGGCACTAAAGTTCAATGCGACAAACCTTATCGCACATTTGAAGGAGGACTTTGGCTACACTACAGCTTTGTAAAGCGTGACAAAGTCCCATGAGACAGCAAAAAGTCAATGACTATAAGAGATACAAGTCGGCACTCTTATGTCATCACATGTTTGATGACGCATCGCCAAGTAAAGGGGCCTAAAAGCTACAGACCACTCAGCATGTCCACTTACCCAGTAGCATAGATAACCAAATATTCACACCTACAACAACTAAAGTCACCTGCTAACTTTGATACCAAGATCATCCATGTAGACCAAGGGTGGGCAAACTACGGCCCGAGGGCCACATCCGGCTCGCCAAGTGTTTGAATACGGCCCGCCCGTTCTTTCCAAAGTATTTAATTAAACTTAACATCCAACCTGGCATCACGGCTTGAGTCAACGTTTTGATGGTTTAAGTAATGTTTTATCAATTTTGTGATTTGATGGGTCTCAAACATGCCAAATGTGGCCCACAGGACACTAGTTTGAGGCCCCCGTCTTGATATGAAAATTTAATGTTAGTGCGGCTCGTGCAAGTTTGATATGGATGCTGTATGGTATCATGTACCCAGAAAAAATTATTACGTTTGATTAATGTTCATGTTAAAGGTTAAATAACTGTTAATAGTTATCCTCCCTATCCGTGTGGAAGTGGTAAGTTTTTGCCTATTTAAGTTTAAAGGAAATAACTTGAAGGCTACCGTTTAGGTCGCAAGCTCTCTAGTTTGCGAGTTAGCATGTGTCTCAAGACCCTGCAGTTGCGCAATATGTTGTAAATAAAAAGAGTATAAATGTGACTATAGTCGTGTTTTGTCATGTCTACAGGGCTCTAATAATGCTTTGTTCATTTTAATCTGAAAAAAATAATTTGTCTACCCACCAACTATATGTGGTTTCTTAAGTTTTTATTATTTGCTGTTTTATTATTATTATTATATTTATTTATTACTGATTGATTGATTTTCTTTATTCTTGATTTGTTTATTTATTTTTCATCTTATTTTGTGCAGAAAAATAAAAATAAAGATATTTGAAAACAGTGGAATGTTTTATCAGAGCTTTTCTTGTAGAAAATCGGAACCAAAGCACTGAGAAAGTTTCTATATTTTTCTGTTTTTAATAAATGCGTTTTGTTTTTTTTGGAAAACCTGATGCGGCCCAGCCTTGCCCAGACCCTAGCTCCAGTGGCCCCCAGGTAAATTGAGTTTGAGACCCCTGATCTATACAGTATGTACAAATATACAATGAAAACAAATACAGTATGCATCTTCTCAGTGTGAATGCACCTTGCTCAGAGTACCTGGTCTCTCCTCCCTCCAAGGATGTCTGCTGTCTCTTTTCCCCTTGTTCTCTGTCTTCCGACTCTTTGTATCACCTTCGACAGAGAGAATTGTTCGATTAATTACCATCTGTTGGATGTTGTCACCGACAACAGCAGAGTCCTGGAACCTCGGGAGAGAAGGCAGCTGCTCCCGTCACAATTACAATGCTCTACAGCCCAAACCCCCCAACCCCCCCGCCCCCTTCGAGCTACCCTCTCATTATCACAAAAGCCCATCTTCCCTTTGAAGAAGACCTGTTGATAAAGGCAGATCCTGATGCAACTCCTGCCTCTACCTGCCAGTCCGACTCTGACACAGCCTGATTCCCAATCAGCGTGTGGATGCCGAGGCCTTTTATAAGCAAGTGGGCAGCCACTTCAAAGGCCCCTTCGCTCCCTTCTCGGAATGAAGCTATGGAAGTGTTAAAAGTGAGGCAAATGTGACTGCTGGGAGTCAATTACCTGCAGGAGGGCGGTAATGGAGATGATGGTGGAAATGTGAGCAGGTTGAGTCGCCCGGTGGGTAACTGCTTTGTCCTTGTCTGTTCAGACTGGGCCTAAATAGCAGAAGCACAGAAGATTGAACACTAATGTTGTCAGAGTACCGGGAAAAGCGGAGCCTTTCCAAAATGTCTTTTCCCCAAACTAGCAATTGAAAACCAGTTTACTTGAACTCATCCAGGATATTATTTTGTGATTTGGCTAAACCAGGGGTCTCAAACATGCGGCCCGCGGGCCAAATGTGGCTCGCAGGACACTAGTTTGAGGCCCCCGCCTTGATATGAAAGTTTAATGTTAGTGCGGCCCGTGCAAGTTTGATATGGATGCTGTATGGTATCATGTACCCAGAAAAAATTATTACGTTTGATTAATGTTCATGTTAAGGGTTAAATAACTGTTAATAGTTATCCTCCCTATCTGTGTGGAAGTGGTAAGTTTTTGGCTATTTAAGTTTAAAGGAAATAACTTGAAGGCTACCGTTTAGGTCGCTAGCTCTCTAGTTTGTGAGTTAGCATGTGTCTCAACACCCAACTTGCAGTTGCGCAATATGTTGTAAATAAAAAGAGTATAAATGTGACTATAGTCGTGTTTTGTCATGTCTACAGGGCTCTAATAATGCTTTGTTCATTTTAATCTGAAAAAAATAATTTGTCTACCCACCAACTATATGTGGTTTCTTAAGTTTTTATTATTTGCCGTTTTATTATTATTATTATATTTATTTATTACTGATTGATTTTCTTTATTCTTGATTTGTTTATTTATTCTACCGCTTTTTACTCACAAGGGTCGCAGGGGTGCTGGAGCCTATCCCAGCTGTCTTCGGGCGTGAGGCGGGGTACACCCTGGACTGGTGGCCAGCCAATCACAGGGCACATATAGACAAACAACCATTCACACTCACATTCATACCTATGGACAATTTGGAGTCACCAATTAACCTAGCATGTTTTTGGAATGTGGGAGGAAACCGGAGTACCCGGAGAAAACCCACGCATGCACGGGGAGAACATGCAAACTCCACACAGAGATGGCCGAGGGTGGAATTGAACCCTGTGAGGTCTGCACGCTAACCACTAGACCACCATGACACCCCAAAGACATAATTCCAAGAAGATAAAGCAGTGTAGTGGAATTACTCACCCTTTCCCTGGCAGCCACGGACCATCTCTCATCCTAAGCAAGAAATAAATGACCTCAGCCCTCCTGCCTGCCGACCACTACTACAACTGACAAACTGGCAAAGGGACAAACTGTATTTTAACCATGGTATTAACGAGGTTCATTACCAAAGGTCCCTTGTTGAGAAAGATTTTCATGAGGATAAATAAATCTTTCCACGGAGAAGGGCAGGGATTTCCTTGAAATGCCATTTACGCTGCAGGAATAATTTAGTTTCTAACAAAGACAGTATGTACCTTACACAGGTAATGACTCCACAAAAGCTGTGAAGAAGTCCAGATGCTTTCTGATAATGGTCTGGAGGCTACATTGGAATTCCAATGGGAAATCATGAGAACATGGTCTTTCTACTGCAGATAAATGAATGATGACTAATTCATAGCTGATGATGGCTCATTATTAGTCCAAAGTACGGAAATACTAGTCCAGGGGTCTTAAACTCAATTTACTTGGGGGCCACTGGAGCTCGGGTCTGGGTGAGACTGGGCCGCATTAGGTTTTAAAAAAAAAAAACGGATTTATTAAAAACAAGAAAAATTAAAAAAACTTCACTTTGGTTCCAATTTTCTACAAGAAAAGCTCTGATAAAACATTCCACTGCTCTCAAATATCTTACTTTTTATTTTTCTACATAAAATAAGATGAAAAATAATTATTTATTTTAATAAATTAATATAATAATAATAATAAATAATCATATTTTTTCAGATTAAAATGAACAAAGCATTATTAGAGCCCTGTAGACATGACAAAACATGACTATAGTCACATTTATACTCTTTTTATTTACAACATATTGCGCAACTGCGGGGTCTTGAGACACATGCTAATTCGCAAACTAGAGAGCTAGCGACCTAAACGGTAGCCTTCAAGTTATTTCCTTTAAACTTAAATAGCCAAAAACTTACCACTTCCACACGGATAGGGAGGATAACTATTAACAGTTATTGAACCTTTAACATGAACATTAATCAAACGTAATAATTTTTTCTGGGTACATGATACCATACAGCATCCATATCAAACTAACGTTGAACTTTCATATCAAGGCGGGGGCCTCAAACTAGTGTCCTGCGGGCCACATTTGGCCCGCGGGCCGCATGTTTGAGACCACTGTACTAGTCCTACGTACTTTTCTCCCACTGACACAAAACATTGATGAGACATAACATTACATTACAATGCATGGAGTCGGCCATGGCATGTTCGACATGAGTGGAAAATAGTTTTCCTCCCATTCTGTGTGGAAGTGGTAAGTTTTTGGCTTATTTCTTTGCCCTTCTTCCCCATTCTGTTTCCTTTTCTTAAGTTTAGTTTAATACATAGTTTACTACATATTTGTGTATATTTAATGTATTAAAATGTAATCCTGCTTTGTGGAAATGTACTTAGCGTGGGTCGGTTCTGGAAGCAAACAACCACAAGTACAGAAGTGAACAAATTGAGAAACCTAGTTTTTTTTTTACCATTTCAGGTAATTTTTACATCAGATTACCATCATATCTGGTTCCCACGTGTACCCACTAGATTATTCCCATATATTCCATCCTTTAAAGGCATTATTTATAGCGGCTTTGAGCTCACTTTTTTTCCGATTGAGTTTTGAGGCTGAGATAAACTTCTTGAAAGGGGAGGTTTAATAGGAATACAGTCACTCTGTAGGTGATTAGCTGGGGAATAAAGAGAAATTTTGCCGACTTGAATCTGGCTTCCATTTGAACCGTTGTTGTGTGTAGCTAGCGAGGACTGTGTTGAAAGTGAGAGTTTTCTCGCCAGCCTGAAAAGAGACAAGCCATTGAAAGCTTCCCCCCCCCCCATAGCCCCCAAAAATCCTCAAATAGCTCCCTCTCCGTGCTCCCTTTTTTGTGGTTCCATAAAAATCAGGGCTATTCCCAAATTGTTCGCTATTATTATCTTCAGTTGGTGCTTGACACAGAGTGCTATTTTTGAGTCCTGATGAGGACAAAATATATTCATAGCAATACAAGAAGAGAGCTAGTTATGACATTAAAACGGACAAGGGACAAATTATATTGTCTTTAAAAGAGATACATATTAATTCCTGAGAAGCAGAAGGACTATTAATTCAACAGGAACAGAAAATACTAGTAAAATAAATTTTATACTCTCATGGTCACTGCTATGAAACGTCCAAAACAGACGACCGTTCAAACTGCAAGCACACATATGGAAACAGTCCAAAATCAGCCTTCAGGACGTCACAAATCAATTTCATTTTCAACACTCATGCAACAAACATAACAAAAAAATTAACACTTTGCCTTCAACGTTACAAGCGTAACTCCTAGTTGGGACTTCTTGACGTGAACTTGTATGACATGACCAGCGACGTCCATCAACAGTGACTACCCGGTGAAAACCCACGCATGCACGGGGAGAACATGCAAACTCCACACAGAGATGGCTGAGGGTGGAATTGAACCCTGGTCTCCTAGCTGTGAGGTCCGCACGCTAACCACTTGTCCGCCGTGCCGCCCACAACAAAACATTCATTCATTTTCTACCAATTTTCCTCACGAGGGTCACAGGGGGCGCTGGAGCCTATCCCAGCTGTCTTCTGGTGAGAGGCGGGTTACACCCTGGACTGGTGGCCAGCCAATCACAGGGCACATATAGACAAACAACCATTCACACTCACATTCATACCTATGGACAATTTGGAGTGGCCAATTAACCTAGCATGTTTTTGGAATGTGGGAGGAAACCGGAGTACCCGGAGAGGGTGGAATTGAACCCCGGTGTCCTAGCTGTGAGGTCTGTGCGCTAACCACCCCACCACCGTGCAGCCCACAACAAAACATGATTTCCGTAATTTCCAACAACATGAATGAGCCATGGTAAAAGAAATAACTTCCACGTGTTGATGTTGTAACAATGACGTGAGCATAGACCAGCCCTATATGGAATTTATGTATTTCTGTTGGTAATGTGTTCCATAGGTGACAGGCCAACAACAATATAAATATAACAACAACAATATAAGCAACTTGAAAAACACAAACCCAAAGATGTTCAAACAAACTCAAACTCATGAAACTCTTCATGGAATCAGCTTACTTTGGGCACTGACTATATAAGATGAGAGTGAAAGTGAAAGGGAATGGGGGGTGACCAAGACATTGCAGGGTACATAAGAGGCACACAAAGGGAGTTGGGGTGGACTGAGGAAGCGGGTGATAAAGGAATCCCTGCCGGGTGTCATCTCTCCATTTACTTGAAGGAGTAATGGAGAAAGGACACATGGAGAGATTGATGACCTGAAGGTCACAGCACATCTCGACTCATTTTCTTGACCCAGTGTGAGAGGTGTCCCACAGGGAATTGCCCAATTATTCTACTTGTAGGAGCAAACGCACGAGTGGACACTCAAAGATGGGCTGGAATTACGTTTTTTGGATCACTGGACTAATGGATTTTACTTTGCTGTGGCCACTTCCATTTTTTTTCTTGCCAGCAGAATTTTAAGAAGGATAGAAAGGTTTATGAATTATATATGGCAAATGTAGAATTATCAGAATTGATAGCTAGACCACAGTAACCACAGTAGCCGAGTGATCTGGGGCCACCATGCCAGCGAACATTAGAATGTTAGTTTTGTCCCACCATAGCATGCCTTTTTCGATCAATCATACTATGAAATATGAAAATATGAAATTGAAATTATGAAAAAAAATATGAAATTACATGCGTATTCTCGGGCTCAAAGTTTTTTTTTAATTGAAACTTGTATTGGTACATGTTGGTCTATGTTGTTGGGTATACCATTTGCTTGTTAAGTGGCTGCGTGATGAGTTTAGTGTTAATTGGAAGACAACACCATGAGTCATATATATATATATATATATATATATATATATATATATATATACATATATATACGTATATACACACACATATAAATATATATATGCACACACATACATACATATATATACATTCATTTTCTACCGCTCACAGGGGGGTGCTGGAGCCTATCCCAGCTGTCTTCGGGCGAGAGGCGGGGTAAACCCTGGACTGGTGGCCAGCCAATCACAGGGCACATATAGTCAAACAACCATTCACACTCACATTCATACCTATGGACAATTTGGAGTCACCAATTAACCTAGCATGTTTTTGGAATGTGGGAGGAAACCGGAGTACCCAGAGAAAACCCACACATGCACGGGGAGAACATGCAAACTCCCCACAGAGATGCCCGAGGGTGGAATTGAACCCTGGTCAACCTAGCTGTGAGGTATGTGCGCTAACCACTCGACCACCGTGTCGCTCTACATATATATACATATATACATATATACACATAATTAGTAGTAGTTCTGAATTAAAGGAGGTTAAATCAGGAGATGAATTAGCCTCACTGCTATGTAAGACGCAGGGTTCAAAGTATTTATGGTAAATGTTTTCTGCTTGTCCAAATTTAGAGTGTTAGTCCGTGGTGGACGTCTCGTGCACTTGACAGTTGTCCTTGTGTAATACTTTTTAGCATACTGTGTAGGTCAGCATATTGATGCCCATCATTAAGTCTTCTGTGACCTGACCAGGTAGGTCTCTGCCCCTAGAGTCGTGTTTGAACCCAAAGCCAAGCTGGTGTTTCACTTCCATGAGCTCAGCAGACAAAGCGGCGCCACTAACAATTAGGCCGACACTTCCTGGATGCTCCTGTCTATCACAGCAGCTTTGGTTTAGTAAGACTGCTAAATCAGAAGCTTGATTTTTATTATAAGACTAGACACCATTAAAACATTAAACACAACTTGGCTCTAATTTGAGGGGGATGAAATCAAAGACAAAAAAACACAGCAAATTAATCCCAAAAAAAGCAAACACAAACACAAACCCGTTTTAAATGAAACAATAACTACCCAATTAGACCAGTCAAAGTGCATAGGTGCGGTGGAGAACTGCTGTTGGTCCTCCACTAAAGTGCACACACTTCTAAAAGTCACTAAGCCATAATGAGACTGGGTCCAAATCCAGAGCGGCATCAAATGCCCCCAACGCACCCAATGAATCTCACCCAAAAACTAGCAGTGCGCATCGACCGCATGGCCGCCTCTTCGCTGCAGGTGACACACCAGGCCGATGCAGGAAGCAACCCTAGCCCTAGACACCAGGCTAATTAGTGCTGCTAATGGTGCATTTATGGGACTGCCGACCGTAGGACCTTTGCCCTTTAAAGTGTCGGTGAAAACAGGAAACCAAAGCCACCCCATGACACATGAATGGCTTGATTGCGGTCATTGTGTCACCTTCCGCTATTAATTGGTGCAGCATTGCATCATGGGAAGACATGGTAGCTGGTGTAATAAATTCCCGAAAACTGCCCGTCATGGAATGCACCCT
This sequence comes from Doryrhamphus excisus, assembly GCF_030265055.1. NCBI lineage: Eukaryota > Metazoa > Chordata > Actinopteri > Syngnathiformes > Syngnathidae > Doryrhamphus > Doryrhamphus excisus. The sequence goes on along the minus strand of NC_080487.1, from coordinate 5,179,418 downwards.
TTTGTCCGTTTCCGATTATTTCAGTGATTCTTCAATGGCTGAGCGTACCCGCCACCCGACCACGTGTCACCATGAGTCCTGAGATAACTGAAGTTATTGGCTCCTCCTTCTTTACTGCCACTGGCTGGAGGTGGGGCTTAGTCAGGTTTAACCTTGCTGCAATTGGACAACACAAGAGCACAACTGGGGCTTAACTGAAATACACTAACAACAGCGCCATCTATAGTTGAGTCAAAGTCAAATGCAACAAAGATATTGACATTCTTTACCGAAAGAATGAGTTAATTTGAATGAGTTAATTTAAAAAAACAAAAAAAACAAGTGAGCTTTCAAATAGGTGATTGGCGTTTCCATCAAACTAACCTGGAGAAGGATTGGGGGGGGGGGGGGGGGGGCATGCGCCTCATACACAAATAAGAGGCTAGAGCCCAAAGAAAGACATGACAAAACTAAGACATGGGACTACGTATTTGAAAACAAAAAGTGGATTTCTCTCTTTTTTCTTTTGTCTTAATGAGCAACAGCATTAACATAAAAAACCATCAAAGGAGCCTCATCTCCCATGAACGCCTCCACACGTCACTGCTCAACGCCCGAGGGCAGACTATTTGGAATTTGACAACAATTTTGCAGGAAAAAAACGCCTTCAAAGTTGCCCAAACCTTGTCCCACGTGAGACAAGGTCAGGGTGCATGCATGGATACTTTACCTTTTAACCCCCCCTTATTCCTTACATTCATTTCTGTGGCCTGGTCCTGCAGTAGGAGTTGTTTTGCACCGTCGCAATAAAAGCCACTTAAAAATGTGTACTTTGTCAGAAGGAAAGTCCTTCATTAACACCAGACTGTGGAGACACTGTGGTGGTCAGACCAGCATCTTTGGAGACGTCTTTCTCTACTCTTGGATGATGTTGGTTTCAGTGTGACTAATTTGCAGCAGTATGCTAACTATTCATTCACACTGACACCCAAGCTAGGTGGTGCAATACAGTGAGAGACTTCAGACACATTTGTTTTCATATTTGCATTATTTAGTGCGGAATATGCTCATTAAAAGTCAGATGATGCCATGTTCCTTCCCCGGTAAGAAACGGGAATGCTCAACTAGTTCAAAATGACAATGCAGGAGTCCAGACAACAGGGCAGTGCTGTCTAATCAGCCTCATCGGCCTCATCAGCCTTGTCAGCCTAATCTGCCTCATCACCCTCATCAGCCTCATTAACCTCATCAGCCTCATCCCCCTCATCCCCCTCATCAGCTTCATCAGCCTCATCCCCCTCATCCGCCTCATCAACCTCATCAGCCTCATCCCCCTCATCAGCCTCATCCGCCTCATCAGCCTCATCCGCCTCATCAGCCTCATCAACCTCATCAGCCTCATCAACCTCATCCGCCTCATCAGCCTCATCAGCTTCATCAGCCTCATCCCCCTCATCAGCCTCATCCGCCTCATCAACCTCATCAGCCTCATCCCCCTCATCAGCCTCATCAGCCTAATCTGCCTCATCCCCCTCATCAGCCTCATCAGTCTCATCAACCTCATCAGCCTCATCAACCTCATGAGCCTCATCCCCTCATCAGCCTCGTCAGCCTAATCTGCCTCATCCCCCTCATCAGCCTCATCAACATCATCAGCCTCATCCCCCTCATCAGCCTCATCAGCCTCGTCAACCTCATCAGCCTCATCAACCTCATGAGCCTCATCCCGCTCATCAGCCTAATCTGCCTCATCAGCCTCATCAGCCTCATCAACCTCATCAGCCTCATCCCCTCATCCACCTCATCAGCCTCATTAACCTCATCAGCCTCACCCCCCTCATCAGCCCCATCCACCTCATTCACCTCATCAACCTCATCAGCTTCATCCCCCTTATCAGCCTCATCCCCCTCATCAACCTCATTAGCCTCATCAATCTCATCAGCCTCATCAACCTCATCAGCCTCATCACCCTCATCCCCCTCATCAACCTCATTAGCCTCATCAATCTCATCAGCCTCATCAACCTCATCAGCCTCATCATCCTCATCCCCCTCATCAACCTCATTAGCCTCATCAATCTCATCAGCCTCATCAACCTCATCAGCTTCATCAGCCTCAGCAGCCTAATCAGCCTCATCCACTGTGTCTCTTTCACACGTGCAGGAGAAATGTGAGGCCTCGTGGTGCAAAGATACTATAGGTTGATTGTAAACATGCAATACTAATTGGGCAAAGGGAACACTTATTAGCAAATGAATCTATGACAGGCTGTCTTCTGCAGACACGGAGGCACAATCCCTTCCAGTTTCAAGCTGCTCATTATTTAGCTGAACATACAGTCAAGGCTAACCGCAAATGGCCGTTCCTGTCACACAACCTTGCAACAATATTCTACCATTACTGTCTTCATTTTTAAAGTGACAAAGTCCCAAAGTCTAGTTTAGTATACACAAAGTTTAGTATATTTATTAAATATGAGTATGTATGTATACCAGGGGTGCAAACACTTTTTCAGACTTTTTTTCCACATCACTAGCTGCTACAAGTGATGGATAACTTTTGTTGTTTAGGCATCTTACTGCTGAGTTAGCGTTTCTGTAATCTGTAAACGTCTTTGAATCGGGAGGGGGCTCAATGCTGACTGATGTCATGTGACCTGAGGATTGGAACCTTTTGAAACCACCCAACCCCAGAAAGACAGAAGATCATTCAAACCAAAGGCCTCTTTTAGATATAGAGGGGGGGGGAAACTATTTATTTTTGGATTAGTCTTCTTTTAGCAAACCCCTCAAGCCTGGAGTTTAAGGTGTTAAACAAGCTAACATGATGTTTGTTTTTCTCCTTCTCCATTGACACCAAAGAGAGATGAGACAATTTTGTCTGTTTAAAACCACCAAGCTGCTCCTGGTAAAATATTTACATATTAAGTCAAGCCAGACCTGCAGCATAACTGAGAAGTGGAGGTGGAACACAGCCCCCGGTCCCCCAGGTCACCCCGGTTCACACCATGTTGCAGAAGCGTGTCAGCCAAAACACCCCCACACATCCACTTTGTAGACCTCTACTGCAGAGATAAAAGAACCCAGACCGGACTTTCTTATTGGGGGGCGTATCAGTGGGATTGCCGTGAGGTCAGCAGAGCCCCATCTCCAGCCTAGAGTTTTAAGGGTGCACATATGCTTGAATAAGGTGTTCGCTATGACCAATGCTTGACAAACATTCAACACGGCCACCTGAAACATCAGGATCGCTACAATGCCCAGGGCTTGTTCCTATCATCGCCATGTTTAAAAACTGCAAAAAAGTTTGCCTCTGGAGTCACTGTTTGTTTTCAAATGTTGTTAATAGTAGTGATGTCACGATAACAAAGAACATAAAATGAAGATGATATAAACGCGTGAGAAGGGGAACATTGGAACATAGTACTTCGAGGGAGTCTATCCAGGGAGAATTTCGGGAAAAAGAGCTCAAGTTGAAAAGTTCCAGCATTCTGCACTAACCCGAGGGGGGTGTAAAAGTGCAGCGACATCAATGAAGCCATACCTTCAAATTATTGATGTGCTTTAACAATGTGTGACGTTAAACCAGTGGGGGGGGGGATATGGATATGGATATGGATATGGATATGGATATAGATATAGATATAGATATAGATATAGATATAGATATAGATATAGATATGGATATGATATGGATATGGATATGGATATGGATATGGATATGGATATGGATATACGTAGATATGGATATAGATATGGATATGTGGATTTGGATGTGGATAGATATATGGATGTGGGTGTGGGTGTGGGTGTGGATGTGGATGTGGATATGGATATGTGGATATGGATATGGATATGGATATGGATATGGATATGGATATGGATATGGATATGGATATGGATATGGATATGGATATGAACGTGAACGTGAACGTGAACATGAATGTGTGTGCCCCAAAGCTTGAGGCAGCACATCAGGGTGTCTGTAGCTGCTCTTAACGCTCTAAATAGATTTCACAGCTCCACATAGCGATATTAAGGAGTCCTGTGTAGGAGTCACGGGGGGGGGGGGGGGGGGGGGGGGCACACATCCAGAAAATCACTTTGATTGGTTGAAATCCAAACAGCCAACACATGTACACCCTGAGACGTGGACATAAGTGACACAGCTCAGCTTCATTACTCACTTGAACTTTATCTTGGGAGCAGTTTAGATTTCCAACGTAGCACAAAGCTTATGGCTCAGACATGAATGTCATTATTGTTGTCTGCCATAAAGGTATTAGCTATTAGGATTACACAATTATTGTGATGATGTGGCCGGGTTATTTTTACTTTATTATGTTTAGCTCGGTGGTTTATTTTTGTTTGTGTTTACATGTAAGCGTAGATGTTGGGGGTCATATTTTTAAAAGGGAATGTGTTATACAGTTGCTAACCAAGCTAAACGTACACTCAAAAGATGGGATTGGGATTGTAATTAAAATGTTCTAATTAAAAAGATGATTGATTTATGCTTTCTTCAGCAGGTCCAACATGAAATGATGAAGTGTAATAATGCCCGGAAAAGGCTACACTGCAGTTATTTGACATTACTGGATGTCACAGTTCATTCTTAAATCCCTGTCTAATTTCAACCTTTTCCGTTGGTAGCGTAGCTAAGCAACCTGCCTCTGACCTTCACGTGAACTGAGACAACGCTGAAGTAGTCTTGTATCAGGCACGTGTGTGTGCTTAAAAACTGAATTATATGTCTATTTTTCATTTTCACCTGGGTCGGGTATTCTTTAAATCGGGGGTTGTCAATTTTTGGGATTTTAAGATATTAGGATAAATACATGCATTATTAGGGCGGCACGGTGGTCGAGTGGTTAGCGTGCAGACCTCACAGCTAGGAGACCAGGGTTCAATTCCACCCTCGGCCATCTCTGTGTGGAGTTTGCATGTTCTCCCACATTCCAAAAACATGCTAGGTTAATTGGCCACTCCAAATTGTCCATAGGTATGAATGTGAGTGTGAATGGTTGTTTGTCTATATGTGCCCTGTGATTGGCTGGCGACCAGTCCAGGGTGTACCCCGCCTCTCGCCCGAAGACAGCTGGGATAGGCTCCAGCACCCCCCACGACCCTCATGAGGAAAAAGCGGTAGAAAATGAATGAATGAATGAACATGCATTATCAGGGCGGCACGGTGGACGAGTGGTTAGCGTGCAGACCTCACAGCTAGGAGACCAGGGTTCAATTCCACCCTCGGCCATCTCTGTGTGGAGTTTACATGTTCTCCCCGTGCATGCGTGGGTTTTCTCCGGGTACTTCGGTTTCCTCCCACATTCCAAAAACATGCTAGGTTAATTGGCCACTCCAAATTGTCCATCGATATGAATGTGAGTGTGAATGGTTGTTTGTCTATATGTGCCCTGTGATTGGCTGGCGACCAGTCCAGGGTGTACCCCGCCTCTCGCCCCAAGACCGCTGGGATAGGCTCCAGCACCCCCCACGACCCTCGTGAGGAAAAAGCGGTAGAAAATGAATGAATGAACATGCATTATCACATCAGTGCCCCCCCCCCCTCACCCCCACCCCGATGAGTGACCGACAGACATTTGAACCCCTAAATACGTGCGTACGCCTCACCCCTCTGCCGGCCCCCAACCCTGAGTCCAGTCCTCCTTGAAAACCCCAAGAGTGAGGCTGCAAAATTGGAACCATGATGTGTGGTACGACTGTAGTACTCTCATCCATTTTCTGTACCACTTCCTCACTAGGGTCATGGGAACATGGTACACCGAGGTACACCCTGGACTGGTCCCCAACCAATCAGGAGATTTTGTCCCCCTATATTCCCTGGACCATCTCATCTGCTGCCTACCTCTGTCAACTCTTCCCACTCTCTATCTCACAACAAAAAGGGTCAGCTGTCCTTTGCCATTGCTGTCAACACCGGGGCGCTCTACAGAAACATCAGGAACCCCCGTACGGCCGCCCCCCCTGTCCACACGCCCACACATCTTCCTCCACATGGTTCTTCTCCTGCTTTGCTGTCAGTTACACCAGAATGATTAGATGTAAGCTGATGGATGGGAAGCGGAAAAAATCAGAGAATGAGAGAAAGAGATGAAGAGGATGGAGAATGACAGTGAAGAAATAAATACAAGTATGTAATATTAAACTGTGAAAGGGGCCGGAACCCAAGGGGTACCACAGAAGGACAGCGGGGGGAAAGAAATGAAAATGACATGGGTGTTTCTGGTCTATTTCTGGCTGCCTTGTACACAATGCTTCGGTGAGTTTCTCCATCTCTGCGGACTTAAGGTCAACACTTCATGTCAAAAGGGAAATGTCCTTTTTCCAACCTGTCACCACAGCATACTACGGGCCGGACCGAGGGGCCGTGCTTGACAGGCATCAGACCGATCGTTTACAAGTACAAGTCAATGAAAAAAATCCCACTGGTAAAGATGGAGAGTTAGGAAATCCACGGATGAAGTCAGTGGGAAAAGTAACATGTGTTGATTGGACTCTTCCTATAAAATATCATTTCTATATTATTTCATCAATGATCGCTGTATTGTAGTTTACTATGGTATTTTATACATTCATTCATTTTCTACCGCTTTTCCACACGAGGGTCGCAGGGGGTGGTGGAGCCTATCCCAGCTGTCTTCAGGCGAGAGGCGGGGTACACCCTGGACCGGTGGCCAGCCAATCACAGGGCACATATAGACAAACAACCATTCACACTCACATTCATACCTATGGACAATTTGGAGTGGCCAATTAACCTAGCATGTTTTTGGAATGTGGGAGGAAACCGGAGTACCCGGAAAAAACCCACACATGCACAGGGGAGAACATGCAAACTCCACACAGAGATAGGTGGAATTGAACCTCTGCACGCTAACCACTCGACCGCCGTGCCACCGTATTTTATACAAAAATACATATTTCAAAAATACATATTGATGGACAAGTTACAGTACATGTAGTATTCTGGCTAGTAGGCATCAGTAATACTATAAGACATGACGTGAGATTAAATTAGCTTTCACACTGCATGGAGACCGATACGCCATGGCTGAGATCAAGTGGAAAAAAGGTTATCCTCCCATTGTGTGTGGAAGTGGTTCATGCTATGACTCTGCTATGTTGCATGTTGTGCACGTGCAGGACCAATAAATATTATAAAAAGTTAATTGGCGACTCCAAATTGTCCATAGGTATGAATGTGAGTGTGAATGGTTGTTTGTCTATATGTGTCCTGTGATTGGCTGGCCACCAGTCCAGGGTGTACCCCGCCTCTCGCTTTTTAGTGATGACATCATCACTCTCATGATTCGTTAAGAGTGTTTTTGTTTTGGCAACTACAAGTGGATTAACCCTTTCACCTCTCACCATCATTCCCCTCATTGTCTGCCTGCCTAGCCCACCCTAAGCCCCATGCCTGTATCTCTCTTTCCTACCAATCCCAGCCACCCCCTCGTCTCATGGCTGGTGCCAACCCCCTTTCAGCAGCTAATACCACTTCACCCTTTTTTTATCCCTGTCCTCCCACCCCGGGGACTTGCATTCAATTCTGCTATCTTCCTGCAGCAGGCCTGTCAAATGCCCCGTCATCTAGCGAGGCAAATCGGCCTGGGAATGGGGGGGTGGTTTCAGGGTTGCGGGACACAGTGAGAGAGAGACAGCGATGGATTGAAATACAAGGGGGGTGGGGGTGGGGGTGATAGCATGAGTGGACATAAAAAATAAGTTATGCAGAAAAAGTGAAGAAAGGAGAAGGACAACAGTGAGGACGGGCTCGAGTATCCAAATCAAAAAGCTGGAAGTCAGATAAACGGACATTGAACTGCCATACATACATATGAAGTCATAGAACCACTCTTAGTCGTAGAACCACTCTTAGTCTTAGAACCACTCTTAGTCATAGAACCACTGTTAGTCTTAGAACCACTCTTAGTCATAGAACCACTCTTAGTCATAGAACCTCTCTTAGTCTTAGAACCACACCTACTCATAGAACCACTCTTAGTCTTAGAACCACACCTAGTCATAGAACCACTCTTAGTCATAGAACTACTCTTAGTCTTAGAACCACTCTTAAACATAGAACCACTCTTAGTCATAGAACCACTCTTAGCCGTAGAACCACTTTTAGTCTTAGAACCACTCTTAGTCATAGAACCACTCTTGGTCTTAGAACCACACCTAGTCATAGAACGACTCTTAGTCATAGAATCACTCTTAGTCTTAGAACCACTCTTAGTCATAGAACGACTCTTAGTCTTAGAACCACTCTTAGTCATAGAACCACTCTTAGTCATAGAACCACTTTTAGTCTTACAACCACTCTTAGTCATAGAACCACTCTTAGTCTTAGAGCCACTCTTAGTCATAGACCAGTCTTAGTCATAGAACCACTCTTAGTCATAGAACCACTCTTAGTCTTAGAACCACTTTTAGTCTTAGAACCACTCTTAGTCATAGAGCCACTCTAAGTCTTAGAACCACTCTTAGTCTTAGAACCACTCTTAGTCGTAGAACCACTTTTAGTCGTAGAACCACTTTTAGTCTTAGAACCACTCTTTGTCATAGAACCACTCTTAGTCTTAGAACCACTCTTAGTCTTAGAACCACTCTTAGTCATAGAACCACTTTTAGTCGTAGAACCACTCTTAGTCGTAGAACCACTCTTAGTCATAGAACCACTCTTAGTCTTAGAACCACTCTTAGTCATAGAACCACTTTTAGTCGTAGAACCACTTTTAGTCATAGAACCACTCTTAGTCATAGAACCACGCTTAGTCATAGAACCACTCTTAGTCATAGAACCACGCTTAGTCATAGAACCACTCTTAGTCATAGAACCACTCGTAGTCAAAGAACCACTCTTAGTCTTAGAACCACTCTTAGTCATAGAACCACTCTTAGTCTTAGAACCACTCTTAGTCATAGAACCACTCTTAGTCTTAGAACCACTCTTAGTCATAGAACCACTCTTAGTCATAGAACCACACTAAGTCTTAGAACCACTCTTAGTCATAGAGCCACTCTAAGTCTTAGAACCACTCTTAGTCTTAGAACCACTCTTAGTCGTAGAACCACTTTTAGTCGTAGAACCACTTTTAGTCTTAGAACCACTCTTTGTCATAGAACCACTCTTAGTCTTAGAACCACTCTTAGTCATAGAACCACTCTTATTCATAGAACCACTTTTAGTCTTAGAACCACTCTTAGTCATAGAACCACTCTTAGTCAAGAACCACTCTTAGTCTTAGAACCACTCTTAGTCATAGAACCACTTTTAGTCGTAGAACCACTCTTAGTCGTAGAACCACTCTTAGTCATAGAACCACTCTTAGTCTTAGAACCACTCTTAGTCATAGAACCACTCTTTGTCATAGAATCACTCTTTGTCATAGAATCACTCTTAGTCTTAGAACCACTCTTTGTCTTAGAAACACACCTAGTCATAGAACCACTCTTAGTCATAGAACCACTCTTAGTCTTAGAACCACACCTAGTCATAGAACCACTCTTAGTCATAGAATCACTCTTAGTCTTAGAACCACTCTTAGTCATAGAACGACTCTTAGTCTTAGAACCACTCTTAGTCATAGAACCACTCTTAGTCATAGAACCACTTTTAGTCTTAGAACCACTCTTAGTCATAGAACCACTTTTAGTCTTAGAACCACTCTTAGTCATAGAACCACTTTTAGTCTTAGAACCACTCTTAGTCATAGAACCACTCTTAGTTGTAGAACCACTCTTAGTCATAGAACCACTCTTAGTCATAGACCAGTCTTAGTCATAGAACCACTCTTAGTCATAGACCAGTCTTAGTCATAGAACCACTCTTAGTCATAGAACCACTCTTAGTCTTTATACCACTGTGTCACACTGTGTCGTGGGTATCACGAGAGACAATGTCTTATATAACGGATGGCCATGCATGCTCCATCACTTGGCAGCGCGGCCCAGCGAGATGCCAGCTAGCTCCCAGCACGGATGTCAACATCACATCATCGTAGGGGAAAACCTGTCTCACCGCCGTCTAATCCTGCTCAAGTTTGGAACGTCTTTGAATTGAAGGATGCAAAGTTGACCATCACTTAAATGGAGTCTGGTCTAGATGATCTGTGACAGCCATTTGTGTCCATTCATGCAGAGGAACGTGTAAGGTCAGAGGTCACCCATGTTGAACTTCCGAATCGCTAAGGTTCGGAATTTTGTGACTTCACTCTTAACAAAAGCATGAGAAGACATGAGAATGACCCTTTCTCCTCATAATGACTGCATTGATTCTGTTTTTCTTTCTATATCGTTCTTATTTAACCCCAAGAGAAATAGGACGGGGAGACTTTAATGGCGGCGGTAAACATAAAAATACTACTCTTAAAGAGTAAATGAAGTTGCTTGTTCAGAGTTTTCGGGAATGACACATGTATCATGTGAGGTGTTTATGTTGAAAAGTACGTTTTCTTTCCTTTTGAAATGTCCCCTTTTAAGTGCTTGTGGTTTGGTCTGTGGTCTGTGGTCTGTTTTTCTAAAAGTGGTTTGATCCACGTGTGTACTGATACTGAGTGATGATTGGTGCAAGTGAAGCCATTCCCACAGCGAGACACTCCTACACTGGGATGGTGGTGTGCTTTGAAAAGCTTCAATCTCAAAGAACCGTTGCAAGAACTTCCTCGTTTTCTATGATATCCAGCACATGAAAGGCGATGAAGCTCTTCTCAGCAAACAAACAAAACAAATTCCAAATATGTAAAACATACGTTAAACGAAGGATGGGACAAGAGTAGCAAAAAAGTGTGAGAAGTCCTCTCACGGTTCCAAGCTGCTTAGACGTTTTCCCCACAAATGTGAGAAGTCAAGAACAACAAATAACAAGAAGATGGAGGAAACAACTCAATCAATAGTGACTGATTGTCCATGCTTGTACTTACGATGGTCAGTAGTGTCGAGTTGTCGCTGTCCACTCAGCACTGCATCTATAGATGACTCTCTCTCTCTCTCACCCTCTCACCCTCTCACCCTGACTTCCTACCAGATTCGCTGCCCCTGTCTGGGATTGAACCACAAATCGCCGCTGCGGACGCATGCTATGGCAAATGCACACTGTGCAATGTTATGCTGCTCTGCTGAACAACTGCTCTGAGCAAGACTTGGATGGAGAGGGAGAGAGAGAGGAGAAAGGAGGAGACGAAGGAGGGGATATTAGAGAGGAGAGGGATGCTGAGCCATGTGTGGAGGCAGGAGTGTGTGGGCACGGCACAGAAAACGACATTACGGAAGCTCCTATTCGTTGGGTGAGGACAGCGAGCCGAATATATTTTCATAAACTTGGTGACTGATGTTATGTTTAGCACTCCCCTTATAAGTTCCTTAATTGCCTTCAATTCAAGGTTTAAAAAATGGATTGGGGCGGCACGGCGGTTGAGTGGTTAGCGCGCAGACCTCACAGCTAGGAGACCAGGGTTCAATTCCACCCTCGGCCATCTCTGTGTGGAGTTTGCATGTTCTCCCCGTGCATGCGTGGGTTTTCTCCGGGTACTCCGGTTTCCTCCCACATTACAAAAAACATGCTAGGTTAATTGGCCACTCCAAATTGTCCATAGGTATGAATGTGAGTGTGAATGGTTGTTTGTCTATATGTGCCCTGTGATTGGCTGGCGACCAGTCCAGGGTGTACCCCGCCTCTCGCCCGGAGACAGCTGGGATAGGCTCCAGCGGAAAAGCGGTAGAAAATGAATGAATGAATGAAAAAATGGATTGAAAATAGGTCAGACAGAATAGAGCCACAATTTACGGAATTCCGGGCTAAATGTCTCTTCTAATGTCCTCCTGCAACTTGTGGATGAGAAGGAGAGAGTCAGCCCCCAGGGATGGACTTTCCGCCTATTGGAGGATATATTTCAGTACTTTTGTTCTACCGAATAGAACACACACACACACACACTATTGCCCATATCAGACTACTGATGATGTCAATGTTCTTCATCTTTGTGTTCATGTACTCAGCTAACAAATCACCATAATAAAACAGTATATATCCAACATTAGCCAGTTTTACTCCAAAGCAAACAGCTGAGTCTACCTGACCCGACAGTCAGATCAAAACATCAAACTGATGAACAAACTGATTCCATATTCTGGATTCTCCCACGTACCAGAAAACGCACCATCACTACCTAAAACATGTATCATGCCAATCGACTAACTTGCCCAGGGAGGACGAGGCACCGTGGATAGTTGCAGACTCCGTAGTGTCCATGTTCTGGTACCAGACTGTTCTCAGTCAATGTCAACAATGGACTATGGACAATTTGGAGTGGCCAATTAACCTAGCATGTTTTTGGAATGTGGGAGGAAACCGGAGTACCCGGAGAAAACCCATGCATGCACGGGGAGAACATGCAAACTCCACACAGAGATGGCCGAGGGTGGAATTGAACCCTGGTCTCCTATCTGTGAGGTCTGCGCGCTAACCACTTGACCACCGTGCCGCCCTTACATTAATGTATTTTTTTAAATCGTCTTATAACATTCATTCCTTCATTTTCTACCGCTTTTTCCTCACGAGGGTCGCGGGGGTGCTGGAGCCTATCCCAGCTGTCTTCGGGCGAGAGAGGCGAGGTACACCCTGGACTGGTGGCCAGCCAATCACAGGGCACATATAGACAAACAACCATTCACACTCACATTCATACCTATGGACAATTTGGAGTGGCCAATTAACCTAGCATGTTTTTGGAATGTGGGAGGAAACCGGAGTACCCGGAGAAAACCCACGCATGCACGGGGAGAACATGCAAACTCCACACAGAGATGGCCGAGGGTGGAATTGAACCCTGGTCTTCCTAGCTGTGAGGTCTACGCACTAACCACTCTTATCAAATGCCCTTTTGCCATCTTGGGGATGTTTTTATGGCTTAAAACTGCTTGAAAAGTGACCTCTTTTAACATCCTTTATTTCATCATCACCTCTTTTTCCCTTTCGCCTTTGGGAACGCTGACTGGAAAAAAAAGACTCATTTCCATGGAAACAATCTGCAAATAAAAAGCATGTTGCAGGAATGACATAGCTTAAATATCCCTGCGGCTTCCACTCCATCCTCACCGAGCTATCATCCACAAGCTAGCTGAATGACAGCTCCTCCCCATGGGGCATCTGATTTGACAAGAACAGCCTGTTTTTCCTGCAGTTCAGCCAATCAGAGAGAGCTTGGTTGAAAATGTAGAAATATGTAAGGAATGGGAGGTGTGGTGTGAGTTCCTGTAAAAAGCGTCATTTGCGTGACTGCCCTGACTTGTTTGAGACGACCTATGTGTGTGTGTGTGTGTGTGTGTGCGTGCCAACACAATGGGCATGTCCAGGTCTAGAGACAGCCATGCATGACAGCCATGAACGGCAGCCATCTTATTTGTCCTGAACTTATTCGTGCCTGTTCAGTCTGTTCTGTTATCATTTTGGGTTGAAAAAAATGTAACCTTCCATGTGCTAAGAACCAGATTTAGCCTCCGAAGACCAGATCACCCAGATACCCGCCCTCGACCGCTACCCAAATCACAAGAACAAAAAAAAAAAAACAGATCGCGGATTCAACGGAGTTTCCTCTGTTGGGTGGTTGGACTCACCTAAAGAGCTCAGTCATCCAACTGCCAGCTAAGGTGGCTCCAGCATCTGGGCATGCCCAGCTGGAAGAAGGCCCCAGGACACGCTGGGGAGATTGTCTCACAGCTGGTCTGAGAAGATCCTGCGGTCCTCCCGATGGAACTGGAATAAAAATAAGCACACGTCTAAAGCAAGTCAGAAACAGGCATATCAGAAATTGGTAAAAAGGTACCATTCCTATTCCGCTAAAACTGACTGAAGACAAATATTATTGACACATCTTTGTTTTTTTTCGTGCCGTGTTGTGGTCTCTTTTTTTTTTTTTTTTTGCTCCCTCATCCATCTCATCCAGCCCCCACAGCAAAAGGGTCATGGGATTTTGTGGGTGGCATCTGTAAATATAATACCATCTCCCTTGGCATGCAGTGCAGGCATACAAACACACACGTTATTATATCTTAATACTGCAAGTACACAAGTACACACGTTTATACAACAAAAAACATCTGGGCCTCGCTATGGGAATAAACAATAATATAATAAAAATAATAAAATAAATAAAATAAATATTCATTCATTCATTTTCTACCGCTTTTCCTCACGAGGGTTGCAGGGGGTGCTGGAGCCTATCCCAGCTGTCTTTGGGCGAGAGGCGGGGTACACCCTGGACTGGTCGCCAGCCAATCACAGGGCACATATACGTAGACAAACAACCATTCACACTCACATTCATACCTATGGACAATTTGGAGTCGCCAATTAACCTAGCATGTTTTTGGAATGTGGGAGGAAACCGGAGTACCCGGAGAAAACCCACGCATGCATGGGTAGAACATGCAAACTCCACACAGAGATGGCAGAGGGTGGAATTGAACCCTGGTCTCCTAGCTGTGAGGTCTGCGCGCTAACCACTCGACCACCGTGCTGCCGCTTCGTCACATCTTAATTGCTGATTTTTAAAACAACACATCTTCCAATCCTATACATCCATATCTCCATTCTCTGAGGGTTCATTTCTCCTGGGGGAGTAGCGCTGATTACAGGCTGGGTGGGGCAAGGGTGCTGCAGTAAGATGGCCAAAGGAGAAGATCGATTTCTCTTTTAACCCACTTCATTTAACGCGGGCTATTTAAACTGGCGGGGCGGGGAGACATGAGATTGCATTAGCTGGGTATGGATTTTTGCCTTGCCAGATGAGCAAGAACAAAAAAAAGGGGGGGGGGTGGCGGGGTTCCAAAGCCTGACGCCGTTTAGGTTTTCCACACATGTATAAACGTGATCAGAAAGCATTATGTTCGATGGATTATTCTGTATTATTATTCCGGATTATTCCGAATGTGGGGCGGCACGGCGGTCGAGTGGTTAGCGCGCAGACCAGGGGTCAATTCCACCCTCGGCCATCTCTGTGTGGAGTTTGCATGTTCTCCCCGTGCATGCGTGGGTTTTCTCCGGGTACTCCGGTTTCCTCCCACATTCCAAAAACATGCTAGGTTAATTGGTCACTCCAAATTGTCCATAGGTATGAATGTGAGTGTGAATGGTTGTTTGGCTATATGTGCCCTGTGATTGGCTGGGCACCAGTCCAGGGTGTACCCCGCCTCTCGCCCGAAGACAGCTGGGATAGGCTCCAGCACCCCATGCGACCCTCATGAGGAAAAGCGGTAGAAAATGAATGAATGAATGAATGAATGAATGAATTCCGAATGTGATGGCAAGGGCAATGTCACTTCTTGCTCCACAAATCAGGTGATACAGGAAATGGCGGAAAGTTCCGTGTTATCAGGAAAAAGGTCACTCTCTTCCACTCCCGTTTCTTTATCCTGCTGCCAGCATCATAGGACTGGACTGGAAAAAATTGGAAGTTCCTATGACTGACATCATACTTTTCCTGATGTGCCAAGTTCTTGAAGCGTTGATGAATGGAGATGCCTCCCAGCTGACAATGCGGAATGACGTCCGGCGTCCACTCCATGATTATTATATAAGCATAATATTTTGTATTCTTGACATCACTTGTGTACTGCCAACAATTCATTTAAAAAGTCTCACTTTGTTCCTGTGGTTTCTCCTCACGTGCTCCCTCTCAGCCATCAGGTCCACTTGTCCCGGGAAGTTTTTCCTTCGCCAGCCTCCAACAAATCGCTCTGAGTGGCCCACGGAATGAAAGATTACGTTCTGCCAGACGACTCACAATTGCAATGAATCACGTCAAGACCTCTCTGTAGCGCTTTATTTCAAAAGGAAGTGGATTGTGATTGAGCGGATCTACGGCCTTGTGGTGTTTGTTTGGAGGTCTGTGTGGTACGATTGTGCCACTTTGTGTCCATGTTGGGAATGTGTTGTCCGGGGGGGTAGCCTGAAAGATTCTTCCTGTTATTAACCCCATTCCCTTTTAACTGGGGTGTCACCAAACAGGTAAACACAGCCAGGATCTGCTTATCTTCTCTCTGTTCCTCATGTGTAGTACAGTAAACTTCGGATATATCGGACTCGGATATATCGGAAATTCGCTCACAACGGACAGATAAAAAAGAACCAATTTTTCTGTAATGCATTTCCAATAAAAATTCATTGCATATATCAGATTTTTTTATAACGGATTTCGCCTATTTCGGACAAAATCTCCAGTCCCGTTCCAATGCATTTCCATTAAATTTTCTTCGCATATATCGGATGGCCGCATCGTGGCGCTCCGATTCGCCGAATCGTGACAGGCCGCTATACGACGTCATTTGCAGCGTTGCCTGCGCGTCCAGGTACATTGGAAACATAGTCAAGGAAGTGCCTTTTTATAACGGATAAAATCCGATTTACGCATATACCGGATATAAATCCGATATATGCGTAAAACGGACATTTTCCGGTATACGCATATAACAGATTTCGCTTATATCGGACAAAACCAGTGGGAACAATTGAATCCGATATATCCGAGGTTTACTGTACTATATAGTCCTCATGTGTAGTACTATAGTATATAGTAAATATAGTAGTAACTGTTAGTAAATCTGCAGGTCTCTTGATTCCTTGGAAATATTGTGTCCTTGATGTGGTTGTTTCGGCCAAAGAGTAGGATCCTCTTCAAGTGGGGGGACATTGATCAGTGTGACGCCAAACTGCTGAGGGAGCGATGAAGTCCCACAGTCCGACTCTTCATCTTCCTCAGAGCGAGACTGGCTTTAATCCTGGCTTCATCCTGGCTCCATTACCGTCTCATTCTGAGAATCAAGGTTCAATCTTTCCATTTTTACAAAAGGCTTTTCAAATCTGTTACAGTTACAGTATGTGTCAGCTTAAGATGCCATGTTTATATACATTCATTCATTCATTCATTTTCTGGACTGGTCGCCAGCCAATCACAGGGCACATATAGACAAACAACCATTCACACTCACATTCATACCTATGGACAATTTGGAGTCGCTAATTAACCTAGCATGTTTTTGGAATGTGGGAGGAAACCGGAGTACCCGGAGAAAACCCACACATGCACGGGGAGAACATGCAAACTCCACACAGAGATGGCCGAGGGTGGAATTGAACTCTGGTCTCCTCGCTGCTAACCACTCGACCGCCATGCCGTGCCGCCCTATATTATATTTATTATATATATTTATATAGAATTCTATTCTGTAAGATTATTTGCTTGAGTGATGGCCAGTTTACTTTACCAATTGTGTCTGTTTCTTATACATTGCGGTTCATATTGCTTTGAACTAGTTAAAAAAAAACAAATCATGTTTAATAAACACAAATTAGCCCTTTATATACATATATTGTCTTGCTCTTGGTGTCGTGTCGTGTAAACGTTTGTAAACGGGTGATACCTTTTGTAACTTTCTTCTCGCCTTCTCCGCTTCTCTGCTCCTCTGTGCTAACTCCACTTCATTCTCCTCCAAAGGGCTTTGTTTGGGGCCATCTTCCTGAAGGACATATTCTGCTGCACATGTGCAACAATCCGTTGCATGAGAATGGAGAGGAGGTCTTCAAAAGATGGCGTCTTAAGCACGAGTGGAGTCTAAAACAGTAATACGTACTTTAAATTGGATTTAAAAAATCAGTTATTACTTTTCTATATGAGACATTTGGGCACCCCTGGAAATCTTGGGGCCCCCAGGCAATTGCATGTGTTTGCTTAATGGTAAGTCGGCCTTTGCATGTTCGTTAGCAAATACACAGAATGTTCTTAACCACATTCACAACTCTCCCGTATTAATCCCCGCTCATCAAGATCATGTTCATTGCATTTAAGTTATTTATTGGCAGCTTTTTACATTTTTAAAGTATCGATGGAATGAATGGAATGAATGCTATATGTTACTGTGTCTCCATCTAGTGGCTCAGGCTCAAATTACACATCAACTTTTTTAGCTGTATTTGTAAGGGAAATGCTTAGATTAATTTAGTATTCATGAAAGAAACATGACCTATCCTTGTAGAAATGAATGTGAGTGTGAATGGCTGTTTGTCCATATGTGCCCTGCCATTGTTCAAAAATAAAATAACTACATCAGAAATTCCCTCATATGAAAATTGTTCATTCATTCATGCTAATTGTTAGAATTAATTGTTAGAATTATGGCAGAAAAAACAGAAGCAAGATTCCACAGTAGCATCCCAACAACAGATTTATGTTACTACGGTTGTTGCTATTTCATCCGACCTGCAAGAGTTGTGTTCATCGAGCAGACAACGTTACTTGTACAATACCACCTTCAAGATCTTCAAATGTTCCTTCGTCTCGCGCCAGTTTGGTCTAACGCTAACGCTAATGCTAAATTATCAATCAATTATCCTTATGAGTTGGGATGGGATTGTTGAGCTGTATAGGAAAGCCGCTTGCAGCATGCCATTGCTGCTAAGGTTGGATGACGTAAGACAGGGGTCTCCAACACGCGGCTCGCGGGCCAAATGTGGCCCGCAGGACACTAGTTTGAGGCCCCCGCCTTGATATGAAAGTTTAATGTAATGATATGAAAGTTTGATATGGATGCTGTATGGTATCATGTACCCAGAAAAAAATATTACGTTTGATTAATGTTCATGTTAAAGGTTAAATAACTGTTAATAGTTATCCTCCCTATCCGTGTGGAAGTGGTTAAGTTTTTGGCTATTTAAGTTTAAAGGAAATAACTTGAAGGCTACCGTTTAGGTCGCTAGCTCTCTAGTTTGCGAGTTAGCATGCATCTCCCCCTCATCTAATTCCAATGAGGAACATTTGGGGATGGATTTTGATCGTGTCAGCGATAACTGACTCGTTCCTCTGCCACATTCTGAATTGCTGGACCTTCAAAACCCAGGGTTGTATAGGAATAAAAGCCCTTTATGAGATGATAAGATAAGCTAAGATGGTGATCTAGCTACGGTTTAAGGGCAGATTAAGTGTCATGATAGTGTGTCTCTTCTTTTGTCATATTTGTTTGAGGTTTGTGTGTGCAGTATAATGAGTCATATCTAGTCTGTTTGCACACTCAAAAAAAAAAACAGTCAGCCATTCTCACATTTTTCAGCCTGCACTCACATGTGTACGTCTTCACAGCCAGACATGGCTTTGCTCTCCATGGTTGTCTTTGGAGTGATCGTCAGCGCTCCTTGTGCTGCAGTCCCATTAGGAGGTTCTGTTTCTGGGCTGCAGTCTGGTTTCGGTGGGTCAGTCAGGAACAAGTTGTTACTTGTTTCTTTTGATGGCTTCCGCTGGGATTACGATCAAGATGTGGACACCCCGAATCTGGACAAAATGGCTAAGGATGGAGTGAAAGCAAAGTATGTGACCCCACCGTTTATCACCATCACCAGCCCAGCGCACTTCACCCTGATTACAGGTAACAGCGCCTTTGTCATGTAATCCTTGGTTTTAAGTCAAGGGTTCCCATAAGCAATCCTATAGTCGTGATCAAGATCTGCGTCAGGTAAACCCACTAAAAACCCAACGAGTAACAAGTAAACCCAAACTCGTCCATCTGAGAAGTCAGATTAGAAACAGTCATGTACACCAAACCGCTCTGGTTTACTTAATGTAGACCTTAAAATGTACATCCGACCATAAGTATAAACTTTCATAGACTAGATTTAATAAAGTCCATACTGTGTTTGCATCTTTCTAATCAGGCCGCTACGTGGAGAACCATGGAGTGATACACAACATGTGGTTCAACACGTCCACCCAGGAGAAGAAGCAGTACTACATGACCCAGTTTGTTGATTCCTACTGGGACAACGGCAGCTTGCCCATCTGGATAACAGCACAGAGACAGGTGCATGGCAAGATTTATGGGCCAAACCTTAACACCGTATTGTTTTTTGTTTTATGACTTTTATTTATTTATGAAATTATTCATTTTATCAACAACCAGCAGAACATAAACAATGTCGAGCCTCCTTTTATTACCTGACTTACAGTATTTTAGTCCTATTGTACTGTGTGACTGGTAGAAAAGTACACACTTTTGTACAATTTGACACAAACCGAAATTGAATGGATTTTTAAGAGAATTAAGAAAATAAGAATGTAAATATTTGTGTTAGCGCGCAGACTTCACAACTAGGAGACCAGGGTTCAATTCCACCCTCGGCCATCTCTGTGTGGAGTTTGCATGTTCTCCCCCCGTGCATGCGTGGGTTTTCTCCGGGTACTCCGGTTTTCTCCGGGTACTCCAAAAACATGCTAGGTTAATCGGTGACTCCAAATTGTCCATAGGTATGAATGTGAGTGTGAATGGTTGTTTGTCTATATGTGCCCTGTGATTGGCTGGCAACCAGTCCAGGGTGTACCCCGCCTCTTGCCCAAAGACAGCTGGGATAGGCTGCAGCACCCCCCGCGACCATTGTGAGGATAAGCGGTAAAAAATGAATGAATGAATGAATAGCGGCAGAGGTGAGACGATAGACGAGATCTCTTACTCTTACAGTGAAAAATACTAGAAGATGATATATTGCCATCTGGGCTCACTGCTGGGAGACCCGAGTTCAATCCCACCTTCGGCCATCTCTGTGTGGAGTTTGCATGTTCTCCCTGTGGGTTTCCTCCCACATTCCAAAAACATGCTAGGTTAATTGACTACTCCAAATTGTCCATAGGTATGAATGTGAGTGTGAATGGTTGTTTGTCTATATGTGCCCTGTGATTGGCTGGCGACCAGTCCAGGGTGTACCCCGCCTCTCCAGCACCCCCCGCGACCCTTGTGAGGATAAGCGGTAAAAAATGAATGAATGAAATATTTGTGTGTCCTGTATAAAGAGTACAAATACTTCAACGACTTCAACTACTTTAACAAATAGCTCACCTCCTATTTGGCTCCATTTTGGTCCATTCCACGGTGGAGCTTGACTCTCCAATCCCTCATGCTGTGTTATCCTCTTGCAGGGTGTAAAAGCAGGCTCTCTCCATTTCCCGGGCACAGCAGCTACCTACAAAAAAGAGATAGTTAAAGTGAGGCAGGTGGAACCGCGTTTCTACGACTATTCAAACGAAAAAGAATGGAGGCGTAACATCGATAAAGTGATTGGAGAATGGTTCCACCAACAGGACCTCGACTTTGTCACCTTGTACTTTGGGGAACCAGATAAGGTCGGCCACAAGTATGGACCAGATTCCGAAGAACGCCGGAAGATGGTGCAGCAAGTGGATCGTACCGTGGGCTACATCCGGGACCAGATCTATTACCACGGTCTAGCTGACCGACTCAATATCATCATCACTGCTGACCACGGGATGACTAAAGTCTTTCGAGGGGAACAAGTTGAGGAAATCATGCTGTCGCAGATACCAGGTTTTAACTTCTGGGATATCAAGTTCCATCTGGTAGATTATGGACCTACTGGGATGCTGCTTCCGAAGACAGGGAAGTTGGAGAAGGTGTATCAAGCGCTAAAGGGAGGCCACCCTCACCTTCATGTGTATAAAAAAGAGGAAATGCCAGAAAGACTGCACTATGGTACCCACCCACGACTTCTCCCCATTATCCTCTTCGCTGATCCTGGATATGTCATCAATGGGGTGAGAAACTGCAATATTTCATATCACAGTTAAGTGGATGTTCATAGGAAAGTATTGCATGCGATATCTGTTCATTTTGGACCAGGGTTCGATTCCACCCTCGGCAATCTCTGTGTGGAGTTTGCATGTTCTCCCCGGTTTTCTCCGGGTACTCCGGTTTCCTCCCACATTCCAAAAACATGCTAGGTTAATTAGCGTGAGTAGACTCCATTACTGGCTGTCCACTCTGCCATCAAAACAACACACTAAACCTAGCTTTAGCCATGCAGTACACAGTACACAGTACACAGTACACAGTACAGTCATCCCTCGTCTATTGCGGTTCATTGATTCCAGACCGGCTGCACGGCGGACGTGTGGTTAGCGCGCCGACCTCACAGCTAGGAGACCAGGGTTCAATCCCACCCTCCCACCATGTTCTCCCCGTGCATGCGTGGGTTTTCCCCGGGTACTCCGGTTTCGTCCCACATTCCAAAAACATGCTAGGTTAATTAGCGACTCCAAATTGTCCATAGGTATGAATGTGAGTGTGAATGGTTGTTTGTCTATATGTGCCCTGTGATTGGCTGGCGACCAGTCCAGGGTGTACCCCGCCTCTTTTGTGTCCAAGAGTTAATTATTCAGTCAGGAAAACTGACAGAACTGTTGTGTATTAAAGGGGTTCTCCAATTCTTTAACTGAGGTGTAGACTTGAGTCCTGTGACTTGGACTTGAGTCTGACTGGACATACACAGTTTGGATGACTCGGGATGCACCTCGAACCAAATGATTTTACAAGTTCGATGCCTTGTACTCGTCCATGAATCTGTTCTTAACCTGCTCCAATTCCGAATTTAAAACATTTAAGGTCCTCGTTTTACAATCGCCCACATCGTTACCATTTCATCTACCACTTCTCTACCGTCCTCCCTGGTCCCTACTCAGGCTTCTTGGAAGAATTCTGGGAATGTATTGCAGACTTGGTACCCATGCAAGATTGTACTCGTTGGTAATATTGGATCGGACTCTATCCTTTCAAAAGAACTTTGAGAATGTTACCAAAACTGCATTTTTCATCTTGGCAACATGGCTAAGATACGGTCCATTCTACCCGCCCCGCTTAAAAAAGTCATCATCATGTCATACTGTTGTAATTTAGTGATTCATTGTAAAATACTACAGTACTACAGCACATTGAACAAAGTATAACAAAATAACCGTGTGGTTATGAAGTATGGGTTTGTTGCTAATGGTTAATTCTTGTTCTTTTCTGTTTTCTCCCCAAATCTTAGTTTCTTCCTTTGCAGTTTCACAAAGGAGAACACGGCTTTGACAACCAAGAGTTAGACATGAAGCCCTTCTTTAGGGCGGTGGGGCCTGACTTCAAGAAAAACCTGGTGGTTGAACCCTTTGAGACGGTCAATGTGTACTCACTGATGTGCCATCTATTGGGCATCGAACCCGAGGTCAACGATGGGCACCTAGACAACACCAAACACATGCTGGTCCCCAAGATAAACGCAGGAGGAGATCATAACGGTAAGACGTCTCGGTGGTCATGATCACCTTAACCTGTTTTCACTGTTGACGGTCTAGCTAAGCTAAACTTTCATAGACAATAACACGAGTTTAAGATTTTATTGGATTTAATCTGGATTTGTTTTGTGTATGGCCCATTATTGTCAGTACTCGTCTTTCACTGACAGAATGATGCTGGCAAGGCGGCGAAAACCTTTATCTGCGTCGAGATAAGAGTCTGCTCGTCTGGCAAATTAATACCGTTTCTAATCTCCTCATACTTGTTTCCATCTGCATCCAGGTCAAAAACCACAGACTCGGTCACAAATTGTGACGGGTTTATCAGCAGTGACTGGCTTTCTGGCACTGGTGTTTGTAGCGTTGACCTCCCACACTTTGTGGAAAAGGAGGTCAGCGGAAAAGAGGTAATTGGCTCCAAGCAGAAAACCAAATTCTAATCCAATTATCCATCTTTTGTTTGTCGGATTTGATGTATTTTTTAAAGCACTCGTAAGGTTTATGAATTTGGTACCCAATAAATACAAACATGGGTCTTTGAAGCTTCCATGTTATTTTGTGTGCACCCAAACAAAAGGTGGAGACGAATCACTTGAAATTTGACAACCGCGTTATTCCTATTCTCACTTTTTCTGGGCTGATTTCTCTTCTTTCAGGTTTAAACCGGAGTACACCGCTCAGGAGGCCACGGGCGACAAGCTAACCAGTTTTTGAGGGCTCCCAGACACGTTGGCGTTGACTGCGAGTCTATGACTTGACATATACTGTACTGGTATCAGAACTCATTCTTACCATGGAGTGAATTGGTTGGTTGGTTGGTTTGTTGCCTGTTATGTCTCGGATAAATGTTTTTCAAGTATCTCATCACTAATCAGGTTGGTTCTTTAACTCATTCAGTACCAAACTACTTTCAAGGCACACAGAATGTTGGGTTCTATGGCTATAGAAACATGGAACCTACCAGAAGAAAGATTAGACAAATAATTATTTGTTGTCATTCCAGTCATCAACAGTAGAAGGGTAGGTTTCAGCAACTTCTCAACAGAAATCTAAACAACTATACCACATCAAAATGAAAATTTGTTCCAATTTTGCTTCAGTATGCAGAAATTCTCTGGTTAGCGTGCAATATGGCGTTAGTTCAACCGTTTTTATGACAAAATGTTTTTGTTAGCATCCTATTAGCAGAGCGTCATTCACGGTTTCGTTCCTGGCTTTCTGTAACGGATTAATTGGATTTATATTCCAAACATGTTATTTGGTTAGCATCTGTTTCAGTTTGGGTCAGACATTCTGGAACAAACTAATGACGCTAACCAAGGTTCTACTATCCAGTGTATGCATGCTGTGTTTAGTGTCACAGGATCAATAGTTCCTATATTCTGCTTCGGTGTGACTTGATTGATTTGGTTCTATTGAATTATCACTTGGCAATGTCCTACCTCCATGATCCTTATCAAGCATAAAATCCGTCCTTGAATAAATCCTACCTCCATCTTGATGACAAAGTCCAGTCTTTATTGAGTCCATGCGACCAAGGTTTTCTTTTTTTTTTTTGGCCATAAGCTGTTTCCTACATAATGACAGCGCTTGAAGACAAGCAAGGAATTCTGCATTCAGGATGCATGATAACAAAAATATTCAGGCTTACCAATAACAAATAACTATTATTGACTCATTTAGATTTAATTCTACTTTGTGGACACCAGGAGGTGGTAACAACTTCAAGTTGGATTTGACAATCTGTACAGGTAGATATGTCCGTAGATAGGGAGATGTTTATTGCTGTTGGTTAGGTGGCACCACTTCAACTAGGACGAGGTAGTTGTAGGACTAGTGGGTTGTAGGACTAGTGGGTTGTAGGACTAGTGGATTGTAGGACTAGGTAGTTGTAGGACTAGTGGGTTGTAGGACTAGGTAGTTGTAGGACTAGTGGGTTGTAGGACTAGGTAGTTGTAGGACTAGTGGGTTATAGGACTAGTGAGTTGTAGGACTGGTGGTTTGTAGGACTAGGTAGTTGTAGTACTAGTGTGTTGTAGGACTAGTGGGTTGTAGGACTAGGTAGTTGTAGGACTAGTGGGTTGTAGGACTAGTGAGTTGTACGACTAGTGGGTTGTAGGACGAGGTAGTTGTAGGACTAGTGGGTTGTAGGACGAGTGGGTTGTAGGACTAGTGGGTTGTAGGACTAGTGGGTTGTAGGACTAGTGAGTTGTAGGACTAGTGGGTTGTAGGACTAGGTAGTTGTAGGACTTGTGAGTTGTACGACTAGTGGGTTGTAGGACTAGGTAGTTGTAGGACTAGTGGGTTGTAG
This sequence comes from Doryrhamphus excisus, assembly GCF_030265055.1. NCBI lineage: Eukaryota > Metazoa > Chordata > Actinopteri > Syngnathiformes > Syngnathidae > Doryrhamphus > Doryrhamphus excisus. Next base: position 5,153,999 of record NC_080487.1, on the reverse strand, counting down.
GACTAGTGGGTTGTAGGATGAGTGGGTTGTAGGACTAGTGAGTTGTAGGACTAGTGGGTTGTAGGACTAGTGGGTTGTAGGACTAGGTAGTTGTAGGACTAGTGGGTTGTAGGACTAGTGGGTTGTAGGACTAGGTAGTTGTAGGACTAGTGGGTTGTAGGACTAGGTAGTTGTAGGACTAGTGGGTTGTAGGACTAGGTAGTTGTAGGACTAGTGGGTTGTAGGACTAGTGGGTTGTAGGACTAGGTAGTTGTAGGACTAGTGGGTTGTAGGACTAGTGGGTTGTAGGAATAGGTAGTTGTAGGACTAGTGGGTTGTAGGACTAGTGGGCTGCCAGACTAGTGGGTTGTAGGAATAGGTAGTTGTAGGACTAGTGGGTTGTAGGACTAGTGGATTGTAGAATTAGTTAGACCATTTTTATAAACGTGATTACATTTAGCTCTTATCACAAGTCAATAAACCTACCTCTTTAGTGCAGCTATGACTACAATTAGCATGACAAAAGCTGTGCTATTTTACAACACATCAGGCGGGTTAAAGTTTCAGGTTTCAGTCTGGGATTATCTCCCTATATCAGCTAATTCCATCGTAAAATGATAAACGCTGGTGTTTGTGGGTCGTGCTAGCCAATATTCCTGATTAAGGAGAACAGGGCTGCTTCCATCAAAAGCCTTGATAGTTTAGAGGGGGGGGGGGCAGGTATCAAGTACATTTACACCATTAACGTATCGCGTCTGGAGAGCCTCTCCATGTGTGAGGAAGCAGAGCCAGCCTAAGAATGTCCTACACCTTCCTCTACCTTTGCGTCTTATGCCACATTGTCTGGCCACCCTGTGAAGCTGCTCCAGCACGGTCTGCAAGGAACAAGCTGCTGCTCATCTCCTTTGATGGCTTCCGTTGGGATTATGACCGGGATCTTGAAACCCCCAACCTGGATCAGATGGCCAAGGATGGCGTGAAAGCGGTCTATGTCACGCCACCCTTTCTCACCATCACCAGCCCTGCTCACTTTTCGCTGCTGACAGGTAAAACAATCTCTTAATTTCTTAATTTCTTCTTCTTCAAAAAGAATGTCCTTGTTTCATTAAGCCTCCATGCTAAGCGTATTCCTACAACGGACAGACAAACCGATTTTATGCAGTATGAGTGATATGTACGCCTAATTGCAGAACAGACGTGCTGACCAGTGCTCGCTATTTAGTTTGAGAACCAAGAAAGCAGATTCTATAACAGGGGTCTCAAACTCAATTTACCTGGGGGCCACCGGAGCTAGGTTCTGGGTGAAGCCGGGCCGCATCAGGTTTTCAAAAAACAAAAACAAAAACGCATTTATTAAAAACTGGAAAAAAATCAATAAAAAAACTATCTTCAATGCTTTTGCTTCTGCTATACCCTACACTTTTTCAGTACTTTGCTTCCGATTTTCCACACCAAATATCTTAATTTTTATTTTTCTATACACAAAATGAGATTAAAAAAAATAAATAAACAAATTAAGAATAAAGACAATAAATCAATCAATCAGTAATAAATAAGTAAAATAATAATAAAACAGCAAATAAGAAAAACGTAAGAATTTTTTTTCAGATTCAAATGTACAGTATTAACAGTTATTTAACCTTTAACATGAACATGAATGAAACTTAATAATTTGACCCAATTAGCAAGTTAGCATCGTACTCGAGCAGCGTCGTAACTTTAACAACATGTTTGATGAGATGCTTTATCTTGACGTGTATTTTGCGTTTTATTCCAAATCATTTCCTGCATTTATTTGTACCCAGCGTCATAAGCCTTTAGCTTCATTGCTAATCCAAAGCAAAACAGGGCGGGGTAACAGGGTAGGGTAACAGTATGTGTGGGGCTAAATCATGTTAATTGTGTCCGGTGTCATTTCAACATTAAACTTTGGTATCAAGGTGGGGGCCTTAAACTAGCGTCTCGCGTGCCGCATTTGGCCCGCAGGTCGCGAGTTTGAGACCCCTGTTTTATAAAGTAGGTACCTCAGAGTTCATGATGGAATCCCCTAGGCTGCACAAAACGGGGAGACCCCTGTGTCGGATCTGACTAGGGTGTTGTGGGAATATTCCACCCAGGGTAGCAGAGTAGACCAGGAAGATGGCTGTTGAAGAGAAATGTTATGCAAATGAGTTACAATTGCATTCCGCACAGTAATCCAGCATACATTAATGTTCATATTCATACTCATTTCTCTACTCCTTACCATTTATGTGTCTTGTACATCATTGTGCCTTTCTCCATGCAGGAAATTTTGTGGAGAACCACGGGGTGATCCACAATATTTGGTTCAACACAACCACTCAGGAGAAGAAACAGTACCATGCTACTCAGTTTGTTGATTCCTACTGGGACAACGGCAGCTTACCCATCTGGATAACAGCACAAAGACAGGTTGATTCCAGATAGCCTTTCTGCTTCTTCAAAGCCTCATGAAACCAGTTTGATGTTTATCTCATGAATCCCTTTGCTTTCATTAGTCAGACTCAGTAAAGCTAATAGACACCATTACTGGCTGTCCTCTCTGCCATCAAAACAACACACTAAACCTAAACAGTAGGGAAACATGCTTTAGCCATGCAGTACACAGTATACGGTACACGGTACACGGTACACGGTACACGGTACACGGTACACTGTACACAGTGCAGTCATCCCTCGTCTATTGCGGTTCATTGGTTCCAGACCGGCTGCACGGCGGACTAGTGGTTAGCGCGCAGACCTCACAGCTAGGAGACCAGGGTTCAATCCCACGTGCTGCGTGGGTTTTCTCCGGGTATTCCGGTTTCCTCCCACATTCCAAACACATGCTAGGTTAATTGTCCACTCCAAATTGTCCATAGGTATGAATGTGAGTGTGAATGGTTGTTTGTCTATATGTGCCCTGTGATTGGCTGGCCACCAGTCCAGGGTGTACCCCGCCTCTCGCCCGAAGACAGCTGGGATAGGCTCCAGCATACTCCACGACCTTGGTGAGGATAAGCAACATAGAAAATATATGGATGGATGCTTGAAAATGCTTATTTGAGGCAAAAACTATGGAATATTTTTAACATATTATTTATTTTTTATTATTATTTATTATTTAACATATTAAATACCTCGTGAGGAAAAGTGGTAGAAAATGAATGAATGAATGAATGGTTCCAGACACAACCATGATCAGTGAATTTCTGCAAAGCAGGATTTCTTATTTATAAATATTATAATAATAGATAATATAATAATAGAAAAGCTGCTTACGGTCCTCTAAATAGGCTTTTTAACATTATTAGAGCCCTACACACATGAAATAATAAATAACGGTCAAATAATAACAGATTCATGGATGAGGGCAAATAAGTAAGCATGTTTTTTTACATCCTACTCTATAGTAGGTAGAATGAGTGTACAAAATATTATGTTAGTCAAAATGGTTCCTGTTTTGGAACAAACTAAGAACTACAAAATGACTTAAGGACTGTTGTGTGTTTGAATTTCTAGGGTTTAAAAACGGGGTCGCTGCATTTCCCTGGCACGGCTGCCACTTACAGAGGAGAAACCGTAAATGTGAGGCAAGTGGAACCTCCGATCTATGATCACGGAAACGAGACAGAATGGAGGCTTAACATCGATAAAGTGATTGGAGAATGGTTCCACAAGCAGGACCTGGATTTTGTCTCCTTGTACTTCGGGGAACCAGATCTAGTCGGACACAAATATGGACCAGATTCTCCAGAATGCCAGAAAATGGTCCAGCAAGTGGATCGTACTGTGGGCTACATTCGGGATAAGATCCATCACCATGGTTTAACTGACCGACTCAATATCATTATTACTGCTGATCATGGAATGACGAGAATCTTACCTGAAGGACAAATTCAAAGGATCGTCTTGTCTAAGATCCCAGGCTTCACCTTCAATGATATCCGCTTCCAACTCTTGGATTATGGTCCTTTGGGAATGCTGCTTCCGAAAGAAGGGAAGCTGGAGAAGGTCTATCAGGCTCTGAAAAAAGGCCACCCTCACCTTCATGTGTACAAAAAGGAGGAGATTCCAGAGAGGCTGCACTACAGTTCCCATCCACGACTGCTTCCCATTATTCTATTGTCTGATCCTGGATATGTCATCAGTGGGGTGAGCGATTCTGTCCGAGGTTTAGGTTTCTAGAAGACATTCCTGAATAGAAGATCCAAAACAGTGATTACTTATCTGCTGGTACATCTCATTATCACATATGTTTCTCATACAACTTCTCGTTCCTGTCTCCATGTAGTTTTTACCACTGCAATTCAACAAAGGGGATCACGGCTTTGACAATGAGGTCATGGACATGAAAGCCTTCTTCAGAGCGGTCGGGCCCAATTTTCAGAAGAACTTGATTGTCAATCCATTTGACTTGGTCAACGTGTACCCGCTGATGTGCCATCTCCTTGGGATAAAACCAGAGCGCAACGATGGACACTTGGAGAATGTCAAACACATGCTAGTACCCACGGAGAACACAGGAAGTGGCCATGATGGTGAGTTATTAGACAGCAACAATGTAGGCCCTGTCGCAGGGAAAATGATGGAATATACCACCTATCGTATATTTATGTAGTATTACATTATTTATGTAGTATTATGTAATATTTTTGTAGTAAGAGCAAAGAAAACTTGTATGACCATTTCAATGTGAAATTTTAAATTCATAATATGAATTTGGCTGGCATTCCATTTTTTTCTAATGAACATAAAAATGTCTTTTGCAAAGTTTGGAGGAAATCCATTGAGATTTAGGGGTGCCACCTCATACATAAACTTTTGTAAAATTTCAGAAAATGTGAAATTTCTAGTCTAATTTTTTTTATTTACAACATATTGCGCAACTGCAGGATCTTGAGACACATGCTAACTCGCAAACTAGAGAGCTAGCGACCTAAACGGTACCCTTCAAGTTATTTCTTTTAACTTAAATAGCCAAAAACTTACCACTTCCACACGGATAGGGAGGATAACTATTAACAGTTATTTAACCTTTAACATGAACATTAATCAAACGTAATATTTCTTTCTGTGTACATGATACCATACAGCATCCATATCAAACTTGAGCGGGCCGCACTAACATTAAACTTTCATATCAAGGCGGGGGCCTCAAACTAGTGCCCTGCGGGCCACATTTGGCCCGCGGGCCGCATGTTTGAGACCCCTGATGTAGGACTACAGTACTACTCTCAATAAATATGAGGCATCAGTAATACTGTCTACTCTATATTACTGTTGTTGATGTTATGCTAGCTCAGCTATTAGCTAACTGTCATTAGCAAACTGTAGCTAGGTAATGTTAGCTACAGTAGAGGCAATGAGCACTAAATACCTATAAATATGACTACAAATCATTCAAATTACAAAAACAAAACCACAAACTTGCTAGTAATATGTAATAGGAGTATAAATACCAACAAAAACATAAATATCACCTTAGAGTTCTTGAGCTGCAGTCTTTGCTGACCTCAAATCTCCATGGCGACCATTGAACTGTTCACCACTTTATTCCACAAAAACAGATGTATGGTGGCACCCCTAAATAATCATGTATTGGAAAAATATTTTATATGTGTTGTTTCTACATATATTGGAACACTTTTAGTACCCAGCCATATTAAAATTCAATAATTGTGTTTTTTGATGCACCCTAATGACCATCTAAGTGTTATTTTTAGAATTATTAGAGCCGTGCAGACATGAAATTACGTCCCTACAGTCATCGAGCAAACTAATTTATTTGTTGTAAACTTAACAAACTGTTTCACCTGTTCAGCTGAGTTGAGGGCTGCCATCACATGACTCGGTACCTGATACACCACAGCAGCTGTAAAGCCGTATCTTATCATCATGGTGAAAGGTTGCAGTCTGTGCTGGTACTTACGCTGTATGTTCTGTTCTTCCTTTTAGGAGCAGAGGGCAACACTCCAATGGAGGTGCTGATAGGAGCGATATCCGTGACAGGGTTTCTCAGCCTTGTGTTCATCGTCATCGTTACCTACAACATGTGCAAAAGAAGAGAATCCTGAGGTGTTCTGGAAGTTATATTCAGGAATACTGTTGTATCTTATCTAAATGTCGCAGCACTCACATGAAAAATGTCTTTTCCTGGATTCAAAGAAAGGGTATTTATCTTGACTCCATCAGATTTGCTCTTCTCCCCCAGTGCAGTTTGTCCCAAATTTTGGGGTATCAAAGTAGTTGAGATAAGAAAAGACAAATTGAGGGAGTACTCTTTCTTGTATTGAAGATAAACATACATAAATATATGTGTCATTCATTCATTCATTCATTTTCTACCGCTTTTTCCTCACGAGAGTCGCGGGGGTGCTGGAGCCAATCCCAGCTGTCTTTTGTGCGAGAGGCGGGGTACACCCTGGACTGGTCGCCAGCCAATCAGAGGGCACATATAGACAAACAACCATTCAAACTCACATTCATACCTATGGACAATTTGGAGTCGCCAATAAACCTAGCATGTTTTTGGAATGTGGGAGGAAACCGGAGTACCCGGAGAAAACCCACGCATGCACGGAGATGGCCGAGGGTGGAATTGACTGTTATATGCATGGAACCGTTATGCACATATCCACATCTACTTTGGAATAAATGACTTTTCAGAAAGTGTGGCGTGCTTCTGTTGAAGCGTTTTGTGTTGTTTCTCATCACATATTAAGAATAAATACGTGTCTGCCACATCTCAACCAACGCAGGCAGCCAAACACTGGCATCCCCCGCCTTCCTCGTGCTCATCCAATCACCAGTCAGAACTCAGCCAAAATGCATTCAAGGTGTCATACAAAGTTGGATTTTTTACTAATTACAAATATATGCTTTTCCCCACTCGGGCTCAAAATATTCGAGCCACGACAAAGACGCTGATGAGCCACATTCGGCTCTGGAGCCATGGGTTGCTGACCCCTGGTTTAGTTGCATAACACACATGACTTACCATGTATGAAGTCAAAGACTGGTAGGTCGCATTTATTGAGTGCAGACAATCTTAACACAACATCGGTAGTATAAATTTGGTCATTAACGATTTCTTTATTTTCATGACTATTCACATTGTAGATTCTCTAAACTATGAATAAAGACACGTGAAATTATGTACTTAACTCTAAATATGTCTGTTTTTCCTCTTTTTTTGATGGTGCTGCAAACCCTCAGTGTTGTCTCTAGACTGTGATCATTTAAAATCAGTTCAAACGTCATTAACTGAAAAACACCGCCCTCTGGTGGCTGTACTTGTGAACTGTCTGAAAACAACAATGGAGGCTGAACGCGGTAGGATGTGAGTGTACAAAAAAATAGTTAAAAACGCGGGCTGTCTAGTCTAAATCTTTCACTCTGCTGGCTCGGATTTCTGGAACCACAAGTGACTACTTATACGGTGGTTAGACCAAGACGCCGGCAGGAAATACAAGGTAATGGCCGACTTAATATGCCCAACGCGTGCTTAGTTTATTTATTGTACAATGGAACATCATCGATTGCATTCTTCGTCGGACTGTTGTGATGCCGCGAACGTCGACAGTTGAGAAAATGCGCTGTGTTCAATTTGTCTGCCGTAAACAAACCCTCACTTGTCTACGACCATTTAATTGTTTTTTTTATTTACAACGTAGAATAGTCATGTTTGAAATGTTTTGGGGAACCGAAGAAATGAACTAAAAGGACATTTTGAGTGACATACGCAGACATTTTTGAAGGGGAAAATAAAAGACCGGATGTTTTACCTGTCCTTTGAAAATAAAAGCTGACTTCCTGTTTTACAGGACACTCGTTTTGAGAGGAGAAGATGCTCTCCGCCGCCTTGGTAGTCAATAAAATCGCCTAACTGTGCTGAATTATGGACACAAAGGATGTAGAAGGTGTTCCCTGTCCTGGTAGTACAAGTGAGGTTTGCTGGACTTTTCCAACGGGCCGAGGACTTCCCGGCCTTAGTTTCGGAAGTGTCCCCTCCCCCACTTCCGCTAGGAGACTAACCTCCCTCCGAACCCGGGACCTGACACTAGGGGGCGCCATAAAGAAAAAGAAGGTACTTTTCTCGTCTATTAATATAGACGTTTTAGCAACTATTAGCAATTCTGTATGTGTTCCACACCAAAAGGGTCAGGTGTGGAAATTACCACTTTTTTTTTTTTTTACTTTAGGCGAGAAGGCTGGTGACCCCATTGGACTGGTCATCTGTCAATCAAAGGGCACCTTTTGACAAATTACCATTGACTCTCATTAACACCATTTGCCAATGTAGAGTTCTCATTCAACTCATATTTATAGTAATTGGAGAAAATAATGTGATTCCAGGCTGCACTGGCGAATGAGTGGTTAGCGTGCAGGCCTCACAGACCCGAGTTCGATTCCACTCTCGGCCATCTCTGTGTGGATTTTGCATGTTCTCCCCGTGCATGCGTGGGTTTTCTCCGGGTACTCCGGTTTCCTCCCACATTCCAAAAACATGCTAGTTTAATTAGCGACTCCAAATTGTCCATAGGTATGAATGTGAGTGTGAATGGTTGTTTGTCTATATGTGCCCTGTGATTGGCTGGCCACCAGTCTAGGGTGTATACGAAGACAGCTGGGATAGGCTCCAGCAAATGAATGATGTTGTTGATGTTGAATTCTTTTAACAAGTTTGTTTTTCTGTGTTCGGAAAAAGAAAACGTATGAACCAAACATTCATGCTGTGAGGAAAAGCAAAGATGAGTAAGTAGCCGTCAGTATAAATAATAAATAATACATCCATGCGAGTATGTAGTGTGAGCCAACATCAAGTATGAGCGTTGATTGGTTGATTCCAGGCTAAAGGAAGAGATTCAAGTTGCTCCCAAAAGGAGGGCTGGGAGGAAAAGAGAGAACCGTGGAAGAAGAAAAGCAAAGCCTCAGACCATCCAGTCTCACTCCATCTTCGAACAGGGTCCTGCTGACACGTTGCGAAAATCAGGTAAATGCGTATGAAATAAGTCAACATTCAGCCATGTTGGTGGAGCGTCCGTGTGAATGTTAGCCTGGAACGTTCCTCCTCCAGGCTGGACTGCTGCTTCAGACGTGTGCGCCACCAACATCTCACCGACCTGTAAACCCGTGAAACAAGAAAGGAAAGAATCAGAAGAAGATGAAGACGAGTTGCTCAGAAAACTACAGAGGGATGATGTGAGTTAAAAGTACTCCAAATACCCTAAAACAAGGGTCTCAAACTCAATTTACTTGGGGGCCACTGGAGCTCGAGTCTGGGTGAGACTGGGCCGCATCAGGTTTTCCAAAAAAAAAAAAAAACGCATTTATTATAAACAAAAAATTTTTAAAAACTTTGCTTTGGTTCCAATTTTCTACAATAAAAGCACTGATAAAACATTCCACTGTTCTCAAATATCTTAATTTTTATTTTTCTACACAAAATAAGATGAAAAATAAACAAACAAATCAAGAATAAAGAAAATCAATCAGTAATAAATAAATATAATAATAATAATAAAACAGCAAATAATAAAAACTTAAGAAACCACATATAGTTGGTGGGTAGACAAATTATTATTTTCAGATTAAAATGAACAAAGCATTATTAGAGCCCTGTAGACATGACAAAACACGACTATAGTCACATTTATACTCTTTTTATTTACAACATATTGCGCAACTGCAGCGTCTTGAGACACATGCTAACTCGCAAACTAGAGAGCTAGCGACCTAAACGGTAGCCTTCAAGTTATTTCCTTTAAACTTAAATAGCCAAAAACTTACCACTTCCACACGGATAGGGAGGATAACTATTAACAGTTATTTAACCTTTAACATGAACATTAATCAAACGTAATAATTTTTTCTGGGTACATGATACCATACAGCATCCATATCAAACTTGCGCGGGCCGCACTAACATTAAACTTTCATATCAAGGCGGGGGCCTCAAACTAGTGTCCTGCGGGCCACATTTGGCTCGCGTGCCGCATGTTTGAGACCCATGCCCTAAAAGGAAACACATCAGGTCATCATTGATCAGCACAAGTATTATAAATGTGATCTGGATAGCATATTGATTCAAATACATAATTAACGTGTTTCCACATCCAGTTCTTATGTGATCCCAGTTTGAGGAACGACGCCAAGCGGAAACCCATCCAGTTGCCTTTGTGTGGGACCGGCACAACATGTGAGAAAACAACGTTCACGCCAACACTCGACATTGCACGCCTGGCACTTCACAAAGAGCTAAATCTTACTTCCTTATCTGGAAGCAGGTCGGGAAAAGACTCCTCTTCTCAGACCGCCGCCCGGCGGACCTCAGGGTAAAACAGTCCACAGCAGAACTGAGCAGCCATCTTTGGCAAAGAAGTTGCAGGATCTACGCCTGTCCGGCAGCGAGGATCTCTTCTTCATGCAGTTACCTGACTGTATGCCTGCCAGAACACAACAACAACAACAACAAGTTGACGGCGGTCCTGAATCCAGGTTTGGGAAGGTTGGGAAAAAGTCAGAAGACAAGAAGCCTTGGCATGGGAAAAAGCAGGTAAGTTATGAAGGGAAACCATATTTAGTCTTCATACGTATCAAGTTGTTCTCAAAGAAACCTTGACCTTTTCAGGAGTCCTCTCCTGTGACGCGCTCGCCGGTGCTGTCGGAATTCTCAGAGGGACACCTGGGTAAACTTCAAATCAGGAAGTCGGGGAAGGTGGAGCTGAAGCTGGGCGATATTGTCATGGACGTCACCGATGGAGCTGCGTTCTCGTTCCTTCAGGTAGTTGGCGATGTCGGCTCTTTTTAGCTGTTTTTGTTGGCACAGCGGTCTAGTGGCAGACCTCACAGCTAGGAGACCAGGGTTCAATTCCACTCTCGGCCATCTCTGTGTGGAGTTTGCATGTTCCCCCCGTGCATGTGTGGGTTTTCTCCGGGTACTCCGGTTTCCTCCCACATTCCAAAAACATGCTAGGTTAATTGGCGACTCCAAATTGTCCATAGGTATGAATGTGAGTGTGAATGGTTGTTTGTCTATATGTGCCCTGTGATTGGCTGGCGATCAGTCCAGGGTGTACCCTGCCTCTCGCTCGAAGACAGCTGGGATAGGCTCCAGCACCCCCGCGAATCCTGTGAGGAAAAGCGGTCCAATCATCACTATTGTTATCCCTGACGACAATTTGGTGCGCGCAGGGTTTAATTGCCATCTTTTTCATTAACATAACATTAGACATGATCCAATCCAAGCATTGGATTGTTCATTCATTCATTCATTTTCTACCGCTTTTCCTCACGAGGGTCGCGGGGGGTGCTGGAGCCTATCCCAGCTGTCTTCGGGCGAGAGGCGGGGTACACCCTGGACTGATCGCCAGCCAACCACAGGGCACATATAGACAAACAACCATTCACACTCACATTCATACCTATGGACAATTTGGAGTCGCCAATTAACCTAGCATGTTTTTGGAATGTGGGAGGAAACCGGAGTACCCGGCGAAAACCCACGCATGCACGGGGAGAACATGCAAACTCCACACAGAGATGGCCAAGGGTGGGAATTGAACCCTGGTCTCCTAGCTGTGAGGTCTGCGCGCTAACCACTAGACCGCCGTGCCCATTGGATTGTTTTATTTTGAAAAACACTTTGATATGCCCAGAAGCCTGAATTGAGTGTTTTGTCCTTGACGTTTGCAGCAACTGGTGTCAGTGAATCTGTCGGATGGCAAGAACGGACACATGATGGTGTTAGGAAACGTCCAACACAAAATGGTCTTATCTCCCAACTTTCAAACTCTCGTGGAGCAGTCTGCATCCCAACCGTCCTGATGTTGGATGACGAGCACTCTATTTCGGCAGCTTGGTGTACCGGAAATTTACATCAAATATTTGTCCAACTGTATTATAAATGTATTTTCTGTATGATTCTAATCATGTTTAATATTTTGCACATTGCTGTGCAGGGAGCCCAGATGTCATACACAGTAATTATACCCCCCAATAAAAGAATGGATCTGCAAATAATGGGGGATAGCTTCATTGAAGTAAAAGTTATACTGTACTTATATAGAAGCCAGTTTCCGCCACTGAAAGAAAACAAATATCCCAATGGTAATGCTGTCATAAAGGTGAGGTCAAAAGTGGAAATTCCGAGATAAAAAGATAATGAGTACAAACTGCACATATGAGTGCCATGTGACAATGCCAGCACGTGTCTCATTATTTGGACTTTTTTTTTTAATCGCTTACCATTGGCAGAAAGGTGCTTCCATTGTCCCCCGGATGAGGCTGCACCAAATAACGTGGAGAGACCTTCCTGTTACTTCGCTCTTGATGCATTGCTTTTGGAGAGCATTTTTTACATTTGTTAACATGGACGTTTATGTAAGAAAAACGTGTGTTTGCTTCTGTAAATGCTGACAACGCCGTGTGTGTTTCTAGGGCGTCCCAAACATTGTTAAAGCTATTTATGTACTCCCAACAGTAGAGCAACCGTTTGTTACCTTTTAATGACAGTAGTGGGTTTCTACTCTGGACTGGGTTGCCTTTTATCACTTTGAAATGAAAATATTACTGATTGGGACACCCCACATGCTTTTTTATATTTACTTTTTCACTCTCCTTGCTTGTAAGGTTCTGTGCTGTATAAATACACATTGTTCTTGTCTTTACCTCCACACGGACATCCTGGATGTCATCATGTACTCCTGTTGCAAACACTTCATCAGCTGATCAGACGTTTAAGATCATAGCCTTTAGGATTCAGTGTCATAATCTAGATAAAGGCAAAAAAAGTGACCATGGTCAGATTATTGAGCTGCATAAGCAATAATACTTCAAAGATTCTGAGGGCTATGGAACAAGAAGTTCAAGTGGTAGACGCCAAAAAATGTCACAAAGGAGACAGTCCTCAGCCCGGAAGAAGGTTGTTACTGGGACTAAGTACAGTCCATTAAGTAGCAGACGGCATCTGTGAGAGAAGGATTTTAAGAACAAAAAATTATCTTCGAAGGTCACAAAATTGCCTGTTTGGAATTTGCATGAGAGCACCAGACATGTTTATTCTCTGAGAAAAAAAATAGGGCTGTGACGGAGATGCCACCTGAGATGTTTTCCACACGGCACAGTGGAGGGGCGGCATCATGATCCTTCCATGGAAACATGGCATTTCAGGTTGTGCAGGGGCGTCCAGAGGGAGATGGCGGTGTGGGGGATGTTGCAGGGGGGCATCCCTCATGACACATGACACAATGGCCGCCTGACAAAGGACTTCTTCCAGAGGAATAAGCTCACTTTGGGACCGTCCTGCATGTTCTCATCTAAATCAAATGGAGAAGATTTGAGGATGGATGGCAAGGGAAGTTTACACAAATGACAGTGGATGCCCTCCGTGAAGACATCTTCACCACCTGGATCAACATTCCCACTAATGTGGACACACTGGCATCGAGCATGACCACAGCAGTTTTTAAGGTGAACAAGTTTTTAAGGTGGCACAGCGACTCACTGACTCCCCTTTTGAATATGTTATTTGCATATTGGGGTATTTTGGAGCTATGGTCTTAAACGTATGAGATAATGAACAGCCTTTCCCTTTAATGCCTTTTATTATCACTCCCATTTCTTCTTTTAGCATTTATAGCAAATGTAAATTTTTGCAATTTGTCTTAATATTTTAACCAAGAACTTGGAAATCATGGTATGATGTTTAAGGCCGTTTCTGATTTCATTTTCCTTCCATTCTTTCCCTTGATTGCGACTGTGGCATTGAATATTATTCATTCATTCATTCATTTTCTTCCGCTTTTTCCTCACGAGGGTCATGGGGGGTGCTGGAGCCTACCCCAGCTGTCTTCGGGCGAGAGGCGGGGTACACCCTGGACTGGTGGCCAGCCAATCACAGGGCACATATAGACAAACAACCATTCACACTCACATTCATACCTATGGACAATTTGGAGTTGCTAATTAACGTAGCATGTTTTTGGAATGTGGGAGGAAACCGGAGTACCCGGAGAAAACCCACGCATGCACGGGGAGAACATGCAAAATCCACACAGAAATGGCCGAGAGTGGAATCAAACTCGGGTCTCCTAGCTGTGAGGCCTGCACGCTAACCACTAGACCACCGTACCGCCGCATTGAATATTAGTTTCATTAATTTCCCCATTACCATAAGGCTGCATGTACGCTACGTGTTTATTCAAAGAGAAAATACACAAACGGTCACTCGGGTTATATTCTACTCTTAACAGCGACGGGATGCTAACGGGTGTGACATCAAATCATACACAAAAGTACAAAAATATAAAAAAAAAAGTAGACTTGAAAGAGTTAAAGGAAAACGGAGAAGCACGCCGCATTTGAAAAGTAATCTTCCTGTGGATGATTTGGATGGAAATGCGATGGAGAAATACTACAAACCTTACAATGCACAAGTAAAATGGTGCATCTAAACAAGCTTATGGTACAAAAATCACTCTTAAAACTAGCTGCACGTTTGATACAAAAGGGCCCTGCCTGGCTTGTTTACATCACAACCTTTTAAAGGTGAACTTCATTTGACCTTCTCCTAAACCTTGAATGTTCAACACCCCGGTGTCACCCATCAAGCCACCGGTTCTAACTCCTGGTTCAGTTGGAATTGGTATTTAATTAGTTCACATTTTGAGACCAAGGCTGCACCTAACAACTGATTAACATCACCTCGCCGCCGCCATGATTGAAACAGGATGTCAGAGCTTCGAGGGCCACCAGCAGGGAGGCTGCAAGCGTCACAAAATGTGACTTATTTTATATCACGTTATTTTGAAATGGACTATTGGTATATCGGTATAATGTACTCAGATCCACTACAAACAATAATAGCAAAGTCATATTTTCTGGAGTATTGATAATACTGGGCGGATTGGTTGTTTGATTTCATGAGTTGATGATCCATGCTAATTAGACAGTTTCGGGCTGGCATCTGCTTGAACAAATGATGTTCTGCAAAGAATGTCCCATGACCAAAAACGATCAATGAGGTTGGAGGTAGACCTTGAAAATGCAAAAAGAAACAGGAGTGAGACAAAAACTACATGCAAATACTTGTATGCAAACAAGCGACAGACTGTTCATCAGCTGATCAAAAGTTGAAGACCAGAGGGAAAAAAACATTCATTCATTCATTTCAGAAGCGGGGTACACCCTGGACTGGTCGCCAGCCAGTCACAGGGCACATATACACAAACAACCATTCACACTCACATTCATACCTATGGACAATTTGGAGTCGCCAATTAACCTAGCATGTTTTTGGAAATGTTGGAGAAAACCCACGCATGCACGGGGAGAACATGCAAACTCCACACAGAGATGGTCGAGGGTGGAATTGAACCCTGGTCTCCTAGCTGTGAGGTCTACGTGCTAACCACTCGACCGCCCGTGCTACATATCCCCAGATAATACAAATAAAATATTGAGTAGTTGTAATTTGGTCATGCTAGATGCCCGTGTGTCCAAGAGGTTAGTGGGGATGTTGATCCAGGTGCTGAAGATGGCTTCACGGAGAACATCCAATGTCTGGGACTGATGTCCATTTTTGTAAACTTGCCATCTGATGGTTATTGGAACTGCACTCTGCAGCGTCTTATCTTGTCAGACAGCCAAAGGGATGCTCCGAATACCTGACAGAAAACGACATAGAACCCACGTTCCGGCTTCCAAAGGCTGGGCTCTTCAACGTCTGATCAGCAGATGAACAGCCGATTTCACTTTAATACAAAAGAAACAAAAAGTGTCTCACTTCCATTTCTTCATTTTGCATTCCGAAGCTCTACTTTGAACCTCCTTAAGACGAAACAGCTCAAATGTCGATTCTTGTACTTTTGATGTGCACAATGGCCAAGTGTCCCAATACTTTTGTCTATGGACTGTGCATGTTAAACCCGCTTATCCTAAAGATTCTTTAGTAACTGCTTGTCACATGACTTGGTCAAAGCTCTCCAATGGACTACATGTGATGTTTTGGATGTCTACTGAACCAAGGAGGCGTTTCATTGGTTTTTGCGTGAAGTGTTTTGGTTTTTGTTCTTCCAATTCAGAGGATAAACAAAGAGAAGACATGCATCATGGGAACAGTAGTCTACAACACCTTTAACCACAGACTCCACTGATAAACCAAGATTAAGTCTTCTTTGTCTTTCTTTTTGAAGCGCTGCCTGGTGCCTTCATAGTGGTTGCCGTGGATGCGCCTTCGGCAGTGGCGGGCCTTTTCGCCTCCACTTTCTTTACCGTCTTTGACGTTTTTGCAGCTTTTTTCTTGGCCGACAAAGTCAGGTCTCTGATCAGATCTTCTCGTCCGATGTCCACCATGTGGTCCTCCCATGACTTCATCTCGTTCTTGTAACGGATTTTGTCATCCTCCGCCAACTGTATGTACACCTAAGATGGCAAACAAATACATGACCCACAGGGCCACATATTAATTTCATTTCTCAAATACGGCATCGCTACCGTAAATAATACCTAATATGGACGTGGATTCAAGGGATAAATGATAGCAATAAAACAGCAACGAATACGCAACTGTATAATTTTTTTTAACAAATATAACATTCATTCATTCATTTTCTACCGCTTATCCTCACAAGGGTTGCGGGGGGTGCTGGAACCTATCCCAGCTGTCTTCAGGTGAAGGTACACCCTGGACTGGTGGCCAGCCAATCACAGGGCACATATAGACAAACAACCATTCACACTCACATTCATACCTATGGATAATTTGGAGTCGCCAATTAACCTAGCATGTTTTTGAGATGACCGAGGGTGGCATTGAACCCTGGTCTCCTAGCTGTGAGGTCTGCACGCTAACAGGCTGTTTTTGTGATGTTCAATGTACCTGAATGCATCTGGCGTTCTTGTACTGAGAATGTGAAAGAAAGGAAGAAGGAAGTAGAGATGTGGGCTGGAGATACATACTACATATATAGTGTAGTATATAGTGTATATCTAATTGTACTGCAGTGTGTGGTCAGGTCAGAATGAAGTTCTAAAACAGTGTCAGCCTCTGAGTGACCGAGGACGCTCCACTGCGCTATGACCATACACCCGTAGGACCCAAGACAGTGCTTGCTCTCGTGCGCATGCATTAATCACGCAAAACAATTTAATGTAATTAAGGAAATAAATTTGTTACCTGCTTCTGAGTGCTGATGAGATCCCTCCAGTCGTCAAACAGAGACTTCATCTTTGCCTGACAAACAAACAATAGCATCAAACATAGAAGACTATTAGTGTATGTTATGCATTGTGAACTCACTATAAAATGGGGGTTTACAAAAACTGCTGCAAATAGGAGCTGTTTTAGATGAATCCAACAATGGTGGCAGTAAAAGCATTCATCAGAGATGAATAAGAGTCTCTTGGTGGGTGCTGAATGCTGACCTGTGTGGTGGTTCCTTTGGCTTCCTCATAATGTTCCGACATGAAGATGTTGAATGGTGAGCGGGGGCGTTTGGGCTTCCCCATGTTGGTTAACTCCTACATCACACAACATAATCTTCAATGCAGGGCGACAATCATTCTGGCTCAAATTCACAGTACATATTTTGGACCTTCACCCCCCCCCACCCCCACCCAAAGTCAGCTGGGATCGCCACGCAAAGGAATGACGGGTGAATTCCTTATTTCTAAACAGAAAATTTTGGTAAAGCATAGAAAATGTTTTTTTTGCGACCTTCTAAATACTGTTTAACATTATTAGAGCCCTCCAGACATGCAGGGCTCGACAATAACGTTGTACCGATGGCCCGGGGCAAGTTAAAACAAAATTCGGGCAAGTAAATCCAATCATTAATATTCCCGTCGGGCAAGTGCACTTTAGCATGCCGTACTGCCAAGAGTTTTTTTTAAAGCGGTTCTTGTTGGGTGTTGGTAAAACACGGACTGCGTAATTCCGGTGGTAATTTGCAAACCAATCCTTGCAAATCTTGAAATGGACCAATCAGAATCGTTTATTTAGACCGCGGTCCGTAATCCACAATCCGCGTTTTACCCACACCCGTTCTTGTTCGCGATCAACCAATCAGCGATCGTTTTACTAGGAAAACATCTATCATGGCGTCCCTGCCAACATCGTCTAATTCTTCAACAACTTCTGAAGGAAAACACCAAAAAGTGATGAAACAGTGCCTCCTAAACAAGTATTTTATTAGCGGCAGCAAATCAAATGATGGCAAAGGTGAGTGAATCACATTGCTGTGACAATTTGAAGTGGTCACAATGAAACACCACCCATTAGATCCAATACCAAGTGCTGATTTTGCACAAGCTACAAAATCTAGCGGTTTCATTTCTCTGTGTATTTTTCTCACCTTTGCTTCACAAATTATTGTTTGACTATTGAGCATTTTTTCTGAGCATTTCTTTCTAAAAACACTTTACTAGTACACAAATGTGTCAAATGTTTCATTGAGGTGTACAACTTAAATAAATATCACTGCTTACTACGACTACCATGTGTAAGGTAGCATGGCTTGCCATGTTAACATACATCTCCACAAATTTTCAGACATTCCTCCAAATACAATGCATCAGTACTATTATCTGATGAATTATCAGCATATATTGATATATGATATCATTATGGCAGTCTTTTCATTTTACATGGGGCAAGTTCGGGCAAGTAGTTCTCACCTTAAGGATTCCCCATGGGCAAGTAATTTTTGTTTTTAACGTAGAGCCCTGACATGAAATAACACCCCTATAGTCACTTTTATACTATATATATATATTAAGCCACAGCTGCATGAGTACTTATGTGTTAAGTTATTATTATGATTAATAAGCCGCATCGGTTCGGACGCCTCCCTGGTGAGGTGTTCCGGGCATGGCCAGTAGGGAAAAGGCCCCGGGGCAGACCTAGGACACGCTGGAGGGATTATGTCTCACAGCTGGCCTGGGAACACCTTGGTGTCCTCCCGGTGGAGCTGGAGGAGGTGGCCGGGGACCAGAGAGTCTGGGCTTCCGTACTGAGACTGCTGCCCCTGCGACCTGGACCCGGATAAGCGGAGGAAAATGGATGGATGGAAGTCCCATCATTTCAAACATCACCCCTCACTCTCAGGCGTTTTTTTAAAATTAATTAATAAATGATCGCCATTTCCTGGTTGAACTTGTGTGTGCGTGCATGAAGACCATGGGACTGTTCCTGTTTCTTTCTTTCAAAACCACAGACCTGGAGAACTTTGAAGCGCTCGGCTTGCTTACCCGCTTCTTGCGGATGGCTTTCCTCTTGGCCCTCCTCTGCCTCTTCTCTGTGACCTGTTGCTGGACCTCTGCAGGGGTCAGCTGGGCCTGGTAATGCTCCAGATCAATCTTAAACTGTTCCTGCTCCCGTTGAAAGGCATCTTCAAATGGCTGTCAAGAAGAGACACCACACATACTCATTTATTTCTGCTTATTTTATGGTCAGTAGGAAAAATGTTTACATATTTAAACCAGTCGGAGGGCAAACAGCATTGAGGAAGAAATACCTGTTTCTGCTCTGGGGTCATCGCTCTCCATGCCTGGGCAATTTTACTGACCATAACTACTTGTTTTAATTCTGAAGGAGAGAGAATTAGTATCAGTTTGATCCGCAATTCTCAGTGGAAGCTGCAGTGACACAAAATACCCACAAATGTCCTACATGACCTTAGTGTGTTTTCAAATGTTGCACCTTACCTGGGTTCTGTCTTGCCATTAGCGGCTTCTGCTGCATGACATATCTCATGTATCCATTGAGAGGCCTCTTTGGGGGGCCGCCGGCTTGGGTGCACAGGCATTTTACCGGGTTGCTGTACGCAGCTTGGACCACTCTGGCACATCAAAAATGCAAATAGTATATGATTAGGTAAGGAAACTAAACAAGGGGATT
Organism: Doryrhamphus excisus; assembly: GCF_030265055.1. Lineage (NCBI taxonomy): Eukaryota > Metazoa > Chordata > Actinopteri > Syngnathiformes > Syngnathidae > Doryrhamphus > Doryrhamphus excisus. The sequence goes on along the minus strand of NC_080487.1, from coordinate 5,134,120 downwards.
TATTGGTGATTGAAGCGACATGGATTGCACTACCTGGCAGCAACCACTAGTAGTGCTGTTGGGTCGATCTCAACTACTTCTATAATCTGATCTTACCGTTGTTTTTGGTATTCGCATCATTTTTCTTTTGCATGATAATTGTACACAAAATTATTGTTTTAGTTCCTCGCACTTATGGCGTAAAATATGATTCATGGCCACACTGTAATTACACACCATGATAACTTTCTTATATACTCTAATACCTATGCAAAGTATATTTACACGTTTTCACCAAGCACCAAAACACCAAATATGAAGATTTTCTTTTTTGTCGCCACTCGTAGTAGTACTACTTCTACTACCGACTGACGTAGTAAGTTGAAGTAAATAGCTACCTTGCCAGAGTGCTTGTGCATGTGAAGACACTGAAGGACTTCGCCAAAAGGCTAACACTTGCTGTCACGAAGCTCAACGGAGCCATGCCGGCGTTGCTTATACGTTAACCGAAGAGAAAATAATCAAACAAAATAAGCCGTACGGTGCAAAAATATCACAAGGTTAGTATTTGCATGCATGCATGAGTTATCATTCAGTCCTACTAGCGGTGGACACGCAGATAGAGCTTCAGCAAAAGGCGCCTTCACCCTCCACCGGTGGATTGTGGGTAACAACTCTTCTTCTACTGTCATTGTCCGTGGCGAGCAATGTTGTGGTGAATTACCGCTATCTACAGGAATAAAGGAGTATTGCAACACCAGCGGATAAAACATACTTGTAGTAGGGACTACACTGAGCAGTTAAATAAATAAGAAATAATAAAAAAATAAAAAAAAATATATATAAAATAAACCAATTAAATAAGAATAAATAAGAATATGCTGAAAATGTTCTAAATTGGCATATACACTACCTCCAAGGAGAAATCAGGTGATCAGTCCTCACGAGTTCATATAGAGCAATAACTCACGAGATGACACGATGCACGAGATTGGGTCCACAAGACGAGACGAACTCTTTACATTCATAAGTAAAAATCCCAAATATGATGAAAAACAATGTTTAATCAACTAAAAAAAAAATCAGGTGCATTTCAAAATGTTTATTGTCCCAAAAATTAACATTCCAAGACATTATTGAAAACATTTTTCAGACCAAATAAACCATTGTTATGATAATACATATAATAAATAACATATATACATACATAACACAATAATATTGTCTTTGTCTATTCATGTCAGGGTTATCCAGGTGTATCAACAGAAAATATGAAAAAGTCAACATGAGAAAGAGTTGAGCCGACACACACACTAACTTCTACCGTTGCATCCGCATCTGCGACACCTTGATGCATGTGTGTCGGCTACCATGGGGCCTCAGTGATGCTATGATTTGGTGATTGGCAGGTCAAGGAAGCAAACAAGTACTATCCATTTCCTGGTGCAAGAGGCTATACTTGCAGAAAGTCAACATTCGGTCCACCAAGTCCACACCACCCATGTTGGTGGTGTACTCTGCAATGGCCTGTGGACTTGACACCTGGACAAAGAATTAGCATAATAGCTCCTTTTTAATAAGAAGTACACTCACTTTTCCTCTTCCCATAAAAAGTGCATCCCATAAGATGTCCAAATGTCCTCCATGGAGCACACAGGGAATTAATTAACTTCTATGCCGTGGGTAGGAGATATTCAGGTCTACAAATGGCCTCCAGAGTGGACAAATACTGGAAGTCAGAAGGAACATATACACCATCCTATGTGAAGATTACTCTTTGGATCAAAGGTCAAAGGTCTGCCCAAGATTGTTTGCTCCTTCTAGCGTGAGAGTACTTCAGGAAACACACCCATAAATGTAAAATAGAACCCCCGATAAATGAGAAGACAACAGTAAACATCAGTTTGTTTGTAGTTGTCATTTGAATATTTGAATATTTCCATTAGGAATATTTGGCCACATCATAATTGTCAACAATAAGAGAGTGTAGGAAATAAAATACTAGTTTTACTAAATCAAATCAAATCAACTTTATTTGTATAGCACTTTTCCTGCAAAGAAATGCAACACAAAGTGCTTTACAGAATTAAACAATTTCCATAATTAAAAGGAAAAAACAATGAAGCAAAAAGAAAGCCCCTCCTTCCCACCCTCCATACTAGACCCACACACACACACACACACACACACACACACAAGCACACAATCACACACAGTAGGGAGACATGGCATGGCACTGAGGAACAAGGAAACGCCACCTTTGGGGCCGTCCAAACTGGGAGGAGCTGCAGGCCGTGCCATCGGAGGACCAGCACCCGGGCCTCCCCGACTCCGATAGACGGGCGGACCCCCACATTAAAGGGAGGAACCCCCAGCCGGCCGTGTCGAAGGGACCCAAGGATGGCACCCCCTCAGCAGACCCGAACAGCCCCCAGTGTGGAGGACCCCCCCTGAGGAAACACTGGAGTTAGAAGCTGAAGACTAAGAGCATAAAATAGGACTAACAAGATAAAAACAAAACACTGGAAATAAAAGCTGAAGACTAAGAGCAAAAAATATGACTAAAAAGATAAAAAACAAAACACTGGAGTTAAAAGCTGAAGACTAAGAGCATAAAATAGGACTAAAAAGATAAAAACAAAACACTGGAGTTAAAAGCTGAAGACCAAGAGCATAAAATCGGACTAAAAAGATAAAAACATAACACTGGAGTTAAAAGCTGAAGACTAAGAGCATAAAATCGGACTAAACAGATAAAAACATAAGAAAACCTTAAAAATATTAGTTAAAAGCCTGATTAAAAAGGTGCGTCTTTAATCTTTTTTTTTTAAACTAGTGACTTCTGTTTTGCAAACTTTGTAAACTTTGCCACAGAACCAAAGCAAAACAAGCCAATAAAGAAATTCCCGATGGACTTGAATCAATCACCAAGTTTAAGGCTTTCACGTGCTTTTTATTCAGGATAAACTGCTCACCTGAAACCTGAACGTTACTGTAAAATGCATCATATGACCGTTTGATCACATGACAAAGTTTCCTCCGTCCGCTCATTCCGATTGGGTAACTTGGTTATAAAACGACAACCAGGAACTCTTCTGATTGGCTAGCAGATCACCTAGAACGCAACGCTTCCTGGTCAACTACAAATGGAACAATCAGTCTTGTTTTAAACCTGAGCTGCGGTGGGAAAAGCCGTCCTGAGGGCTCGAGATGTTGCCTTCAAGTGATCGCAGCCTGGCTGTGGTGGTCTTGCTTTGTCTGTGCGCAACAACTGCGACGTGCACGTTTTCCACTCTCAACCATCTCAAGCCGCAAACCAGCGACAAGACGCAGGGCAGAGCCGTGATCGCTTTGCTGAGACGCCTGCTCGGGAACAGATCGACGGAGTTCATAGTCGTCGTCAACAGGAACCTTTCCAACGACAGCCTGGACGTGTGCGAGCTCAGGTCCACCAAAAACAACAAGGTCGTCGCCACCGGTAACACCGGAGTAGCGGTGGCCTCAGGGATTTATAACTACTTGAAATACTTCTGTAACTGTCACGTTTCCTGGTCCGGTGACCAGCTGGATCTACCTCGTCCCCTGCCGAAGCTGTCCGGTGTCCTCCGCATCAACACCCAGCACAGGTCGGTGACCCCCCCGGCGTCTGCGCACGCACTCACACGCCTGGGTTATTATTGTATGCTATGACACGGTACCACGTGATTGTTAGGTAGTACTTTAGGAGTATACTGAGCAATATTTCATCTTCTTCCTTGGGATATACCAAGGGTGTCCAACCTGTGGTCCGCATGACACATCATAACAATATCATTTAACTATTTAAGTTGGACAATCTGCAGTCATTCTATGAATAAAGTCAAAAAGAAAAAGATGAAAAGTTGGAATTAAAAAAAACTTTATTAAGTCGTAATATGAGAAACGGAAATGGTTGTTTGTCTATATGTGCCCTGTGATTGGCTGGCCACCAGTCCAGTGTGTACCCGACCTCTCGCCCAAAGACAGCTGGGATAGGCTCCAGCACCCCCGCAACCTTCGTGAGGTTAAGCGGTAGAAAAATAATGAATGAATAAAATGGGAATAAAGTCGAAAAATAATAGCAAAAAGTCGTATTCTAACGAGAGGAAAGGTTTTGTGAAATATGAAGACAAACTTGCAATATTATGAGAAGCATTTTAGGAGCATACAGTTGAAATTTAAAGAGAAAATGTGTTTCTTTGTTTAAAGTCATAATACCATAAGAAAATGAAGTTGTAATTAGGCTGGGGGGGTCAAAACATGATAAGACCAAAATTGACAGACATTACCGTATTTTCTGTTGGCTGTTCCTGCGACTTATAAATGAAAAAACTGTTTATGTTCCATAAACACTGGACACCTTTTCTGTTCATGTTTATTTTTTTTGTGTAGCTGAATAAACATTGTGTTCGCATATCTTACACTTATTCAGCCTGTTCTCTATTCTTTTATTATTAGAATTTTTGCCTTCCAAGAGGACGTAATGTCTGTTTTGGTCAAGTAGTTTGTCAAATAACTTACCAAAAAATTACAAAAAATGCCACTTATCTTCCAGTATGACTTATGTATGTTTTTTTCTACCTTATTATGCATTTTTGGCCTTGTGCGACTTATACTCCGGAGCGACTTATAGTCCAGAAAATCCGGTATTTCAGAATAAAGTAGAAATACTTGAATATAACAAGAAAAAAGAGCCAAGCTGATACTTGATCATGTATACAGTATCTGTACTGTACTGTACTGTATTCATGTATCATAAGGCTGAAATGCAGCATTTTCATTTTTCAGTATGTGGCCCTCGCTGGGAGACAGTTTGGGTACTGCGGTGTATACTATATTGCACAGTATTCCAAGTGGAATATCGGATCATGTGGTCTTAATTAGTGCTCCACTTGTAAAGCCAACACAACCTGTTGAGGGTCAGGGAGCCTATCCCAGTGGACTTTGGCAGAGACCGTTAAGGCGACGTCAAGGTGCGTGTTTATGAAATTCCGAGTAGCCTGAGTCCTTCCCACCACCCATCGGAAACTGAGGCAAGATTCAAACATCAAGCCGCTGATACGGTTTCAGTTCACGTTCCATGTGCTGCGACATCCGAGGAGTCTCGGTCCCCGCCTGTGGCATCTCGGCACATCCAATCCATGAGCGCTCGACAAATGGAGCATTGTAACGCATGACGTTTCATTGTTTACTGGGGGCACGATGAACACTTGCGGTGCTTTTGATTGGCGCATTTCTGTCAATGAACTGTTGTGAATTAGAGCCGCATCAGCTCACTCCAGCTATGCCATGTGTGCAGACTGAAAAAGCCATGTGAAGCATGGCCAAGCGTGGCGCCCTTTTCCCATGACTATATAAGAAGTAACAAATCCAAAACACGCCATTGTTTCCCCCTACTGTCCATGTTTGCACAAACGCACCCAAACACCAGCCCCCTTGTTTGTCACTTAACACGACATGTCATGTGTCCAGGTTCCGCTACTACCAGAACGTATGCACTGTGAGCTACTCCTCCGTGTGGTGGGACTGGCCAAGATGGGAGAGGGAGATCGACTGGATGGCGCTGAATGGAATCAATCTTCCTCTGGCTTTTACTGGCCAAGAGGCGCTGTGGCAAGAGGTAGGAGCAGAAACCAAAAACCTCACTAAAAAACATACCGCCCTCTCGGCACCCTTGGGGCAAAAACTTGGCCTACAGACAAACTGCTGTGAAATTATCATTAGGGGTGGGGCATACCTTGGTATGAAGAGCCTTCTAGACATAAAATAACACCCCTATAGTCAGCTTTACACTCTTATTAACCCAATATAGTAGACATGACATGACATGGAAAACCCTTTTTTATGACCTTTCACTTTTTACGCAGTATAGTAGACGTAATAAGAAAAAACAAGACATAAAACCGACCTTCTAAATGTGTTTAGTAATATTATTAGAGCCTTCTAGACAGAAAATAACACCCCTATAGTCATCTTTACACTCTTATTACCCAATATAGTAGACATGACATAGAAAACCTGTTTTTATGACCTTTCACTTTTTACGCAGTATAGTAGACATAATAAGAAAAAATAAATCCGACCTTTTAAATGTTTTGTAATATTATTAGAGCCTTCTAGACATAAAATAACACCCCTATAGTCAGCTTTACACTCTTATTAACCCAATATAGTAGACATGACATGACATGGAAAACCCTTTTTTATGACCTTTCACTTTTTACGCAGTATAGTAGACGTAATAAGAAAAAATAAGACATAAAACCGACCTTCTAAATGTGTTTTGTAATATTATTAGAGCCTTCTAGACAGAAAATAACACCCCTATAGTCATCTTTACACTCTTATTACTCAATATAATATTAATTACTATTAGTCCTACATTTATTTTATCAACATATTTAGATTTTTGTAAGGGTTTTAATGACTTAAACAATGTTCACATGTCAATGTTAGCATGCAAACACCTAAGTGCCAAATACCAAAAATAAAATTATATTAGCATGTTACCATTAGCATATTAACATATGAATAACGCTTAGTGTCTGCTTAAGTTCATATTCGTGAAAATTGAAAATAGCAAAAAATGCTAGTATATTCATGTTGGCATGCTAGCAATGCTTCTTCTTTCTCTTTTGGCTTTCCCCTTCAGGGGTCGCCACAGCAAATCAAATCATGCTAGCAATGCTAATACACTAATATCTAGCATAATAGTGTCTGTCTATGAAATTGGCTTGAAATGCTACTAGGCTTATGTTAGCAATGCTAACAATGTTAACATGCTAATGTAAGAACACCTTGCATGGTAGTGGTAAGTCTTATTATATACTGTACATATATACTGTCTATATACTGTATGTGTTTACCCATGAAAATAGCACAAAATGCTAGTATGCTAACATGCAACACATATAGCGTGATAGTGCAGTATACTGGGATCACCCCAATAATTGAAAAACCCATTCTGAACTTTTGAAGTTAATTTGAAGACAAAGAGACAAACAATCAATGGCAAAGCATAACTGATATGAAGTGAAGAAACCTACTTACAGTGGATGAATGGTTCCAGCTAAGATCCTGCACAGAACCCTCAAGTTCCAGGGCCTGGGGACCAGAGATGCTGCAAGAAAACAATGCTCATTATTACTTTTGGTAGTGTGATTGTTACTTTGTTGAAGCTGTCAACAAATGATCCAATCATGTGTACCTACTGTATATGTCTTTCTTTCTTCCTGTCAGGTTTACCGTGCCCTTGGTTTAAACCAGTCAGAAATTGAGGAGTTCTTCTCCGGACCAGCGTTTCTTGCATGGAACCGAATGGGGAACATGTTCAAGTTCGGGGGACCTCTGCCCCAGTCCTGGCATGTGAATCAGCTCTACCTCCAAGTACTGTCACCTACATACAATTATTCAACACTTTTCCAAGTACACGTGTGTTCAAAGTTAGCACATATAATATTACATGTGAATACATTTTTGGAAAATAGGCCATGCAATGAACATTTGTATATTTGTAAAATAAATACGATTTAAGTTTAAAATTGTCACTCTACAGCAGTGGTCCCCAAACTAAGGCCCGGGGGCCGGACACGGCCCACTTCCACATTTGACCCGGCACCCTGAACAATAAAGCATGTACATTTTTCTGTCATAGAACTGGAAATGGTAACCTATTGTGATGTGACTACAACCACACTTTGCCCCAGTCATAGAACATAAACAAACAAACTACCCTGACCCTGGCCCCCCTTCAGAGGAGGGAAAAGTCATGTGGCCCTCACTGGAAAAAGTTTGGGGACCCCTGCTCTACAGTCAATAAATAAATGGCTGTGCAAAGTTGCTCCCATAGTTTGATTATGTAGTTGGTCATATTACCATGAATTTACCAGAGTTTTCTTTGGACAGTTCAACATTTTGGAGCGAATGAGATCTTTTGGCATGATCCCAGTGCTGCCAGCCTTCTCTGGGAACATCCCTGCGGGAATCCTCAGGTAAACAAAAATGTGGACACATGCTTTACAAAGTTAAATAACTGCCGGGTGTTGGTTGGTTGGTTATGTTATCACTGGTATGATCACCGGTATCACTGTGCAGTAGTATGTATTTTTTTGCCTACATTAAGTTGTTCAATTCCGGGCATTTTGAAAAAGATGATTTTGACTGATTTTTCAAGGCTTATAGAATATTGTGTTCTCTGGCTATATAAAGACGGAACCCACCAAAATCCTACCTTTTTTTTAACCTGTTTTCTGTAGGTAAGTTTAAGGAAAATATCAGTTCCCAACTAAAAAGGGGAGAAAACCATCTTTTTGTGAAAAGATACATGTCAAGAATAACTTTGTACACTGCTATACCAGTGTGTTCTTAGATGCAAAACTCCATGCCGAGCACTGCTGCCACATTTTGGATGTTTTCATGACAGTGACATCCATTAGTGTGCGGTTGCATCATCAGCTCTTCTTGCCTGCCTGTAAAAGACATGCAGTATAAATACATCCAGAAGTTGGGCTTCTAAAAAGTATAAAAGTCTTTGGTGTGAGTGAGCATTTTCAAGCATTCAAATGGCTAAATGAAGTATAATAATACTACTATAAGGCACCCGGAAGGTAGTCTTCTTTGTGGGCTGTAGTTGAATATAATACTTGAATATTGCACAATATAATAGCTGTATTTGTACCGATTGTCAGGTCGTCTGCCAAATAGTACCTGAAGATGAGTAATCTTCAAAATAACAGCTCCAGGCGAGTCATTGCTTGACAAAATAAACCTCATTTAGATTGCCTGACTCACGCAGATCTGCCTTTATGTTATTTATGTAACCACACAGCCCCCCAGGACAGTGGAAAATGAATATGGGGTGGTATTTAATGCTATATGATAGTATTGAGTAGCGTAAAGGTGACTGTAGTGATGTTATTTCATGTCTGATAATGTTAAAAGTTGTATTTAGAAGGCTTTAAACAGGTTTGTAATCTGCAGGGGATCAATGAATTATAAAAGGTGTACTTTTGATGAGAACATTTTTGATAATATGGTTGCCTTTCCTTGTTATTCCTTGGTAGCTTCACTGCAGTGATGGTTGTACATTGCAGGTTGTATCCAGAAGCCAATGTAACACGGCTGGGACCCTGGGCTCACTTCAACTGCAGTTTCTCATGCTCCTACATCCTGGATCCCCGGGACCCTCTTTTCCTCCAGATTGGATCTCTCTACCTGTCCCAGGTGGTAAAGCAATTTGGCACAGATCACATCTACAACACCGACACCTTCAACGAGATGACTCCGCCTTCCTCAGACGCTGCCTACCTGTCGGCAGTCAGTAAGTCTGTCTTTGCCTCCATGACTGCAGGTGAGCTTTTTTTTTGTTTTCTTACATTTTGTAAATTGTGTGTATTTTGTGGTTATTTGGTTACAGACTCTGATATTTCAATTTTCGCAAAGTAGGATTCAGTATTATGTAAATACAATATTTTTGTAGTGATGTTTATGACTTTCTATAAAGGTTTTTTTAACATTAACATTTTAATAGAGCCCCGTAGACATGAAATAACACCCCTATAGTCACCTTTACACTCTTATTGCCCAATATAGCAGACATGATATGACATAGAAAACCTGTTTTTATGACCTTTCACTTTTTACGCAGTATAGTAGACGTAATAAGAAAAAATAAGACATAAAACCGACCTTCTAAATGTGTTTTGTAATATTATTAGAGCCTTCTAGACATAAAATAACACCCCTATAGTAAGCTTTACATTCTTATTACCCAATATAGTAGACATGATATGACATAGAAAACTTGTTTTAATGACCTTTCACTTTTTACGCAGTATAGTAGACGTAATAAGAAAAAATAAGACATAAAACCGACCTTCTAAATGCGTTTTGTAATATTATTAGAGCCTTCTAGACAGAAAATAACACCCCTATAGTCATCTTTACACTCTTATTACCCAATATAGTAGACATGGCATGACAAAGAAAACCTGTTTTTATGACCTTTCACTTTTTACGCAGTATAGTAGACGTAATAAGAAAAAATAAGACATAAAACCGACCATCTAGATGTGTTTTGTAATATTAGAGCCTTTTAGACATAAAATAACACCCCTATAGTCATCTTTACACTCTTATTACCCAATATAGTAGACATGATATGACATAGAAAACCTGTTTTAATGACCTTTCACTTTTTACGCAGTATAGTAGACGTAATAAGAAAAAATAAGACATAAAACCGACCTTGTAAATGTGTTTTGTAATATTATTAGAGCATTCTAGACATAAAGTAACACCCCTATAGTCAGCTTTACATTCTTATTACCCAATATAGTAGACATCATAAGAGAAAGAAACACATTAAGCCTGTTTACGACATTCTAGGGGTTTTTTAACATTATTAGAGGGGCCGCTAATGATCACCAATGGCCCCCTAGCAGTAGAAGCAGGTAACCATTGGGATAGCATTGTAGCGCTTGTCTGAACTGAAGTGAAAGCCCACCTTTTTTGCAAGCTTGAAACTATTTCATTGGTTGTTATTTTCAAGAGAAATAATTGCCCCAGTTTGGGGACCCACAAATGACCTATTGTGTTTCAAAGCTTTAGCCCCCATCAAGCTCCCAACTGAGTTCAATATTTGAGCCATGTTCTAGAAAGGTCCCTTTCTTGTCCCTCTAACATGTGTTTTTTTTTTTCTCCCCCTTCCCTAGTTGATCCTCAGGCAATTTGGCTGATGCAGGGATGGTTGTTTTTCAGTGATGCAGCTTTCTGGAAGCCTGCCCAGATTCAGGCCCTACTACATGGGGTGCCCCTTGGACGGATGATCGTGCTAGATTTGTTTGCAGAAACGGAGCCAATTTTCTCCTACACTGAATCTTTCTACGGGCAGCCTTTCATCTGGTGCATGCTGCAAAACTTTGGTGGCAACAGCGGCCTTTTTGGCACGGTGGAGAGTATCAACTCGGGGCCTTTCAAAGCCTTGCACTTCCCCAACTCCACCATGGTGGGGATCGGCATGACGCCGGAGGGTATTGAGCAGAATCCCGTCATGTTCGAGTTGATGAGCGAACTGGCTTGGCGCAAAGAGCCGGTCAACCTGGCGAAGTGGGCGTCTCTGTATGCTGTACGTCGTTACGGCTCGACGCAAGACGGGTTGATTTCCGCGTGGAGACTCCTGTTTTCCAGCGTCTACAACTGCACGATACCGCACTACCGGAATCACAACCACAATCCATTGGTGCACAGGCCTTCTCTTCACATGAACACCGACCTTTGGTACGATCCAGAAGACTTGCTCAAAGCATGGAAACTCATCATGGAGGCGTCACCTTCTCTCATGTCCAAGGAGACCTTCAGGTATGATCTTGTGGACGTGACTCGGCAGATCTTGGAAGTTCTAACATCGTCCTTCTACCTGGACATCACAGATGCCTTTCGTAAACAGAAGTTGCCAGAACTGCTAATTACAGGCGGGGTCCTCATTTACGACCTTTTGCCAGAGCTTAATCGTTTGCTTTGTAGCGATCGCAACTTCCTGTTGGGAACGTGGCTGGAGCGTGCTATGTCGTTAGCTATTGATGACAAGGAGGCGCAGCTCTACGACATGAACGCCAGGAACCAGCTCACTCTGTGGGGCCCCAGTGGAGAGATCCAGGACTATGCCAGCAAAGAGTGGGGCGGCCTCATGGAAGACTACTACGCCCAGCGATGGGGGCTGTTTGTCCAAACACTTGTGGAGTGTCTGGACAGCGGGCAGCCGTTTAAGCAGGACACTTTCAACCAGGCTGTTTTCCAAATCGAGAAGGGATTCATTTACAATGGACGCAAGTATTCCACTAAGCCCCAGGGCGATACGTACGAGATCGCCCGTAGGATCTTCCTGAAGTACTATCCACAGGCCTTGAAAACCTTGAACAGACCATCATGATTAGCAGATTTTTAGAAATTTTAATAAATATGTGACCGCTGCAAGAACAATATTCATTCTATTGGGAATAAGTATGAAGGGAATCATGTTTTTGTCAAGTTTAACTCTTTCTGGGAATGTTTTAAAGGCAGAGGCAAATCCTTGTGAATAGGCTTCCTCTTCTGGACGTATCTGTATTTTTCATTTCATCCATCCAGCCATCTTCTTCTGCTTATCCAAGGTCGGACTGTGAGGGCATCAGCCTAAGCGAGGAAGTCCAGACTTCCCTCTCGCCGGCTACTTTGTTCAGCTCCCAAAGCATTCCCAGTTGACAGACAGTCTCTCTAATGTGTTCTGGGTCTTCCCCAAGGCTTCCTACTGGTCTACCAGTCAGCCATGCCTCGGGCACCTGTACTTGTACTTGTCACCTTATCTCTAAGGGAGAGCCCAGTCAAACTCATTTTGGCCGCTTGTACAGTAAACCTCGGATATATCGGACTCGGATATATCGGAAATTCACTCACAACGGACAGATAAAAAAGAACCGATTTTTCTGTAATGCATTTCCAATAAAAATTCATTGCATATATCGGATTTTTTATAACGGATTTCGCCTATTTCGGACAAAATCTCCCGTCCCGTTCCAATGCATTTCCGTTAAATTTCCCTCGCATATATCGGATGGCCGCATCGTGGCGCTCCGATTCGCCGAATCGTGACAGAACGCTATACGACGTCATTTGCAGTGTTTGCAGCGTTGCCTGCGCGTCCAGGTACATTGGAAACATAGTCAAGGAAGTGCCTTTTTATAACGGATAAAATCCGATTTACGCATATACCGGATATAAATCTGATATATGCGTAAAACGGACATTTTCCGGTATACGCATATAACGGATTTCGCTTATATCGGACAAAACCAGTGGGAACAATTGAATCCGATATATCCGAGGTTTACTGTACCTGCGATCTTGTGTTTTTGGTCACTACCAAAATCTCATGACCGTAGGTGAGTGTAGGAACGTCGATTGGCTCAGCTTCCTATGCTTCCGATGCAGCGTTCAAGTAACTGCAGACGCCGCACCAATCAGTTTGTACATCGTGAACATGACGCTGAGGTACTTAGACTTGTCATTTCACTCGACTCTTTCTTGGAGTGTTTTTAAACGCAGAAGCAAAACAGATCCTTTGCTGCCTCGTCTGTGCAGTTTTCATTCAAGACATTTCGAAGGATAGAATAGAATAGAATGTTGTCATTGCACTAACTACAAAGAGATTCAAAAAGGCCTGTTTCAGTGTATATACAGTATAAATACTAAATAATAAAACACACTAAAAATAGATTACATACGTACATTGATGACTACAGTCATCTTTGGCTGTACAGCATTTTTATGCTTGTTTTGAAAGAAAATGTTTTTAACCGTGGGATAGACACTCTGCGTCTTAAGGATTTTTTTAACCTTGGCAAGCTCAAGTGGACTGAGGTGGGAGGCAAGGTTCATTCCACAGATGTTTGCCGTGCACTACCTGACACGCTGCACAAACAGTCAGCCAATATTCCCTTTTTTAGATTCCTATGCTGAAAAATGTTTTAATGTATTACATTTTCATTGTGGGCCTACATTATACAGTAAACCTCGGATATATGTATCGGACTCGGATATATCGGAAATTCGCTCACAACGGACAGATAAAAAAGAACCGATTTTTCTGTAATGCATTTCCAATAAAAATTCATTGCATATATCGGATTTTTTATAACGGATTTCGCCTATTTCGGACAAAATCTCCAGTCCCGTTCCAATGCATTTCCATTAAATTTCCCTCGCATATATCGGATGGCCGCATCGTTATGCTAATCTTGTTGATGTCACTGGCTATTGTCTTTCTCCTGGCTCCAGATTTAGGACAAATATAAAAGTGAGTGACGTCAATAATACTAGCACAGCAGTGAATGAGATCTTAACCTCACTATTGGAAATAACGTAGGCCTGACGGGCGTAACAGGGCCTAGCTTAATTAACAATTTGTTATGCTCAGAGTCCAATAAAGTTAAATTCTCATTACCTTACGTCTCTTTTCATTGCCCAGTCCAGGTACATTGGAAACATAGTCAAGGAAGTGCCTTTTTATACCGGATATAAATCCGATATATGCGTAAAACGGACATTTTCTGGTATACGCATATAACGGATTTCGCTTATATCGGACAAAACCAGTGGGAACAATTGAATCCGATATATCCGAGGTTTACTGTACGATTATCTCCCAGCTGTGCCTTTTAGAGAGCGTACCTGTATATATGTTTCTATGTATCAATGATGCCACGTGTATACTCATTGGGAAGTGTCGTTTAGTATTTCCAATGTTTTATTGTTAGATTGAGTCATGCAGCAGACAGATTTTATAAATGTTATTTTTCTATTCTGGATCAAATGCATTTTTCAACTCAGGCATGTCATCAAAGTCTTCAAGCTCTGTAACTAATCGTGATTTTTAATGTCCAACAAGGCAAAGCTCAACGGGGTACCTTTTGAAGTGGGGGTGTCCAAACCTTTTTCCAGCGAGGGCCACATAGTGGAAAATGAATGGATGCTAGGCTCACTTTGATATCTTGTCAAATTGTATATATTTCAAATAAAATAGCCTTGGGCTGAAACAGCATTATTATCATTAGTCATGATAATTCATTATTCAAATAGTAAACCGTCTTAAGTTGTCTACTACTAAAATGGTTATTTTTCTTCTGAATATTACACATTAACACTCTTCTTGTAAGATTCCAATTTTATTCTTTTAAAATGACTGCCTATTATCCTATCTGATCATATTGTCTGTTGTGGCTGATCAGTACAAAATGTCTAAGTTTGGGCCGCATACTGAAAAATGAATCTGGCGGCCATTTTCAAGTTTTTAATTCCACATGCAGGCAGTATCGATAATTCAACTTATCCCCCCACCCCCAAGTCCAAGCGAAGAAACTCACACAAGCTGGGTGGGAATCTCTTTTTATTGTTTTTACATTTCAATTAAAAAAATTAGTCAACTCAACTTCTTTTTAAATTATTTGTTTTGTCACAACCAGTTAATAATCATGCAGACAGTTTGACCCTGGAACGGATGAATTTAACTTCCATAATTTGTTAGGGGGGAAATAAAATATCCTGAATACAAATTACTGATCAACCAGCTTGCCAGAACAATTTGGGTTTGAATTTAGAGACTCCACTGGAACAAAGTTGTTTTAAAACAAAAATAAAGAAAGCCAAAAAAAAGTAAAAATATTGTTTCTACTTATGTATTTTAATAATGTAATATATATACCTCTATTAGCGTCTTTCAATTATTATTATGTTACCTCGGTTTGGGTGCATTGTCTGGTTAGCTTACAATATGGCGGACGTTTTGTCGTGTTATTAATAGTCATCTGTGTTCTTAATGTTTCTCGCAAAAATGTCAACACAAAATGTTTTTAGAGTTTTACAATTCTAGTTTTGCATACAGAAATTCGAAAAGCATATAAATGATGATTGAACGGAATAAATGAAATTAAATGCGTCTTACCTTAATTGAAGACTACTGTTCCAAAGCCAGATCAGCCACCCCCCATTTTACTGTTCGTAATAACGTCAAGAACCACCACTTCATTTATTGACCTTCAATGTTCATTTATATAATTAATTCACCATTCATATAGATTAATAAGTTGTTTTATGCTATAAAACTATAAAACATTAACATTTTTAGAGTCAATCGCGGTCGCCATCATAGCCGTGCGACGCTACTTCCGGTTCCGGTTGCCATTATGTAAGATGGCTAATAGGAAGGAATAATTGAGGTGTGCTGTAATAACTTCTGTATAATGTACAGGTCGCTGTTTTGTCACTTTGTAGATGGGAATTACATTTTATATAACTTTAAATAGTCCATAATTGTAAATAAAGTTAGGTATGTGTATCTGTACATGTGACTTTGCACAAGAGTTGCATCAGTGTCATTGTATACGGTAATAGTTGACTATTTATTCCATGTACATATGCAGGATATGGAATTTGTTAGCTTGCCGTGACAAAACCAGCAGAGACTGATAAAAGCTGCCAGAATAAATGAAGACAACAATGAATTTATCCATTTCAACAATGCAGTTACAAATAATTGCAAAATCATGTAAACATTTAAGTCTCCTAAAAACATAAGTTCATTCAAATTCAATTATTATTAGCAGTCTCCTTTTTGTCACATTAAAGTTAAAATAACGCCTTGAATCGGGTTATCATTGGCTTTACATATTGTCATTTTACAGTACATATGTATGTTTCATAGCTACATATTGTCTAAAAGGCCTGTGCATATGAGGGGCGGGTGGGGGGGCGATCACAAATGTTGAAGCACAAAAAATAAGAAGCCTGTTACAATATGAAAAATGTTCCATTCAAACAAATGCCCGGCAGCAAATAAGCACACATTTTCACTGTCTTATGTAGCAGTAAGCAGTATATGACACAAATATGACATGAATATTTGGGGGGGGGATAGGAGACCTTCTTCTTTGACCTCTGAAGTTATAATATAATATTGAATTGTACTCCGTTAAGTTCTGGCACCCTATCTTCACATTTCTCTAGTTGGACTTCCATCACGACCCAGGAATAGAAAACTAGTAGCCTACAAACCTCGAGAAATACTAGATATACGTATACATATATATCATTATAAATAGTAATCCATCTAACAAAAAAAAAAAAACATTTAGGTGTTTTATAGTTAAAGGAGACATGATGCATTTTATTTCCACAGATGGAAAAATTTCTTACATAAAATCTGCTGGCCTTTTCAGGGCGGTCAGTGTGGGGTGGGGTGAACTGGAGGGGATGGCATCATAGAGGAAAAGCTGCTACCGGAATAGTCTGACATACTTATTTGACTGAGAAAAAAAACATTTTTAAAACTAATCAGGGTCGTCTTATATTCGGCTCAATACGTATTCCACTTTGTTTTTATACAGAGTCAGGCAAAATCATCTGGCACATTTGTAGGTTAAATAAAAGGCAAATAAAGTAGTTTTCTTTTTGAAAAGTACATATAATGCCATTTTGCTTTGTTTTTTTTTTATAATGCCGATGTTTTTGGTTTCTTTTTCAGTTGCTGCCATGAATTGGACTGGTGAGCATGGCGCTTTCATTGTGGAAACATTTATTAAAGCTAACAAATCTGTAACTGCAACAACTTGGTAGACATGAAACGACATCTTGTTATGGTTACCAACTTCAGAGCTACTGGATCTGCAATGAATCCAAAATCAACCAGCCGACCTTGCACCACCAGAACTGATTTCATTTTTAAAACAAAAATAAAAACACTTTTTTTTATTTTACTTTATTTGCCTTTTATTTAACCTACAAATGTGTCAGATCCTTTTCCCTGACCCTGTACTATGTCCCCCATCAACAAAACCCCAAAACATTCAATGACTGTCTACCTTCATTCTCCGTTCACTAAGCAGCACTTCAGTTCTTCACTCCAAACATCAAGCTTGACTTTGGCAGCTGTGGTCTTACCAGCTTAGCGTTCGCTACGAAATTCCACAGTTGGACCTCATTCTCCACTTTAGGACAACAAAAGCACATCATTATATGCCATCAACAATGGTACAATCCTCCCTTGTACGTCACCGTTAATTGGTTCCAGACCTGACCGTGAAAAGTAAATTTCAATATTAATAAATTGATTATTTTCATAGTTAGCATTGAAAACCTGTTTAAATATGTATTATTAGAGACCTATACGCGTCATAAAACCCCGACATTCACCCTTACACCAGGGGGAGTTCATTGTTAGTGTAACATCTTGAACAAAATATGTATATGTATATATGTATGCATAGTAGGCTATCGAGCTAACAGGTTAGCCTCCACTTTATTTATCCTAAACTTAAGAAAGGGGTTGGAAATGAATGGGGGAAACAGGTCAAAGTAAGAAACCAACAAAGTACCACTTCCTCACTGAATGTGAGGAGAACTTTAGGTAATGTAAGGTAATACTCCATGTTTTGCCTTTCAATATTTTTGATGGCTATAGGTAACCACGAAATTTTTGAAAAACCATGACGGAGCGAGGGAGTGGTGTTCAACCAGCGAAGTGGCGAGGGAGCGTCCAGCCCCGCAAACTAAGATTTTAGCATCTCTTGTAAAGAACAACACGGGAGTGTCTAAGGTTGCAAATACCAGGAAGCAGAAGAGCACAGGCAGTCGGCACATATGGAATATTTAAAAACATACGCTCTATATGATGCCATCACAATGTTAATATTAACGATGCATTCTTTTTCGTTTTTTTTTCCATTCATTTACCTGAGTCAGTTCCCTGTTGACACTGGATTCAACATACACACGAAGCGACAACATAAGTGAAAGTGTACAAATAAAATAAGGTGGCTGACGTGATGCCCGGCAGTAAAGTGTGTGTCTTCAAGGCTTCAAGAAATCACGCTTGAATCCAGCTGATGTTTTGCTCGGCGTTTCAAAATGCACTGTAAACTTGCAAGTAGGAAAATCCAGTTGAGATAGTCTAGCTGTGTGAGATTATTATATATATACACAATTAATTTACTGGAACGCCTAAGTGTTGCTGTGACTAAACCAAGGAACTAGAGTGAGTGAATGCTGAGAGACAGTGCCGCTGTACTCATGTTTAAAAACAACTTAAATGAGGACTACAATGTCGATATTACGAGACTATGCCATTAGAGCAATCTGATTGGACACAGAGGCCCCACTTACACTATAATATGTCGGGCGCATGGGCACACTTCTTGTGGAGTCTGGAACGACTGCCATTGTTACTCTTCCCGCTGGTCGCCAGCCAATCACAGGGCACATATAGACAAACAACCATTCACACTCACATTCATACCTATGGACAATTTGGAGTCGCCAATTAACCTAGCATGTTTTTGGAATGTGGGAGGAAACCGGAGTACCCGGAGAAAACCCACGCATGCACGGGGAGAACATGCAAACTCCACACAGAGATGGCCCAGGGTGGAATTGAACCCTTGTCTCCTAGCTGTGAGGTCTGAGCGCTAACCACTAGACCGCTGTGCCGCCCTATATTACATTTATTGTATATAATTATATAGAATTCTATTCTGTAAGATTATTTGCTTGAGTGATGGTCAGTTTACTTTACCAATTGTGTCTGTTTCTTATACATTGCGGTCCATCTTGCGTTAAAAAAAAAAAAAACAAATCATGTTTAATAAACACAAATTAGCAAAAATATTATCCAGTCGCATGTTGCATTAAAAACTTGTAAATCCTTAAAAAGGTACACTTATTATAGATAAAAAACTATGACATTAATTATGAATTAACTAGGCAAAACCTGACTAAACTTTTAATCGACTGACAGCGCCAATGATAATCAGTAACAACTTGAAATTAACCACTTTAATTATGAGTTAACTATGGAAAAAACACAATTAATCGCAATTAGAGTTGTAGAAATGTAGTGTCATACCATGAAGCGATGGTTCGAAAGAAAACGAGAAAATGAATTCTACGGATGAAAAAAATGTGAAGTCAACGCTTGTCTCTCAGCATCCCTCACAAGCATCAAGTCCAAAAGCTAAGACTGCCATTAAGTATCATCAAGTAGTTCGAGATGGTTAGAAAATCTCTGGCTCAATCACGATGTGAGATGTTCTGATATGCAACAAAAAAAGAGTTTTTAGTGGCCATGATATAAAAATAGATTTGTTATATCCAGTGTATTGCAAATGGACTCACGTTTTGGAGCGTCAACAAACCCGACTGAACACCTTCACGGGACGTGCATGGAGATCAACACAACCGTTAGCCTCAGTGACTTTCGTTCGGAATAACAACGCACAGGTGAGATGACGACAGTGGCGGGTCCTTCCAAGATTCACGAGGGAGAGCGCATGGGTAGGAGGAGTCAGTGGTCGACTTTCAGTAGATCAGAAGGTAAAAAAAACAGGAGAAGTCTAAACATCATCACAAAGGATCTGCTCCAAGACAGTCAGTAGATGCTTGAGGCCGTAGATGTAGCCGTGATCCAGGCTCTCGCTGGGGAAAACGTGCGCAAAGTCGATCATCTTCACCTCCACGTCTGCATCTCCTTGGCTGAACTCTGCTGCGTCTCCTCCTCCTCCTTGTCCTCGCATTATGTCCTCTTCTGTCCTGCTGCTCTTCTCCTCCGCGCTACCCTGCACTTTTCCTTCCAGTTGGGATTTATTACCGTTTCCGTTTGGTGGTTGCCGGGACAACCATGTGGAGTTGTCTTGCTCACCTAGCTCGGGCGGTTTCTCTCCAGAGAGTGTTTGACCTGCTGTTGTCCCCAAAGTGCCATCATCTCCACTGTTGCCATGAAGTAATATGTTCTTAGCACAAAGATGGCCGCCACCTTTCCTGTGATTGGTGTAAATGGAGTCCAGGCTGCAATCACAGGCCACCGTAACCTGAAAGTTATTGTTGTACTCTGCCATTTCTTCTTCCTTGCCCCCTATTTCCAGTCTCGCTTCGTCCTCAGCATCCCAATTCCTCCCGTCCGCCGTTGGGCTGACTGGAGGTTTGAAGAGCGAGGAAAAGGCGCTTGAGGTGACAGAAGAGGGGAAACCCTCATAGACAAAAAGAAGGGAGCTGGCGTAGAAGGCCAACTGATGCTGAGACTCAAACCAGCGGAGGATATTTTGCACTCTGTGGAAGCTGGCCGCCACAGCATCCTTCCTCAGACAAACTCCGTTGTGGAAGAATTTAGCCAAGCCTGGACGAGAGAAGAATAGATTTCCTTGGTTGGCCAGGATTTACACTAGTGCATGAATCAGATATCCTCACACCCAAATCACGTTCAGTGGTTTAAAAAAAAGTTTTTTGCCCCTTCCTGATTTCTTATTTGTCACACTTAAATGTTTCACATCATAAAACAAATGTAAATATTCGTCAACAGCAACAACTGAACACAAAATGCACTTTTTAATTCAAACTTTTGTTATTAAATTTCATGTTAACTGAGATTAATTGAGATCTATCAGTCTGGAAAAAAAGGTTATAAAGCCATTTCTTGGTTTGGGAGTTTGGGACTCCAGCAAACCACAGTAGGAGCCATTATCCACAAAAGGTGAAAATATGGAAGAGTGGTGAACCTTCCCACCAGTGGCCGGCCAACCAATCCAAGAGGTCACAAAAGACCCCACAGCAACATCCAAAGAACTGCAGGCCTCAAATACTCAGTGGTCTGACCAGAAAAGAGTTGAACATGTTGGAAGGTGAGTGTCCCATTACATCTGTAATCGTAAACGTAAGGCTGCATTTCAGATAAAGAACATCATAGCAAGAGTAAAATATGGTGGTGGTAGTGTGATGGTCTAGGGCTGTTTTGCTGCTTCAGGACCTGGGTAAGAAGGTGAGTGCCCCATTACATATGTAATCGTAAACGTAAGGCTGCATTTCAGATAAAGAACATCACAGCAAGAGTAAAATATGGTGGTGGTAGTGTGATGGTCTGGGGCTGTTTTGCTGTTTCAGGACCTTTGGGAAAATACTCAGTGGTCTGACCAGAAAAGAGTTGGACATGTTGGAAGGTGAGTGTCCCATTACATCTGTAATAGTAAACGTAAGGCTGCATTTCAGATAAAGAACATCACAGCAAGAGTAAAATATGGTGGTGGTAGTGTGATGGTCTGGGGCTGTTTTGCTGCTACAGGACCTGGGTAGGAAGGTGAGTGCCCCATTACATCTGTAATAGTAAACGTAAGGCTGCATTTCAGATAAAGAACATCACAGCAAGAGTAAAATATGGTGGTGGTAGTGTGATGGTCTGGGGCTGTTTTGCTGCTACAGGACCTGGGTAGGAAGGTGAGTGCCCCATTACATCTGTAATAGTAAACGTAAGGCTGCATTTCAGATAAAGAACATCATAGCAAGAGTAAAATATGGTGGTGGTAGTGTGATGGTCTGGGGTTGTTTTGCTGCTTCAGGACCTTTGGGAAAATACTAAGTGGTCTGATCAGAAAAGAGTTGAACATGTTGGAAGGGGAGTGTCCCATTACATCTGTAATCGTAAAAGTAAGGCTGTATTTCAGATAAAGAACATCATAGCAAGAGTAAAATATGGTGGTGGTAGTGTGATGGTCTGGGGCTGTTTTGCTGCTACAGGACCTGGGTAGGAAGGTGAGTGCCCCATTACATCTGTAATAGTAAATGTAAGGCTGCATTTCAGATAAAGAACATCATAGCAAGAGTAAAATATGGTGGTGGTAGTGTGATGGTCTGGGGCTGTTTTGCTCCTACAGGACCTGGGTAGGAAGGTGAGTGCCCCATTACATCTGTAATAGTAAACTTAAGGCTGCATTTCAGATAAAGAACATCATAGCAAGAGTAAAATATGGTGGTGGTAGTGTGATGGTCTGGGGCTGTTTTGCTGCTTCAGGACCTGGAAGACTTGCTGTGATAAATGAAACCATGAATTCTGCTGTCTACTAAAGATCTACTGGGGGGGGGGCATAACTTTTTCACACAGGGACATGAAGCTTTGGAGTTTTGTAATATTTTCCAGACTAAAAGTGGCCGAATGTCATATCACTATTGTAGCAGTAAGTATGCATTAGTCAGGACAACATACCATCTTTAATGGTGTCCTTCAGCAGTCTCCTCCCATAATGCTGGTCAAACGTGTCATACGTGTCACTGCAAAGCTTGTAAACCTGACAGAAAATGAATGACATTTTAGGTATTTACATGGTATTTTCAAAACAAAAACACTTTGATGAAGACATGGTTGAAAATATCCGTTTTCTACGTGTTGCTTTTTGAAAGGGACTACAATGGATGGCCAGCAACAGTGGTGTAGGGCGACATCTAACGGTGGAATATTATAACTGCGGTATCAACAGGAAGTCAAACCTCTGGTGTGAGTTATAGGGTTGCATTGGTTAGGATTCTCTCACATACATTATCACAGCGGACTTTTAGCAAGTCAATAATTAACCTTGGCAACATTGAGCCCGTCAACTATAAAGATCAGATTTAACAGTTTTTTATGTACTTTGTACACATCAGCATTTGATGACAGAAACATTGTGTGAGCTGTAAAGAAAACAAAACAAAACAGGGGTGTCAAAAGTGTTGCAATTTGGTTTAAAATATGGGAATAAAGTCATGAAATTACAAAAAGATTGAAAGTTGAAATATTTGAAAATAAAATAAAACAGCAGTAGAAATTGGGGAAAAAAAACAGCTGTAAGTTTATAAGAAGAAAGTCAAAATGCTGTTTTTTTATTTCTAACAGCAGTAGAAATTGAAAAAAAAACAGCTGTAAGTTTATAAGAAGAAAGTCAAAATATTAAGAAAAAATGGCTTTTTTTCTTAAAATTTTGACTTTCTTATAAACAGAAGAAAGTCAAAATATTAAGAAAAAAATGACTTTTTTTCTTAATATTTTGACTTTCTTATAAACTTACAGCTGTTTTTTTATTTCTACTGCTGTTTTATATTTTTTCAAATATTTCAACTTTCAATCTTTTTGTAATTTCATGACTTTATTCCCATATTTTAAAACAAATTGCAACACTAAACCCATTATATGAGGAACTAAAAAAAAAAATTGACTTTTTTTCTTAATATTTTGACTTTCTTATAAACTTATAAAACAGCAGTAGAAATTGGAAAAAACAGCTGTAAGTTTATAAGAAGAAAGTCAAAATATTAAGAAAAATTTTTACTTTTTTTCTTAATATTTTGACTTTCTTATAAACGTACAGCTGTTTTATTTTATTTCTACTGCTGTTTTATTTTATTTTCAAATAAATAAACTTTCAATCTTTTTGTAATTTCATGACTTTATTCCCATATTTTAAAACAAATTGCAACACTAAACCCATTATATGAGGAAAATTAATGAGTTGAAATATTAAATTTTTTTTTTTTAAGCAAATGATTCATTTTTGAGGCTCATTTCTGTACTTGTGGTAAATCCCAGCCTGGTCTTCATATTCTTGTGTTGTGCAGCCATTGCACTTCTGTTTACGGACTCTTCCGGACTCTTCCGAACTCTTACGGACAACCGATTGACTCAAGTTCAACTAAACGCTGCAGGTCATCTGGTGAAAAAGGGGATAATGTTGACATTCTGTTCTCCAAACCGCATGCTTGCTGGCTTGGGACAGATGATTAGTAGGTGGTAGGTGTTGCTGAGAACAAAGAGCCACAATTTGTTCATGGCTGTTCTTGACTGAAATCCACTGCACAGAGCGACATGCCACTATTTATAAAATGCTTCCAGCCTCGAGTTTGACACTGGTTTCGTGCGAGTAAGCCATATCCATCGTATCATGTTCATCACCCATGCTGTTTCAACCACAAATGCACCTTTGTTCCGCTTAGGGTTAATCATTAAATGAGGTGCAGCCACTTGTTGATGAATTCCAACTTTGCTTCAGCCAAAGGCCTCTAAAATATTTAAACAGAAGTTGACGCTGTCTTAAAAGTTGAACATTATAAATGATTACAATGTGCAAAGATGCTAACACCCTAATAAAAAAACTAATTCTGTTGAATGCCAGTAGATCTGATGTCGGTATACTAAGAATATCTTCAAATGAGCAGGAAATGATATCGGTATAAACAAAGCTGATTGGTAGATGTTCCACTACTTAACTGGCTTCCTTAAGATAAGATGTACAATGATGTTTTCCACGCCTGCCTGGCCCATGCGGACCCAGTCAACATCTTGATGCGTGACTGTGTGTTCTGAGCCTGACTTTATGAGAAAGAACGCAAGGACACAAAGGACCGAGAGAAACTATATTGCTGTTCCAAGGTGAAGCCAGGATTTCAGGCATTGGGAAATTGAACAGATAAGCTGCTCGACCTTTTATTTAGAATGCCAACATATCAGGCAACTACCGGCCAATTACACGGCTATATGAAGCCAGAATCCGCGTACAGATTTCCCACTCTGTCAGGAAGAGGAAGTGTACATTCGGGGTTTACGATGCACCCCCACCAGCCCCCGGTAGTGTGACTCAAAGTAGACTACAGTAAATTCTGGACTATAAAAGGCTACTTTTTCCATATTCTTGGAAACCTGTAGCTTAAACAATGATGTGGCTAATTTGTGGCTAAAAAAACCTCCAGTTCCCATAATGCTTAGGGTGTAGATTCAGGAAATACTCATGTGTATGCTGCCATGACGTTCATTCATTCATTCATTTTCTACCGCTTTTCCTCACGAGGGTCGCGGGGGGTGCTGGAACCTATCCCAGCTGTCTTCGGGCGAGAGGCGGGGTACACCCTGGACTGGTCGCCAACCAATCACAGGGCACATATAGACAAACAACCATTCACACTCACATTCATACCTATGGACAATTTGGAGTCGCTAATTAACCTAGCATGTTTTTGGAATGTGGGATGAAACCGGAGTACCCGGAGAAAACCCACCAATGCACGGGGAGAACATGCAAACTCCACACAGAGATGGCCGAGGGTGGAATTGAACCCTGGTCTCCTAGCTGTGAGGTCTGCGTGCTAACCACTAGACCGCCGTGCCACGCTGCCATGACTTAAGCAGTGATTATGTTTTGATCAGACAATTCTGAAGTACATTTGATCAAATGTAGTATGACTAGAGCTGGACTCCAAGGAAAAAAAAACATCTCACGTATCACCTGGGAACACCGAGTGACATTGGGAACACCGACTGTATGCAGGATGGGTTACAGTGCGTCTTTATCTTATGGCTTATAGTCAGGTTCATTATTTAGAAACCTACTAGAAGGCTTGTGAAGGTACCAACATGCAGTATACTTCCATGTTTACATCATGTAACATTACACATAAACCTTAAAGTCATACTCACTCTCATACCCAAGACCAGGAAGCCTATCTCCTCCATCAGTGGATACTTCCTGATCTGCTGCTCCCTTTTCTCCTGTGAGGCGAATGGATCGTAGCTCCGCTGGCCCAGCTTCACATCCATGATGCACGGCTTGACAAAGTGTCGAGTCACATCCTCGAGCTTCAGGTACAGGTCTGAGGCGGTGACAGACGAATTAGGAATTACTTGTGGCGGCTTTGGGGTACAAAAGCAACTGTTGGTTTCTCTTTGCATTCTATTAATATGAAGATGAATATCAATACTCTGTACCTTAATAGCAGTCCTGTGCCGACGTAAACAGCACCTAAAAATTTGCAGGCTGCAACTACTTATTGAATAACTTACTTTAGTAATGTTTGTAATATTTACTAATAGTGGCAGATGATCGTCAGATAAGTCTTCTTCTTCCTATTGTCTATCCTGCACTAAAATGCATCCACGAGTGCGCACACGGACACACACAACCTCGTCTCACCATGAGGTGCATCAGGAGAGGACCAGGTTCCATAATATTTTGGTAGATGGTTCTGGAGCTGAAGAAGACATGGGTCACAGCAGTCCTCTGCATATACCTGGGACATATAGATATATAATAAAAATCACAGTAGAAATCAGCTAAATCATACATCTTCAGTATGACACGAAGGCCAAATATAGTTGTTTTTTTTTAAAAAAAACATTTTGTCAATTTGGGAAAAATAAATTGGACCACCCACATGTGTTCATGTCTATTTCTTTTTTCATTTGAATGCCTTGTACAACTAAAGGTGTGCTTGTTTGGACAACTACTGCATGTAGCAATCATGTAATCTGATCTTTATCCATTTCCATGGCTCTCTTAATAATAATAATAATAATAATAATAATAATAATCAACATTTCATCTCTGAACTACCATTTTTATGACAGATTTTTAATCCGCTTGGATTCTATTAGCTATAAAGTTGTTCCCCGCCACCTCGCCGCCTCACTTTATCACATTTTTTCAAAAAATTTATTCATAAATGATCATAGTTTAGTGGTTGAACATGGCCTATTATTAGTAAAAATAGTAATAATAATGAAGTTTAAGGAAAGTATTTCATTGGAAGGCAAGCAGCTTATAAAATGGTGCTGAAATGCTGACTCTGTCCACCAGTGGGAGCCGGAGAAGCCCAGAGGGAGGCTGACGTCATTGCAGCGCTGAATGAATACAATGCTAGGGCGCAATGCACTATGGGAAATATTTAAAATATTTTTCTATTTTTAAATCGCCTTGTTAGACATTTCTGTATTAACTAGGTATACCTTTTGAGTGTTAAGTTGATGAGTATTGCATTTAGTGTTATTGTAAGATAACACAGTGTATTGTGATACCGTTACATATAATGATTTCCAATAGGTTGTTGTGAGTGTATCGATAGCTCATGATTGGCTCCTGCCAAAGAAAGAGCTCGCGTAGCACAGTATATAAACAATTAGTAGTATTTCTGAAGTAATGGAGATGTCAGACGATTAGAATTTAGCCATATATTTGTTAAACTACCGGTTGTGCCTCATACCATGCTGTAAAACTGCATCTCCCTTGGTCCTCTGGGTGGAGGCTGAAGTTGCTTTAGGACTGTTCCGTCTGGATGCTGCAGAATCCCTGCAACAAAAAGTCAAAATTCACGAGTTAATGCTAATACAGACAAATATAATATTCATACACTATTACTGGGATAAGAGAAATTGCAGGTACAACCAAGCACCTCTAAAGTTTCGGTTGGGAAAAGAAAACATGCTGTGATTACGCCTACGATAAGAACTACATTTTCATTTCAGCCAAGCTGGTGGCTGTGTGGGAAGATACAATGCAGATATTTATGCATTTTGGCCATCAGTTTAAAAAGGGAAGTGCTATCAAAGTGCTAACAAACTGTTATTTATTACTATGAAAGTGCTGATGGCTTTGCAAATGAAGGTTCTATTAGCAGTGACCACAAAATGAAATCCAAGCCATTCCATTCCAAGGGTTGGGACCAAGGATATTGTCTACTATTGACAATAGTATACACAATACTATTGTATACTACATGTTGGGCATACGACTGAAGACGCAAGTGTTTACCCTTCCATTCCTTATTTGTGGCGGTTAGTCGCTCATATATTTGGACCGCCACAGATAGACTTTGCACTTCCTGTTTAGAATCTTCCATGTTTATATGGAAACTCTTATTTTCAAATCTTGTACTCGGAAAAAGACACTTTCCATTACAGTTGTGTGTGGTATAAAAAGGATTATGATCCATCATAGGGCAGGGGTCTCAAACTCAATTTACCTGGGGGCCACCGGAGCTAGGTTCTGGGTGAAGCCGGGCCGCATCAGGTTTTCAAAAAAAAACCCAAAACGCATTTATTAAAAATCAATAAAAAAAAACTATCTTCAATGCTTTTGCTTCTGCTATACCCTACACTTTTTCAGTACTTTGGTTCCAGTTTTCCACACCAAAATATCTGATAAAACATTCCACTGTTCTCAAATATCTTAATTTTTATTTTTCTATACACAAAATAAGATTTTAAAAAAATAAACAAATTAAGAATAAAGACAATAAATCAATCAGTAATAAGTACAATAATAATAAAACAGCAAATAAGAAAAACATAAGAAACCACATACAGTTGGTAGAGAAATTATTTTTTTCAGATTCAAATGTACAGTATTAACAGTTATTTAACCTTTAACATAAACATTAATGAAACTTAATAATTTGACCCAATTAGCAAGTTAGCGTCGTACTCAGTTCCATCTGGGAGCAGCGTCGTAACTTTAACAACATGTTTGATGAGATGCTTTATCTTGACGTGTATTTTCCGGTTTTATTCCAAATCATTTCCTGCATTTATTTGTACCCAGCGTCATAAGCCTTTAGCTTCATTGCTAATCCAACGCAAAACAGGGCGGGGTAACAGGGTAGGGTAACAGTATGGGCGGGGGCAAAATCATGTTAATTGTGTCCGGTGTGCACGCAGCTTTAAGCTGTCATTTCAACATTAAACATTGGTATCAAGGTGGGGGCCTCAAAGTAGCGTCTCGTGTGCCGCATTTGGCCCGCGGGACGCGAGTTTGAGACCCCTGTCATAGAGTGACCAAACAAACAACCAAGTAGAGCTGCAACAATTAATCAATGATTTATACATTTTTTTCCTAAAAAGGCAAATATACTATATTACTATACTATATATTACTCATTTCATAGGAGGGTTTTCGACCCCCGGCCTAACAACAAGCTTCAGATGCTTTAGGACTAAGAAAATAATGGTTATTTGCAGCCCTACGGCGGCTCTAAGTGGCTAAAAAGCACATTAAGATCTTTGGCCGAGCCGTTCTCGCATCATAATCCCATAGTTCCCGTTTTAGTACACTTGAACAATACGCAGTATATGCAGGTCAACTCGCGTGATGACCTGGCCAAACCTGCTGTCGGGAGGAGTGACCACAATCGTGTTCAGTCAGCAGCAATACAGGCTGAACAGGATTCCAGTATTTGTTCAACACAGCAACGCCTACATAGCACAATACCTCTCCAGTACTACAATGTACTGTGTGTGACTACTGTTAATGATTATTCAGGACTTGAGTCCTGAGAGAAAATGAGATAAGATTACTGTCTTACTGTCAATACATTGTTAACTGAACGCTTCTATGTTTTAACAGAGAGGAGACATCTCATTCCGTAGGCTTTTGAATCACATCTTCACATTTAGAGACCCTCTACATGAGTAATGTGTCGACCGACAGCGCGGCCGTACCATTGTAATGACGACATGTATGCCTTCATGGAGTTCTGCCACCAAATGCGACTCCACATGCGTCTACGACAGGGGTGGGCAAACTTTTTGACTCGCGGGCCGCATTGATTTAACAAAATTGACAGGGGGCCAGACTATATATTTTACGCATATAATTCTAACAGTCCACCTGGAATGATTGTATCTGTAAGTGTCATGCAACCTGCTATGTATATGTGCTTGTGTCCTTTTTTCAGGAGCACTTTGTAAACAGCAGATCACATCAAATAAACAAATTGATTTAAAAAAAACTACCTAAACCATCAAAAGGTTGGCTAAAGCCATGATGTCAGGTTGTATGTTAAGTTTGGAAAGAACGTGTGGGCCATATTTAAACACTTGGCGGGCCGGATGTGGCCCCCGGGCCGTAGTTTGCCCACCCCTGGTCTACGAGGACGTGATGTAAATGAAGAAAGTCTCCTGAATGGGCATCCATTGGAAGAAATCTTTCACCTGAGTACAATGTTTTCACTAAATGAGCTTTCCATTCGACTCCAAATTGTCCATAGGTATGAATGTGAGTGTGAATGGTTGTTTGTCTATATGTGCCAAGTGATTGGTTGGCGACCAGTCCAGGGTGTACCCCGCCTGTGCCCCAAAAGACAGCTGTGATAGGCTCCAGCATACCCACGACCCTAGCGAGGATAAGGGGTGGACGGAAGCCTTCCATTGAGACTCCTCAAGTTATTATAAGACCTCTTCGGTAATAACTACATTATTTACACATTTTCCCGTACAAACGCCTTGTGGGTAAGTTGACAGTTACACAGTATTTAAGCAACTTTCATGATGAGTGACAGCACTCAGACACGCAGGCAGTCATCCTGATAAGTCAAACCCCGGTTTGCCAAGCGGCCAGTCACCCGGGATCAGAAGTCACTGTACTCATCTCTGGACCCGATGTTCCATTTCCAGTTCAATACAATTTCATGACCAGGGAGTTAAAACTATTTTTTTCCCTCCAAAACTTCAGCACTGACTCATGGCTGACAGGAAGGTGTCTCAGCTGTAGCCAAGATTAAGAGAAGTACTTTACACACACAAGTTGTTCATTCACATAGGAAAGTATCTGTTTTTACTTAACAGGAAGGTTTGGGTATGGCCATGAATTCAATCAGGCAGTGTAGAAAATGTAATACAGTAAACCTCAGATATATCGGACTCGGATATATCGGAAATTCGCTCACAACGGACAGATAAAAAAGAACCGATTTTTCTGTAATGCATTTCCAATAAAAATTCATTGCATATATCGGATTTTTTATAACGGATTTCGCCTATTTCGGACAAAATCTCCAGTCCCGTTCCAATGCATTTCCATTAAATTTCCCTCGCATATATCGGATGGCCGCATCGTGGTGCTCCGATTCGCCGAATCGTGACAGGCCGCTATACGACGTCATTTGCAGCGTTTGCAGCGTTGCCTGCGCGTCCAGGTACATTGGAAACATAGTCAAGGAAGTGCCTTTTTATAACGGATAAAATCCGATTTACGCATATACCGGATATAAATCCGATATATGCGTAAAACGGACATTTTCCGGTATACGCATATAACGGATTTCGCTTATATCGGACAAAACCAGTGGGAACAATTGAATCCGATATATCCGGGGTTTACTGTATCACATCCTGATTGAAAGTAAAGCATGAAATGCATTAAAGTGGACCTGCGATGCTCATTTCCAGCGCTTTGTATCGAGTTGTGGACTCCTATAGAGCAGCTACACACAATAGCCTTCACAGAAAGCTTTCTAGATCTTCCAGATTCTGCACCTCTTGCTGCAGTGTTTCCATGGAAACGGTCCGTTTCATTTATTCCACCCACGCCCACCTCCAGGCATGCCCACTCCACTGTGATTGGTCATACTCTCAAGCACTCCCGAGGACTTTCGGATACATAGATCTGTGTTTACTGAGTGCAGGTAAATTGCAGCCCATATAAGGAGATCTGGACCGCACTGACGTCAGTAGAACGCTGTAAAACCAAGTGTGCAGCACCATCCAAAACTTCTTTCAGGGCTCATTTCCAAATACACAAACCTCAATATCTGATATCTAGTGCTTTGGAATTGTTTTAAATGTTGTGTTGTGTACAAAAACACAACATTTAGAGGTCAAACAAGTGGAAAAAGCCCAACAGGTCTCCTTTAAATAGGCCCATTTCTGCCCATTATTGTCATTGTTGGTGTGGTTTCTTTGCTCACAATTAAATACAATTGAAATAATGTTTGTCTATGTTGTTTCGATATTAGCAGAGGGTGAAAACTGATGATAAATGGACATTGAATTCCGACAATGATCGAATTAACCGAACGTTGATAATATAACATAGATTCAAGATCATGTCATCTATCTGACGACTGACTTCATGGCCACGTGGGTCCCAGGTTGAGATAATTTGTTTAAAACCTCTGTTTTAGATTGTTTCAACGTCACCTTGCTATCTGGATCCTCTCCAGGGTCAACCTGTTGTGGTCATAGAAAGCGGATTAACTGTAACGTTGCAGGAGGGGTGGGGTATCGGACAAGGTAGCAAAAGATGGTGCCGATGAAGAGAAACAACCCAAGAGCCACAAGCCGGTTCCTGCTGCTGCCCGATTGTTTTGATGGCTGTTTTATTACTATTTTATTATTATTATTACTTTGTTGGCATCATATGTGTCAAAAAGAACCCTTTCGTTTTTGGTTGAAATTACTTTTGATAACAGTTAACCATTGCTAATATCTGCTGTAGTAGTGTGAATTGGATGGACATTCACACATTGTGTAATAATTGTACAAAAATGTAAAGAATTGTTTGGCTATGGCAAAGGTCATCTTCCACGTGACTTCCCAGTCATGCATATACTACGGAAGAAGCTGTCATATTCACATTATGTCATTCATACACATAGAAAATATGTTTAGGTGCATTTACTCACCCACTTTATCGACTCCATACTTGTGACCGGCGACCTGATGTGACAGCGGCACGCATCCATTCAAGTGAGCCGGGCCTTGCGGTTCCTTTGGCCGCTGATCGCTCTTCTGTTTGGTGGCGCCACCGGGGGAGATGCATGGGGTCATGGTGACAGTGCTGGAAGTCAGCTCTAACCTGCCCAGCGCTAAGGTGGACTTCATCATCATTTGGTGATGATGCCTTGCTGACATTTGTTAAGAAAGACCAATCTGAATAAAAATCAAAATGTCACTGTGTGGATCCACATACTTTTCACGCAAAAATCGGCTTGGTTATAGAGGAATTGCAATAAAATGTTTGGGCGTGAGGTTGTGAAATCTTTAGGAAAGTGGCCCAGGCCAGACGTAAGCGACAACAATGGCTCCGTTTGCTGCTTTCCACCACCGACAGCAACTGCAGTGACGTCCGGCAACAGTGTCGTAATCCCCGCTGTCACCTGCGACGAAGCAGTGGTCCTTGATTCACTGGTTTTCATATCTTGTACAGCAGCAAAAATACAATCTGGCCACATCCCACTTCCTGACAACGTCAATCATAGGAGAACAGGAACGATTTCCGCACAGGATTTTCAAAATAAAACAGCGTGGGGGGGAAAGCTGTAAATGATCTTGTCAGTATTCGACAATAGATTACAGTATCACACAAGATGCATAATACACGTCATTACGCGTTCATAGTATCCACCATCCAGGCAAGTACTTAATTTCCTTACTCCAGAGGGTCCTGTTGCCTTTGCGTGTCAAGGATGTTGCGACACATTCAGGAGTGGCATTCAGTTCCCGCCAGTAAAAATAACAACACGCTGTAAAAATGTAGATTAAAACGCACCACAGCCACAAAAATAGGCTACACAGCCCAAATGTGGATTCCGTCAACATCCGTTACGTACATGGGCCTATTGGCTATTCCTCATCGCGTCAGAAAGTCACAACACAACGAACACCTTCGAAACAAAGGCCTACCATTTGATAGCGGGAAGACAAACGATACATCCCAGCCCTAAAAACCTGAAAGTGCGGGGGGTACAACCGCTAGATCGCCTTCAGACTTCTTTTGTAGCTACATTTGTTTCCATTCCAAACTGTCGCAAAACATTTTTTCACTCCTTTACGGCAGCCGTGTAAAGGTATTTTTTTTCAACAAACTTTATTGTAACAACTTCCGCTTGAAAAATAAACAAACCCAACCTTTCGTCGCCGGGTTGAGTTCAAAATATTTTTCATTAATTATAAGTACTTTATAAATTATTATTCTAATGATGAAATAAGCGATATAATCATTTTTTAAATGCCCAGATACAATTGTTATGGTGGAAAACACACTGATAATAATAAAATATTGTCATTTATTGCAACGAGATGCTAATGATATGATAATGCATACTGTCTTTAATCTTATGAGACTGGATATTAAAAGTGCCACTCAACTAAATGCCTAATCTATTAATTATATACACACGCAATTAAATAAAAATAATCACAGGACTATTATGAAGCCATTTTTAAACAAAAGTGAATTATTCTCTTCTTCCTGAAACATAAAAAACACAGGAACGGGAACATCACGTGACCACTGTGATCAAGACTGCTGGCAAGCAGTCGAAACAGTCAGGTATGAAAAATAGCGACTTTGGTCTGTTAAAAATGATTTTTAAAAAAGAGAATTAAAAAAACCCTCCAAAGGAGTCAGTGCCTCTGGTCGTGACAAAGTTTGTAACTCATCTTCTATAATTCCCATAAATCTATCCACCAAATGATACTTATCTGCCAAGATACAGGGTTCCATAAACACAGATGGTGGAATGAGTAAACACATGAAAAAATGCTGTTTACAGTCAAAGTAAGTGTTTCTTCCTCACATAATGATGTTTGTGTACGCATGCAGCCTAACTCCATTCGGTTTAGCTCTGGAATTCAGTCAAACCATTTAAACAACATTTTCCATCCCATACGGTGCATATGTTAGTGTTCAGTACGGTTCAGGCTGCAAATTGGAAACCCAACATCCAGTTACAATGTCTTCATAGCCAATGTCACATTAAAGAATGTCAGATTAATTCCTAATAAAGTCAAATAGAAATTAAATGTTGAAAAGGTGTCAGTCTTGAGTCGCTGCTCCACTCTTGTAACTGGGCGTGCTTCATGTCAGTGTTTCCAGGAGGCTATTAGTGTAGCATATATATCATTAATAAGGTCAAGGTACAGTAGAAAGACATCACCAACAATGGCCCCCAGACCGCACTTTGGATACCCCCTTCTTTGTGCTCATTGGACATTCACCGTTAACTCATTCACTCTTTCTATGCAAACAATTGAGTCAATTCCCCTTGAATAATGTAAATTGTGTTGCATGACTTAAATATAGGAATATACAACTATAGTGAGTGTACCTATTAAGTGTACAAAGTACACTCATTGAAACACTCGGATTTCTAACTGTATATGACTTTTTGAATAACAATGCCACATATTTCCAAGACTGATATGTATATACATTAAATTTGATGTGGTCCATTTACAAATGTAGTATTTCCAATCATTGCGCTCTGTGGTTAGGGATCACTGGGACTCTTAATACATTTGTTTCACTGCAGGTAAACATACAGTATGCATGCAATGTAAACCTTTTCTCATTCAATGTGGCACTTAAGTTTCTTTGCAATGTTCTCATGTGGGATTCAAGTCTTTCATTGTATTCTTTGAAGACCCCCACTGTAAGCCAGTAGAACCTTTGGCTTTCTCCCAGCTGACAGTAATAATAAACAGTATTAAATACAGAAAATAAAAAGTTTATTGTACTGTCATTATTACTATGACATGTCATATAAGGATCTTAATGATTTAAAAAGTTACTACAGCACTGGTAATGTACTAGAGTGAGTTCCTTGCTCTTTGTCTCCCCCTAGTGAGGTGTAAGCCACTGTGGTAAAACAGACACAGAACTTATGTACTGATAAACACTAACAACTTTCCAGGGTTATAATATTTTTCTGTCATTTTAGTTGAAGTTTATAGATGCACTGCAACTCCAACTGTGACTGTTAACGTGAGCAACGATGGCTGTACATGCAACGTACACGTGAATGCTATGAAAAAAAATGTCTGCAAGGCGCTTGTGTTGATGTATGTTGCAGCGCTGATGTTAGCCGATCACAATTTTTAAACCAACTGCAAAAATTGTAAGAATTTGAATTTAATTTTTGCTGGAAGTTCTACTAAGTAGAGCTTTAAAATGCAAAAAGATGAAATACCACCGACACACAAAAACAAAGCATTCAACTTAAGTAGCCAAACTCTTTGGCTTCCAATGTTATTGGCATGACAAGGAGATCCCACCTGAGATGTTTTTTTCCACACAGCACAGTGGAGGGGGTGCCATGGAACAATGGAGCTCCAGCTGGCTATGTGGAGATGTTGCAGGGGGCATCCCTCATGACTGAAGGCCCTGGTCTGTGTGGTAATGACTGGGTTTTTCATCAGGACAACACTGCACTCCACAATGGCCGCCTGAGAGCAGACTTCTTCCAGAGGGGAAGGGAAGTGGATGCCCTCCATGAAGCCATCTTCCCCCACCTGGATCAACATTCCAGCTGGTGAACAAGAATGGTGTAGCTACCTATGACTGACTCCTTTTTCCAACATTTTCATTCTATTTTAGGGGAGTTTGATATACAGTATAGTTTTAACTTTTGATAGCTGATGAACAGCCCATTTCACTTGAATGCTTGTTTACAATAAATTGCTTGTTTTTTTTGTCTCACTCATATTTCTTCTTTTTGCATTTTAAAGCTCTACTTAGAACCTCCGTAAGATCTAAAACATCTTCTATCTGTATCATTTGTCATTTGCCGAAATCCGAGTGTGACCTCTCGTGAAACGATACCTTTATGGCCCTTGTTTTTTATCTGTCCACGTTCAAATGACTAAATATAAAAACTTCTTGCTTGTGGCAAACAATGATGTCACCATTCGCACAGCAAGTTCACACACACACACACACACTTTCTGACTGTACTGAGGGCCGTGTGAGCAGGTCCTTTATGGCTATTCTGTATTTTAGCATAGTTGCTCACTCATTTGAAACACAGAGTTTCGTAATGGAGTCCAAATCATGTCAAAACCTCAAGAACCTAAAAGTCAGATTAGACATTTGTAGACGGTCCCTGCAGTCTGGTCTCATAGAGATAAATATAGGTCATCTTGCAGAAGACTGATCTAACATAGGTTGGATCTCCTTGTTTGTGTTTTCATTGCCGGAAGGTGTCGCTTGGTATCCAACAAACATTCCTTGGGGAGTTATTGATCCCAAGAGTTAAAACTGAAAGCGTTTGTGCATTCGTCACCAGAGAGTGGGTAGGATTGTTTTTTTTTTTTTACTTGAAGGATTTTAGGTTTGTGAGGTTTGATTTTAAGGCATGATTTGATCTCCATAGTTTTGGCACAGTCGCACGGCACACGCTCAACCTCGACGAAGAGCTTTAAAAAGATCAAGACGGCGTTAGTGACTACGCAGGAGCATATTCCAGTCTTCCAGTCTCCAATAACACGTTATTATGTGTGCATTTTATGCCTGGATACTGTCTCATTTGCTACTGTGCCTGTAGCCCCAGTGCTGTATGGCTAAACGCTAACATTACCGTCCTTGCCTTGGCAATGACAGAAATGCTATATAGTCTATACACCTCATTGCTGAGGGATCAATTTAGACAGTATGAAATGATTGATCTAATATGTGTGTTTTTTTCTTTCTCATCCACAGCATATAGTGGAACAAATGGCCTGTACAATTCCAAATAAGTCTCAGTATAAGACAGATTGCAATATGAAGACAAAGGTGGATGAGCTTATGTATGCATTAATACTGAAGTTAATGTAGGCACTGAGAATTCTGTAGGATTTCGAGCTAAACAACTGGTGGTGAATAGCTCTACCAGGTGTCTGTCAGACTGTTCCCTATAAACACACTAAGACAACAAAAGGCAACTCAATACCTGACCGTTTAGTAACAAAGTCCCGTTCGGTGACGGGGATGCGGTCCCGTTCAGGACTGCTGACTGCTCCATTGGTTGGCCATGGGTCGACAGAGCAGCTCCTCCACATGCCGAGCCACGTCCATGGTGTCCTCCAGGTCAAAGTCTGCCTCCGCATCCAGCATGGTGTCCCCCCTGAGGGGACAGCAGCATTTCAGGAGAGTATTTTAATCAATCATTTGCTGCAATAACAACATCGCTTTGGGAGGCGTCATTTCCAGATGTTAGAAGGTGTCACGATTAATTATCCCCAAACATGGGATTAACACATTTTGGTCCGAAACATGTGAATCAACCCAAGAACCAAAAGGTAAAGACCTTGTGAAGATGATGGTATTATCCCCAGGTAAACCAGTCCTGTGCTGATGAGGTGGAGTTTTGGGAATGCTGCTGCCATGAGGCTTGTGACAATCCTATGACAGGCTCAACCTCCATACTGTTTGGAAATCTACCAGAAATACAGCTACACATCTATATCGCATCTTTCTTTTTGCAATGACAGAAATCACAGCATAGAAAGATGGAATGAAGTCTATTTGGTGTAATTGTTATTTTAAAAGTCTTCATTTGTGACCTTTCTTGAATGATAGACACAAAAAAACTCATCCAAAAACCGATTATTTGGATTCAATACAATGGATTCTTCATAATGAAGTGAAGCCATCTTTTTGATTATGTAAATAAAAGCAATGTGTGCTTACATGGAGGGATAGGCAGCAAAGTTGTTGGGGTGGGCAACCGAGGGAGAAGTGGTCTGGTCCATGAAGGTGGGAGTTGCTCCGCTCGGTTCGGGGTTTGGGGTGGTGAATCTGTCACAGAGATGTGGACAACAGTTTTATTACAACATCAGCCATTATTACTAGACACACTGACCAAAAACCCTTCTTATTTAGAATTTACCATTCATGCAAATGCTGCTCTGGTTTCCCACAGTCCAAACCCGTGCCTCTTTCATACCTACAGTTTGGTAGTGGTACTAATCGGTTGATGGTTTGAAAACTTTGTCTGAACCACATGAGATTGTTCTAGTTTTACTGCTGCCTCAAAAGTTAATGTAAATGTCCGAGCCGGACCCAATTAGGTATTTGACTCTCAGGTGTTAATGGGGAGCAGTAGGGATATTTTTATATACCAGTATAGAGTCTTCCCCTAAGAAAATAATGACTTTAAATGATATGATAAATGTAAACCGGGTTGGAGGCCACGGCATAAGATGAATGAAATGATGTTGTCGTGAGGAGAAGGGACGTACAGTAAACCTCGGATATATCGGATATATTCGCTCACAACGGACAGATAAAAAAGAAACGATTTTTCTGTAATGCATTTCCAATAAAAATTCATTGCATATATGGGATTTTTTACGGATTTCGCCTATTTCGGACAAAATCTCCAGTCCCGTTCCAATGCATTTCCATTAAATTTCCCTCGCATATATCGGATGGCCGCATCGTTATGCTAATCTTGTTGATGTCACTGGCTATTGTCTTTCTCCTGGCTCCAGATTTAGGACAAATATAAAAGTGAGTGACGTCAATAATACTAGCACAGCAGTGAATGAGATCTTAACCTCACTATTGGAAATAACGTAGGCCTGACGGGCGTAACAGGGCCTAGCTTAATTAACAATTTGTTATGCTCAGAGTCCAATAAAGTTAAATTCTCATTACCTTACGTCTCTTTTCATTGCCCAGTCCAGGTACATTGGAAACATAGTCAAGGAAGTGCCTTTTTATAACGGATAAAATCCGATTTACGCATATACCGGATATAAATCCGTTATATGCGTAAAACGGACATTTTCCGGTATACGCATATAACGGATTTCGCTTATATCGGACAAAACCAGTGGGAACAATTGAATCCGATATATCCGAGGTTTACTGTATTTACTTGGCGGACCAAAAAACTAAACAGGTTGAAATGGGGATAAACACTGGCCAAGGTTGGCAGCACCTCAGAGAGCGAATGGAAGCTAGCAGGGTTAGCTTGGTTTAGCATGTAAGTGTGTTGCCGTGGTCGACCAAGGAAGCTGAGTGCAGAAGTGGGGGACCTAAAGGAAGCATGAGTGCTGCTGACTACAGTTCATTGAGAGGAAACATGAATGGCAACGTGTGCTGTGACATACTGAAGCAGAACATAAATGACCCCAAACGGACCTCGATATGACTAGTACCTTGCTAAAGAAGGATATAGGAGGTTGACTAAGCAAGCCTTATTGTGGAAGACATAATAGGAAGTAGATCATGAAAAAACTCACTCTGGCACAACTTGTTTGATCTGTGGTTTTACGTAGCCATCCACAGCTTTTGCTGCAAGACAGACATACAATTAACTTAATTATAAATGAATGACATCATGTCACAATAAAGATTCTGATATATTAATATTCAACCGAAGGAAGCAACGATGAGTTATTGGAGTAGAAATATGTAAAACGAAAAAGAATGAGCACAGGGTTCACTGTGGCGATACATACATAGTGGAGGTGTGTAGTACTTGGAAAAGACCTCGTCTTTGGGCCGATCGGGAAAAAGAAACAGGAGATGGTTGAGATCGCTGATGCGGTCCGCTAAGGAGCGAATGGAGAAGTCCTTGGTTGTATAAGGCAACAGATTCCATACAAGCCTTTCACCTGTGCAAGGATCACAGTCACCACTTTTACTGTAGATACCAGAGATGTGGACTCTTGACATATGTACTCTAATCATTAGCTTCAACCGATACATGAAATATGACATGAACTTG
This sequence comes from Doryrhamphus excisus, assembly GCF_030265055.1. Lineage (NCBI taxonomy): Eukaryota > Metazoa > Chordata > Actinopteri > Syngnathiformes > Syngnathidae > Doryrhamphus > Doryrhamphus excisus. The sequence continues at coordinate 5,093,764 of NC_080487.1, read as the reverse complement.
CGGTCAAAGGTGATACCTGCTTTGTTGGGGTTCTCAGCCACCCAGGCGATGGTGATACCGCCAATCTCAGAGTCGCTGAATCGGAGCAGGAATGTGCCGTTGGGTTTGGACATCAGCATGTCCTGTGCCTGCTGCTTGTTTACAAAACCCAGGATGGCCCTGCAATATCCAGATTTATTTTCTTATGTTTCCAAATCCCTGTGCATGCGTGGGGTTTTCTCCGGGTACTCCGGTTTCCTCCCACACTCCAAAAACATGCTAGGTTAATTAGCGACTCCAAATTGTCCATAGGTATGAATGTGAGTGTGAATGGTTGTTTGTCTATATGTGCCCTGTGATTGGCTGGCCACCAGTTACTATGTTACCCATTATATCATTGTTTGGTCATATCACCTCGTACTTCAGTATGTGACAAAAAAAAAATACAATATCATTCATTCATTCATTTTCTACCGCATTTCCTCACGAGGGTCGCGGGGGGTGCTGGAGCCTATCCCAGCTGTCTTCGGGCGAGAGGCGGGGCACACCCTGGACTGGTCGCCGGCCAATCACAGAGCACATATAGACAAACAACCATTCACACTCACATTCATACCTATGGACAATTTGGAGTCGCCAATTAACCTAGCATGTTTTTGGAATGTGGGAGGAAACCGGAGTACCCGGAGAAAACCCACGCATGCACGGGGAGAACATGCAAACTCCACACAGAGATGGCCGAGGGTGGAATTGAACCCTGGTCTCCTAGCTGTGAGGTCTGCGCGCTAACCACTCGACCGCAGTGCCGCCAAAAATACAAAATAATAATGATAAATAAATTAAAATTATGGCTGCACGGCGGTTGAGTGGTTAGTGCGCAGACCGTTGTGAATGGTTGTTTGTCTATATGTGCCCTGTGATTGGCTGGCCACCAGTCCAGGGTGTTCTTCAACTTTTATTTTCAATACTTTTGCAAACAGAAATATTTTGTTGTTATTGTGAGGTGAGGGGGCAATGGAGTGAATGTTTTTAAATCAGTGATATATTGTATTTCATCCCATAAAGTAATTACAAATGCATTCTCTTCCCTTGATGTAACATTTTGTGTGTTAATGGATAATAATGGATGAACTGGATGTTTTTACTATTGTATTGATGTGACCAGTGACCATTGTTGCAAGGAAACATGCACAGTGTGATTATTACCCATCATTCCAGTGAGGCTTAAGATGTTTCTTCATGAGTTCCATCACACCATCAAACCACTGCCAGAAAGTGAAGTTGCGTCCAGGTAAGCTCTCCTTTGAAGATAAAAGCAACAGTTAAGTATATGAACAGGGTAAAGTTTTCCCTTCAATTACAAAAAAAATGAGTGCTTTAGTGTTGTGGGAGGATAACGCCCTCACCCGGTTGAACTGGGCCCAAGAAATTGTCATGTTGCGGTATTCCTCTGGGTTATTACTGGTACTTGTGAATGCTTTCTGCGCCAAGAAGACCAGGTTATCTTCCGACAGTCCACGTTCACTGTGCATCTCCGCTTTGTACTTCATATCAAGCGCCTCACAAAGCTGAGTCCACAGAACCTTATCCGGCACGATGAACGGAACCCTGCCCTGGCGAGACAAGGGTAAGACAAGGAAAACAATACAACGGTCTATTTTAATCATCATTTGAGAGATTTGAGAGATGCACCTACAGTGTATTCAGTGCTGGGATTTATTTGCCACACTTGTTTCAGATCATCAAACAAATGCAAATACTAGCTAATGACCACAAAATGTAACACTTTAAATGAATTGTTTTATTATTAAGGGAGAAAAAGCTACATGGCCCTTTGTGAAAAATTGTTTTTTCCCCTCCACACAAGGTCATGTAGGTTTGGATTTTATTCTCCCTTAATAATAACAAGTGTTTCTCCGGGTACTCCGGTTTCCTCTCCAAAAACATGCTAGGTTAATTAGCGACTCCAAATTGTCCATAGGTATGAATGTGAGTGTGAATGGTTGTTTGTCTATATGTGCCCTGTGATTGGCTGGCAACCAGTCCAGTGTGTACCCCGCCTCTTGCCCCAAGACAGCTGGGATAGGCTCCAGCACCCCTGCAACTTCACTCCCTTGTGAGGATAAGCGGTAGAAAATGAATGAATGAATACTAACAAGTCTCATTTAAAACTCTATTTGGTATTAATTTGTGTTGTCATTGACTAATATTTACATTTGTTGTGTAACAAGTGTTACAAAGTGACAAATAGGTAGGAGGCAAATACTATGTGTACACAGGAACAGAAATAAAAAAACTATTCAACTCACTGGTTCAGCAAAGGCGTTGTCCCAAAGTACTGTTGCTGTGGCATTGTTGTCCTGACTACCATGAACTATCACGACTACAGGTAGTGATAAAGTCTGCGGGTTGGAGAAGAGAGGATAAAACATTGTGGATAACCGTGAAACATAAGACATAAGACTAAGTTGTTTTACTTTGACATGGAAGACCAGCTCATTGCCGCCAATGCTGAACTGTGATTCAAACAGAACAGTGAACTTCTCCTCCGTCACAGATTCTGCACCTCTCCGATCCGACCGCTTGATCCTCTTTAGGGACTGCATAAACACACATACAGAAAATGTAAGTAAACTGTACATATGTTTTGCCCAAAGCATAAAAATGGCTAAATAAACCAAAACAGAAATATAATCCATTAAGACTTGTGAATGTAGTATTCTACATTGATTCAATAGTAATTGTTCCCTGAGACAAGCACTAGACTTCATCGCCACAACAACAGGCTTTTATTGCAGGTTGAAAGTATCTTACAACATGCACAATAATAATAACATAATCATCATCACCATAATACTATCATACTACTATTGCAGCCATAGTCCACAACAAGCTAAGACTCAGTTCTCACTTCCTGTCTGCCACCCATTCTACTCCCCTGCTTATTTTATCTGATTCACTCCTATTACTACAATGTAATAGGAGTGTAAATGTGACTATAGGGGTGTTAGTTCATGTCTAGAGGGCTCTAATAATGTTCATTCATTCATTCATTTTCTACCGCTTTTCCTCACAAGGGTCGCGGGGGGGTGCTGGGTGAGAGGCGGGGTACACCCTGGACTGGTCGCCAGCCAATCACAGGGCACATATAGACAAACAACCATTCACACTCATATTCATACCTATGGACAATTTGGAGTCTCCAATTAACCTAGCATGTTTTTGGAATGTGGGAGGAAAACGGAGTACCCGGAGAAAACCCACGCATGCACGGGGAGAACATGCAAACTCCACACAGAGATGGCAGAGAGTGGAATTGAACCCTGGTCTCCTAACTGTGAGGTCTGCGCGCTAACCACCTCGACCGCCGTGCCGCCGAAACAGGTTTTCTATGCCATAATTATAAAATACTCCATTCATTCATCAACACAGCCGGTTATTAACTGAGATAAATGAGGGATGAGTAAAGAAATATGGCAATATGTCATCATACCATGTTTCTGAAGTGTGCACTGAGAGTGCCTGTGGCCTGGTGATACTCCATGACACAGTTGTTGTTAAGGATTTCACCACTACTTTCACTGAAAGGAGCAGAAGAAACATTCAGTGACTGAAGCAGAGTTGATTTACTGAAGAAAGCATGATTGTGCATTTCATGCGTAGAAACCCCTCACCTGTGTGTGCTCTCATTCTTGAGTAGAGCTTTGGCCTGTTGCTCACTGACAATGACAGCCTTGACTTGAGGTGGATTCATGTGGACATTGAGCTTCCCACCCACCAGGAGGCGCACCGTGGCCGCAAACTTGGTCTGGGTCCTTAACACCTGGGGCGGTTGCTTTTCAATGATGAAGGTGCTGAATAAAAGATTGGACGATAATGCAACAAAACTGTGACATAAACTTCAAAAGAGCTCTCTAAGTCTGGGTCTGATGTTTACCTAGTGACTAAGGCAGAGATAATATCAGTAATGTCTGCATAGAGCTTGCTGAGCAGATCTTCCATGGGGCCTGGCAGAGGAAGCTGTTGAGTAAGATGTTCACAACGTCGGATCTGTTGCCTGTTTGTCCAGATCAGGTCTGCCAGCTTCTCACACCTACAGAGTAGAGGACAGGCACAAAACATGATCCATTCATAGATGGAAGTGAATTGGAAAAACCTTATTCATCGTAAAGAATAAATATCTCGGTGTTCAATGTACCAGGACTGAAGGATATCTAGTCCTCCCTCATGGGGACCCCCATTGCCTGCTAGCTGCTGCCTCCTCTTCCACTGGATGAGCTCCTCATCCAGGATCAAAGTCTGTTGTTTCCTGAGCACGGCCAGGGTTTTCTGGTGTTGTTCTGACAGGTCCTGCACACACACACACACACACACACACACACACACACACTGAGAACACAAATGATGATGCAACACATGCACCTAGGAAACAAGGAGTAAATGACATTGACACAGCAGGATGAGGACAAGCCATTGGGGGTGTTTAAGGTGCTGTCCCTGCAAGTGGCTAAAAAGCTAACAGTCTAAAATGCTGCATGTCTACATTGTTGCACTTTCCTAAAAAGAAATACTGTAAACCATTAATTGAATAAATAAGTTGAATAAAAAAAGTGGGCGGCACGGCGGTTAGTGCGCAGACCTCACAGCTAGGAGACCAGGGTTCAATTCCCACCCTCGGCCATCTCTGTGTGGAGTTTGCATGTTCTCCCCGTGCATGCGTGGGTTTTCTCCGGGTACTCCGGTTTCCTCCCACATTCCAAAAACATGCTAGGTTAATTGGCCACTCCAAATTGTCCATAGGTATGAATGTGAGTGTGAATGGTTGTTTGTCTATATGTGCCCTGTGATTGGCTGGCGACCAGTCCAGGGTGTACCCCGCCTCTCGCCCGAAGACAGCTGGGATAGGCTCCAGCACCCCCTGCGACCCTCGTGAGGAAAAGCGGTAGAAAATGAATGAATGAATGAATAAAAAAAGTCATGCAAGTATGATATATGATATATGATGTGTTGGTGTATCGTCGTACAAGCCTGTATTTCTGCAGAGTGCTTGCTTCTCTGGCCAGCCAGGCCTCCACGGTAGCCCTCTTGCTTTGTAGGGTGGTTTCCCGCTGGGTGCGCTCAGCTGGGGGCAGGGAGCTCAGACTGCTCAACTGGGCTGACGAAAAAGGGGAAAAAAAGGAGGGTAATTTCTGATTTTGCACTTTGTGTGACTCCCCTCCCAATCATTCTTTTCCGATTCACTACTGAATAAAATGAGTACAGGTATCGGTGATCATTCATTCATTCATTTTCTACCGCTTTTCCGCGGGGGTGCTGGAGCCTATCCCAGCTGTCTTCGGGCGAGAGGCGGGGTACACCCTGGACTGGTGGCCAGCCAATCACAGGGCACATCTAGACAAACAACCATTCACACTCACATTCATACCTATGGACAATTTGGAGTCACCTAGCATGTTTTTGGAATGTGGGAGGAAACCGGAGTACCCGGAGAAAACCCACGCATGCACGGGGAGAACATGCAAACTCCACACAGAGACGGCCGAGGGTGGAATTGAACCCTGGTCTCCTAGCTGTGAGGTCTGCGCACTAACCACTCGACCGCCGTGCCACCCGTATCGGTCATCAAATAAAGGATATAAGACATCAGAGTAATGCATGTAAACAGCTGCATATCATTAAGCAGGGATTGTTACCGTCTTCCTGTTAATGATATACATTACCTTAAGTGGCTGAAGTATCAAAGAACCAATATTTTCAATAGTAAATCGATTTTTGACCATAAAGAATTGGTATCAGAGATTTTTCCGTCACCTCAGTAATGGCAATGTACTGCTCTTCTGAACGCATATTGTTTTGAGAAGCCAACTCTTTAAGTGACTCCACTTCCTGAAAGCATGCCACTAAAAACGGCGTACAATGCTAAAGTGGGGTCCAACAAAATATCAGCTTGTGTGATTTAACTGCCTTGTCATTGCCGTGATTGTTAAAGGTATTACTGTGACATGGAAAACTGAACTGTCGGCACCACTTAGTGATGGCATTTACTAGTTAGATACTTCTCACAAGCCCACGTGCAGGGACATGCGTGTACTGGATGGATGCTGACCCTGGAGACGCAGGTTTTCCTGGTACTGGATGATGAAGTACTCCTGGCTGTGCTGAAGTTTTCGCAGTTCGTTTTCAGTGTCCTGCGTGGCTGATCGGAGCTCCTCGAAGGCCTGGTTGATTTGCTGATGGCGCTGGGAGAGGCTGTCCATGGCCTGCCCGCCACTCACGCAACTCGCCTTAACATAAAAACATTTGGATGCATACAAGCGCCGGTGAACGATGATGACACACTGACAAGAGTCGCCACGACACTTACGTTTGAAGCTTCTTGAACCAATCGCTGCTCAGAGTGCAAGATGTGCTTGATGCAGCGCACAAGCTCCAACGGACAGCGGTCGTATGTGCTCTGCATAGACAGCAAACAAAGAATCGCAAGGTTTATTGTGTTCACGCTGGCATCTGGCATATCAGCCAGGTAGCTTGGCAGTCTGGAGGGCCTCAGCTCTTGGCATCTTGCAACATTTCTTGGGGAGTTGCTCAGCTCTGTTAGGTGGCTAACTTCTCTCCAGGTCACTGTTAATTCTGCCACTTCCATGGAGTTTGCCCTTACTAATACTGCTCATCTTGGGATTCCCACTGTACTTCTTTCTTTAGCGTTGGCAAGCAGTAGGCCACTGAGTTACCCCAGGACTTCAGAACCTTCTGCAATGTAATGTAACTGCCAAAGAAGCTCATCAGCATGCAAGCCGACCATCTCTTAGCTATCTCGTCTATTCACGGATCTATCGGTATCTGATTCATTTGGCTGCTCTACCTTCAATTGGTTTGCATAGTGCCCCAGCTTGATCTTGAGAAGAAAGCCATCCTCTCCACCCTGAAGCTGTGCTTTCCTCTGGAGCTCTGCCACCAAGTTGTCCAAAAGGCGCTTGGCTTTGGCTTCCTCCGCTGGGTTGTCCAACTCCACTGAATCCCTGTAAAGATGTACAAAATGTCTTACACAAATCTGTTTCAACATACCCCTTACAAGCCCCCCCAGATGGGTCCCACCATATTCTGTTTAGAGGAAGGTTCATTAGTACACATTAGTACAAGTCATGATGTGCTATATATATCACTATATTGACAGTTACTATGGTGCCCATTATGTCATTCGGCACGTGATTAAAAAAAACTATATTAGGAAAGCAGGAAGTGAACAAATGTAACAGTTACTGATTGTAAAAGTACCAGATGGAGGGGTAGGATTTAATAAGCTTTGCTTCTTCCTACTCCTTTTGGACATGTGGAACTGTGAACTGATTATGGGATGCACTCAATTGTAATCTGATGCATGTTCAAATGAAATAAAACCATTACCATTACATTTGCGACTTAGAAAGACAAAATATCAACAATTATTACGAGTAGTCTTGCAGAGCATGCTGGGAAGCAGTTAATAGGAATGATGCCATTTTAGTGTTTTAGAGACATCACCGCCTGTCACGGGAACTCTGGCCAGCAAGATGACCTTCAGCCATTACCATTACCATAGAATTCATCTCTGAAACTGGTGTATCACCCGGGGGCTCCGGTTAAAATTCACAAAGGACTCATCAACTTTAATCGTGGACTTTGAAATGTATACACTTCAGTAAAATAAACAAGTTACTTCCACAAGTCTCCATCTTCCGTGCACATAAACTAGAGTTGCAACGGCAAAACCGCGTACCGTTCGTTCAGCCCTGCGTGTGATAATCCATAATCCATCCCATCCCAAATAAAATACTGTATAGCTGCTATAGTGCAATATACTCACCTACACTGGATTGCTTTTGGCATCTTTAATATACACACCCTTCATGTTTTCTGTATCAATAATAACATGCCACACTGCACTACTGTACGGCCACACCCGTACGCCCCCGTTTTGGGGCAGCAGTCAACCTATGAGGGACTGCGCAGTCAGAGGTTTGGTTTCTGTCTTTTATTGATCAATTATTAGAATGCGTTAAGTGTTATGTGGACCTGCCTGAACCCGGTTTACCTGAAAAGTCACAACAATTAAGGTAGTCTTCCTACCAGAGTTGGCTCTCAATCCACTGGGCCAAGTAGTGGCGCACTTCAATGGGAAAGTGCTGACCATACAGCGCCTGCATCTGATGCAAGGCATCTCCCTGCAGCTGCTGGGCCTGTATCCACATCGCCATGGTGCTCCTGTGGAGGTAGGAGAATGGGGGGACAAGAATGAGGAAGAGTGGGAGGCAATGGATGGGGACAAGTTGTGTTTTTGGATGATTAGCGGTTAGGTTGCTTTTAGTTTGTAGCTTCTAAATTCATCATTGCATTGAAACCCATCCAATTCAATTACATTTGGATACTGGTGTCATGCAAAAACATGCAAAAACTTGTAGATGTGATGACTGGTTAAAATAATGACCTCCACTAATAACGTCATGTTATTGTTTCACTACGCATGTGTTGAACATTTTGGCCAGTAATGCACACAACATTACTACCTATAAGTAGTAGTAGTAGTAGTAGTAGTAGTAGTAGTAGTACTTTTCCCAAACAACTCAGGCGTAAAGATACAGACTGACATTGCCACACAATTGATAGACAGGGATACACATTCTACTTAATACCTAAGCGCTGCTCATCTCTTATGAATATATACATGTAAAGAAGCGACATTTTTATGATTGAGTCGCTTTAATCCAGCTGGCACTTGGAAAAAAGTACGTTGTGCTAACTAGCTAGTGGTGTGCTATCGTGTTTGCTAGCATCGCAGAGCTCAGTGATAAGGCTGTCAAGTTGCAGCATACGATTCCAACTTCAGCTACCCTGCGGCCCCACGGCACTTATATGGGTTATATATTTGTGTGTCAAGCTCACCTTTTTAAAAAAAAGTCGCTACGAAGCCCAAAGAAATCCCATGGAAAGTAGCGGATAACACATCAAGACAACTTTTAGCCGTCACACTGTTTGGGTGACGCAAAGTCAGCTAAACCAGCTGTTGCTGGAAAGCTAGTCAAGAATCCATATTAAGAACAACTTCCGTTTTTTTCTGTCAAAATAAAATATATAAAACGTCGTAGAGGTTATGAACTTATTTGAATGTGTTTTGTTGAATATGGTGTGTTTATTGGTTTGTATTATTTTTTGCACTTATTTGTTTGTGCTATATGGAGTAATTACATTTCCGGAAGCAGTGTCCATTCTTGCTTCCATGACTTCCTGGCGGACACAATTTCACACGCCTACTTTTTCCTCACTAACTTTTATTTACTTCCCTTAAAAAAAAAAAACAAACACTATACACGCTATCATAACTGTCATGTTTACAATTATTGAAAATACATTGAAACATTATTGACTACTGACTCCTTATTCATTCATTAATTCATTTTTCTACCGCGCTGTCAGTCGATTAAAAGTTTAGTCAGGTTTTGCATAGTTAACTCATAATTAATCTCATAGTTTTTATCTATAATAAGTGTACCTTTTTAAGGATTTATAAGTTTTTAATGCAACATGCGACTGGATAATATGTTTGCTAATTCGTGTTTATTAAACATGATTTGGTTTTTTTTAACTAGCTCAACGCAAGATGGACCACAATGTATAAGAAACAGACATAATTGGTAAAGTAAACTGGCCATCACTCAAGCAAATAATCTTACGGAATAGAATTCTATATAATTATATATAATAAATATTCATTCATTCATTCATTTTCTACCGCTTTTTCCTCACGAGGATCGCGGGGGGTGCTGGAGCCTATCCCAGCTGTCTTCGGGCGAGAGGCGGGGTACACCCTGGACTGGTGGCCAGCCAATCACAGGGCACATATAGACAAACAACCATTCACACTCACATTCATACCTATGGACAATTTGTCAGGTTTTGCATAGTTAACTCATAATTAATCTCGTAGTTTTTATCTATAATAAGTGTACCTTTTTAAGGATTTACAAGTTTTTAATGCAACATGCGACTGGATAATATGTTTGCTAATTCATGTTTATTAAACATGATTTGGTTTTTTTAACTAGCTCAACGCAAGATGGACCGCAATGTATAAGAAACAGACACAATTGGTAAAGTAAACTGGCCATCACTCAAGCAAATAATCTTACGGAATAGAATTCTATATAATAAATATTCATTCATTCATTCATTTTCTACCGCTTTTTCCTCACGAGGGAAAATTCAAGTTGCCATGACTTAATAAAATTAGCTTGGTAACATGATATACACACACACACACACACATACATATATATAAAGTTACTGCTACTTAAAAAGCTGTGTGCATTGTTATTATAATTAAGTAGACAACAAATTAAACTACTTTGAATAAAATGATTAAGTCAGTTGACTTAACATATTTCTTTGAGTTACGAACTTAAAAACTTGTCCCTATGACAACAATTATTCAGTAAGCATTACTTAAAATAAGCTTTGAGTGAAGAGGAAAAGCTAATTTGTGCAATGCAATATTGTTTGTTGTTTCAAAGCAATTTCAAATTAAGTTGTCATAACTAAGAAAGACTAATAGAAACTGTTGCATTGATTTTTTGTTGTTGAGGCTAAACATTTATTTTTTGAGTGATAGAAAGCAAATGAGACAAAATTGAATGAAAGGCACAAATCTAGTGATACCAAATAGCTTTTATTCATGACATTGTTAGTGGTTAGGCAATGAAAGATTTGACAAGGATCAATAACAACATTGTTAATTGACGTTGACGTGCGAGCGTTAAACCACTAAGAGAATTGTGCGTCAATAAAGCAATAATATTTCGAGAGAGAGAGACAATTCCGGCTGAAGAAACTAACTGGTAAAATGGAATGGAGTATGTGCAGGCTGCAGAATGCATGAATATGTTCTCTGGTCATCAAAAATATTGATGATTTATGAGCCGCATTGTAATTATTTACAAAAAAAACTGTAGAACTTGCCGTTTAATAACATTTCCTTGAGGTCACCCACATCCCCACTGCAAGGTTGAGCTGTTTGGAGACTCATCTTTATATCAAATCTGATAAAATAATGCAGTCATAGCACAACATTCAGTATTGAAAGACTTACAGATGTCACCAGGCACTTACAGTATAAGATACAGTACGTTGTATATGTTGTACACTGTATACGTTGTACAAGTAGTAACCCACTGATGAACATGTATGTTGTTATGTTGGGAGGTTTTTATACTGAAAGGCTTGAAGAAACATGTGGACTTGTGTGTTTTGGAGCAGACAAACTAAGTGGACAGTCGCAGGCCGCAGCATTGCACAATCTTCATGGGGGGGGGCTCAGGGACACCCTAGACCTGCTCCATGGACTTGGATTCTTCTTAGTCTTTATTCATCAAACACATTTGCACGGGAAACATGATGATTCTAGACCAGGGGTGTCCAAAGTGTGATCTGGGGGCCATTCGTGGCCCACAACTGTTTTTTATTGGCCCGCAGCACATTCTAAAAATGGAATTTAACAAGACGACTAAAAAGAAAAACAGCAAAAATTGAAAATATTTTTTTTACAAAACAATCATGTTATTTACATATTTTTTATTTCTTTATTAATATTATATATATTTTTTTTTATAATTTACAACCTAATTTTCAAAAACAATGTTATTAGTTTTTTTAACATATGTCAATTTAGTGCTGCTTTTAAAAAAATACCTTAAATTGATTTTGACTTTATTTTGGTAAAATTATTGCTGAGTAATTTACATATTTTTTTTATTTCTTTATTAATATTATATATATATATTTTTTTTTTAATTTACAACCTAATTTTCCAAAAACAATGATATTAGTTTTTTTTTTAACATATGTCAACTTAATGCTGCTTTTTAAAAAATACCTTAAATTGATTGTGACTTCATTCTGGTAAATTTATTGCTGAGTTATTTACATATTTTTTTATTTCTTTATTTATATATATATAAATTTTAATTTACAACCAAATTTTCAAAAAAAAATGTTATTAGTTTTTTTTAACATATGTCAACTTAATGCTGCTTTTTAAAAAATACCTTAAATTGATTTTGACTTTGGTAAAATTATTGCTGAGTTTTCTGATTTTGTTGAATGATATTTCCTGCGGGCCAATAAAAAAAAAGCGTGCATATTAACTGGAAAAGTACAGAAAGATAGCATTATTATGAATTATGACCAGCGTGTTCATTTGCTAAGGGGCGGTGTGACTGATTGGGTGAATTGTTATTCCCTCCCCATGTGTGAAAGGGGCATAGGGGCGATGGAAGAGGAGAATGAGAGGTAATGGCTTCCCTAGCATGGCCGCCCATTGTAACATCTTCAGCATCCATTCAGCTCAAATCCTTGAAGCGTTCTTCTAACGTGTGGGGGTGTTCATCAGGTCCATGAAGATAGTTGGTGATCTGCGTGTCCTCCAGTCAGTGGATAATACTGTAAGCTATCTCGTAGTTTTGGCTGCCGTTCCCGTGAAGGAGGTTGTACAAACTCAGGTCGTGTCTGGCGAAGGTTTCTTGATCTAGTCGCTGTCTCTGTCTTTGTCCTCCAGGATGTCTTGGCTGTCCTCGTCCTCGTCTTCGTCTTCATCATCCCCTCCTCCGCCATTCATCATCTCCATCTCGACTTCCACTTCGCCTCCGTCAGCCTCGTCTTCCGCTTCGTTGAAGGCCTCGGCGTCCTGGGAGACCTCCACCATCTCAGTGCCTTGGACCACTTCCACGGCGCCGTCACGGATTTTCTTGACGTGGAACGTGAAAGGGGGCACGCTGTACACGGCGGTCTTGGAGCGGGCGTAGACGACGTGGTCTGGCGTGAAGGCTTTCTTCATCTTGTCACGGGACGTCTGAATCTTCTGCTTGCGTTCGGGGTTGACGGTCATTCGTGTTCCAAGCTTTCCCATCTTCTTCTCGATGTTATGACGGGTCTTCTCCAGGTTCTCTTTGGTCTTCTGCTTGGTCTTCTCTATGTTCTCCTTAGTTTTTTGCTTTGTCTTCTCCAGGTTCTCTTTAGTCTTCTGCTTTGTCTTCTCCAGGTTCTCCTTAGTTTTCTGTTTGGTCTTCTCCAGGTTCTCCTTGGTCTTTGCCCGGGTTTTATCCATCTTGTCCTTGGAGAATACGGTCTTGAGGGTTTGAACACGCTGCAGGCTGCTGCGCTTGAAACGTTCAGCGCGGGTTTCGAAAAGGGGGTCCTCGATCTCCAAGCCTTCCTCGTCAGAAGAAAGGTCCACAGCGGGTTTGTTTTCCTTCTCTCCCTCTTCCGCCTCCTCGTCCTCCGCAGCCTCCTTCAGCTCCAGAACACTCCCTCCTCTGCTTCCTGGTGCGGACTCAGAGATCCGCATGGACTTGGAAACGTTGAGTTTGGAGGGAACCTTGACTTCATCCTGTGGAGAAAAGAGGCCATTCTTGGTAAATAGGAATAAAGTGTTGCAATGGTCACCATTTTTCAGATCAATGGTAATGGTAATGGTAATGGTAATGGTAATGGTAATGGTAATGGTAATGGTAATGGTAATGGTAATGGTAATGGTAATGGTTTTATTTCATTTGAACATGCATCAGATTACAATTGAGTGCATCCCATAATCAGTTCACAGTTCCACATGTCCAAAAGGAGTAGGAAGAAGCAAAGCTTATTAAATCCTACCCCTCCATCTGGTACTTTTACAATCAGTAACTGTTACATTTGTTCACTTCCTGCTTTCCTAATGTAGTTTTTTTTTAATCACGTACCGAATGACATAATGGGTACCATAGTAACTGTCAATATAGTGATATGTATAGTACGATATGTATAGTCACTTCCTGCTTTCCTAATATAGTTGAAGTTTTTTTTAAATTATTTAACTAATTAATTTTTTTTTTTTTTTTTTATGGCGGCACGGCGGTCGAGTTGCGCAGACCTCACAGCTAGGAGACCAGGGTTCAATTCCACCCTTGGCCATCTCTGTGTGGAGTTTGCATGTTCTCCCCGTGCATGCGTGGGTTTTTTCCGGGTACTCCGGTTTCCTCCCACATTCCAAAAACATGCTAGGTTAATTGGTGACTCCAAATTGTCCATAGGTATGAATGTGAGTGTGAATGGTTGTTTGTCTATATGTGCCCTGTGATTGGCTGGCCACCAGTCCAGGGCGTACCCCTCTTCTCACCTGAAGACAGCCACAACCCTCGTGAGGACACTCGTGAGAAAATGAATGAATGAATAATTAATTTTTAAATTTTTATTTTTGTCACATACCGAAGTATGAGGTGATATGACCATACAATGACATAATCGGTACCATAGTAGTTTTCAAATGAATTAATCATGACTAATCACCATGCAACTCAGTGTTTAGTTTCTAAATATGTTGCTGTACAAAATACCCAAATTGTGTAAACACCCCTTTCACCTTTCACTATGCGGCTCTCACCCCTATTGCATGGTTACACTACAGAAGTCTGATTACCAGCAGAGGGCGGTAGGTTTAAAGGAAAAAAGGCACTACATCAACACACTATTCTATTCAGAGAGGGAGGATATGGTAGACATGTCAGTTAACAACTGTTTGAGTTTGAAATCAAAAGGCACTTCTTCAGCATCCAGGTCGTGCAAACATATGCAATGTGAATTTTAACCAGCAAATAAGGCTTGATAAAGGTTGGTAAATAATTTAATTGCATTTACGGAGGCATGACAAACTGTTTGCTGCCATCTGTTGTCATATTTCTCACAAGGAAATGTTTCACATCATTAAACAAATTTAAATAGTAGTCAATGACAACACAACTAAACACAAAATGCAGTCTGGAAAAAAATTATGAAGGCATTTCAAAAGCTTTGGACTCTAGCACACCACAGTAGGAGCCATTATCCGCAAATGGCAAAAACATGGAACAGTGGTGAACCTTCCCAGGAGGAGCCACCCAACCATGAGAGAACTGCATGCCTCACTTGCCTCAGTTAAGGTCAGTGTTCATGAGTCCACTATAAGAAAGACATTAGGGAGCAAAAACGGCCTGCATGGTAGAGTTCCAAGACCAAAACCACTGCTGAAAAAAAGTCTCAGTTTTGCCAGAAAACATCTTGATGATCACCAAGACCCTGGAGAAACACTCCGTGGTCTGAAGACACAAAAGTTGAACGTTTTGCAAAGTGTATGTACATGGTAAAATATGGTGGTGGTAGTGTGATGGTCTGGGGTTGTTGATGCTTCAGGACCTGGAGTGTTCAGAAGCATGGTCAGGAGGGTTGGTGACCTCAAGCTGAAAGCAACTTGGGTTCTGCAGCAGGACAGGACAATCCAAAACACAGCAGCAAGTCCACTTGAAGAAAAACCAAATGAAGACCTTGAAGTGGCCTGGTCCAAGTCCTGACTGAATCCTATTGCTGTGGCATGACCTTCAAAAGGCTTGATGCTAAAAAAACCTCCAATGTGGCTGAATGACAACAATTCAGTAAAAATGAGTGGGCCAACATTCCTCCACTGTGTGAAAAAGTGATGTAGCTTTGAGACAATACTGCAAACAGCTAGGAGACCAGGGTTCAATTCCACCCTCGGCCATCTCTGTGTGGAGTTTGCATGTTCTCCCCGTGCATGCGTGGGTTTTCTCCGGGTACTCCGGTTTCCTCCCACATTCCAAAAACATGCTAGGTTAATTGGCCACTCCAAATTGTCCATAGGTATGAATGTGAGTGTGAATGGTTGTTTGTCTATATGTGCCCTGTGATTGGCTGGCGACCAGTCCGGGGTGTACCCCGCCTCTCGCCCGAAGACAGCTTGGAGACTTGGAGGGTTATAATCTCGGGT
The DNA here is from genome assembly GCF_030265055.1 of Doryrhamphus excisus. Taxonomy (NCBI): domain Eukaryota; kingdom Metazoa; phylum Chordata; class Actinopteri; order Syngnathiformes; family Syngnathidae; genus Doryrhamphus; species Doryrhamphus excisus. The sequence continues at coordinate 5,077,965 of NC_080487.1, read as the reverse complement.
TGGCATCCACGTTTTGTGAGTGGTCATGGAATATCTATAATATGCATATACAGATACAGATACAGATACAGGATTTGTGTATCCCGTCAAATGAGTACAAGTACACACAAGCTGATGAGTCACTCATCAGCGTCATGGAACGGCATAGAATTAGAGACTAGCCTAAACAGAGATGTTGATTCGTTTTTTGGCAGAACCTTAAACTTCCTGTGTCAACACTCCAGGTTTTACTCATCTCTGTCGTGCCAGAGGGAGAAATTGCAGAGAAAAATGTACATAAACTTGCAATGGAAACCAAGTATTGTGCAATACTCAATGTACTGACAGTAATTGGTTTGCATTACATGACCTGTCTACGCATGTCAGGAAAATGTAAAGCTATATTTCTTTCTTGTCCTCTGTAGGTGAAGACATCCATGCTTTACCTAGAAAGTAGAGTGGAAGCTCAACGCTGGACTCCCCAGACCGTGCACCTCGACACCCATGCAAAAAGCCAAAATTCTCTGGTTTTTGCTCATTTTATAAAAAAAAATAAAATTCAATGTTTATTTAACCCTTTCATTCATCGAGAGGTCGAGAGGTGGGGTACACCCAGGAATGGTCGCCAGCCAATCACAGGGCACATATAGACAAACAACCATTCACACTCACATTCATACCTATGGACAATTTGGAGTCGCTAATTAACCTAGCATGTTTTTGGAATGTGGGAGGAAACCGGAGTACCCGGAGAAAACCCACACATGCACGGGGAGAACATGCAAACTGGGTGGAATTGAACCCCGGTCTCCTAGCTGTGAGGTCTGTGCGCTAACCACTCGCCCGCCGTGCCGCCCCCACAAAGAACATATGTTGGCTTTTTCATTAATTCATTCATTTTCTACCGCTTTTCCTCACGAGGGTCGTGGGGGTGCTGGAGCCTATCCCAGCTGTCTTCGGGCGAGAGGCGGGGTACACCCTGGACTGGTGGCCAGCCAATCACAGGGCACATATAGACAAACAACCATTCACACTCACATTCATACCTATGGACAATTTGGAGTGGCCAATTAACCTAGCATGTTTTCCAATGTTGGAGGAAACCGGAGTACCCGGAGAAAACCCACAAGGGTGGAATTGAACCCCGGTCTCCTAGCTGTGATGTCTGCGCGCTAACCACTCGACCACTGCTTTTCTGGTTCCTTTTCCCATCCATCAACCGTCCATCTTTCTCACCTTTCCCCTTGAATTCCACACCAGGAAGTCTTTTTCCTATTTTCTTATGCACCCCCCCCCCCAAATACAATGTGCTATATTGCCGATTGTTAATGGAGGATGGAAAAAACGGCAAGGCAGGCGCGGACTTCCTCTTTCCATTATAGCAAATCTCACCTGTGTGTATTCATGAAAGACAACACTTACGTACATTGTGTGTTTTTCCTCTTTTTACCAAAACAGGAACACGGTCGGGTGAGAACAAAAGACACAGGAAGGGATGCTGTTCTGCTGTCGCATGAAGTTAGTCCCTGTACAAATTAGATGATGCTGGAGAGAAATGGAAAAAAGTGCAAATCTACTTGGCAGGAAGATGATAGCATCAAAGTTTTGACCAGGCTTCAGGAGGCGAGGAAGACGAGGGTGGGGCGCAGGGCAGCTATTGTTTTCTGCTGCAGCTTAATGGAGGATTTATGGAGGTATTGTATTGCGGTGTCTTGGGTAAACCTGACCTTGGAAGAGGGATCCCTGCTTTCCTGAGCAGCTGTGTTCAAAAGAAAATGGAAACAAATACGTTTCACTGTAACATTCTCTCAGGTCAACGTCTTTCCACGGGATAATTGGAGCTGTCTTTTTTTGACTTGGAAAGGAAATATAGAGACCATGCCAAAATGGTCAAGGTACATTCCTTCCAATTGCCTAGAGCAGGTACCCAACGCCTGGGGTCAAGGTGCCACCGCTGCTTTTTCAGACTAGACATGACTAGATAGGACAACTCTAAGAGCTAGTGCTGTCCTATCTAGTCATTGAGCATGAGCTGATGAAGCCTGCGAAATATCTTCTAAGACAACCTGAACACAGTCCAGTTGTCCAGTTGCGGTCGAGTCGATGCCCTGAGAATAAAATGAGCTGGATCAATGAGAATATTGACAATCATAGATGGCATGTGTCCATGTGGTGTCCATGTGTCCATGTGTCCATGTGTCCATGTGTCCATGTGTCCATGTGTCCACGTGTCCACGTGTCCATGTGTCCATGTGTCCACGTGTCCATGTGTCCACGTGTTCATGTGTCCATGTGTCCATGTAGTGTCCATGTGTCCACGTGTCCATGTGTCCACGTGTTTATGTGTCCATGTGTCCATGTGTCCATGTGTCCATGTGTCCATGTGTCCATGTGTCCATGTGTCCACATGTCCATGTGTCCACGTGTCCACATGTCCAAGTGTCCATAAGTCCATGTGTTCATGTGTCCACATGTCCAAGTGTCCATAAGTCCATGTGTTCATGTGTCCATGTGTCCATGTGTCCACGTGTCCATGTGTCCACGGGTTCATGTGTCCATGTGTCCACGGGTTCATGTGTCCATGTGTCCACGGGTTCATGTGTCCATGTGTCCACGTGTTCATGTGTCCACATGTTCACTTGTTCACGTGTCCATGTGTCTACGTGTCCACATGTTCATGTGTCTACGTGTCCACATGTTCATGTGTCCACGTGTCCACGTGTCCATGTGTCCACGTGTCCATGTGTCCATGTGTTCATGTGTCCACGTGTCCACGTGTCCATGTGTCCATGTGTCCACGTGTCCATGTGTCCACGTGTTCATGTGTCCACGTGTTCACTCGTTCACGTGTCCACGTGTTCACTCGTTCACGTGTCCATGTGTCTATGTGTCCACATGTCCATGTGTCCACGTGTCCATGTGTCCACGTGTCCATGTGTGCACGTGTCTATGTGTCCACATGTCCATATGTCCATGTGTCCATGTGTTCATGTGATTGACTAGTGACCAATCCAGGATGTAGTCTAAAGTCGGCTGGCCTAAGCTGCAACATCCTATGACAGGTGAACAGGTTATGCCGGCAGTGATGTGTGTTTGGGTGTGACCAAGTCTGGGCTATCTCGTTGTCCATTGGAAGTACAACAGGTCCAGAATGTGATGCTAGCACCAATTACGGCCAACTAGCTTGTCACGTCTGAGCATCAAACGTTGGGCCAGAAGGTAATTGACCTGTCCATGATTTCCAAGCATGTACATGTACACAGTAATCTGGGAAAGTTCAAGCATGCACCTTGTTGTGTTAACTTCCTGAACCTAATTTAATGGGACATTGTTCTCCAAAGGCAGGAAGGTACACCGCAAGCCATGGAAAATAGACAAAGGAGGTATGCAGAGGTACTGTGTGTTCATTCGATTGTCCAAACAAAACCACATGTTGTACATATCTCCAACATTCCAACACTATCGTAGAGGCCAAATGGCGTAGCTTGTGGTTATTGCATATGTTTGATTCATTTGACGGGTGTATGATCTTTATGTATTTTGAAGTTGCTATTCTTCACCTGGGTGATTTCATGATTCGATTCCTCGTTCTTCCAAAAGCCTCACATGACTGATGTTTGGATGTGTCCGAACAGACTTTGCTGAGATCAGCTGGCTGATGTGATCAGCACAACACAGCATTTCTCTTTCATGGTGGGACTTATAGGTTATCACATGGTTTGTCTGGTATCAGGCCAGGTATTGTCTGACCTTCGGTCTCGGGCTGATACTGACACTTGGGGGCATGATACCGGGCCTGATACCAGACAAACCATGTGATGATCTTATTATCACATACTATTTAATAATGAGCTTATTATCATGTACTATTTAATCAAAAGACCATTTTGTTTCCAGAAAATGTTCAGTTTATTACATGTATTATATCTAAACAGTGTAAACACAATAATTGCAAAAATATTTCAACAATAATATTTTATCTTATCAATGTCTGACAATTAAAGTTCCATTAATCAAGTTTGGGTTTTTTTGGTGACTGGAGAAGCACTAGGCACTAAGTACTCGTGCGCTGTTCTCTGATTGGTTGTTTCACGGGCACGATTGAGTGGACAGCTACGGGGGCTGATACTGGACATGGTTAAACTCTATATTTTATCAGTATCACTGCCCTGGGCTTTGACACAGTATCATTTCGGCCTTTTCCCGTATTATTCATGGGCGGTTTCTAGGGTACAGGGCCAATTAATACTGTAGTATGTGATAATGCATGATAACACCCTCCCTCCAAAGTGTTTCTGCCACCCACCACACAGTCCTTCTGACATGAGTGCTCATATTCTTAGAAAAAACTGGCTTTTCCCTTCAGGGGTCGGCACAGTAAATTAAAGACTTCTTACAGTGGGTCATGGTGGTATTTATAGTGGTATTTATCAGAAGTAATGCCAGAGCTGTGATCATTTCCAAAGGTCTACTGTAGTTCTTCCAACTGTGCACCCTTCCAACTCTGCATTCTTCTAGTCATTGGCAGCATTTGATTGACACTTTATGTAGAACTGAGTTTGAAATGTTAATAGAAATTGAAAAAAAATAAAGAAAATAAGAAGCTGCTTTGTGTTTCTATGGAAACATGGAAAGATGGGAGACAAGTTGTTTTTCCGGTAGGCGCCATGATTATATAACCATAGAACAGTGGTCTCAAACCTGCGGCCCGCGGGCCAAATGTGGCCCGCAGGACACTAGTTTGAGGCCCCCGCCTTGATATGAAAGTTTAATGTTAGTGCGGCCCACGCAAGTTTGATATGGATGCTGTATGGTATCATGTACCCAGAAAAAAATATTACGTTTGATTAATGTTCATGTTAAAGGTTAAATAACTGTTAATAGTTATCCTCCCTATCCGTGTGGAAGTGGTATGTTTTGGGCTATTTAAGTTTAAAGGAAATAACTTGAAAGCTACCGTTTAGGTCGCTAGCTCTCTAGTTTGCGAGTTAGCATGTAAGACCCTGCAGTTGCGCAATATGTTGTAAATAAAAAGAGTATAAATGTGACTATAGTCGTGTTTTGTCATGTCTACAGGGCTCTAATAATGCTTTGTTCATTTTAATCTGAAAAAAAATAATTTGTCTACCCACCAACTATATGTGGTTTCTTAAGTTTTTATTATTATTTTATTATTATTATTATATTTATTTATTACTGATTGATTGATTTGTTTATTTATTTTTCATGTTATTTTGTGTAGAAAAATAAAAAGTAAGATATTTGAGAACAGTGGAATGTTTTATCAGAACTTTTCTTGTAGAAAATTGGAACCAAAGCAAAGTTTTTTAAATTTTTTTGTTTTTAATAAATGCGTTTTTTTGTTGGGTTTTTTCCAACTGCTGGATGTGCATCATATGAGTGTTTTATTACACCGTGAGCACATTTGAAATGCAGATTTGTGTGTGTGTGTGTGTGTGTGTTTGTACACGCTATGGAAGCTTTTCCACCCTCAGCCCACAGTGCAACCTCTCATCAGCTTTGGCCAGAGGAATCTAACCAGAACACACCCCTCTCTGTTACTGTTTTCCTGTTTAAACTTCAACGACTATGTGCTCCCCTGCTGCCCCGTCCAAAGCCAGATGTCTTTCTGAGTGTGTGCACACATTGTACCTGTACACATTCCATTACACATAAAAAAGCACGGTGACAACACACGTACATGAAGGGGGATTTTCCAGTAAGGACGCGGAATCCCCATGACTTAACTGGTGATGTAAAAAGGAACTGAGCTCAGTTCAAGAGGCAAACGGGGACACCGTATTTCCACTTTATAGGAGCCCACTAAATCACTCCATTCATTAGCATTTTTTTAAAACTTACAGCTTATGTGCAATGACTGTGTTTGCCCGGTTGTCATGGATACATAAAATGCTCCTGTTTCCGAACCAGACGCTTCAGAAAGCACAGCTCTTTGACTCAAAAGTAAAGGAGAATTCTTACTGTTAACCCATTCCAGAAAAACAAAAACATATTTTAAAAGTGTAGTTTTCATTCATTCGAGGCGGGGTACACCCTGGACTGGTGGCCAGCCAATCACAGGGCACATATAGACAAACAACCATTCACACTCACATTCATACCTATGGACAATTTGGTGTCGCTAATTAACCTAGCATGTTTTTGGAATGGGGGAGGAAACCGGAGTACCCGGAGAAAACCCACACATGCACGGGGAGAACATGCCGAGGGTGGAATTGAACCCCGGTCTCTTAGCTGTGAGGTCTCCGCGCTAACCACTCGACCACCGTGCCGCCCACCACCAAGTCTTATTTTCTCTTATTATGTTTACTATATTGGATAGTGTAAAAGTGACTATAGGGGTGTTATTTCATGTCTACAGGACTCTAATGAAACCAAAGGTTTTGTATGCTCTACCTCTAAAAATATTCATTCATTCATTCATTTTCTACCGCTTTTCCTCACGAGGGTCGCGTTGGGTGCTGGAGCCTATCCCAGCTGTCTTCGGGCGAGAGGCGGGGTACACCCTGGACTGGTGGCCAGCCAATCAGAGGGCACATATAGACAAACAACCATTCACACTCACATTCATACGTATGGATAATTTGGAGTCGGCAATTAACCTAGCATGTTTTTGGAATGTGGGAGGAAACCTGGAGAAAACCCATGCATGCACAGGGAGAACATGCAAGCTCCACACAAAGATGGCCGAGGGTGCATATGAAAATATTCCATTTATGAATCAATTATCATGGTTGGGACTACAACCAATCAACCGACTGCGATAAACGAGGAACTAATGTCATGAATGTCACTGTGGGGTTTTTGTAAAAATGGGCGTTTTTTTTTTTTTTTAAAAACAATCCAATCCATGATTATATTGTCTCTGCATGGAGTTGTGTTGTCATGGCAATTTCAATCCTCATGAGACGGCCATGGGAAAGTGTGTGATGGTCACACACAGCATAAAAATCATGGGAACGAACTCTTTATTCCTTTCTTTTTTCCACTAGTTGGCTTCAATCAGAGACATAGGACCGGAGAGATTGCTATATAAAGTGATGGCATGCCACAGTTCCCCGAGGGGGGAGTTTGGGGGGGTGAGTCACCAGTTCTGGTGCTGCACTGGAGCATGGTAGCGTGCCTTTTCCTCCCATTCTTTCTTCTCTTATATTACATCTGTCTGCTCTAGCTTTCCTTTCATTTCCTTCCATCTGTATGACCCCCCCCCCCCCCCCCACTTCAGTCCAGCTGCATTTGTGATCCAAATCCTCTGCGGTTACCTTGTAGCCACTGTTGCAGGAAAGAAGGCCAAATGTGGTGTATTCGATCAGCGAGGAATGAGACAGATCGGCATGGTAGCGCCATGGCAACGTAACAAATATTTCCGTGTTTGGGTTCCAGATAACCCCAGCAGCTTCGGATTTATTTTTCTCTCCGCTCCTCCTGTGTTTTTACAGCCAATGACCAAGAAGAAGGTACTGACCTCCGGTCGTACGCTTACGCTTATGGACTTAAAACAGTGCAACTTTGTTCTCAGGCATCCATGAATCTAAGACAAAATAAAGATTTCATGAAGCGTTTCCAAGGTTGCAGACATGCTGAAGTCAGGAAGTCACTGCAAGCGCTCCTTTCAGCTCTTCTCTGCAAGACGCAGCTTGCCATTGCCGGCGATCACTGGAGGTTGTATTTACCGCATACTTTGCTTCGGAGGGCATTCTGATCATGTGCTTTCATGCAGGCACACACACAATATACACAAATGCACATGCAGCCATGCAAATGCAGTCACACAAACACAACACAACCTTGGTAATACGTCAATAAACAACCAAACAACAAACTAGTCCTCCTGGGAGTGCTTACAAATGTTCTCCTCCTATTCCGTGTGGAAGTGGTATGTTCACATGGTTTCAAACACGCGGCCCGCGGGCCAAATGTGGCTCGCAGGACACTAGTTTGAGGCCCCCGCCTTGATATGAAAGTTTAATGTTAGTGCGGCCCGCGCAAGTTTGATATGGATGCTGTATGGTATCATGTACCCAGAAAAAATTATTACGTTTGATTAATGTTCATGTTAAAGGTTAAATAACTGTTAATAGTTATCCTCCCTATCCGTGTGGAAGTGGTACGTTTTTGGCGATTTAAGTTTAAAGGAAATAACTTGAAGGCTACCGTTTAGGTCGCTAGCTCTCTAGTTTGCGAGTTGTCGGCCATGGGTGCAGAGTGAAAACGTTCTCCTCCTATTTCGTGTGGAAGTGGTATGTTCACATGATTTCTCCAGATAAAGAAGGCCAACGCCACTACGGGAACAGTCTAGCTCAGGGGTCTCAAACATGCGGCCCGTGGGCCAAATGTGGTCCGCAGGACACTAGTTTGAGGCCCCCGCCTTGATATGAAAGTTTAATGTTAGTGCGGCCCGCGCAAGTTTGATATGGATGCTGTATGGTATCATGTACCCAGAAAAAATTATTACGTTTGATTAATGTTCATGTTAAAGGTTAAATAACTGTTAATAGTTATCCTCCCTATCCGTGTGGAAGTGGTAAGTTTTTGGCTATTTAAGGTTAGAGGAAATAACTTGAAGGCTACCGTTTAGGTCGCTAGCTCTCTAGTTTGCGAGTTATATTTATTTATTTATTATTGATTTATTTTCTTTATTCTTGATTTGTTTATTTATTTTTCATCTTATTTTGTGTAGAAAAATAAAAAGTAAGATATTTTAACCAAAGCGAAGTTTTTTTAATTTTTTTGTTTTTAACAAATGCGTTTTTTTTTTTTTTTTTTGGAAAACCTGATGCGGCCCAGTCTCACACAGACCCGAGCTCCAGTGGCCCCCAAGTAAATTGAGTTTGAGACCCCTGGCTTACAGACTTCCATTTTCTATGTTGCTTATTCTCACTTAGGTTGCAGGTATGCTGGAGCCTATCCCAGCTGACTTGACTGGACTGGTGGCTAATAGTATTTATTTCTTCAGTATTCTTCAACAATCTGACTTTGGTGGGACAAGCAACCACGTTACCATTCCCAGCGCCTCATTGGGTCTATATACATATATATGTACATATATATAGACAGAGGTAGGGATGGCAGGGGTAGTTGCCATGGCTACCTCGTGGCAGTCTTTCCAATAACAATGGAGGAGCTTGGCATTTATGGAGAGATTTATAAAACAGCAAAAGAAAGTGTTTCCTCAGCCGTTGTTTGTGTTGTTATAGACTCTCTTGTAAAGGGGCCCCGACTTTAACATACCAGGAATGTTAGATCCCCATTAGAATGTGCGGGTAGGCATTGAGTCAAAGGGGTACACCACCGTACGCTAACACACCCCAATGGCTTACCATGGCCTACAGCCCACTAGCCTATCAAACTGTTGGACCATACCTCTCACAAGTCCGATATCCAGACCTTTTAGAACATATTTTTGTTCATTTATGTCCCAAGAAAAAATCAATCAGTAATAAATAAACATAATAATAATTATAAAACTGCAAATAATAAAAACTTAAGAAACCACATATAGTTGGTGGGTAGACAAATTCTTTTTTTCAGATTAAAATGAACAAAGCATTATTAGAGCCCTGTAGACATGACAAAACACGACTATAGTCACATTTATACTCTTTTTATTTACAACATATTGCGCAACTGCAGGGTCTTGAGACACATGCTAACTCGCAAACTAGAGAGCTAGCGACCTAAACGGTAGCCTTCAAGTTATTTCCTTTAAACTTAAATAGCCAAAAACTTACCACTTCCACACGGATAGGGAGGATAACTATTAACAGTTATTTAACCTTTAACATGAACATTAATCAAACGTAATAATTTTTTCTGGGTACATGATACCATATAGCATCCATATCAAACTTGCGCGGGCCGCACTAATATTAAACTTTCATATCAAGGCGGGGGCCTCAAACTAGTGTCCTGCGGGCCACATTTGGCCCGCGGGCCGTGTGTTTGAGACCCCTGTTCTATGGTTATATAAACATGGAACCTACCGGAAAAACAACTTGTCTCCCATCTTCCATAAGAAAAATGTTTGTTTCTACCTTTTTGCGTTCTTCAGTAATCAGCAGAACATGGGTAAGTTTCAGGAAAATATCAGCTCCCAAGTAGAAAAGGAGGACAACCAACTGATGGTGCAAAAAAATATTTCAAACATAACTTTCACTTTGAGGATATAAAATAATATATATAGTAAATAATACATAATAATAAACTATATTGCCCTGTGATTGGCTGGCGACCAGTCCAGGGTGTACCCCGCCTTACGCCCGAAGACAGCTGGGATAGGCTCCAGCACCCCCGCCACCCTCGTGAGGAAAAGCGGTAGAAAATGTATGAATGAATGAATAAACTATATACCAGTAGTGCATAGTCATAAACTTAAACATGAACTTCTGAAGTCATGTTTCAAAATGAAGCCTAGAACATGGCTAGTCAGAGATGAATTAGGAACAAGGGAGGAAGTCATAAGAACTAAAAGGCTGGTGGCAACATGGAAAAGCTGACTAACTCTGGGTACCTGCAAGGATTAACAACACATACCAAAGCTCTTGCAAATATAGGAAAGTTGAAAAAAAAAAACAACAGAACCGAGCTAGCATTACCAAACAAACAACAAAAAACCTTACAAATAAGACACAGCTGCTCGATCCCGAGGCTGACGGGCTGGAAATGAGATGGTATCTGAGCTCATTTTAAGTTATCATCTATTTTTTTATTATCTTTCTGATTTTTTAAAACCTTTCCAAGCGAGTATCATTGATTAAACTGAAGATGAAATGACTTGTGGAAGTCTATGGTCTCATTATTTCCCCTTCAGTGTCACAACAAGCCATTCCAGCATTTATGACAGGAGATGACATAGAATCATATGACGATACAAAATGTGATTATGTTTGCTGTGGCCACATCTTAAGAATGAGTCATCAGCATCTGACTTGTGTGGAAAAGGTCAATAAATGAACCAAAATAATTGCACAAGACAGGAGTTTGATGATAATAATGTGACCATAATCACTAGCTAGACCAGGGGTCTCAAACTCAATTTACTTGGGGGCCACTGGAGCTCGGGTCTGGGTGAGACTGGGCCGCATCAGGTTTTCCAAAAAAAAAAAAAAATTGGTTCCAATTTTCTACAAGAAAAGTTCTGATAAAACATTCCACTGTTCTCAAATATCTTACTTTTTATTTTTCTACACAAAATAAGATGAAAAATAAATAAACAAATCAAGAATAAAGAAAATCAATCAATCAGTAATAAATAAATAAATATAATAATAATAATAAAACGGCAAATAATAAAAACTTAAGAAACCACATATAGTTGGTGGGTAGACAAATTAATTTTTTCAGATTAAAATGAACAAAGCATTATTAGAGCCCTGTAGACATGACAAAACACGACTATAGTCACATTTATACTCTTTTTATTTACAACATATTGCGCAACTGCAGGGTCTTGAGACACATGCTAACTCGCAAACTAGCGAGCTAGCGACCTAAACGGTAGCCTTCGAGTTATTTCCTTTAAACTTAAATAGCCAAAAACTTACCACTTCCACACGGATAGGGAGGATAACTATTAACAGTTATTTAACATTTAACATGAACATTAATCAAACATAATAATTTTTTCTGGGTACATGATACCATACAGCATCCATATCAAACTTGCGCGGGCCACACTAACATTAAACTTTCATATCAAGGCGGGGGCCTCAAACTGTCCTGCGGGCCACATTTGGCCCGTGGGCCGCGTATTTGAGACCCCTGAGCTAGACTGTTCCCATAGTGGCGTTGGCCTTCTTTATCTGGAGAAATCATGTGAACATACCACTTCCACACGGAATAGGAGGAGAACGTTTTCACTCTGCACCCATGGCCGAGTTAAATTAATGTAACATTACTGACACCTAGTGACCAGAATACAACACATGACTTGTCTTTCCATATCTTTTGACCAAAGCCATCTAGTTAACATCGAAGTGTCACCATACAACTTCTTCATAACAGACTCAGGAAGCGTTTTTACACAAACAATCCAATGTTGTGGTATGAATGTCAACGCTGGTCCTTATGGGATGTTCATGAAGGAAGGAACGAGAAGACATTCTAAGGGCTGTTTCCTTCTCACAATCAAGCGCTATTTTTAGACCCCTGTGTCTCTTACTTTGTCTCCAAACTCTGATACCCCGCTCTGTTTTTTATCCTCTCACCCAACCGGGGGGGGGAGAAACACTACAGATAAAAAATGTGCTGATCTTTGTTGACGTTTCACACAATCTGGCTTGTAAAGTTGGCCCGGAGCTTTTGAGGCTGCGATGGCCATATATGGGCCTGCATCGACCTGCACCAGAGGAGGGGGGGGGGGGGGGGGGGGTGGGTTGGAATACATTTTAAATGATAACACCCTCCGGCTGCTGATTAAAAGTGTTCTTTGCCATGTGACCAAATGCTCTGTATGCTTTTTAAACGACAAAGTGAAAACAAAAAAACAGAGTGTTTTGGAAATCATAGGAAATACAGCTGGAATAGGTGCAGATTCTGGAAGATCTAGGAATCTTTCTGACTCCTCTATAGGAGTCCACAACTCACTACATTCATTCATTCATTCATAGCTGTCTTTGGGGGAGAGGCGGGGTACACCCTGGACTGGTGGCCAGCCAATCACAGGGCACATATAGACAAACAACCATTCACACTCATATTCATACCTATGGACAATTTGAAGTCGCCAATTAGCCTAGCATGTTTTTGGAATGTGGGAGGAAACCGGAGTACCCGGAGAAAACCCACGCATGCACGGGGAGAACATGCAAACTCCACACAGAGATCGCCGAGGGTGGAATTGGACCCTGGTCTCCTAGCTGTGAGGTCTGCACGCTCACCACTAGACCACCGTGCCACCCCAACTCACTACAAAGGGACAAAAATAAACATAATCGGTCCCCTTTGAAGGAAAATAATCAACATTTGGAGATTCTTGTTATTATTGGACAACGACAGGTGGCAAGAATGAATGTTATGGCACACAGGATGTTGTGGAAGTGGTACAGAACATGGATGCAAATATAGACAATATCAGCATCAAGTCCTGCATGGGAGATAATAAACATTCGACACAAATGATAAGACAAAATGTACCTAATCTAACATAAGTGTGGAAGAAATAAGGGAAAAGGGATTGTGGATTGGGTGGAATGGGGCAGGGCGGGGTGAGGCTGAGTGAATTATCCACACAGGGGGAGATGCTGGGAAGGAGGAACAAGGGGGAACGGTGCTGCAAGAGAAGTGGAGCACATAAAAGAGAGGAGGCAGGAGGTTTGCACACAATGAATCAGCTGTCTAAATATGCTCTCTCGGTCCTCATCATAACACGCCCATACGCTCCCTGCATCGTCAACACCGCCTTCTTGCAGTTTATCATTTTCATCTGAATGTCAGGCGGAATCTTTGTGTCACATATTATTCCCGGACACCTTATTGTTTCCTCAGCCTTATTTATCGGTTTCTACTGGACGCCGTCTGACATGAGCGTGAATATATTTGGGACAAAAGTGGACGTGTGATCCAAATGGAGCATTCCAGTTGAGCAACAGAATTCACTAAAAATACAAATAAATACTATCTTGATCTCCATGCCATTGCAATGATACAATTTGGAATTTGAGCAGAAGCTTCCAGAAGAATTTGCCTCCCAATTTGCACAAAACCTCAACGTGGAACCTTCTTCATACGTCTTGGAAAGGGAGATGTTATCATATCCACATTAGCTCAAATGTCAAATATCAGGAGCAATATTACATATTCATAAAGATGTAAAACAGGGGTCTCAAACACGCGGCCCGTGGGCCAAATGTGGCCCGCAGGACACTAGTTTGAGGCCCCCACCTTGATATGAAAGTTTAATGTTAGTGCGGCCCACCCAAGTTTGATATGGATGCTGTATGGTATCATGTACCCAGAAAAAAATATTACGTTTGATTAATGTTCATGTTAAAGGTTAAATAACTGTTAATAGTTATCCTCCCTATCCGTGTGGAAGTGGTAAGTTTTTGGCTATTTAAGTTTAAAGGAAATAACTTTTTTTTGGAAAACCTGATGTGGCCCAGTCTCACCCAGACCCTAGCTCCAGTGGCCCCCAGGTAAATTGAGTTTGAGACCCCTGATGTAAAACATTAGTAATCTCACGAGAAAAAGCTTGTAGATTGTAATTATAATTATTATTATTATATATTATTCGGAAAAGAGTCCCATCATTTTAGTGGTACAAAGTTGAAAAAGAAAAAAAGTTGTTTTAAAGTCGTAATATTAGGAGGAACAAACAAAACAACATAAAGTTAAGAAAAATAATAATGTACTATAATATATATTATATAATATATTATATACTATAATAATAAAATAAAAATGTATTTGTGGAAAAATGGTTTCATGTTAAAATATGAATAAGTCCAAATATTATGTGCATGAGGTCGTAATCACTTGAAGAAAACGTATCAACAAACAAAGTTGAAATATTTTGAAAAAAAGTTGTCATTATACAAAAATAAAGTCCAAATATTAAGAGAAAACAATTCTAAAGAGGAGAAAATTTCATTTGTAATATTATTAAGAATTATTAGGGATTGTAATCATCAGTACCGATAAATATCGGCTTGATATCAACATAAAAAGTGGTATCGGTCGACATCAGTATCAGATTTTTTCTTGATATTCAAAAACGTGTTAATTCCACCACAGGAGATATGACATCATACACATGTCGGTATCGGCTGATATCGGAAATTGAACGTTGAACTTGGCTTAGATTCCGTCAGTATCCCTTGACAAGCCTTTTTCTTAGACCAGCCAGGTTTCTACCTTCTTAGTGAACTTTACTGCTACCAGTACTGCTTCACTGGGTACCATTTGACTTCCAAATAATGCTGATTAACATTTCAATCAACATGCAACGTATTGAAATATCTAGCCAGGAAGCCCCCCAACGCTGTGGGGGAGTGAAGCTATCGCATTCCAGGCTGGATCACGGTACGTACAGTTAGCAAACAGCAGTCAGCATGTGAGGGAGTAAATCTTGGAATTAGACTTAAGTGGACCAAAGTGCTACCAGAGGAGGACGGGAAACAGTAGCAATATCAGTATGCAGTAGGGTACATCAAAAAACACAATTATTGAATTTTGATATGGCTGGGTACTAAAAGTGTTCCAATATATGTAAAAACAACACATACAAAATATTTTTCCAATACATGATTATTTAGGGGTGCCACCATACATCTGTTTTGTGGAATAAAGTGGTGAACAGTTCAATGGTCGCCATGGAGATTTGAGGTCAGCAAAGACTGCAGCTCAAGAACTCTAAGGTGATTTTTATGTTTTTGTTGGTATTTATACTCCTATTACATATTACTAGCAAATTTGTGGTTTTGTCTTTGTAATTTGAATGATTTGTAGTCATATTTATAGGTATTTAGTGCTCATTGCCTCTACTGTAGCTAACATTAGCTAGCTACAGTTTGCTAATGGCAGTTAGCTAATAGCTGAGCAAGCATAACATCAACAAGAGTAATATAGAGTAGACAGTATTACTGATGCCTCATATTTATTGAGAGTAGTACTGTAGTCCTACATAATATGATATACACTTGTCCATTGTTTATTTTAGGCACACAACAACTAGTTCCTTTCAGACTAGCAGTCGCAGCTTGGTCTTTGGTCTGGGCCCCCTTTGATAACCCTATAGAAAATGATGGTATTTATACTCCTATTACATATTACTAGCAAATTTGTGGTTTTGTCTTTGTAATTTGAATGATTTGTAGTCATATTTATAGGTATTTAGTGCTCATTGCCTCTACTGTAGCTAACATTAGCTAGCTACAGTTTGCTAATGACAGTTAGCTAATAGCTGAGCAAGCATAACATCAACAACAGTAATATAGAGTAGACAGTATTACTGATGCCTCATATTTATTGAGAGTAGTACTGTAGTACTACATAATCTTAATATACACTTGTCCATTTATTATTTTAGGCACACATTATTTTAGGTCTTTGGTCTGGGCCCCCTTTGATAACCCTATAGAAAATGATGCTGTATAGAAGTTCATTGTACTCAACATTTCCACGTCAACTTTTTGGCAATTAGACTAGAAATTGCACATTTTCCGAAATTTTACAAAAGTTTATGTGTGAGGTGGCACCCCTAAATCTCAATGGATTTCCTCAAAACTTTGCAAAAGACATTTTTATGTTTATTAGAAAAAAATTGGAATGCCAGCCAAATTGATATTATGAATTTAAAATTTCCCATTCAAATTTAATGCACCCTAGTATGCAGTATACGTACATTGCGTAATACACTATGTATCAGTATGCAATATACATTATGTATATTATACACAATAGTATTATACACATATACAAATGACATACTCACCTTTTGTAAAAAAAAAAAAAAAAGGTCATTCATATAAATAGAAACACTTTTTTATACCTGATATAAAGGATGTATAGCACCCCAGTGGCTGGGTTAGCCTTGCCCCCCCCCCCCTAAATGACTGAGTGCTATGGAAATAGAAGTCAACTGTATGCATGAGTGGCCTCTTGATTGGCCATACTATGAAGCACCTCTCACTTAGGACCGCCCCTTTTATACATGGTGTCTTAAATCCCGAGTTGACAAGGGAAGACTTTCCAGAACATTTGAAAAATATGTCGGACTTTATAGGTCTGGAGGTCCTAAAATGGAGCGCTCATATGAGTTAGAGCACAGATGATTAAAGGAACGGGAGGGGGCGGGGGCAGCCCAAGACATGATGTCTGAGTTTAGGGTGGAAACTCTGAATGTTGTTGCGCCACTGTGCAAAAAGCTGCAAGCCATTACACATCACAGGCTAAAAAAAGAAACAGGGCTCCCCTTAACTCCCCTCAAAGAGAAAAAAAACTCTTTTCAAATGCAACATTCATCCTCCACGTATTCCCTCTTACTAACTTGAACCCTGCTGTGGTATTTTCCATGTAGGTTTGACAGAATGGATGAAGTATGACTTTCACATGTGGAGGCGTGTACGCTGCAGATCCATCATGTGATGTGCAGGGAAAATATCTGCAAGGCACCTGGGGTGGATTCCAAGTGTACAGTGGACTGGGGTGTGGCGGGGGCGCTATAGAGCAACATCTGGAATCACCAACTTCAGTCAAGTTCAGGTATTACCGTGTGTAATAGTCATATACAACACGGATGTGACACGCGTGTGACTGCGTTTAACAAAGTGGGTGTAGGTACTGCCTTTTTAGCAATCTAGTAGGGACATGTCTACGCTTCTAGTGCCCCCACTTTCTACACCAAAGGAGACTTTCGTGGAGAGTTCAATTGTCATATCTTGGTCAGAATTTTTTCCATTTGTTATTTATGTTTTTTGAGGTTTTTTAAATAAAACATCAAATATGGCAAATATGGTTAATTGGTTCAAGCCCCGACCATGATAAGTGAATTTCCTCCAAGTAGGATTTATGAATGGAATATTTTGAGAGGTAGAGCATACGAAACCTTTGGTTTCATTAGAGTCCTGTAGACATGAAATAACACCCCTATAGTCACATTTACACTGTCCAATATAGTAAACATAATAAGAGAAAATAAGACTTGGTGGTGGGCGGCACGGCGGTCGAGTGGTTAGTGTGCAGATCTCACAGGTAGGAGACCAGGGTTCAATTCCACCCTCGGCCATCTCTGTGTGGAGTTTGCATGTTCTCCCCCGTGCATGTGTGGGTTTTCTCCGGGTACTCCGGTTTCCTCCCACATTCCAAAAACATGCTAGGTTAATTAGCGACTCCAAATTGTCCATAGGTATGAATGTGAGTGTGAATGGTTGTTTGTCTACGTATACAGTATGTGCCCTGTGATTGGCTGGCCACCAGTCCAGGGTGTACCCCGCCTCCATGGTCATATCACCTCGTACTTCGGTACGTGACAAAAATAAAATTTAAAATAAATAATAATTAAAAAAAATTATATTAGGAAAGCAGGAAGTGAACAAATGTAACAGTTACTGATTGTAAAAGTACCAGATGAAGGGGTAGGATTTAATAAGCTTTGCTTCTTCCTACTCCTTTCAGACATGTGGAACTGTGAACTGATTATGGGATGCACTCAATTGTAATCTGATGCATGTTCAAATAAAAAAAAAAACATTACCATTACATTTGCAACTACAAAGAGTAGTTTTGCAGAGCATGCTGGGAAGCATTTAATAGGAATGATGCCATTTTAGTGTTTTAGAGACATCACCGCCAGTCACGGGAACTCTGGCCAACAAGATGACCTTCAGCCACACCCTTCCGCCCGCTGTGTCTAAGCTACGGGGGCTGTTAGCTAAGACAAAGGTATGTTCCCCCCGGGGGTCACACCCAAGCTGTTTCGCACCCACCTGGTAGATCATGACTTTAAAGTTGCGTCTTTTCAGCAGCTCGGCCTCATTGCTCTCCAGCTTCTTGATTTGTCCCCCTTGCTTCTCCAGGTTGGCTCGCACGGTCTTGACGTTGACGCTGACTTTGCGCACCTTCTCCATCATCTTGTTGACGCTGTTGGAGGTGGTGCTGTGGCTCTTGGTCAGCTTGGTGAGCTCGCTCTGAATGTTGGTGACCGAGTGCTCCATCTCCTGCTGCCTGGCCTCCAGCCCGCTCTGGGTCTGCTGGATCTGGTCCACGGCCCCGATGATTTTGTCCAGCAAAGACAAGACCACCACTCCGTTCACCTGATGGTCGGCTTTGCTTGCCTCGTCCTTGTCTTCGTCAGCTTCGCCGTCCTTGGCCATGTCGGTGAGCTCTTTTTTTGCCGCGGCTAGAGCATCTTCTTCATCGTCTGATGGTGGGATGTGGAGCTCATCTTCTGAGATCTCAGTGAGGGAGTGTGGCTCCAGCTGAGCGCTCGAACACTCCAGGGCTTCCATTGCTGCCATGTCGGTGAAGTTGAAGTTTTAAATTAGTTAGTGTCGCTTGCTCACCTCAGAGATAATGCCAAAGCTCCTCCGGGGGCCACTGTGCAGGGGGTGCCAAGCTAAGCTGGATGTTAGCACATGAGCTCTGGGATGTGAATGCCTCACCAGGCAGAGAAAGCCTGATGTCAAGCTGCAAGCAGCGGTGTTTTCTCTTTCTCTCTTGCCACTCTCCCTTTTTCCATTCGCCTCTCTCCCTGTCATCAAACCCCTCCCTTTGCCCTCCCACACACACACACAGCATGAAAGTAAGACTCCACCTTAGCTGAGGACGTCCAGCCCTTCAATGGTCCACAAGCATAACCCTTGTGCTCCCTGAGTCCCATCAGCATGGTTGGAGATAAGTGTGTGATGAATACAGGAGTCCATACAGGAATCGGAGTTTGAGGGACTGTGAGGTTCATGAAAAGGAACCATGCAGATGTTGTCGTTTTTTTAGTAGGCTACTAAACCCATCTTAATTTAAGCCTGCAATAAAAGCCTGTTGTTCCGGCGATCAAGTCTGATGCTTTTGTAATGTTTTTATTAATATCAATGACATCTAGTGACCAGAGTAGAATACTACATATCCTCAGTCTTTTGAATGCCTTGTATTTGTATTTTATGTTTGAAAATGCTTCCTTTAGGTAAACTATATGTAACATTTGCTGAAATATGCATGTTTTTTTAATATATGGGTATTCAACTACAAAATAGCATGATACATTAATATGACAGAGTGAGTGTGTTACCCTAACATAGTGTACGTGGGAATAGAATAGAATAGAATAGAATAGAATAGAATAGAATAGAATAGAATAGAATAGAATAGAATAGAATAGAAGAACATCTAATCTATCTTGAAGCAATATGAGAAACAAACAAAATATAGTTGTCATTAAAATATAGTTGTCAATAAAGTCCAATACTTCTAGAAAAAATAAAGGAATAATTGATGTCTGTGAAGATGATCCTTAAATTATTGTTACTTTTTGATTATTCCTTTTTTTATTATATTGAAATATCTATTATTATTAATATCTCTTTGCCCTGCTTATAGATACAGATTGTCTCATATTTTTCTTTATTTATTTAATCTTCATATGGCCAGTCATTTACAACGACGTCCTCACCAAAATAAAACTTCTCGCTTCCTTTCATTTTGAAATATACATAAATACATTCAACTGTCTTAAAATTGTCCTACTAAGTCTTTGTGGCTTTACGGAACAGTATTTTGAAATACAATCATTATGCTTTTATTTTTTTAAGTACAGACGTTGTATTTCCGGTTTTTGTATGGAGCTTAACGCACCTTGTTGGCCCGCAGCATCCAGCATCCTGACATAGACCGAGCACATATTGCTCATTCTAACCGTAAGTAACCAAAGCGAATATAATAATGATGTTTAATTTGTTGTTTATATTTGTTAAGAGGTTGTATAGTCAAAAGCGGTAAAAGCGGTATATTTTAACTGGATATTTTCCGTTTAATATTTGACGTGTGGGTCGAAAGGACGGCAATGAGTCTGATTTTCGTGCATTTAAGCCGATATTATTCAACATTTACGATGGCAAGTCGACAGTTTATTATAATTTTCTCTTCGAGGTTTCAAAATCAGTCATAGCTGCATCACGTACGTCATCGGCCTGTAATCACTTTTTATGTCCTCCACCGCGGATGGCGGCCGTATAATAGTGAAGCATAGTGCTTGAGGCGGGTAGGAATTGAACGCCTGTCGTAGACAGAAGATGCTGTCACAGGATGGAGGCAAGTAGCATCATGGCGTCCTTGAGCTTGAAGGGTATACAGAGCTTGCGGGAGGAAGGATGCGCCTCACTCACATTCAGCCTGCCAAGCTAACATGCTAACACATTTATAAAATCCAGTGCTGTGATGTGGGAAGATTGAACACATTTGGAAGCAATGTAGTTGTAGTTGTTTTATTTGGGGTTGATGTGTTTAACTAGGACTGGGATTCGAACACACGGGGATGGCTCCTCCCCCTGCAAACCTTCTTACATAGGGTGACTCCAAATAACTCCTCAGGTTCATAACTACGTCTTTGGTATGGAATTAGTTCAATAAATATACAACTCTTTTGCCTACATCTATGTAGATACACGTTATGGTAATGGTAATGGTTTAATTTCATTTGAACATGCATCAGAATACAATTGAATGCATCCCATAATCAGTTCACAGTTCCACATGTCCAAAAGGAGTAGGAAGAAGCAAAGCTTATTAAATCCTACCCCTCCATCTGGTACTTTTACAATCAGTAACTGTTACATTTGTTCACTTCCTGCTTTCCATAATATAGTTTGGTTTTTTATTTTAATAAAATAAAATTAAATTAAATTAAATTAAATTAAATTAAATTAAATTAAATTAAATTAAATTAAATTAAATTAAATTAAATTAAATTAAAAATTTTTGTCATGTACCAAAGTACGAGGTGATATGAACATCCAATGACATAACGGGTACCATAGTAAGTGTCAATATAGTGATATACTATATAGCACATCATGACTGGTTCAAGACTCTTCATCCTTGTATTTAGCAAACATCAACTGCTTGTATTGTTTCTTGAATTGGCTCATCGTTGTGCATTGTTTGAGGTCCTTACTCAATCCATTCCATAGTTTGATTCCACATACTGAAATGCTATGGCTTTTTAACGTAGTCCTAGCATAGAAGTGTTTCAAATGTACTTCTTCCCTGAGATCATATTTCTCCTCTCCTGTAGAGAAGTATTGGATGACATTTTTAGGTAATTGGTTATTTTTTTAGCCTTATGCATTATTTTAGCTGTTTGAAGATGAACTATATCAGCAAGTTGAAGTATTTGTGATTTTAGAAATAAGGAGTATTAGTATGTTCTCTGTAGGCGGCATTATGAATTATCCTTACTGACCTTTTTTGCAGTACATTTACATCGAGTGAAGATTGCTTTTATAGTTATTAGCCCATATTTCCACACAATAAGTAAGATATGGTAGAATCAGAGAGCAATAAAGAGTGTGGAGTGATTTCCGATTGAGAACAAATTTTGCTTTGTTCAATATTGAAATATTTCTTGCCACCTTATGTTGTATATTTGTAATATGAGGCTTCCAGCTCATATTTTCATCTATTGTGATCTCCAGAAATTTATTTTCCTTCACCCTTTCAATGTCTACACCGTTTATTTGTATTTGCTGGTATGTGTTCTTTCTGCTGTTAGCAAACAGCATGATTTTAGTTTTATTTAGGTTCAAGGATAATCTATTATCATCAAACCATCTTTTTAGTGTGACCATTTCTTCTCTGACCTTTCTAATGATTTAATCTGTACTCCCTCCAGAACAAAAAGCAGTGGTATCATCTGCAAATAATACCAGCTTTAAGTCTTTCGTGACTTTGGAGATATAGTAATTGATGTACAAGTTGAACAGTTTTGGTCGCAGTATTAAGTTGTATTCTTTGTACGTTTATGCAGGGTTTCTGAGTTGTGTACGGGTGTACCGGTCATCATGGGGGAGCTGTTCAGGAGTGAGGAGATGACCCTGGCCCAGCTGTTTCTCCAGTCGGAGGCGGCCTACTGCTGTGTAAGCGAACTGGGAGAACTAGGCATGGTCCAGTTCCGAGATGTGAGTAGGATGGCTTGCATTACTAGTGACTACTTTCAGTGTTTCAGTTGTTTCTTCATGAGTTCTAAGTTCACGCTCCATGTCATACGTTTGCCTAACAACATTTCCATTTGCAGCTGAATCCAGACGTGAACGTGTTCCAGCGCAAGTTTGTGAATGAAGTCAGGAGATGTGAGGAGATGGATCGAAAACTAAGTGAGTACATTGAGGCAGTCCTTCACAGCTAGAATATCTGTAGTAGGTACCCAGCTTCAGTTTCTACAGCAATGTGTTCCTTCACTGTCCACAGGGTTTGTGGAGAAGGAGATCAAGAAGGCCAACATTCCAACTGTGGACACCGGTGAGAATCCTGAGGTGCCTTTTCCCAGGGATATGATCGATCTGGAGGTAAGACCTTTTTCTAGACACTACTTAGAGAACTAGGGGACTGTCAGTACTTAATACAATGGCCCCACAAAAGGTAAGGAATGCTGCCTTTTCCAAAGGCAAATATGATAGCTAAGTAGCTTGGGGGACAGCATACTAACATAGCAATAGACTACACATTTAATAAGTTAAGTTAAAGCACGGGTCTCAAACATGCGGCCCGCGGGCCAAATGTGGCCCGCAGGAGACTAGTTTGAGGCCCCCACCTTGATGTGAAAGTTTAATGTTAGTGCGGCCCGCGCAAGTTTGATATGGATGCTGTATGGTATCATGTACCCAGAAAAAATTATTACGTTTGATTAATGTTCATCTTAAAGGTTAAATAACTGTTAATAGTTATCCTCCCTATGTGTGTGGAAGTGGTAAGTTTTTGGCTTTTTTAAGTTTAAAGGAAAATAACAGACCCTAGCTCCAGTGGCCCCCAAGTAAATTGAGTTTGAGACCCCTGAGTTAAAGTCATACAGTACATGTATAGCATGCATTAAACATGGAACAGTGTAAAGTTGAGTGTAAAGGTGACTATAGGGATGTTATTTCATGTATAGAGTTCTCTAATAATGTCGAATAGATATATTTAAATGGTATAACTACAAAAATATATAAATCCTCCTTGGTGGAAATTCACTCATCATGGTCTGGTGTGGAACCAATAGCCACAATAAACGATATACGTATTAGTGTAAACAGTCCTTGTTAGGAAAGGACCTTGAACCCAATTAGCAACAAAAAAAGTTACCGTGAGAATGTTATGATTTGCAGGCTACCTTTGAGAAGTTGGAGAATGAGCTGAAGGAGATCAACACCAACCAGGAAGCCCTGAAGAAGAACTTCCTTGAGCTGACGGAGCTTAAACACATCCTTCGTCGAACACAGCAGTTCTTTGACGAGGTTTGCAACCTTTTCATAGCTCTCCATCTTCACTCAACTCAAATAAAAAAATAAAGTTGTTATATGAGGACATTTTTTTGTTAAGATGGAGGATCCCAACTTGTTGGAAGAGTCATCAGCTCTCATGGAAGGCAACGAAGGGGGCAGAGGGGCGCCACTCAGATTGGGGTAAAGCCTGAGACTTATGTACAGTATATTTGTCATCATCTACATCTACATTTATGTGAGAAATGAACACTCGCTTTCCTGTGTGTTCTAAATATAGAAAAAAACGACATCAATGCTTTGTTTACATAATGTAACCTGCATATTAACCAAGCTACAGACACATTTTTATTGTTATTATTATTAATGGAAGAACTAATTTATTGGCGTAGTGACACCTCGCCACTCCACACTGGCGACCTAGGCCTAGGCATATATTTCATCTTATTTCATAT
Organism: Doryrhamphus excisus; assembly: GCF_030265055.1. Classification (NCBI taxonomy): domain Eukaryota; kingdom Metazoa; phylum Chordata; class Actinopteri; order Syngnathiformes; family Syngnathidae; genus Doryrhamphus; species Doryrhamphus excisus. The sequence continues at coordinate 5,053,604 of NC_080487.1, read as the reverse complement.
TATCTGCAAACTGTATTTGTATATAACTCTGGGTAAAATTGTTGATTTGTTAATACTTGGGTTGTTTATATTGTTTGTTTTTTTTATATTGTGTATTTTGTACTGCTTATTGGAATGAATAAAGGCATATCTTATCTTATCTTATCATCATCAGGTTTGTGGCTGGCGTGATCAGCAGGGAGAGGATTCCAACCTTTGAGAGGATGCTGTGGCGGGTGTGTCGAGGTAACGTTTTCTTACGGAAGGCTGAGATTGAGGACCCTCTCGAGGACCCCACTACGGTTAGTTCTTAGTATCAATTCTCTTCCATTAGTTACACGACGACAGGAAAATAGAAGCTGATTTTTCTCAGTGAGTACAATAAAAAAAAAACAATGTCATCCTTTTCAACAGGGAGACCAGGTCCACAAGTCTGTCTTCATCATTTTCTTCCAAGGCGACCAGTTGAAGAACAGGGTGAAGAAGATCTGTGAAGGGTGAGCGTTTGTGCGGCCACGGCTCCTTTTTGCTTGTGCCGTCACTTCTGTTTTGCTGTTTTCCAATAATTTCCCTGACCTTAATGAGTGGAAGCTCAGGTAAACTGAATGTTTCTGTTAGATTTTTATAAACTATTATTTATTCATTATACAGTGATTGTGTCAATTTTAGCTTTAATTCTTATTTAACTAAGGCATTTGTCATATTTGTTTATTATAACGTGTTTCAGGCAGTTTTAACTCCTTATTTATTCTCTTCATAACCAAGTAAGTTCAAATTCATTCATTCATTCATTCATTTTCTACCGCTTATCCTCACGAGCGTCGCAGGGGTGCTGGAGCCTATCCCAGCTGTCTTCGTGCGAGAGGCGGGGTACACCCTGGACTGGTGGCCAGCCAATCACAGGGCACATATAGACAAACAACCATTCACACTCACATTCATACCTATGGACAATTTGGAGTCACCAATTAACCTAGCATGTTTTTGGAATGTGGGAGGAAACCGGAGTACCCGGAGAAAACCCAAGCATGCAAACTCCACACAGAGATGGCCGAGGGTGGAATTGAACCCTGGTCTCCTAGCTGTGAGGTCTGCACACTAACCACTCGAGCGCCGTGCCGCCCACCACCAAGTCTTATTTTCTCTTATTATGTTTACTATATTGGACAGTGTAAAGGTGACTATAGGGTTGTTATTTCATGTCTACAGGACTCTAATGAAACCAAAGGTTTTGTATGCTCTACCTCTCAAAATATTCCATTCATAAATAAAAAAAATCCTACTTGGAGGAAATTCACTTATCATGGTCGGGGCTTGAGCCAATTAACCATATTTGCCATATTTGATGTTTTATTTAAAAAACCTCCAAAAACATAAATAACAAATGGAAATGGCATTTTTTATGTTTTGTACTAAGTCTCTCTTCATCCTCCTCCTGGGAAGTAAAACCGCTAATGTCGTCTTCTTCAGTTTCGGAATTAACAGTCTCATAATTCTTTTTTCACACACCGTCAGTCAAATCAGCCTTTGAGCATGTGCGGTTCAATTAAGTTCGCTTTGCGTTCTTTCTCTTGCAGGTTCCGTGCCTCTCTCTATCCTTGTCCAGAGACCCCACAGGAGAGGAAGGAGATGCTCGCAGGAGTCAACAGCCGTATTGATGATCTCCAAATGGTACATTTCTTTTCCTAGCCCATCGCTTCCTTTTACATTTCAAGTTGTACGATATCAACAACCATTCACACTCACATTCATACCTATGGACAATTTGGAGTCGCTAATTAACCTAGCATGTTTTTGGAATGTGGGAGGAAACCGGAGTACCCGGAGAAAACCCACGCATGCACGGGGAGAACATGCAAACTCCACACAGAGATGGCCGAGGGTGGAATTGAACCCTGGTCTCCTAGCTGTGAGGTCTGGTGCTAACCACTCGACCACCGTGTCGCCCATGTTTACAGCATGTAATGTTAAGATAAAATATACCGTATTTTCCCGGTTTGGCTGGTGCTGCCACTTATACTCCAGAGCGACTTATATATGTTTTTTTCACACTGAGAGCAGCAAGATGGCAATCTCCTGTACCACTGAACATTTACAATGTAAACATCAAGTTATAAAGACAACTGAGAGAGACGGAACACCAATTCCCACAAAAAGATTACAGAGCAAATTACAAGCTGCAAATAAACTTATGTTATGTTATGTTTTATAGGCTATAGTAATCTGATTAACAGTTCATATGTTACCCTGACGGGCGGCACGGCGGTCGAGTGGTTCGCGCGCAGACCTCACAGCTAGGGGACCAGGGTTCAATTCCACCCTCAGCCATCTCTGTGTGGAGTTTGCATGTTCTCCTCGTGCATGCGTGGGTTTTCTCCGGGTACTCCGGTTTCCTCCCACATTCCAAAAACATGCTAGGTTAATTAGCGACTCCAAATTGTCCATAGGTATGAATGTGAGTGTGAATGGTTGTTTGTCTATATGTGTCCTGTGATTGGCTGGAGACCGGTCTCGGGTGTTACCCTGACATACTAGCCTGTATATTAAGGCCGGCAAAATCCCGTTCATTCTCATTCGTGATGAATTTATTATCATTACACTTATTGTTGATCTTGTCAACAATAACCATGGCAGCAACATTCTTACTTTGTTACAACACAGTCAACAATCACAACAAACCAATTAATCAGAAACTGTGCACAACAGTACCCTGACCTTCAGGCTGATGCATGCTCCTTGCTCCATCATATTACATGAAAAGCCATTGTGATGCATACACAGGCCTTATCTCCAAAATGGGTCTTATCTGCTAAAGACTTTTTGTTCCGTATCAATGAGTTGTGGTTTCCAGAGTTTGGCCTCCTAAAATCCGTGTTCTCTCTGAGGGTCTGCCCTAGTGTGTGCCTGCCAACCACATACAATGTACTAGCCGAGTACAATGGAACATTCGGCTCAGTTTTTTTCGAATCATTTGGCATAAACAAGAGCTGTGGGTCTTAATTGTTTCAACTTTGAGATAGTTTAGATCAGGGGTCTCAAACTCAATTTACTTGGAGGCCACTGGAGCTTGGGTCTGGGTGAGACTGGGCCGCATCAGGTTTTCCAAAAAAACACACACAAAAAAACGCATTTATTAAAAACAAAAAATTAAAAAAAAATTGCTTTGGTTCCAATTTTCTACAAGAAAAGCTCAAATATCTTACTTTTTATTTTTCTACACAAAATAAGATGAAAAATAAATAAACAAATCAAGAATAAAGAAAATCAATCAATCAGTAATAAATAAATAAATATAATAATAATAATAAAACGGCAAATAATAAAAACTTAAGAAACCACATATAGTTGGTGGGTAGACAAATTATTTTTTTCAGATTAAAATGAACAAAGCATTATTAGAGCCCTGTAGACATGACAAAACACGACTATAGTCACATTTATACTCTTTTTATTTACAACATATTGCGCAACTGCAGGGTCTTGAGACACATGCTAACTCGCAAACTAGAGAGCTAGTGACCTAAACGGTAGCCTTCAAGTTATTTCCTTTAAACTTAAATAGCCAAAAACTTACCACTTCCACACGGATAGGGAGGCTAACTATCAACAGTTATTTAACTTTTAACATGAACATTAATGAAACGTAATAATTTTTTCTGGGTACATGATACCATACAGCATCCATATCAAACTTGCGCGGGCCGCACTAACATTAAACTTTTATATCAAGGTGGGGGCCTCAAACTAGTGTCCTGCGGGCCACATTTGGCCCGTGGGCCGCGTGTTTGAGACCACTGGTTTAGATGAATGGTCAGACTTTATTGGCCTACAGAGTGCAAAACTTACATCACTCTCACCCAGACAGGAAGTCCCAAATACGGTAGACATGCTTGGTTCTGAGTGCTGTATCGGCGAAGGGGATCTGCGCTTTAAAGCGAGCATTGGCTGATATCGATACCGTGATTTTTTTACTGATATATGCCGATACCGATCTTGTTCACAAGTGAAGGAAGGATGAAATCTGCCCCATTAAGCATCTTTTTTGGACCTGTGCTAAATTCTTCACATTGCCAACTCAGGTGCTGAACCAGACCGAAGACCACCGCCAGCGAGTGTTGCAGGCCGCTTCAAAGACCATGCGAGTTTGGTTCATCAAAGTTCGGAAGATGAAAGCCATCTACCATACTCTTAACCTCTGCAACATCGACGTCACTCAGAAATGTCTCATCGCGGAGGTGTGGTGTCCTGTCTCGGACCTGGACTCCATTCAGTTTGCCCTCCGCAGAGGAACGGTGAGTTTGAACTCTTTGTTATTTAGTCAAATTCTTGATATTGTCATTGAGGCACCAGAAAGTGCCACCAGTGTCCTTTGGAGGGTGAATGAGTGAAAGAAGCCATCTTTGAGGATTTGATTGATCATAGGTATGAATGTGAGTGTGAATGGTTGTTTGTCTATATGTGCCCTGTGATTGGCTGGCCACCAGTCCAAGGTGTATCCTGCCTCTCGCCCGAAGACAGCTGGGATAGGCTCCAGCACCCCCGCGACCCTCGTGAGGAAAAAGCGGTAGAAAATAAATGAATGAATGAATGAATGAATGATCAGTAATAGACAGGAAGTTTGAATAAGGTCCATTTCTTCTACGTTCCTACCTTGAATGTAACCACGTGGCGTTCCTTAATATAACTTGCCCTTCATCCTGCATCTGACCGAAATACTGTAACAAAAATCCATCATATTGGTGTATATGATTTCCTGGAATGTAGCAAGGTAGGTGCTGATTCCAGCCAGCTTCACTCCCCTCCAAAGCATGTAAGGAGAAGCTGTTAGCTCTCACATGTTACCGCATTGCAACCATCATCATGTGACTTTGACGTGCATGCTAAATGTAAGACTGGGGAAAAACTACCTAAACGGGAACAACGTACCTTAGGATGGAAATCTGTTCTCCACAGTATTTCAATATCCAATCCAAATACAAGCAGGCAAGATATTTTTTTTGGCATCATTGGAATGTCTTTTTTCATTCCAAGGCTTTTCCATTCAAAGCTTTATGGGAGCTGCTTCCTGTTGTTGTGTACGCCCCCCCCCCCTGCCTTTGAGTTCACAAACAATTTGTGCTGTGTTGAGACTGTTGCTGTGAACGGGGCGGCATTGGATACAATTGTATAGGCATTTCTTTTGGCAAAACAAAGGCAAAGTCAATTGATTACTGTCTAGCAGTACAGATGATGGTCAGTTTGTTGAAGTTTTATCCAACCTACAGTATTTTATTGTGTCGTGGACTGCACACACACACACACATAAACACACACACATACACTGATGTACAGTAGGCATGCCATATACAGCATATACAAAAATCTGTTGAAATTTTATTTACAGGAATACAAAATATTGACACGTCGGGCACAATTTGGACATTTTCACCGCGGTCTGCATTTGCCAGTGGTTTAGACATTAATGCCGGGATGCTGGAGCCTATCCCAGCTGTCTTTGGGCGAAAGGCAGTGTACACCCTCGACTGGTGGCCAGCCAATCACAGGGCACATATAGACAAACAACCATTCACACTCACATTCATACCTATGGACAATTTGGAGTCGCCAATTAACCTAGCATGTTTTTGGAATGTGGGAGGAAACCGGAGTACCCGGAGAAAACCCACGCATGCACGGGGAGAACATTGAACTTTGTGAGGTCTGCGCGCTAACCACTTGTCCACCGTGCAGCCCTTGTCCCATTCAGTGTATAGTCAAATACTGCTACATCCTGTTGTAAAGGCGTGTTGATGTGGATTCTGTCATTGACATTGAGCATATTTGACAGGAGCGAAGCGGTTCAACTGTGCCGTCTATCCTCAACCGAATGCAGACCAAGCAGACGCCGCCCACTTTTAACAAGACCAACAAGTTCACCAGCGGCTTCCAGAACATTGTGGACGCCTATGGCATCGGAAACTACCGTGAAATCAATCCAGGTAGTATCGTGATGCCTAAAATTGGAAGCGTGCAGTCAGTCTGTACTTGAGGAGTGGTTCCAGTCCTACTTTATTATCATGCATGGTAGTGATACCAGTGTTGGTATCAGTGTTGTATTTTTCATTTGAATGAATAGCTGGGTCGTCTGATGTTCTCTTCCATGTATCTTTCCGTCATAAAGCTCCGTACACCATCATCACCTTCCCTTTCCTGTTTGCCGTCATGTTTGGCGACATGGGTCACGGCCTTTTGATGACCTGCGCTGCTCTCTACTTGGTCATCCGAGAGAGTCGCCTCCTTGCCCAGAAGAGCGACAATGAGGTATTGATGGAATGAAGAAGAAAATGGTAATGTGAGGTGATCACCTCCGTATCTCTATTTCCTGACAGATGTTCAATATGGTGTTTGCTGGCCGCTACATCATTCTGCTCATGGGGATCTTCTCCGTGTACACAGGCGTCATTTATAATGATTGCTTCTCCAAATCGCTGAACATGTTTGGCTCCGGGTGGAGCGTGAGGCCCATGTTTGGTCCCAAAGGAGCCAACTGGTCGTAAGTTATCCCGTTTTCAGCAATGTTCATGATTGTTCATGAATGTTGCAGGATTGTCATACTAATAGTTGGTCTTTTTCTAATAAACCACCTGAGAAAAAGCAGATTTGTTCTTATATAAAGCCGCATGTCTCCACGTCATAATGTGGAATATTGTGGTCCTTGAGGAACAGCCAGCTTTTATTTGACAGGAGACAATCATGAGCTATGAAAGCCACAAGCTTAAGTTAACCCTTTGGAAATTGCAGGAGGTCAATACACGCCAGAATTTACCATAAATTCAACGTAAATATGAACTTCTACATTGTTATATGCTTTGCTTTACTCGCAATTTGGATGATTTTAGACAATATAATCAAGATTCAAGACTTGAGACTTAAATAAGACAAATAAATGTAAGGTTCTGAAGTGATATGGACAGTATTTGACTGAGGGAAATATATGTGGACTGGTCAATGCTGTATGTTTGGAAGGTGCTGAACAAGAAAGCTAATACTGTATTTTATTCCTCTTTTACTGTCATGTTGAAGCTTTGAGACGCTTGACAGCAACGCCGTGCTGCAGCTGGACCCAGCCGTTCCTGGTGTCTTCAATGGGCCTTATCCTCTGGGAATCGACCCGGTAAAAGACTTGAGCAAAAATGTTGAACCTTTGCTCAATATTTTCTTTTTTTTTTTTTTCGTTGGAGGGAGGAAAAATGTCATTGAAGTGAAAGCTGCTGTCATTCGTGCAGATCTGGAACGTCGCCACCAACAAGCTGACCTTCCTCAACTCGTTCAAGATGAAGATGTCTGTCATCCTAGGTGTCATTCACATGCTGTTTGGAGTCTCCCTCAGTCTTTTCAACCATCTGTAAGTGTTGCCTTCAAAACCGAGACGGGAATGCAGGAGGTCTTCACTTTTTAGCTATATATATCACTATATTGACACTTACTATGGTACCCATTATGTCATTGGATGGTCATATCACCTTGTACTTCGGTATGTGACATAAAATAAAATTAAATTAAATTAAATTAAATTAAATTAAATTAAATTAAATTAAATTAAATTAAATTAAATTAAATTAAATTAAATTAAATTAAATTTAATTTAATTTAATTTAATTTAATTTAATTTAATTAAAATTTAATAATTGTATGAATAAAAAAAAAACTTAAATTATATCAGGAAAGCAGGAAGTGAACAAAAGTTACTGATTGTAAAAGTACCAGATGGAGGGGTAGGATTTAATAAGCTTTGCTTCTTCCTATTCCTTTTGGACATGTGGACTGTGAACTGATTATGGGATGCACTCAATTGTAATCTGATGCATGTTCAAATGAAATTAAACCATTACCATTACCATTACACACTAAATCTCTTTTTTTTTAACTAAACAACCACTTCAGGTACTTCAAGAAGCCTCTGAACATCTTCCTGGGCTTCATCCCAGAAATTGTCTTCATGGCAAGCCTGTTTGGTTACCTCGTCCTGCTGGTCTTCTACAAGTGGACGGCTTACGATGCATTTACTTCAAAAGATGCTCCCAGCCTCCTAATCCACTTCATCAACATGTGCCTCTTCAACTACAGTGATCCCACCAACAAGCCGCTCTACGCAGGACAGGTGCTACCTCATCCTCAACCTCACAGTAGAGCTCATGTTGTTCCACATTCAAAAGTCTAATGTGCTTTGTGTATGCAGGATATGTAAGAAATTTGCCTCCATTGGGGTCATGGCTGGTCATCGACTGGTCCAGTGGTGACTACTACTAGCGGGGCAGTGCTTTGTTAACCTCCCTGTGTTTGAACCTATAGATGGGGATTCAAGTGTTGTTGGTGCTCATTGCCCTTGCATGTGTGCCCTGTATGCTGGTGGTGAAAACTATGGTGCTTCGGCGTCAGCACCTGTGGAAAGTACACCTGGTATGTGCATTTCACCCTGCCTACAAACTAATTGCACACTCAGATATTCTCTATTTTGTCATATAACCTTTTTTTTGCCCCTATTCTGTCTTTCACCGTACATTTGATTGTGAAATGTGTTTTGGTGTTGCCATGAAATGTGCTTAAAGCCTGCCTTGGAAACGCTGTTCACTTGACAATGTGAGGGAACCCAAACAACAGGCAATGGTTTGCAATCATCCCCGAGATAAAATCCACTGGATGCGTTAAACCTCATGTACTGGAAAGCTAATCTTAATAGTTGATGTTGTTCAGGGGTGGAGTTAGGTGTGATACCTGATTGGTGCCTTACTGATTCCGAAGGACATTCTGGCTCAGGCTCAGTCCAAACGTAAAGAATCCAATCCACCTGATTTTATGTTCAAGGAAAACTGCACTTTTGGGACTTTTGGGAATTTTTCAGCATGCCTATGTGAGGCAACAACACACATCTAGATATCAGCCTTTAGATATCAGCCTCGTTCCAGATATCAGCTTCTAGATATCAGCCTCGTTCTAGATATCGCCTCTAGATATCAGCCTCGTTCCAGATATCAGCTTCTAGATATCAGCCTTGTTCCAGATATCAGCTTCTAGATATCAGCTTCTAGATATCAGCCTCGTTCTAGATATCAGCCTTTAGATATCAGCCTCTAGATATATCAGCCTCGTTCCAGAGATCAGCTTCTAGATATCAGCCTTGTTCTAGATATCAGCCTTTAGATATCAGTCTCTAGATATCAGCCTCTAGATATCAGCCTCTAGATATCAGCCTCGTTCCAGATATCAGCTTCTAGATATCAGCCTCGTTCTAGATATCAGCCTTTAGATATCAGCCTCGTTCCAGATATCAGCTTCTAGATATCAGCCTCGTTCTAGATATCAGCCTTTAGATATCAGCCTCTAGATATCAGCCTCTAGATATCAGCCTCGTTCCAGATATCAGCTTCTAGATATCAGCCTCTAGATATCAGCCTCTAGATATCAGTCTCTAGATATCAGCCTCGTTCCAGACATCAGCTTCTAGATATCAGCCTCGTTCTAGATATCAGCCTTAAGATATCAGCCTCTGGATATTAGCCTCTAGATATCAGCCTCGTTTGAGATATCAGCTTCTAGATATAAGCCTCGTTCTAGATATCAGCCATTAGATATCAGCCTCTAGATATCAGCCTCTAGATATCAGCCTCGTTCAAGATATCAGCTTGTAGATATCAGCCTCATTCTAGATATCAGCCTTTAGATATCAGCCTTTAGATATCAGCCTCAAGATATCAGCCTCTAGATATCAGCCTCGTTCCAGATATCAGCTTCTAGATATCAGCCTCGTTCTAGATATCAGCCTCTAGATATCAGCCTCGTTCCAGATATCAGCTTCTAGATATCAGCCTCGTTCCAGATATCAGCTTCTAGATATCAGCCTCGTTCCAGATATCAGCTTCTAGATATCAGCCTCATTCTAGATATCAGCCTCTAGATATCAGCCTCTAGATATCAGCCTCTAGATATCAGCCTCGTTCGAGATATCAGCTTCTAGATATCAGCCTCGTTCTAGATATCAGCCTTTAGATATCAGCCTCTAGATATCAGTCTCTAGATATCGGCCTCGTTCCAGATATCAGCTTCTAGACATCAGCCTCGTTCTAGATATCAGCCTTTAGATATCAGCCTCTAGATATCAGCCTCTAGATATCAGCCTCGTTCCAGATATCAGCTTCTAGATAGCAGCCTTGTTCTAGATATCAGCCTTTAGATATCAGCCTCTAGATATCAGCCTCGTTCCAGATATCAGCTTCTAGATATCAGCCTTGTTCTAGATATCAGCCTTTAGATATCAGCCTCTTCTAGATATCAGCCTCGTTCTAGATATCTGCCTTTAGATATCAGCCTCGTTCGAGATATCAGCTTCTAGATATCAGCCTTTAGATATCAGCCTCTCGAAATCAGCCTCGTTCCAGATATCAGCTTCTAGATATCAGCCTCTAGATATCAGTCTCTAGATATCAGCCTTGTTCGAGATATCAGCTTCTAGATACCAGCCTTGTTCTAGATATCAGCCTTTAGATATCAGCTTCTAGATATCAACCTTGTTCCAGATATCAGCTTCTAGATATCAGCCTCGTTCTAGATATCAGCCTCTCGATATCAGCCTCTAGATATCAGCCTCGTTCCAGATATCACCTTGTAGATATCAGCCTCGTTCTAGATATCAGCCTTTAGATGTCAGCCTCTAGATATCAGCCTCGTTCCAGATATCAGCTTCTAGATATCAGCCTTGTTCTAGATACCAGCCTTTAGATATCAGCCTCTAGATATCAGCCTCGTTCCAGATATCAGCTTCTAAATATCAGCCTCGTTCTAGATATCTGCCTTTAGATATCAGCCTCGTTCGAGATATCAGCTTCTAGATATCAGCCTTTAGATATCAGCCTCTCGATATCAGCCTCGTTCCAGATATCAGCTTCTAGATATCAGCCTCTAGATATCAGTCTCTAGATATCAGCCTTGTTCGAGATATCAGCTTCTAGATACCAGCCTTGTTCTAGATATCAGCCTTTAGATATCAGCTTCTAGATATCAACCTTGTTCCAGATATCAGCTTCTAGATATCAGCCTCGTTCTAGATATCAGCCTCTCGATATCAGCCTCTAGATATCAGCCTCGTTCCAGATATCACCTTCTAGATATCAGCCTCGTTCTAGATATCAGCCTCTAGATGTCAGCCTCTAGATATCAGCCTCGTTCCAGATATCAGCTTCTAGATATCAGCCAAAAATCGACATTGGCACCCTCAGTTAGCATCCACCCCAGAGTTAGCATCTTATCTTATGAGTATTAGCATCCCATCAGAGAGCTTCAACATGGCAGCCACATCTGCCGTTACCCAGCTGTACAGGAAGTTTAGGTAATGAGAGAAGAGGTTCAACTCAACCAGTGAGATTCTATCACGTTGAACAAACTTTGAAATCCAACATTTCTTTATTGAAAAGACACCTTTACCTCGGTAACGTGTCACAAATATACCACGATTGGAAACATCATCTTCAGTATCTTCTCTGGGTGCCTTTTATTTGTGAGCAGTTTCATGCAGCGTGCAACCAAAGGCTTGCTTTAAGCCCGACACAGCTTTTGTGACTTTTGTATCTAGTCACAGAAGAGGGAAGAAACCACTGCAGAGAATCTAGAGCAATCTTTAGAGCGAACAGGCGTGTCCTCATCATGCACCGGACTCACCCAACAGGGCACGCAGAAGTTTGGAGGGGTGCGAGTGGGCAACGGGCCCACGGAGGATGAGGCTGGCATCATGGACCACGACCAGCTCTCCCAGCACTCGGAGGAAGGAGATGAGGTGAGTCTGTTGGTCTCTCTGAGACTGCTCTACTCTATTTGGAGACTGTTAAGAATAAACTTGTAGAATATGATAATAAGTCTGATATATAGTATGAGCCTTTTTACTCCTTCAATCAGGGGTGTCCAAACTTTACACCGAGGGCTGGATACTGAAAAATCAAAAGGGGGCCACTTGGCGGCCCCTGATATTTCTATAGGGTAAAATGTTGTAAAATGTAAAAATGTTTTACTGTATTTTTCTTTGTGTATTTTGTAAGAATATATTTGTATTAGGGCAGCACGGTAGTCTAGTGGTTAGCACGCAGACCTCACAGCTAGGAGACCAGGGTTCAATTCCACCCTTGGCCATCTCTGTGTGGAGTTTGCATGTTCTCGCCGTGTATGCGTGGGTTTTCTCCGGGTACTCCGGTTTCCTCCCACATTCCAAAAACATGCTAGGTTAATTAGCGACTCCAAATTGTCCATAGGTATGAATGTGAGTGTGAATGGTTGTTTGATTGGCTGGCGACCAGTCCAGGGTGTACCCCGCCTCACGCCTGAAGACAACTGGGATAGGCTCCAGCAACCCCCGCGACCCTTGTGAGGAAAAGCGGTAGAAAATGAATGAATGAATGAATGAATATTTGTATTAGTTATTCATCTTTTTTGCTCAATTTTTCCAATTTTTGTGGTTCTGCCTTGCTATATTGTACCGTGGGCCAAAAAAAAAGCCCAAATTTTGGACCCCCCTGATGTAGGCTGTTCAGACAGGATGATGTTGGTGATATCATGCTTCAATTTAATGATTATTATTATGAGATGTTATATATTTTTGTATTTTCATTTCAAGGATTGAGAAACACTTCTAAATGACGAGAGTAGCTATAACTTTCCAGACATATTCTGCATAGAGAGCTGTGTTTTCTCCTGGCTGGTCGGGGGGGGCGATGGGGGCTTTCAAATAGAAAGGGAGGCCTGTGATGGACTAGTGCGAGATAAGAGTTAGATTTTCCATTTCAGAAACATAAACACTGAGGTGGTTTTCATGAGAACCGGTGAATGGAATTTCTGAAAATACCAGCCAGTTGAGTCAGAGGTGTGGTGTGGCCCCCGGGTGTGCTACTTGGTCCGTCTGAGTGTTTATGTTTTGATAACATATTGCATAACTGTCATTGAACAAGACCACATTCAATTCTCCAAAGCAGCGGTATTCCATGTAGGCGTGCTTATCAAGCGGGGAAGCTGGGGATGAAGGAATATCATGTTGCCTTGTGGTGCATGGAACTGGTTTGAAATATACTATCTATTACACAACACCTGGAGCCCATCTCATACATGATAGTTCATGGAGCATATTTGTTTTGCTTACTTACAAATTAAATATAGGGCGGCACGAGTGGTCGAGTGGTTAGCGCGCAGACCTCACAGCTAGGAGACCAGGGTTCAGTTCCACCCTCGGCCATCTCTGTGTGGAGTTTGCATGTTCTCCCCGTGCATGCGTGGGTTTTCTCCGGGTACTCCCACATTCCAAAAACATGCTAGGTTAATTGGCCACTCCAAATTGTCCATAGGTATGAATGTGAGTGTGAATGGTTGTTTGTCTATATGTGCCCTGTGATTGGCTGGCCACCAGTCCAGGGTGTACCCCCGCCTCTCGCCCGAAGACAGCTGGGATAGCGGTAGAAAATGAATGAATAAATTAAATATATTTACACTCTCTTTCCCCTATTTTCCCCCCCATTTTTCCCCCTCAATCTTTCAACTTTCTTCTTCAATAATCTTAAATAATAACTAAACATAATAATAATAAATAAATAATAAATAATCTAAAATAATGTAAATATTTCTTGTAATTATGACTTTATTCTCATAATATATGGACTTTATTTCCACACCCACAAACGATAACCTTTTTCAACTCTATTTCCCTCCTAATATTACAAGTTCATTCTCATAAATTGACTCTATTGACTCTATTCTCCAAACATTATAACTTTTTCCACAACCAGTTTTCCAAAAATGTTTTTGTTTCTGGTAATCTTACAACTTTAAAAACGTTTTTCTTTCTTAAATGTGTCAAATGTATGCTACTAAAATGATGTTATTTCTCACAAAATGATGGTGCATTCTTTTTCTCAGTCAATAACAACTCTTTTCTGTTCATGTTTTCACTTTATTCTTGTGAAAGTACTTTTGATTTTCCCATTTTTCCCAATGTGCAGCGGGCCAATAGAAAAGCAGCCCCGGGCCGCACTATGCACACCCTTCCTCTTGGTCATTTTGATGATTGGAAATGATGATGAGAGCGTTTGTTAGTATCCATTAGTTGCTGAACGCCTTCACTAACCTTTGACCTTTGATTCCTTTCAAGCAAGCGGAGGAAGAGCCGGTAAGAGTCTCAACGGTCTTTTTCAGTCTTGGGGTTTTGTTCCTTGTGGTCTTTTTCATTTCTTCCTTTATGTTAAAGAGGGCATGCATATCGCATGTTCTTCTTGGGTGGGTTTGCTCCAGATGCCCTCACAGTCCAAGAGCATCCTTTAGTTTTTCAGCATGTGGGCCTCGCCGAAAGACGTTTGAACACCCCAATCCATTATTATAAGCATTTTTGATTTAGCTTTTTCTGAAATATTGACACACCGATAGCATAATATTCCTTTGTAGGTCCATATTCTGCTCACGTACTTGAACGTATGACCTCATGCTGCTGTGACAATATAAGTGATGCCAATACATCAAACTCGCCAGTTTTGTTTTCTCAAGCCACTTGCGTTGGAGACACTTTAATGGGAACAATGAGCAACTGCTTCCATGAACTCAGTTCCCTGGGTCCAAGAACAAAAGAGGAGCATGGAAAAGGAAACCCAGCCAGCGACAAGCCAAATGCAACAACAGAGACATAGAGCCGTAGCTCGGCCCAGTGCATACAGGAAAGGCTAGTCTTGTTCCAGGATGGAGTAAATGAAGGGACAATACACAAACAAGTCTGTGATCCTGCAGGACTTACACACGCGAAAAGTAGATCATGGATTTGCTACAAAAAGCACAGTATTTCACATATGCTTGGATGAAGATGAAGAAGAAGTTGGGCGGCAAATGCTCACAGACCAATCAAACATGGAAACAAGAAGTTGTGAAAATCGGAGCAATACCATAAAAAACAATATCTTTTTAAAGATTGACTCGTGGTTAGCATGTTGGCAGAGTGGTTAGCGTGTAAACCTAGTGGTTAGCATGTTGGCTGAGTGGTTAGCATGTTGCCGGAGTGGTTAGGATGCTGGCCGAGTGGTTAGCATGTAGGCTGAGTGGTTAGCATGTATGCCGAGTAGTTTGCATGGTGGCCGAGTGGTTAGCATGTTGGCCGAGTGGTTAGCATATTGGCCGAGTGGTTAGCATGTAGGCCCAGTGGTTAGCATGTTGGCCGAGTGCTTAGCATGTAGGCCTAGTGGTTAGCATGTAGGGCTAGTGGTTAGCATGTAGGCCCAGTGGTTAGCATGTAGGCCAAGTGGTTAGCATGTTGGCCAAGTGGTTAGCATGTAGGCCGAGTGGTTAGCATGTTGGCCAAGTGGTTAGCATGTAGGCCGAGTTCTTAGCATGCAGGCCCAGCGGTTAGCATGTTGGCCGAGTGCTTAGCATGTAGGCCGAGTGGTTAGCATGTTGGCCAAGTGCTTAGCATGTAGGCCAAGTGGTTAGCATGTAGGCCCAGTGGTTAGCATGTTGGCCGAGTGCTTAGCATGTAGGCCAAGTGGTTAGCTTGTAGGCCGAGTGGTTAGCATGTTGGCCGAGTGGTTAGCATGTAGGCCCAGTGGTTAGCATGTTGGGCGAGTGGTTAGCATGTAGGCCAAGTGCTTAGCACATAAGCTGAGTGCTTAGCATGTAGGCCGAGCGGTTAGCATGTAGGCCCAGTTGTTAGCATGGTGGCCGAGTGGTTAGCATGTAGACCCAGTGGTTACCATGTAGGCCCAGTGGTTAGCATGTTGGCCAAGTGGTTAGCATGTTGGCTGAGTGGTTAGCATGTTGACTGAGTGCTTTGCATGTAGGCCGAGTAGTTAGCATGTAGGCGGAGTGCTTAGCATGTAGGCCGAATGGTTGCAACGAGTGGTTAGCATGTTGGCCACACAGCCACTGAGCCTATACTATCTGACCTGCACTTTCCCTTGTACAGTAAAAGTCCATTTTAAGGTTACAATTGAAACAGTAATATTATTGTGTTCTTTCCACAGTTTGACTTTGGTGATGTGGCCGTCCATCAGGCCATCCACACCATAGAGTACTGTCTGGGCTGTATCTCCAACACTGCCTCCTATCTGCGTCTGTGGGCTCTCAGTCTGGCTCATGCACGTGAGTAGATTCACCAACTAGCTCACACGACATTGGCCAGCACGGGTTCTCCAACTATGGTACATGGAAAGTTGCTTTCTTTATGTAGTAGTGGGCCAGTCCACCACAGGGTCGGGACTTGCATGCAGATTCTGTCCGTTGTGGTGAAGAGAGCCTAAAGACAAACCTTGCAATGTACTAGTCGTCTACGTTCCTACCGAAGCAACAAGATTGAAGGTTTTCTTAGAGATTCCCTCAGAGATACATTAAGAAGAAACTCTGAGTAGAACCGCTGATTATGAAAATGTGAAAATTACCATCCTAGTAATTTTAAAAAGGAGCAGTAGGTCAAAATAATAGTTATTATGTTCAAACTGAAGCAATTAAAGCCACTTTAAACTGATGTTATATTAAAGTGGGCTGATTTGGACTCTTCTAGCCTTGTTGCAGTTTATGAGAACTCCTGCCCAGTTGAATTGGGAAATGGAAAAAATAAACTGGAATGGAATGGCCTTTATTGTCATTATACAAGATGTACAACGAGATTGGAGAGCTTCTCCTTTCAGTGCAGTAGTCAAGTTTAAAAAAAAAAAAGTATATAAAAGTAGAGTAAAAAAGACAATTTAACAAGATATATACAAGATATCCAAAATATGCACATAGTATTGCACAGGAGCATATGCAGGAGCAGACATATTGCAGATATATTAATTTTAGTGCAATGATAAATGGGTCATAGTGCAAATAATGACTGGTGTATACAGATGAGTAAAGTCACATATGAGTGTATTGTATTGGGCAGTGATGGAATATTGCACATTTGCATTATGCTAATGACCGGGTACGTTGTATATCTGAGTTCAGGGTAGTGATGGCTCTTGGGAAGAAGCTGTTTCTCAGTCTGGAAGAAAAAATAAAAAGTAGTTGGTGCTATGCTGTACGCTTTGACATTTGTTTTAACAGGGAGAGACACAGTATAACCTATGACCCAGTACTTAGTGGGGAAACCCTTGTTGGCAAACACGGAGGTCAAACGTTTTGAGGCTGAAGTATCAGCTTTATATGGGATTCAGTTCCACTCCAGGACACTCCAGGATCTTTTGAGTCATTGTCAGGCTGTAAGGACCCATCCATCAGCCTCATCTTTTAGTGTTCTTCAGTGTTTCTCATCCAAGATTGTAAATTACAGGCCCCTCTTGTGCACTTAGCAGAAAAAGAGCCCTTAAGCAGAATTTTTCCACGTTTAGGTTTGACAGTAGGAATGGTGCTCTGGAGGTCATATTCAGCATTTCTCTGCCTCCGAGTTGAAGCCATTGAAGTCATTCCGTCATTCTGTTGTTCACTAGCAAATTTCAGACAAGCCTGTGCTTGTGTCTTCTCGAGCGGGGAGATCTTGTAGGTACTGCAGAATCTCAGCAAAGTGTTTAATAATGCTTTTTTTTGGAGACTGCGGCCCCGACTTCAACTTCAGGCTTCTGACTGAAGTGTAAATGTTGTTGTACAGTAACTCGGATATGTGGACTCGGATATATCGGAAATTCGCTCACAACGGACAGATAAAAAAGAACCAATTTTTCTGTAATGCATTTCCAATAAAAATTCATTGCATATATCGGATTTTTTATAACGGATTTCGCCTATTTCGGACAAAATCTCCAGTCCCGTTCCAATGCATTTCCATTAAATTTCCCTCGCATATATCGGATGGCCGCATCGTGGCGCTCCGATTCGCCGAATCGTGACAGGCCGCTATACGACGTAATTTGCAGCGTTTGCAGCGTTGCCTGCGCGTCCAGGTACATTGGAAACATAGTCAAGGAAGTGCCTTTTTATAACGGATAAAATCCGATTTACGCATATACCGCATATAAATCCGATATATGCGTAAAACGGACATTTTCCGGTATACGCATATAACGGATTTAGCTTATATCGGACAAAACCAGTGGGAACAATTGAATCCGATATATCCGAGGTTTACTGTATCGTCCCTGTGATCATTTCAAAGACATTTGAACTTCCGTGATGACAGTTTTCCTTTTGTTCTTTTTCATGTGTGCTCAGAGCTGTCAGAGGTGCTCTGGTCCATGGTGATGCACCTCGGTTTATCCTCCCGCAGTGGGGGTGGGTTCTTTGGCCTGTCCATCATCTTTGCGGCCTTCGCCACCCTCACAGTTGCCATCCTGCTGGTCATGGAGGGGCTGTCGGCCTTTCTGCATGCCCTGCGTCTTCACTGGTGAGTATAGAATTACTGCACTATACAGTAGGTCCTCATATCATGTGAAGGAATGTCCATACTATGGATTCCAGTGCGCCATCATTTTTCACCTCTTGTATCTCTTTGCCAAAGCCGTACGTCTTCAGCATGTCAAACACATGAAACATTCCTGACTCAAAGTGGTTTACTGTAACTGTAAGCTCAAAACGTTTCAGAGAAAGAACCTTGCAGCGCCATCGCTTCCTTGCACCGTGTCTGCCAAGCTGATACAAGCAGCACCGTTCCATGTTGTACTGAGATACACACTCGGGTCAAACATTGGCCCATTAGAGAACATTATCACCACGCTGGAATGTACCGGAACGCTGATAGCACAATGGCTTCTTTTACGTAAGAACGTTCGCCTTGTCCTGATTGTTTATAGTATAGAGAATATCACAAGGCGGGAATATTTATACATATACGTCCATTTGGACGAATCTACCTTCCAACGTGTTGAAAGGTCCATCAACTCCTGATCATCCTCCTGACCCTCCTTTACTCCTTTACTGAGAAAACAAACCTTGACTGAGAGAGCAGATGAAGATAGCTTGAGTGAGTTCACTGATATGAACGCTTTTTGAAATGGTCGGTAGAGGTTATGGTATTAGAAAAGTGGAAAGTTCGTTCACATTCTTTGAAGCGCTTGAACGTGCTTGAACTCTTTGTTTTTCAAAGGTTCCTTTCTCCCTAAAAAATAGCACACACACACTTCACGTGGACAGGGAACATCCGCTTATACAGAAACCTTTGCCCCCTTCTTGATTTGGTAATGGTGCATTTGATGGTGCAATTGAGTGCATCCCATAATCAGTTCACAGTTCCACATGTCCAAAAGGAGTAGGAAGAAGCAAAGCTTATTAAATCCTACCCCTCCATCTGGTACTTTTACAATCAGTAACTGTGCATTTGTTCACTTCCTGCTTTCCTGATATAATTTAAGTTTTTTTTTTTCAATTTATACAATTATTTTATTTTATTTTATTTTATTTTATTTTATTTTATTTTATTTTATTTTATTTTATTTTATTTTATTTTATTTTATTTTATTTTATTTTATTTTATTTTATTTTATTTTGAGAAATATTGGATTTTTATTGGTTATTTTTAGGGGAAAAAAATTTGTTTGTCACACTTAAATGTTTCAGATCATCAAACAAACTGAAATATTAGTCAATGACAACACAACTGAACACCAAAAATTCCGTTTTCATATGAAATAATTTTTTATCCAATCCTACATTGAAAAAAGTGATTCCCCCTAAAGCTACTAAGCTAATAACTGCAATCAAGAATTTGTGCTAACTTGCAATGAGTCCTTCAAAATTTATGATCATCACACTACCACCACCATATTTTACTCTTGCTATGTTGTTCTCGTTCTCAAATGCAGAATTACTTTCTGCAAAAATAAGACCACTATTTAGTAGTATTAACTGGTCCATATTTTGGGCAAGTACCAGGAAAATACCTCCAGAAAGCTAAAGAAAAGCTTCAACGCCCCAGACTGATTGTGTATGCGTGTGCAGTAGAAGCATACACTGCCAGGACGAGTGCGTTACTTGGTTAATAAAGCAGAAGTGTGTCAGCTCAACAGGTATCCGCTAAGGTTAAAAAGAGTCCTGGAGTATTTTTCGCAGAGGTGAGCGAATGGAAATAGTCATGCTCGGAGTAAACAGCAGTCAACTTGGACCTCTGCTTTGGTATCTGCTCTTCACAAGCACACGCTGATGACTTGTCTGTGCAAACACACTTACGCATTACGCACAGGCACTCACAAGGACACACAGAAGGTGGAAGCGTTTTTTTTTTTCCATCTGCACAGATATGTGGAGAGGCAAATGAGAGGATCTCTCATTTCTTTCCACGTTTTTAAGTGTCGCCCTCACACCGCTCTGGTAGGCCAAATATTTGCCACAGCTTGGAGACATTCCTTGGCAGCTCCCCTCACTTGCAAAGGAACGGCCCTCTCTTCGTGTTTTCTTACCAACGGAAGACATCAGAAGCAGTCACAATCAGAAAATCATTTTGGAAAACAATAGACTGAAAGACTCAACTCGGGGAAAATAGCCAATCATGAACCTTTCTAAGGGTGTTTATTTTGTCTGCAAGCATGGTTATGTAATCTTTCCATAAATACACGCCATTTGTGGCTTTGAATATGTACATGTCCAACATGTTTGATGAGAATTTCTTTTTTTCTGTGCTTTTGGTCATCAAAGAGGTTTTCCAAAAAAAAACAAAACCCCCATTTATTAAAAACAAAAACATTAAAAAAATCTTTGCTTTGGTTCCAATTTTCTACAAGAAAAGCTCTGATAAAACATTCCACTATTCTCAAATCTTAATTTTTATTTTTCTGCACAAAATAAATAAACAAATCAAGAATAAAGAAAATCAATCAGTAATAAATAAATATAATAATAACAATAAAACACCAAATAATAAAAACTTAAGAAACCACATATAGTTGGTGGGTAGACAAATTATTTTTTTCAGATTAAAATGAACAAAGCATTATTAGAGCCCTGTAGACATGACAAAACACGACTATAGTCACATTTATACTCTTTTTATTTACAACATATTGCGCAACTGCAGGGTCTTGAGACACATGCTAACTCGCAAACTAGAGAGCTAGCGCCCTAAACGGTAGCCTTCAAGTTATTTCCTTTAAACTTAAATAGCCAAAAACTTACCACTTCCACACGGATAGGGAGGATAACTATTAACAGTTATTTAACATGAACATTAATCAAACGTAATATTTTTTTCTGGGTACATGATACCATACAGCATCCATATCAAACTTGCGCGGGCCGCACTAACGTTAAACTTTCATATCAAGGCGGGGGCCTCAAACTAGTGTCCTGCGAGCCACATATGGCCCGCGGGCCGCGTGTTTGAGACCCCTGCGTTAGATGATGATGATGATGTTGAATGCAGCTATATGTGCATTAAGGTGAATAATATTGATCATTTCATTAAATGAGCACTAAATAAGCAAGGTCATGTGAATGTTTACAGATCTCTGACCACATATCTTCTTCTCAACTGTCTCATTTCAGGGTCGAGTTCCAGAATAAGTTCTATGGTGGTCAAGGCTTCAAGTTTGTCCCCTTCTCGTTCGAGAGTATCATGGAGGGAAGATTTGACGAGTGATCGTTAGCTGGTGGAGTCCATAGTCTTCTCTCTTCTCTTGTGTACTGTATGTGTCCGTGTGCATGAACACTCGTACAAACCTCTGTGTCCCTCTAGTGGCAACCCATAAACCTGGCTGCCCATGATGTTGAATATTGTACCTGCACTGTAGAGGCTTTACCCAGGCTGGAACACCATGGGTAGATTTTAACGTATTTATAGTTTTAGTAAGGCTTGTGCAGTATATTGTCATTTCCTGTTGTGAGCTTGGCTCCTCTTGTGTTTTTGGATGGCGAAGCAGGTACCACACCTTTGTGTAGAACTTTAAACAGACAGTGGAAATTCTTGGTAAAATGCACTCACTTCATGGTCCCCCCCCCCCCCCCTTCCCCCCATGTACTTGGCACATTCCACCCACATCCAGTCACTCCTCTCCTGTGCTGTCAGCGTGTGTCATTAGGAGGGAGGAAATGATCAGAGAGGGCAAGGAAACGGAGTTACAATGTGGCGGAATGATCTCATGGCATGGCTGAGTGACATGACGTTACATAGAGCAGGTGTGTCCAAAGTGTAGCCAGCGGCACGTCCTAAAAATAGTTTAGCTAGAAAAATACGAAATACTGAAACCATGGAAAAATCAGTCATTTTACAAGAATAAAGTCCAAATATTAAGAGGAAAAGTTGTAATCCTGCGACCAAAAGTCGCCAAAACCTTACAAGAAAATGTAATATATTATGAGAATAATATGAAAAATTTTATTTATTTTTTTAAGTTAAAGTCGAAATATTGTGGGAGTGAAGTCATCATCAGAGGAAAATTAGCAAGTATAAAGTTGAAATAGTTGGGACATAAAAACCAAGAGCAATACAGCTGTAATTTTACAAGAAAAAAAGAGGACAAAAGTTGTTTTCCAACGAGAAGAAAAGAAAATTTATGAGAATATTGTGAGGCAAGATGTCATTTTAGTAGCAAATTTTTTTTAAATATTATGAGAAACAAAATAAAGTTGTAATTTTTAGAAAATGAGTTAAATATTTTGAGAATAAAATTGACACCAATTATTTAAGAGAAATGTTGACAATTTTGGAAAAATGTCATAACAAAAAAGCTAAAATGTGGGGAAAAAAAGTGGCCCTTGGACACCCTTGCCACATGGTAAAGAAGTCACGGTACGAAGCTGTCTATGATGAGGGGTCATCCATGTGGTCTCATGTCTGCATGAAATCAATAGTTACAGTATAAAGTATATTTTGAAGGAGCCAATAAGGCCTTCTTGTTCTTTTGAGTCAACTACACATGAGGCAACAGAAATGGAACTGGCAGATAAACTTCATTTGCATTCTTTTTTTAATTGCAGTACAATAAATACCCTGACAAATGACAAATGTGACGTGATGTTGTGCAATCATTAGTGATGTGTTTGTGATCAATAATAAAGCTCAAATGTGTGGATTCCGAATGTGTCTTATTCATGAACGAGGTCTATTACTTTGAAAGGATTTACCGGAAACAGGAGTTTCTTTTCCGGAAACGCTACGCTATCGTGGTATGCGGAGTATAGGAGTTGGCAAGTAAAAGCACGTTTGTTTGTTATGTTTTTCTTTCACGGGTTATAAAGTTACAATTTCACTTGCGAAAGTGATCAGGAAAGTCGTTTGTATGTTGAACAAATGGACGGACGTCGATTCAGGAGAGGTAGTAAAGTCGAACACCAAACTTTTTCGATGCTGAGAAGTGTTTTCGAGTAAGCTCATTGTTGTGCGAGTTAAAGTCCAAGACTTCACCACAGTTTTTCGTCGTGCTGGTAATATAACTCCAATATCTCCTGCGATGCGTTATGGTAAGTTTTGTTTTTAACTCGCTGCCATTCATACCAAAAGCTTTTATGAGAAATGTTTGAGGCTCCTGGAAGGACACTTTAGTGCGGCTAAAGCTAACAGCGGCATTAGAAAGGTTTTTTTAAATGTACTTTTTATGTACTTCCAACGTTAGGGAAACCGACTACTTAATGTTATATGGCATATTTGACATAGTTTAAGGGTTATAGACTCTTATTTTGGGATGCAACATGGTGGTAATTTACCATATTCCTTTTCCTTTATCCTTATTTACCATAAGGAAGTGAACAAGATTCCATAACTGCTTCCATACCCGACCGCGATAAATGAATTACTACAGCATAGAAATCCTCTTTACGACCTTATATGGAATTACGGTTTTTAATATAATTTAAGTCTTTCTAGTGACACCTAGTGGCCGGTGTAGACCACAGCTCATCAATGTAAACGTTGAAGGTATCAGAGCACCGCCATGCTTTCTAACCCTTCAAACACCAAAGCTGTCTTCCAACTCCCGCAGGACTCTGTGTGATGTGAGGATGGGTGGACGAGGTGTGGTCGAAAGTGGCTTCAGCCCCGGAGGCTGATGCCCGCCTCCATCGCCCCGTCAGGATGCACATAGCCTCGGTGGGCGTCAGTAAGGTCTGCTTTCTGTTTTCCCTTGCCTTCTGTGGCCTCCTGCTGATGCTCATCCCGGCCCTTCATCCCACGACTCGGCAAGTGGACCCGCCACAGCCGCGACCTCAGTTTAAGACCTCGCCAAACACTTTACAGGAAGGTGCTGGGAGCCCTTCTAGGGGGGCAGATTGGACCACAGCATTGAATACAAACTCAGGAGAGCTGCGTGCTACCATCGAGACTGAACGTGGAAATGACGACTACAGGGAGACGTACTCGGAAAAAAACTCCAATACAGTTTCCATCTCTGGAGGACAAGACCGAATTCTCCCAGGTTTAGCATCACATGACCCGTTGCAGTTGAAGGACATTTTTATTGCAGTGAAGACTACCAGGAAGTACCACAAATCCAGACTGGAGCTGCTGATCCAAACCTGGATATCACAGGCTAAAGAACAGGTGAGCATACAGTGGCGTTAATTGTTTGATGTCTTATCTTTTTGCCTGCCTGTCACCCTTAAACGTTTCTGATCGTCAAACAAACTTAAATATTAGTCAATAACAACACAACTGAACACAAAATGCGGGTTTTAAATTAAACTTCTTGTTATTAAGGCATGAAAACATAGCCCTGTGTGAAAAAGTGATGTCCCCCTAAAGCAGGTGTCTCAAACACACGGCCCGCGGGCCAAATGTGGCTCGCAGGACACTAGTTTGAGGCCCCCGCCTCGATTTGAAAGTTTAATGTTAGTGCGGCCCGTTTGATTAATGTTCATGTTAAAGGTTAAATAACTGTTAATAGTTATCCTCCCTATCCGTGTGGAAGTGGTAAGTTTTTGGCTATTTAAGTTTAAAGGAAATAACTTGAAGGCTACCGTTTAGGTCGCTAGCTCTCTAGTTTGCAAGTTAGCATGTGTCTCAAGACCCTGCAGTTGCGCAATATGATGTAAATAAAAAGAGCATAAATGTGACTATAGTCGTGTTTTGTCATGTCTACAGGGCTCTAATAATGCTTTGTTCATTTTAATCTGAAAAAAATAATTTGTCTAGCCACCAACTATATGTGGTTTCTTAAGTTTTTATTATTTGCCGTTTTATTATTATTATATTTATTTATTTATTACTGATTGATTGATTTTCTTTATTCTTGATTTGTTTATTTATTTTTCATCTTATTTTGTGTAGGAAAAATAAAAAGTAAGATATTTGAGAACAGTGTAATGTTTTATCAGAGCTTTTCTTGTAGAAAATCGAAACTAAAGCTAAGTTTATTCATTTTGCTGTTTTTAATAAATGCGTTTTTTTTTTGTTTTTTTTTTTGGAAAACCTGATGCGGCCCAGTCTCACCCAGACCCTAGCTCGAGTGGCCCCCAAGTAAATTGAGTTTGAGACCCCTGCCCTGAAGCTAATAAGTGTTTGGGCCACCTTTAGGAACAAATGCAATCAAGTGTTTGTGATAACTTGCAACGAGTCTCTTTTCCGGCACTGTGGAGGAATGTTGTCATTCAGCCACGTTGTCCTAACATTGTGTGTGTGTGTTTGCTGACTGTCTTTTCCAGACCTACATATTCACAGACGGTGATGACAAAGAGCTACGAATGAGAACAGGTAATAACTCGTTTATCACAGTTAATTGTTTCCAGACCTGACCATGATAAGTGAATTTCCGCAAAGTAAGATTCCTTCCTTATGAGTGGAATATTTTTGTAGTTATGGCATTAAAAAAAACCTCTTTACGACCTTCTAAATATGTTTGTTTTCACTAGAGTCCTGTAGAAATGAAATAACACCCCTATAGTCGCCTTTAAATTTGTATTACTCAATATAGTAGATCTAATAAGACATAAGTAGGACTCATGCTCAATGTGTCACCATTCCGAGGTGTTGGGGGTTCACAGTTGAGTTTTAGCTTGATTGTGTGTTATGGCCTATTACAATTGAAGTGATTTGAATCCTTTATATTCCTCAACCTTTTTTCATAGGTGCAAACATCATTAACACTAACTGCTCAGCGGCTCACACTCGCCAGGCTCTGTGCTGCAAGATGTCTGTCGAGTATGACAAATTCCTTGAGTCCAAGAAGAAGTAAGTGGAACAAAACAAACAAAACAAAAACAAAAAGTGGATGATGAACTCATAACCGATGCGTTTGTTTTAGGTGGTTCTGCCACGTGGATGACGATAACTATGTCATCCTACCGAGCCTTTTGCGGCTGCTGTCTTCTTACCATCACAGCCAGGATGTGTACCTCGGCCGTCCCAGTCTGGACCACCCCATAGAAGCTGCAGAGAGAGTGAAAACCGATGGCTTGGTCAGTGGCTACACCACATAGTGTATGGGTTTTACTAAGTAGCAGTATGCCATCATTTAACTCATTTAACTAGCTCAGCCATTTTTCAACAGTTCTGGCCATTTTACACCATTTGGACTGAACACGGAACCTACCAAATGACAGTTTTTACCTGTTTCTTTCTTTGTCTATAGTAATCAGTACTACAATATAGTAGATAAGTTACAGGTTTTGTGCTTCTACGATCCAAGCAAGCTAATCTTTTCAGATAAAATGACCACATTGTTTTTTTTTTTAATCCAAAGAGAACAAAAAATGGAAAACAGACTTTTTGAGGGCCTCTATAAATCTATTCCGGCCTCTGTGTGAACTGACAGCCAAGGTATTTTCATGCTGGCTGGCTTTGGCAACAAAACGTTCACATTTTGGCTCCACAGTCAGCAACAGCAAGGTAAGATCAGCCTCACACAATGCTAGTCTGTCCATGACTTGGCCACTACACTGAACCATTGTGGGGAAATAATGACATTAGTTTGGATCCATTCCGGACTACTCCCCTGGTCTTGACCAAACTATGTCACAGAGGACACCTAAGAACTGTGAAAAAATGCTTCATATGTCTCATTTCAACAGTTTGTTTGTTCTCTCATGTCAGGTATCAGTCAAGTTCTGGTTTGCAACTGGTGGTGCAGGTTTCTGTATCAGCCGAGGTCTGGGACTGAAGATGAGCCCCTGGGCCAGGTAGGTTGTAGCTCTAATATGTTGCTCATTTGTGGTCTCAATCTCATTTCTTCTTTTGGTATTTTGAAGCTCTGCTTAGAACCTTAGAACCTTAAGATCCAACAGACTTGAATGACGGAAGAGGGACTCCAGACTCTGGTTTCTCCTTAGCAAGCCATGGCTTCCTCAAGCCAAAGACTGGATAGTTTAGGGCAGGGGTCTCAAACTCAATTTACTTGGGGACCACTGGAGCTCGGGTCTGGGTGAGACTGGGCCGCATCAGGTTTTCCAAAAAAAACAAAAAAAAAACGCATTTATTAAAAACAAAAAAAATTAAACAAGTCGCTTTGGTTCCAATTTTCTACAAGAAAAGCTCTGATAAAACATTCCACTGTTCTCAAATATCTTAATTTTTATTTTTCTACACAAAATAAGATGAAAAATAAATAAACAAATCAAGAATAAAGAAAATCAATCAATCAGTAATAAATAAATAAATATAATAATAATAATAAGCCCTGTAGACATGACAAAACACAACTATAGTCACATTTATACTCTTTTTATTTACAACATATTGCGCAACTGCAGGGTCTTTAGACACATGCTAACTCGCAAACTAGAGAGCTAGCGACCTAAACGGTAGCCTTCAAGTAATTTCCTTTAAACTTAAAAAGCCAAAAACTTACCACTTCCACACGGATAGGGAGGATAACTATTAACAGTTATTTAACCTTTAACATGGACATTAATTAACTTGCTCGGGCCGCACTAACATTAAACTTTCATATCAAGGCGGGGGCCTCAAACTAGTGTTCTGCGGGCCAAATGTGGCCCGCAGAACACTAGTAAACCACTGGTTTAGGCACCTTCCTGTCCCGTGCTAATGTGTACTGTGAGGGGAAGTTGGCACACTCCTCTATTGACCTTTGTGGCCCATTTTCGAACATTTTAGTTTTCTTGACCCCAAAGCACTTTTGTTGTGTAAACAAACATCACATCAGGAAGACTTGGTGTCGTTGCTCCACTGGCGCAGCACGTACGACGTCACTGTGGCGAAGGTTCCCATGCCTGAAGGATGTTTAAATACGCTGAAACTGTGTCTTGGCCTTTCAGTTTGGGGAATTTCATCAGCACAGCAGAGAAGATCCGCCTGCCGGATGATTGCACCATTGGCTACATTATTGAAGCTCTGCTGGAGGTCACTTTAATACACACACACCTCTTCCACTCCCACTTGGAGAACCTCCAGAAGCTGCCCACGGACAGAGTTCTGGAGCAGGTCAGTATTTTGATTAGTTGGATGACTGAGTTTCTGTGTAAAGTAGCCAGCCATGTTTATGTATTTACTCAACTGCAGAGAGTACCAGGGATCTATTAGAGTGGATCATAATCTATTCTACAAACAACCTTCTACAAGGTCACCTTTTCATCTTCATTCATTCATTCATTTTCTACCGCTTTTTCCTCACGAGGGTTGCGGGGGGTGCTGGAGCCTATCCCAGCTGCCTTCAGGCGAGAGGCGGGGTACACTCTGGACTGGTCACCAGCCAATCACAGGGTTTATATAGACAAACAACCATTCACACTCACATTCATACCTATGGACAATTTGCCTATTTCGCCAATTAACCTTGCATGTTTTTGGTGGAATTGAACCCTGGTCTCCTAGCTGCGCGCTAACCACTCGACCACCGTGCCGCCCTACCTTTTCATCTTTAAAAAGTAAATTTTTTTGTTGTCCACCAGGTGACACTTAGCTACGGAGGATATGAGAACAGACGGAATGTGGTCAGTATTGTTGCAGGCTTTTCACTGGCTGAAGACCCCACAAGGTAATAAGGAACAGCCCATAGTAAGACAAAGACACAATGTAACTCTTTTGGTCTCGTTCCAGGTTTAAAACAGTCCACTGCCTCCTATACCCTGATACTGACTGGTGTCCAAAGCTTCAATGGAAAAACTGAAAAACTCTTCGATCCCGCAAAGTCTCCATCCTTTGCTTAGATCAAGCTACCTTTAGTCGTGAATTATTCACAACCGATGCCTGCCTTCAAGTCCTACCTCATTAGGGTTACTATAACCGGATTTAGGGATTTTTATGGTGTCAAAAGGCACCCAGCTCACGAAACGAGGCAAGATTTTAACATCAATTTTAAAAAAAATTATGTGAAAAAATATGACCGAGCAAACTTTTTTGTTTAACCGTGCCACATGACACCCCTATTATACACTTTTTAGGGTATACTCACACTAGGCCATTCCAATCCCGATTCCCCCTCCTGCACCCTGTCTGCTTGTGCCATCATTTTATTATTTCTGCATATTATTTCCTGATTTATGTGGATTATTTCCCGTCTTATTTAGAGTCATGGTGTATTTCTATGGTGCAAGCTGGCTGTCATTGACACCCTCCACTGTGTCACTCTATTCGCTAGTGTGGGGGGGTTTTGACCACTTTGACAGTGAGTGTTTTTTTGGATTATTATGGAGAAAAGCTGTAATCTTGGGCGAAAGGCTGCTTTCCATTACTTCCAAAAATGTTCAAAATATTGTCACCTACATATTGTCAACTGCTTGATTCCGCCATTACTGTTTTGGTGTTTTTGCACTATGTTTATTATTACATCTTTATTGTTCATGCGATGCTGTGTGAACATCTCTGGGTTGGGTTTTGGGTTTCAAAGACTTCATAGTCCTGTCATGACCCTCGACAACCACTGTTTTAGTTGATTTGATGCTATGATTTGTCATTTTTACTTGGACATCTGAATGACCAAAATACACATATTGCATATTGCCAAATGTAAAATGGATAAATGTGTCCATTAATGTTAATCAATGCAATGTTAGCGTGAACGCTATTTAATTACCTCCAAGCCAAAGTGCCAGTGTAATGGTTGTTAGACGTCCCCGTTAACCACAGCCAAATACAGTATCGTTTTTTTTGTATTTTGTTTATTTTGCACAGAATCCCAAATCCAAATGATATGTGTCACTGCAGGTCAGTGTTTGGGACAGTGATGTGTAAGCCTGTTTTGTTATGTAATGTCTAGTTTAGTTAAGAATAAAATATTCTGTTCTTGTGAAGACTGCATTTTATTTGTTTGTGTCTTGTAGGTTATGGACACCAACAACATTTATTGGAATGCTTTATGGACAGTTTTGGAAAAGGTAAGCATTAAAATACGCCTCTCTGGTGATGTGTTCAGGGCATGTTTGGCCAACAGGAGGCCTGAGGAAGGGCCAGGACATTGGGGAGGCTAGGTCTCTTAGCTAGTAGCATTTTAATACAGTGTGACTGTAGCTGTGTTTTTTAAATGTGTTTTTTTTTTATCACAAAACGCCCTTCGTTATTAGCATCCTATTAGCTAGCTAAACAAAACGTAAACCGGAAGTTGCATAGCCATGGTCTGTGATGTCATCAGCTAAATGACAAAAAACCCTTTATCAGCATGCTATTAGCTAGCATACTAATAAAAACACATATTAATACGCATACTATAGAAGAGCACACAAAAATGATAGCATTGATTCGATACTTTTACTGTCCTTGATATCGATGTTTGTATCGACCCAGAACTCTTGCAACAACAACTTTTGGACGAGAACCGAAGGAGGGACGCCTCTTCCTGTCGTCTGTAGCCTCTGCCCGCTGAACTTCTCGGTAAGTTGTCTACTTTGGTTCTCTGTATTCATAAAATACTTATCATATATCATATATTTATAATTCAGCGACGGAGGCTGCCAGCCATTTATCGTCGCTTGGTGTCGGGCTAAACTCCCAGTGCACAGGCGTCGGCGACAGTGGACTTTGGAGCTGCTCTAGCATGGACATTTCATTGAAAGGAAAACGAGCGCTGGTCACTGGAGCAGGAAAAGGTACACCCACGCATCACGCACTAAGGGAAAACAGACACTGGTGGGTGTAGACCAGGGGTCTCAAACTCAATTTACTTGGGGGCCACTGGAGCTAGGGTCTGGGCGAGACTGTGCCGCATCAGGTTTTCCAAAAAAAACCCAACCCATTTATAAAAAAATAAATTAAAAAAAACTTTGCTTTGGTTCCAATTTACTACAAGAAAAGCTCTGATAAAACATTCCACTGTTCTCAAATATCTTAATTTTTATTTTTCTACACAAAATAAGATGAAAAATAAATAAACAAATCAAGAATAAAGAAATCAATCAATCAGTAATAAATAAATAAATATAATAATAATAATAAAACGGCAAATAATAAAAACTTAAGAAGCTACATATAGTTGGTGGGTAGACAAATTATTTTTTCAGATTAAAATGAACAAAGCATTATTAGAGCCCTGTAGACATGACAAAACACGACTATAGTCACATTTATACTCTTTTTTTATTTACAACATATTGCGCAACTGCAGGGTCTTGAGACACATGCTAACTCGCAAACTAGAGAGCTAGCGACCTAAACGGTAGCCTCCAAGTTATTTCCTTTAAACTTAAAAAAGCCAAAAACTTACCACTTCCACACGGATAGGGAGGATAACTATTAACAGTTATTTAACCTTTAACATGAACATTAATCAAACGTAATAATTTTTTCTGGGTACATGATACCATACAGCATCCATATTAAAATTGCGCGGGCCGCGCTAACATTAAACTTTCATATCAAGGCGGGGGCCTCAAACTAGTGTCCTGTGGGCCACATTTGGCCCGCGGGCCACGTGTTTGAGACCCCTGGTGTAGGGGAGGGGTGGACTGACTATACCTAACTAGTGCAATATCGGTATCGGGTTGATATTAAATTCTGTTCTTTTTCTTTTTAGTTTATATTGTTTTTGATGTTGTATATGTTTGCATATGTCAGGAATAGGTAGGGCCACAGCTTTGGCCCTGGTGCGCTGTGGGTCAGAGGTCACAGCAGTCACACGCACACAGTCAGACCTGGACAGTCTGGTGCGGGAGGTAATGGATCAGCACTAATGGAGCCACTGTATTCTATCTTGTCCTGCTTTTACGGTCTTGTTCCGCTGTGTTTCCCACAGTGCCCATCCATCATCCCTGTGTGCGTGGACCTGGCAGACTGGGGGGCCACAGCAGCCGCCCTCAAGAACATTGGCCCAATTGATCTGCTTGTCAATAATGCCGCATATGCCAACCTGCAGCCATTCCTTGAGGTCACACCGGATCAGTTTGACCAGTATGAAGAACCTAAACGCATCATTTTTTTATTTTGTATTATTTGGATGTCCTCACTTATCCATGTCAGGGTATTAGCTGCACATTGAAGATATACATTTACGAGAAAAAAATGTCTCTTATCTGCAGGTCTTTCAATGTTAATGTAAAAGCTGTCCTGCATGTATCCCAGGTAAGGTATTTTATTTTCACATGTACAGTACTACCTCTATTTTGATAATATCTGACAGTTACATTGAGTCAAGCACTCCCAAACCTTAAGTTTTTGTCACAGATTGTGGCCACCGGGATGAAGGCCAGAGGATCAGGAGGCTCCATTGTCAACGTGTCCAGCCAGGCGTCCCAACGTGCCCTCAAAGACCACACTGTCTACTGTAAGAAAAGTCAGATTATTATCATGTATACATGCTTAGACTGATGATTGGTAATGGATGCCATGTTATTTCATACTTCAGGTGCCACGAAAGGAGCGCTGGACATGTTGACAAAAGTGATGGCGCTGGAGCTGGGAGTCCATCAGGTACCGTCAGTCATACACAGAATCCATTAACGACCATGGATGCATCCATAGTTGTACATTGTGTGTTAGCAAAGGTTCAGATGAAGACCGGACTAGATATAGTCAGTCAAGGCCTAGAAATATACATATTAACATTAATACACAGAAGAACTACTTTACTGGCATAGTGACACCTCGCTACACCATCTGCTAGCTACTACCTGGTAGCCACTAGCTTCACTCAGGCTGCTTCCAACCAAAAGCTAAAGCTACATGTTGGAACCACCGCCTCTGATGCTGTGGTCGCGGGGGGTGCTCTTCGGGCAAGAGGGGCTGGGTACACCCTGGACTGGTCGCCAGCCAATCACAGGGCACATATAGACAAACAACCATTCACACTCACATTCATACCTATGGACAATTTGGAGTCACCAATTAACCTAGCATGTTTTTGGAATGTGGGAGGAAACCGGAGTACCCGGAGAAAACCCACGCATGCACGGGGAGAACATGCAGGGTGGAATTGAACCCTAGTCTCCCAGCTGTGAGGTCTGCACGATAAACCACTTGACCACCTGCCCTTCAAAGTTCCAGTAATGCTTAAAGATGACCCAAATAGGGCAAAATAGCGAAGTATTCCGTGTTAGCATGAATGTGTCTGTTAGTGGTCATGTGATCACCGCTTGGATATTTTTTTTCTACATTTCACAAATGCTTTGAATCAGTAATCATGTTGTCCACTTATCATGTGACTTTTATGATGGACTAGACCAGACGCCATTGCTTTCGTTGACTGAAGCTGCTCTGCTGTGTTGGGGCAGATCCGTGTGAACAGTGTGAATCCCACGGTGGTGATGACTGAGATGGGACGTGTGGGTTGGAGTGACCCTGACAAAGCCCAGACCATGAAGTCCCGCATCCCGCTGGGCCGCTTTGCAGGTAAGAACCAATCGGCTTGACTTTTCTTCACTGTATCGCTAGGATTTTGCTCTTTTTTTTGTTTGCGGTGATTGACATCCAAGTGGAACCCGCCTCTTGCTTTTAACCTTTTGTACAGAATAGTAAAAAAGAAATGAAGACATTGTTTTGTAACATTACGGCTTTATTGTCGCAGTATTTTTCTGTACTTCAATAAAACTGCATTCATTGGCACAACCAGATGTTTGGAACTGTAGTACGCAATATGATGGTTGTGTTTTAGTCTCCTTTCTTTTTTGTGTTTCTTTGCAGAGGTGGATGACGTAGTGAACAGCATTTTGTTCCTGCTGAGTGATAAGAGCACAATGACGAGTGGAGTGTCTCTTCCTGTGGATGGGGGCTTCCTGGCCTGTTAAAGCATCACCCAGTCAGTATCCCATCATCTCAGTTTATTTCAAATTATTAAGGAGTTCATTTGGTGCTCTTAGTTCCCATGAACGATTGTCAATACTCTGTTGCCACAGCGACTTGAACATGCTCACGATACCAAGACAAGAAACCGTAATAAAGCTCGCATTGAGAAGCGCCGCCATCTTAAATGTGGCGTTACGTCTAGTACACTTTCCATCAAACAGGTTCAACCAAACACAACCATGAACTTACAACAAAGCGAAGAAAGTGACGTATTTGGAACAATAACACAATATAACATTGACTGGTATTGTGCTGTAATGAGTATGATAACACACAGAATGGGCTACAGCAGGTTATGGTATTGTTTAACTGGAACCCCATATCATCATTCTAAGATATATAGAATATTAGTAGAAAAATTTGAATTAAAAAAAAAAAACATACTGCCACCTTGGCACGTCTTCTGGGTTTCGGACTGGATAACATCAGCGTCAGGGCTTCCCCGGTCTTGGTGGAGGAGGGATACTAATATCAATATTTTAACATGATATTATCAATGTTTTAGTGTCATGAGCACCTTAAATTCTACCAATAAATCCTTTTATTAGCCCCTTCATCCATAGTCTAAAAGGATTCCGCTAAGCTTCGGTGGAAATTGCTTTTATGTAATCCTGCTGTTTACTTTTTAATCTGTTTAAGAAACCTACATTTTTAAAAATGTGCCCACCATGCACAATCTCTACATGAGACATGAACACATCTTTGCTCTTTGGGTGCGTTGCAAAGGGAGAAAAGCAGGTAATCATGTATGTACCGTGGATTCAGCTGGTCCAAAACCCTCCAACAGTATTCCGGTTGATACAGTATAGTCAGGGGTCACCAACCTTTTTGAGGCCGAGGGCACGGATAGTATGAAGCGCTACATGACATGTTTGCGGTAAACTTCCAAAATGACAAAACTGCACGGATCACTTTTTGGTAATGAGAACAAAAGGAATAGTAGTAGTAACACTATGTGAAGCGACTGCTCACATATCAATGTTAATTATTTTTCCACAATAATGGTAACAAAAACATATTTTTTTAACAAGAAACATTTATTTATGTGCTCACATATTTGAAAGTCAGAGGGAACACCTTTCTGTGATTTATTTCACCTGCCTAGTGAAAAAAGTCCTTTATTTGTCCAAAGCTGCCTTTTCCGTCCTTAAAGCTTTTGTGACAAGTTCTGAAGTGTCCGCTTTGGTATTGCAACAGTCGTCCCGCAAATAAGACACATACATTTTTCTTCAAAATACATAAAGAAAAATTATTCCTCATTCAATCACTGTGGAAAATGTAAGTCCTTTTTCGCTTTTCTGCCATGTTTTTGAGGGCTAAACTGCACGAGTAAGCTAACTCCTCATCACCGCTGCACTATATCGGTCGCGTGCGCACACATGAACTTTGACTTGAGGTAAGAGTCCGTTTTCATTTGTTTTCATTTTTGATGTTATAAGACGGGAGGCACGGTAGTCAAGTGGTTAGCGCACAGACCTCACATCTAGGAGACCAGGGTTCAATTCCACCCTCGACCATCGCTGTGTGGAGTTTGCATGTTCTCCCCGTGCATGCGTGGGTTTCCTCCCACATTCCAAAAAACATGCTAGGTTAATTGGTGACTCCAAATTGTCCATAGGTATGAATGTGAGTGTGAATGGTTGTTTGTCTATATGTGCCCTGTGATTGGCTGACCACCAGTTACTATGTTGATGGTTACTATGGTACCCATTATGTCATTGTATGGTTATATCACCTCGCACTTCAGTATGTGACAAAAATTTTAAAAATACAAAACAATAATAAATAAAAATTATGGCTAGGTTAATTGGCGACTCCAAATTGTCCATAGGTATGAATGTGAGTGTGAATGGTTGTTTGTCTATATGTGCCCTGTGATTGGCTGGCCACCAGTCCAGGGTGTACCCCGCCTCTCGCCTGAAGACAGCTTTTAGAAGATGCCTCAGCGTTGGTGACCCCTGGTATACATACTTCCACCATGGAGTAATATGGATGGCGGGCAAAATTCCAAAGAAAAAAACTGGTGGCGACCTAAGACTTTTTTCAAAATGCTGTTTTCCGAACGGGAATTTGATGTTATTTTCGGCAAGCGGCAGGATTCCTCGGATGAGACGTGCTTTTCTTTTGATTCCACTGGCACATTAGAATGTCCCTGAAAGTTGTCCGAAAAGTCTTGTTACACAGAGCGTAGCACATGGGGTTGACCGTGCTGTTGACGTAGCACAACCAATATCCCAGCGCCCAAAGCGTTCCCGGGATACAGTCCTGGCAGAATGTGTTGACTAAGACCATGATATTGTACGGTAACCAAGTTGTAATAAATGCCAAGAGGATGGCGCTTAGCGTCCGTGCCGCTTTCTTGTCATTGGCCTTTTTTTCGTTCTTGCGTTTGTTGACATCGGTTTTGGATTTCGAGGCAAATCTTTTTGCCGTTGCCGCGTCTTTCATTGAGGGCTTTCCAGCAGGGTTTGACTGCGGCGATTTTATATCCTTGTTCTTCACCCTTTTAGACGTCTTTCCGTCTGTAGAAAATAGATAGACAGATAAGCGTTAATGTTGTCATTGGTTGAGAAGGTTTGAGAAGGTCTGTGAGGTCTACTGAGCCCAACCTTCTTCATCATTGACTTCTTCTTCCCCGTCTGAAGCGTCATTGTTATTAAGATGGTCACAGCTACCCTGCTCTGCTGCTGCCGGGGTATCGGCCCTTTTAGATGCACGGCCACGCAGCAACGGGGATAAAAACAGGAATAAGAATGCACCACATCCTTTCCGACTGATCCGATCCCGGTTCTCCGAATCCTGCTGATTGTTCTCATCACTGCCGTTCGGGGAGCTCATTGGTTGCAATGATGCAGATTTCCCCTTCTGGCTATTACTCGCACCATCACGTCCACTCTGACTTTGACTGTTCCCGGCACCAGAACCCTTAAGACCTTGTATATCCTGAGCACGTTTCTCAGTCTCTTGATAGATCTTCCAAAACAGTGTTGACATAATCGTGACCGGTAGATAAAACGCAGCAATAGCGGTGCAGAATGTAATAATGGGTTCTGACAGGAACTGGATGAAGCATTCGTTGGACGGCACTGTCCGCTCACCAACGATATACTGCCAGAAGAGTATGGCCGGGGCCCATAGAATGAAAGAAATGGACCACGCCAAACAAATCATAGTCATGGCTCGCTTGGTGGTGCGTTTGGCTCGGTAGGTCAAAGGTCTGGTCACAGAGAAATACCTAAAAGAAGAAAATGAAGTTTTTACATACAGTTTTTACTATACATAAATAACAAAAAGGATCCGGTACCTGTCGAAGCTAATGACGAGAAGATTCATAACCGAAGCGTTACTAGCTACGTAGTCGATGGCGAGCCACAAGTCACATACCACCGGTCCAAGAGCCCATTGATCCATAATGATGTAGGTGGTATACAAGTTCATAGACAAGGTTCCAATAGTCAGGTCCGCAAACGCCAAACTCAGCAGGTAGTAGTTGTTGACGGTCTTCAGGGCCTTATTGATCTTGAAGGACAACAACACTAAGATGTTGCCAACCACAGTAACCAGTGATAGCGAACCAGTAAGGAAGACTATTACTATAACCTGTGGAAGAAAAGAGGAGACATATTGATATATTTATTTGATCAGAAAGTCGCAATATAGACTAGTATAGTAGGCCATATATTTATTGATACACATATTAGTCATATCAACTTAAAATCCAATCAAAATCTCCTTTTTAATAAAGCTGGTCCTCAGGTTTGGTATGAGTTCCGTTCCTAGACCGTGATCTAAGTCAGGTTTTGGTATAAGTCGGGAATACAGCTAAATTCTATGTAAATTCTATGTTATGCAATGCTATACTGTGATGCTATTCTATGTTATGCTATGTTATGCTATGCTATTCTATGTTATGCTATGCTATGCATTTCTATGTTATGCAATGATATACTATGTGATGCTATTCTATGTTATGCTATGTTATGTTATGCTATGCTATGCGATGCTATTCTATGGTATGCGATGCTATTCTATGCTATGCAATGCTCTTATATGTTATGCTATGCTATATTATGCTATGCTATGCGATGCTATTCTATGTTATGCGATGCTATTCTATGCTATGCTATGCAATGCTCTTCTATGTTATGCTATGCTATGCTATGCTATATTATGCTATGCTATGCGATGCTATTCTATGCTATGCTATGCAATGCTCTTCTATGTTATGCTATGCTATATTATACTATGCTGTGCTATGCGATGCTATTCTATGTTATGCTATGCGATGCTATTCTATGTTATGCTATGCGATGCTATTCTATGTTATGCTATGCTATGCTATTCTATGTTATGCTATGCGATGCTATTCTATGCTATGTTATGCTATTCTGTTATGCTATGCTATGCTATGCAATTCTATTCTATGTTATACTATGCTATTCTATGTTATGCTATGCTATGCTATTCTATGTTATGCTATTCTGTTATGCTATGCTATTCTATGTTATGCCATGCTATGCTATGCTATACTATGCTATTCTGTTATGCTATGATCAATATGCTTATTGATCGTTACCTGCCACACTGAGTGTCCCCCCAAGGGATCAAAGTCCTTTTCTTCCCGGATGGGTGTCCCGTTTCCTGGCCATTCAGTCACGTTTGCCCCATGCCAAATAATGTGACTGATGTTTTGCTGATTCCAACCATCAACGCCGTCAGAAAATAAGGCCACTTCCTGGTAAGGGCCATCTGAAATGGAAAGAAATCACTTTTTAAAGAATTGTTTTTTTTTAGTCTGTGTGATGCCTGAAACAAACCATGTGGTCTGGACCCAGATGGGGAGGTGTGGCTTCCTAAGTCCTTATTTGGCAGTGAGTCCAAATAAGGCATGAAAACACAACTAGTAAAATCATGGAAAAGCTAGACAAAGCTAGGAAAGGAAAAGCGTAGCAGCGAGGAAAACCAGGAAAACAACAAAACAAAACAAGAAGATACCAGGAGTGGTTCAGCAAACAAACGTTATGCTATGCTATGCTATGCTATGCTATGCTATTCTATGTTATGCTATGCTATGCTATTCTATGTTATGCTATGCGATGCTATTCTATGCTATGGTATGCAATGCTATTCTATGTTATGCTATGTTATGCTATGCTATGCTATGCTATTCTATGCTATTCTGTTATGCTATGCAATGCTATGCTATGCTATGTGATGCTATTCTATGTTATGCTACGCTATTCTATGTTATGCTACGCTATTCTATGTTATGCTATGTTATGCTAAGTGATGCTATGCTATGTTATGCGATGCTATTCTATGCTATGCAATGCTATTCTATGTTATGCTATGCTATGCTATATTATGCTGTGCTATGCTATTCTATGTTATGCTACGCTATTCTATGTTATGCTATGCTACTCTATGTTATGCATTTCTATGTTATGCTATGTTATGCTATGCCAAGTGATGCTATGCTATGTTATGCGATGCTATTCTATGCTATACTATGCTATGCAATGCTATTCTATGTTATGCTATGCTATGCTATATTATGCTGTGCTATGCTATTCTATGTTATGTTATGCTATGCGATGCTATTCTATGCTATGCTATGCAATGCTATGCAATGCTATTCTGTTATGCGATGCTATGCTATGCTATTCTGTTATGCTATGCAATGCAATGCTATGCTATGCTATGCTATGTGATGCTATTCTATGTTATGCTACGCTATTCTATGTTATGCTATGCTATGTTATGCATTTCTATGTTATGCTATGCTAAGTGATGCTATGCTATGTTATGCGATGCTATTCTATGTTATGCTATGCTATGCTATATTATGCTGTGCTATGCTATTCTATGTTATGTTATGCTATGCTATGCTATTCTATGTTATGCTATGCTATGCTTTGCTTTGCGATGCTATTCTATGTTATGCTATGCGCTTTTGAATGGCTCTCATTACTACCTCGCCTCTACCTAGACTGTTGTTAGCCCAGCAGTATTAGCATGGCTTGACATAAAGCTTTAAACAGGTCTTGGAGAAGATATAGTGTAAGACTATACCGAAGGTCGCTGGCATGGAGGCAGGGTCAGAGCTTGAGGTGGCATTCATGGTGACCAATGGATGTCTAAAAGAAGAGTTGAGAAATCAAACATCAAAATGAGTACTCATTTGATCCATTATTGGCTGGTGGAACAATGTTCTGTCATCCAAAATGGCCGCAAATGGTTGGAGATGAATGTCCCTGTGACCTTTCCTGCAAACCTGCAACTGACTTTGTCTGCGTATTGAAGATTTTTTAGCAACATATTACTGACACCATGTGGTTTGAAGCTGCTAGTCTATGGTTATCATCAACAAAGGTGATATGAGCATCCAATGACATAATGGGTACCATAGTAAGTGTCAATATAGTGATATATATAGCACATCATGACTGGTTCAAGACTCTTCATCCTTGTATTTAGCAAACATCAACTGCTTGTATTGTTTCTTGAATTGGCTCATCGTTGTGCATTGTTTGAGGTCCTTACTCAATCCATTCCATAGTTTGATTCCACATACTGAAATGCTATGGCTTTTTAACATATTTTAACGTGTATTTCTCCTCTCTTGTAGAGAAGTATTGGATGACATTTTTAGCTAATTGGTTATTTTTTTAGCCTTATGCATTATTTTAGCTGTTTGAAGATGAACTATATCAGCAAGTTGAAGTATTTGTGATTTTAGAAATAAGGAGTTAGTATGTTCTCTGTAGGCGGCATTATGAATTATCCTTACTGGCCTTTTTTGCAGTACATTTACATTGAGTGAAGATTGCTTTTATAGTTATTAGCCCATATTTCCACACAATAAGTAAGATATGGTAGAACCAGAGAGCAATAAATGTGGAGACATTTTGCTTTGCTTTGTTGTTGTGTTGGTCAAGTTCAAGTATAACAAGTCCACTGCGTTCAGCCTCACTTGTATTGCTGATTCTGGTATAGATTAGCATAGCCTGTAAAGAATAGAATATATTACTAATACAGGCTGTACTAATTAAAGCCAGAATCATCATGTCTCCTGGGAAAATGTCTTCAAGTCACTCATACTGATGGGTAAGTCCAACATCTCAACATTTTCTTCATGCTGTGAGAAGGCAGCTCAGGAGAAACCGTAGAAGCTCAGAGAGAACATGCAAACTTCACCAAAACTACAAATCCACAATCCTCACATGGAAACTTAAGTCTTAAGTTTAAGTTATCATCATTTCTATATGAAAACCAACCCCATGTATACTCATTACACTTCCATCCCATAATGAACAGTCCAACTCACAGCATCAGTAACTTACACCTAAGCCTTGAAAAGTGTTTTTAATATAATCCTGATATAATATTTCATATAATCCTGCACGTACCGGCGTATGGATGGCGTCCTTCTGGAAGCTCAGCCTTGCTTGGGAGGCATGCTGCTCTCCTTGGCCGCTCACTCAGTGTGTGCCTGAAGGCAACAGCTCCGCCTTTTCAACTTGAAGCCAAGACTCAAATGGGTTCTACTTGACAGCACAAGACATGTACTCATGGCAGGGAACGATAAAAGGTGTCATTGGGCCTATTTTGGGGGGGCTGGAGACCCCCCTAAAATGACTTATGGGGACTTTGGAGTTGGTTTGCTCTGTTTAGAATGACATTAGGATACATTTCATTTGCTGTTTTTGTGCCAATTTTCCCACTTGGACTACTCTTGGAAAGTTTTTAGGGTGAGCAAAACATTCAAACCGGCCCCAAGAATAAGCCGGAATATTTGGAATGCAGTCAGAATGCATTTCACATATCCAGGAATAAAGCAGAAATATTCATTGAATGTGACCAGGGTTTAGGGGTGGAAATGTCTTCCACTGAGGGCTGCATACAGAACAATCTAATATTCCAAAATGTTATTCATAACAGGAAACAGCTGACCCTATTCTACCGTCAAGACTTCCATGCAATTGTTTTCTTC
The DNA here is from genome assembly GCF_030265055.1 of Doryrhamphus excisus. Lineage (NCBI taxonomy): Eukaryota > Metazoa > Chordata > Actinopteri > Syngnathiformes > Syngnathidae > Doryrhamphus > Doryrhamphus excisus. The sequence goes on along the minus strand of NC_080487.1, from coordinate 5,011,593 downwards.
CGTGGAACTTCCTAGCTTCCTTTGGAAGATGTTTGCCCTTCTCTGCTTCAGGTCCGTCTTCACCATTCTTTTGTTGGCTGGACCCTTTTAAGTCCTTTTAAGGCATCTTTGCCATGCATCACATCTTCTCCCTTCTTCAGTCACCTTGGCTTGCAGCAGCTTGGAGAGGAACTCTAATCAAAGATCCCAGGGTATCATTCAATGGCTCTTCTTTTCCTTTCAGCACAAATATTTTCCAATGTAAGTGACTCCTAATGGGGAAAATCCATGTAGACTATTTAGCCTATCACACATATCACAAACGCACAGGAATTGAATTGAACCCTGGTCTCCTAGCTGTGAGGTCTACACGCTAACCACTCGACCGCAGTGCAGCCCCAATAATTCATCAAATCATTGAAATGTGAGGACAAACATTGATTGAAATGTATGATTCATTTATTTATATATTTCTCTCTTTTCAAAAAAACTATGTGAGCAAATAGCAAGCATCAGAATGACTTCTTAATCTGGCATCTCCTTACATTGTCTTGCAGGCAAAGTTACATAGCCCTTCACACACACACACACACGCACGCGCACACCATTGGGTAGTACAGAGAGAGTGGGCATGATAATACCAGCTGAATTCAAAGCAGTAAAATACTTGAGTTAAAACGTATAAAATGTTCCGGTCTCGGCATCTTCAACCATCTCCGGTCCTTCCATGGCATGCAGTGTTTCACGTAGCACAACTTGGAATGGATGCAGACAGTCATGACCGAGGTGACAGCAGGACATCCTTGAATGACAGATTGCAGACCCTGCATAGCAGCAGGTTCCAGAGTGGGCGTGTCCACTCCTTGTACTGACATGCAGTGTGACATGTACACGGAACCTCTTGGAAAAACCACAATTGTCCTTTCCAGCATGATTTTTTTTACCACACCTTGAACTCATCACTTGTGGTGATGTGTGGTCATATTTTCTTGTTCTTGTACTGTGATGTAAAATACAAAGAAATGAAACACTCGTTACTTGAGGCAGACATCATCACATGCCAGCGGTCTCATACATCTACAATAGGTTCGTGTCTATAATATCTACAAAGCATTCCAAAATGAGTGTGCCGGAAGGTGGAGCGGAGTTGGTCAGTTGAGGAAGCTCTTGGATGAACACCAGTACTCATCATGTCCAGTAGTAGGACTGGCAAAAACACTATGGTGCACGTGGCCTTCAGGAACCGCCGGAAAAGAAAGAATTCCATGGACGGATCAGTTGAGGTGATCTTCATACTGTTTCCGGAAACAATCCCCGGCTGGGAAGAACTCCCAGCAGCGCTCCTGGTACATTTTCCATACGTAAGACTCCTGGAAGAGCGAAAAGGAAGTTTACCTTCACGTAGTTTGTCCACACCCAAAAACCCAAATCAAGGTAAATCAAGGGGGGCATCACAGACACGGAAGTCTCCGTTTTATGTTGATCTTAAGGGTTTATGATATCATGGAGCAAACTGAGGGCCGGAATCAAACAGCACCAAAAGGTGTGACCTTAACATGTGACCTTACCTGGCCGGTGTGCTCTGTTTCATCTTTGTTGATGAGGTACATCACAAAGAATCTGGAACACAAACACATTATTTATTGGACAAATACACACATACTGGCTTTATCTCCTATGGATTACACAATACTTTCATAAGGCATATACTACTATGACGACAATACTTTTATAAGGCGTATACTACTATGACGCCAATACTTTTATAAGGCGTATACTACTGTGACGCCAATACTTTCATAAGGCGTATACTACTATTACGCCAATACTTTAATAAGGCGTATACTACTGTGACGCCAATACTTTCATAAGGCGTATACTACTATGAGGCCACTACTTTTATAATGCGTATATTACTATGACGCCGCTACTTTTATAAGGCATATACTACTATGACGACAATACTTTTATAAGGCGTATACTATGAGGCCAATACTTTTATAAGGCGTATACTATAACACCAATACTTTTATAAGGCGTATACTACTGTGACGCCAATACTTTCATAAGGCGTATACTACTATGACGCCGCTACTTTTATAAGGCGTATACTATGAGGCCAATACTTTTATAAGGCGTATACTATAACACCAATACTTTTATAAGGCGTATACTACTATGACGCCAATACTTTTATAAGGCGTATACTATAACACCAATACTTTTATAAGGCATATACTACTATGACGCCAATACTTTTATAAGGCGTATACTACTTTGACGCCAATACTTTTATGAGGCGTATACTACTATGAGGCCAATACTTTTATAAGGCGTATACTACTATGATGCCGATACTTTTAGAAGGTGTATACTACTGTGACACCAATACTTTTATAAGGCGTATACTATAACGCCAATACTTTTATAAGGCGTATACTATAACGCCAATACTTTTATAAGGCGTATACTATAACGACAATACTTTTATAAAGCGTACACTATAACGACAATACTTTTATAAAGCGTATACTATAACGACAATACTTTTATAAGGCGTGTACTACTATGACACCAATACCTTTATAAGGCATATACTACTATAACGCCAATACAATAACACCAATACTTTTATAAGGCGTATACTATAATGCCAATACTTTTATAAGGCGTATAATATAATGCCAATACTTAAGGCATATATTACTATGACGACATACTTTTATAAGGTGTATACTACTATAACGCCAATACTTTTATAAGGCATATATTACTATGATGTCAATACTTTTATAAGACGCCAATACTTTGATAAGCCGTATACTACTATGAGGCCAATACTTTTATAAGGCGTATCCTACTATGACGCCAATACTTTTATAAGGCATATATTACTATGATGTCAATACTTTTATAAGACGCCAGTACTTTAATAAGGCGTATCCTACTATGACGCCAATACTGAAATGTATTTGAATTGTTTTGATTGACAGTCCCAAGAATCCCAGCAGCAGCAGCAAAGGAAAATACTCACAGGTAATTGGCCAGGTTGTGCTCCTGTAGCGTGTGTGTTTCAAAGCCATGTGGGACCGTATCAAAGTAATCATTGCCGATTCCACAAATAAAACATTTGGTCTGGAATGAAGAAACAATGCAGTGTTTAATGATTATGTGGTACGTGACCCACCATGCCGTCTTGTGTTTGCCTCACCTCCATGTCTTCTTTCACTTGCTCCTGTTGGTCTCGTAGTTCTCCAAACGCATCAATGATCAAACCTGGAACACACAAAGGCAGACATTGGTAATTCCATCCGGTATCCTGTTTCCTATTCCTAACGGAATGAGCTAACATGTACACATTTATAGTACTCAACTGAAAAATAATGAAAAGGACCAATGAGGTTGCCCCCCTCTCACCTTGAATGATGGCCAGAAGGATCACGATGACGAAGAAGAAAAAGGTGATGTCAAAGATGATGCGATAGATCTCATACTCGTCTCCTGCTGGGTCCTCAATCTGGTCACCGATGCCTCCGCCGGCACGCACACCCACATACATGTGGAACATGTAGCACTGGCAGAAAAGGTGAAGGGGGGGGGGGGGGGGGGGTTAGAAATGTACATGGATACTTCTCAAGTAGAGCTTCAATACACAAAGAAGAAACAGGAGTGAGACAACAATGTTTTTAGGTGAAATGAAGGTTGTTACTGGTTGTTAAGTGTAGTCCAATAAGGCTAGGCTAGTGTTACCTCCCTAAACCAGACTCAGGGAAACACACAGCTATAATTTTACCGCTCACTGCCAAATATTCTCAACCTAAAACACATAAAAGAGCAGTTTATTTTATTTCTTCTTATACGCAACTACAACCAGCCATTCAAGCATGCCCTGCTACTTGACAGGAAATAGCCATATTAAGATAATATATATATATAAGAAAAATATTCATTGAAATATACATCCATTTTGTTCCTTCACCCATTCTTTTGTCTATCTAATTCACTTGCACCTAAAATGGGTGCTAAAGGCTAGCACGGCCAGGCTTCAGTTCTCACCGCTAGGCCTGTTAGCATTTGCAAATATACACATGTATATACACAGACTTTCTTTTCTCACATAAACTACTAATATACATTACAAAGGAATCAAAAGTCACTCTACATGACCGTACTACATATCGTGGTGTACTTAAAAACACTTTTTTTCCACCAACCTGAAACACATGAAAGAGCGGGAAAAGTTGGTCGTCTCTCCAACAAAGCAGTTTATTTATTTCTTCTTATACGCAACTACAACCATTGAGCCATTCAAGCATGCTCTGCTACTTGACAGGAAATAGCCATATTAAGATAATATATACATATATATAAGAAAAATATTAATCCATTTTGTTCCTTCACCCATTCTTTTGTCTATCTAATTCACTTGCACCTAAAATGGGTGCTAAAGGCTAGCATGGCCAGGCTTCGGGCCTATTAGCATTAGCAAATATATACATGTATATACATAGACTTTCTTTTCTTACATAAACAACAAATATACATTACAGAGGAATCAAAAGTCACTCTACATAACTATACTACATGTCGTGGTGTACTTAAAAACACTTCTTTTTCACCAACCTGAAACACATAAAAGAGCGGGAAAAGTTCGTCGTCTCTCCAACACAGCAATTTATTTATTTCTTCTTCACCGCTGTGTGTGGCCTTCCCAACAACCAAGCCACAACGCCCCCTTGTGGCGCCACTGTGCAACAGCACCGTACAGCGAAAGTGCCTTACTTTCAACCAACAATTATAGGAAGATTAAATGAAAACCCCTTTGTTTTTTGTGTTTTTTACCCACACCTTTACACTAGGCTAGGCTAGGCTAGGTCATATGTCCTGCTTCTAGTCAGGACTCGAGCAGCAGCATTCTGGATGTACTTGCAGCTGTTTTCCAGCTGCTTTAGTGAGCCCGGTGCAAGCCGGACTAAGCAGACTAAGGCAGGGATGGTCTCTCTAGACCTGGGAGATGAGTTATTTATCTTGTGGAAATTATTTTTATGAAGTTTATTGTGAAAGAATCTTCCAAACCAATGGGTTTCAAACCCTCAACATGAGTTATGAGGGCAGCGACACTGGAGGGTTTCTTCATCTGTTAACTGTTGTAGCCAACAGGGTTGCCAACAAGGCTTGTTACTACAGTTGCTAACCATTTCAGTAAATAACCCTCCTTACAACAACCCTCTTGTCCTACTAGAGGACGTGGATTGGCTGGAGAAATGTTCAGGTGGAATTGAACCTTTTTTGAACACTATCAGCCCTCATATCTTACACATAAATGTATCCAGATAACAGAAGAGGAACATTATGGCTACTAAACCAACAAGTGAAGAGATCAGGACTGAGCCTCTCATCCTGCTGGGAGTGTTATTCCAAGGGATTAATTCTGATGCCGGAATCAGAGGGAAGAAAACCTCCCCTGAAGCAGCGGACCTTCATCTCCACTGCACTCGCCTCTGTCCCCTTCTTGTCCAAGAGGCACCCCCAGATCCTTAATAGGAATAAATAGAGCTCTATGGAATTCTATGGCTGGCTGACTATACAGGATTAGCCCTGAAGTTTCCGGGTGACAGAAGGTCGTCCTCCCACTCGTACAAAACACACACACACACGCCTGCCGTACGGCCCTTATATAGTGTTTCTTTCTACCCACCAACTATTACTTCAGTCTAATATACAGTGTAAGTGTGGAAGTGCATCTGGAATAGCGTGGTTAGCTAGTCCAAGTGGGTGGAGGTGTTGGATATTACAACTGAAATAAGGAGTTGAGGAGTTCCACCAGAGATGAAAACACCTGAACTGATTTAGAAATAGAGATCCCTCCCCCCGAAAAAAGGTACATCCAACATCCAACGCACGCAGGGAAGCGGAAAAGGTCTCAGATCAGCTCAGTCTGCAGATCAGTCATGTGACTGGCTGGAATCGACATTTCATTTAGTCACTGAATGTAAATCAAACTTTGTTCATACTTCAGGTGGCCCCCAGCCCCTTTGTGGAGGTGGAAGTTGGACCGTGAAGTCCACAAGGTCAAGAAGCTGTGGAGCATCGTTGATTGAAAAGCATCAGACAAAAAATAGAGAATACATCCAGCGCCTGAGGGTGAAGTGTAAAATTAAATTCTCTGACCCGTGACTCCCTGACTTTGTATCCATACATGGCCAACGAACCTGGTTACTCACAAGCTACACCAGATACTGTCTCCAAGTCTCCAAAACACTTAACCAAGCATCGGTCAGCACTCGTGTGACGCGAGAAGATAAAGCAAAATAGACACTAACTGTTTTTGGAACTCTCAAACAGCCCAAAGTTTGATTTACCATGAATTTCCCTGCTTGGTTTGTCATGACTTACAGTCAGCATGTCATCACACTTCATGTCAGGTAGTTCTCCATCTTCACTCTTGTTGTAGAACTTCCTGAAGAAGTTGAAGGCCACTACTGTGTAGAGATATACCACCACGGCTAACAGGCCGACTGTTAGGACCAGCTGCAAGGAAGCACAGAATCACTCAGTCTCAGACCCGTCTTGTAGCTCGCAACCCCCCCCCCCCCCCCAAAGCAGCATACCTGTTTTCCGTTGTGTGTGACAGATGACAGAATGGTCCGCAGCGTCTTGAAGCCCATTGCAATATCGAGCAGATGAGCAGCAAAGAAGAAGTTGTTGTAGTGACCCAGTATGGACATGGTCATGTACCAGGCCAGGTACAGGAATGACTGCAGGACGGGAGAGGTAGCATTCAGAAGCACTGTAGCAACAAGATGCATAATATGTGCTTTTACAAAGATTCATTTTATATGCTGTTGCTGTTTTCCCGGTGGTGTGTTACTATTTCACCGTTACAAATATTTACCATATAAAACAAGTTATTTGATTACAAAGTATAAAGTCACCACCCATAGAACCTCAAATCGATACAGCAACTTGGACCTACTTCCTTTTGAATACACCCTATTGCATGCATGCTTACATTGTCGGTGAACACCACTCCCAGCTTCCATATCTGGTACTTAGCATCAATGGAGTTCAGCCTGGTGAGAGAGTACAATAAATCATAAGTTCTGAATAGGATGGAAATATATTAATGTCCTGAACAATGACATCTACCACCTTGATGTTCTTCCAGTCCGGGCTGTTCATAGTCGATCACAGGGTACACTTAAGAGTATACCAACAACCATTCACATTCCCACAACCAACATTTACAGCCTTCAGTGAACCTAACATCATGTTTGGGACTGTGGGAATAAACAACAGTGCTGTACTTTCCAGTGTAGTACTTTCGTAAACTTCGAACCCTGCAGATTATTACAATTTCTGACTAAGTTCTAATCTTGTGGCATCTCCTTTACTGCAGCTTCCAGGGTGAAGAAAACCCTCCTGGACTAGCAAAACAATACTTTCGGTCATCGGTGTCACATGACCAAAAGGGAGCAGTTGTGTGCTGCTGCCAAAAATATTATATCTATGTAGATAAAATGGTAATGGTAATGGTTTAAATTTCATTTGAACATGCATCAGATTACAATTGAGTGCATCCCATAATCAGTTCACAGTTCCACATGTCCAAAAGGAGCAGGAAGAAGCAAAGCTTATTAAATCCTACCCCTCCATCTGGTACTTTTACAATCAGTAACTGTTGCATTTGTTCACTTCCTGCTTTCCTAATATAGTTTAAGTTGTTTTTTTTATTTTTGTCACGTATTATTTTGGTTATTTTTAGCCTTATGCATTATTTTAGCTGTTTGAAGATGAACTATATCAGCAAGTTGAAGTATTTGTGATTTTAGAAATAAGGAGTTAGTATGTTCTCTGTAGGCGGCATTATGAATTATCCTTACTACCCTTTTTTGCAGTACATTTACATCGAGTGAAGATTGCTTTTATAGTTATTATCCCATATTTCCACACAATAAGTAAGATATGGTAGAACCAGAGAGCAATTAAGAGTGTGGAGTGAAATCATATTGATGCTGAGAACTTTTTGGTCGTTTCATCACCAAAAACGACAGAGCTCATGCTCATACGTTATAGCGCCACATGTAGGTGAAATATGCTCTTCCACACATGATTGGGGTGTACTCACACAGCAGCCAATGAGCTGTCTCTCCTGGGCTTCCTTTGTTTACAGGCATCACTGAAGTCCAAAGCAGCCTTGTCCAGGCCCAGCAGCTCGCTGATCCGGTCGTTGCCATAAAACTCCCCATATTTATCCATCACCTGCAGAAGAGCGGATAAAAATGACATTTTACACTGCCTTTAAAAAATGAAAATGAACTGTAGAGGACACCTACTTTTCGCTTCACAAACTTATCCCAGTAGTTGTTTGGGAAAGATCTACAAATGAGAAGGCAAATTCAATAATGACAAGCATAATCAGAAAGGCTGTTGTATTACCAAACTAGTCTCCATGAAACTAGGTGGAACATCCAACGTCACAGTCCAAGATCCAAGAGGGGGGGACTTACTGGGTGTTGATAACAAGCCGGTCCCACTGCCCCTTAATGTCATCCTCAGAAGGCTGCTCGGTAATGTAAAGGCCATCAAACTCCAACTTTCTGGCAATCTCCTTCTCACGCTTGAAGATCACCAATGGAACCTGCATGACCCCACAGCCGCACACAAACACACCCTTACTGAGCTCGCCACCTCTTGGTCCACCATTAATGACATGACAATGTTCTATCATCATCAAGTCTGATCAGATATAAAAATCTCGCTGGTAAGACTTTACATCGCAGGATAGCCGGCCAGGATAATCTTAAAAAAAACAACAACTGACAATCCAGCTTCTCCCATGTATGTAGTCACATTTCACATCAAAAATTTGCTAAAATTTACCATATTTTCTGGATTATAAGTCGCGCTTTTTTCATATTCCTGCAACTTATACTCCAGAGCGACTTATAAATGAAACAACAAACACCTTTTATGTTCATGTTTATTTTTGTGTAGCTGAATAACCATTGTGTTAGCATATCCTACACCTATTCAACCTGTTCTCTATTCTTTTATTGTTAGAACTTGCCTTCCAAGAGGACGTAACGTCTGTTTTGGTCAAGTGGTTTGTAAAATAAATTACCCGCAAAAAATGCTATTTATACTCCAGTGCGAATTATGTATGTTTTTTCTACCTAATTATGCATTTTTGTCCTTGTGCGACTTATACTCCGGAGCGACTTATAGTCCAGAAAATACGGTAAATACAGTATTATAAAAATGAAAATAAAAATATAATACAAAAAATCCTGTCCAATAAGTGTGCAATTAACCATGCAATAAACCGTGCAATAACTGAAATACTGTAAACCTGTGACTTGGTCAACATGTATATAGTGTATATAAGTATATACTTCTGATTTGTATTGCCCTGATTTTGCACTTCTGAATGAAGACATTTGAAGTAATGTGTGGAATAACAGTCCACAAACCTAACACAGCACCAACATGGCTGTCAATGACTACCTGGACAATTGAAGCACAGAGCAGCATACCTTGAGACAATAATATCCAATGATGCAGAAGAAAGAGATGACCGTGTGAAGGATAGCCAGGATCCGCAGCATGGGCTCCATGTATCCGCTGCCTTCCTCCAGAACAAAGCGCACCATGACGGACTTGAGGAGCTCCCTGGGGTCATCCACAACCTCATCTTTTGTCTCTGCTGTCGGCTCGCCACTTAATGGATCCCACTGAATGCTGTTGTCCTGTTGGCTGCTGGAGAACATCACTTCCTTTTCCTCGGCTACTGATGCAGAGGATGTAGAAACCTAAATGGAGCAATTTGTCAGTACATTGTACTTTTTTATCTTCAGTTATTTTGATTGTGTATTTTCTCAACATGGCAAACACAATTGGAATGGCACTCTGGCACTCACTAAAGCATAAACCGCTGCAAGACCACTATTTGAAAATAAATGTATCAGATTCGCAAATAGTTGGGGGGTCTTGTGGGGTTACGGTGGACTGTTGTGAGAAGCAGGGAGGACTTTTAATATTAGTAAAGACCTGCCATCTTGTATGAATTTGTCATACTCGGCATTCAGTTTGACTCTTGAACTCATTTTGTTGCATTTCGCTGGCTTTAGTTTGGAGTTCTGTCTGTAGTCTGTGGGGGGGGGGGGGGGGGGGGGGTGCAACGATACACCCACACCCACTGAGTAAGACATGACGGTCATAACACGACAGTCCGGATTTGCACTAAAGGGGGGGCTAATATTCTGGGATATTTGACTGTAAAATTGGCAGTAAAGTTGAACATAAAGGAAGCACAGTGGACCCTGTGGGTAGCATGTCTGATCACAATCAGTGGCGGGCCTTTTTCCAAAACATGCTTACCACATGCATATATATATTTATATATATATATATTACCTTATAGAACAGGAGAATGAAGTTTATGGCAAATGCAACAAATAGAGCCAACATCCTCATGTTGTAGAAGTTCCTGGCAAAATAATTCTGTGGGAAAACAGAAAGATGCAGAAAAACAAATAGTTACAAATGACCCCAAAAGCATGATCACAACTGGAAAACAGATGAAGAGCTCCATTTACCAGGAGTTTTCTCTGGTAGGCAATGATCTTCTTCAAGACCACAGACTCCTGCACGTCAGGTTCATCTTTTGCAAAATTCCGCCTTTTCACCTTTGTCTTCATCTTTTCATTTTTCTCCTGTTTATCTCCATGATCAGCCCTGAAATCACAGGTATGGTTAAATATGCTAAACATACTCCTGATGCCCTCTTAAGTTTCCAGATTGGATTTCCATCAGGGCTTCACACGGTATGTAAAAAGAGTCTGGAAAAGTCTTGATGTGCTATATATATATCACTATGGTACCCATTATGTTATTGTATGGTCATATCACCTCGTGCTTTGGTACGTGACAAATTTTTTTTTTTTAAATTAAAAAAACTTATTAGGAAAGCAGGAAGTGAACAAATGTAACAGTTACTGATTGTGAAAGTACCAGATGGAGGGGTAGGATTTAATAAGCTTTGCTTCTTCCTACTCCTTTTGGACATGTGAACTGATTATGGGATGCACTCAATTGTAATCTGATGCATATTCAAATGAAATAAAACCATTACCATTACCAAACTTATGAAGCAAAAAGAAATTCTCAGAATATACCACATGCTGATACTTACTTTTTGTCCACTTCACAAGTACTTTCTGGTGTCGAGCCCTTTTGCTTCTCCAAGGAAGAAAATACAAGAAAAGAGAGACTTAGAGACTTGGCAAATGTAAAAAGGAAGAGAATTTTGTTGCATTCCTGCAACACAGAATGTTTCTTTCCTGGTTTCTTTGCTTTAGCAACATTTCGCATTGAAATGGAGCTTACTCCATCCTATCATAGCCAAATATTAGGACCGTGGGGAAATGACAAGTATTTGCATTTGCCACCCATGGATGGTCCCTGGATGTTGAGGGACTGTCTTGGCTGACACGTCTCTTCAACAATAAAGTGGAAGACTTAAAAATATTGCTTAAAAAATATAGCCTGAAAAAGTCATAATCTGCATTCAACATCTGGTTTACAGTAAGAGTATTGTCATGACGTTTTCTACAGCGTTTTCCCGATGTTCATTCTATTGTGCAAGATAGCTGTCATTATTTATAACTATAACAAACGTGCCTGTCTCGTGTTCTCTACCTGATGTCTGTGTCTGAGCCCAGAAGGGGGTACTGTTGAGGCAGCAGAGGAGGTTGCCGAAGGAAGCGGAGAGTTAAGAAGTTCAGTCAGACTGGCGTAAGGATTGTGTGGAGTAATTTTGTATTGTCCTCCTTCTCTCCGCAAGTCCAGCCCAAAAACGTCGGAAAGGAGCTCGGTGTCACTGGTATTGATAGCCAACTCCGCCAGGTCCTCCTTCACTGAGCTCCTGTCAAATGATTTCCTGTCTTTGTCCTCCGCGTCTGACCTGACTTCGTCCTGACTGGGCTCAGGTATGTTTACCAGTGGCTCAGACACCTAGGAAAGGAGTATTTTACATTTTTTACTGAATTTGTTAACAACTTGTGTGTAGGTTGTGTTACGTTATGTCAATTGTGTACCTTTAGAGTGTTGGCCCCGTCAACCAGGTTGGCTCCTAAGATGCTATTGCAGATAATTCTGTAGAATCCTCGAACCACACTATACGCTATGTAGAGGAGGCCTTGCAATGCTGACCAGTAGAATGAAAGCAAGGTCGTCACCATGTCTTTCGCTGTCATACTCTTTATCTTCTTCATCTGCTTCCTCAAACTCTTCATGGACAGCACCTGAGACAAGACATGGAGACGTGATGTCTTCTCAATTATTCCCTGGGACTTTCCCACTGTTCTGACTATTGCTTGATCAAACATGACCTTTTAATTACAAGCTGCAGTCTATCATGATCACTAATGATTTAACAGGTGTTGAGGGTGGAAGACAATCTCCTGGTTAGAGATGCCCCTCTACCATGCCGCCCCATCTATCCATGCATTGAGTCCTGTCGTGTTTTTGACTACTCCAACAAGTTCCGTAATGTCAAGCACAAAGGTTTTGCTCACCTTGATCAGCATCATGACGTTGCCCTGCAGAGCCACCAGTGCCATGTGAATGGTGGTGACAGAAAAGAAGCCCATCTCAGGATTTTCCACATTTGGATGATCTTGCTCACTCTCTTCTTTCGCGGCAAAACGCTCGCCAATGTCTGACATCTGAGCAGCCAGCTGCATTTCGAAGATGGTGTCCTCACAGAAATTCACAAACAACTCCATCTTTTCCTTCTCGCCTCCTTCATTCACCACGTCAAAGATGAACTGGCGCTTGGATTCTTTAACCTGGTTGGAAAGGAAAGGCAAATCCACCATAAAGAAATATGTGTTTGGAGAAAACAATGTTAAAAATAACATGAAATCATTAAAAAAATACAGAAAATCAATAATAAACCTGATCTTTACCTGAGGTTTCTCCCACTGAGTTCGACTGGATTCACTGATCTCAAAGTAGACCCTCTCAATCCGCTTGGCACTGCCCATGATCTCAATCCGACCCAGGTAGGGCTGGAAGTAGTTAAGAACACTCTCTGCCAGCTCCAGGAAGGTCTGCAGCCGGGTGTCGTGAGGCATGTGCTCCGACAAGTTGGTCAGCAAAACGGCCACGTTGAAGCCAATATCCTGTTGGATCAGTTGATATCATTCAACACTTAACACAGACTGCGCCAATTAAAGGAGGTTGACATTAATAATTCATACGTTTCACAAGTTAGTTAAAATGAAAGTAATAAACAGATAAAAGTTCTAATAAATATTGTTAAAATATTGTCTAAAAATATTGTTAGACAAGCTTTGTCGTTTTCTCTCGGTGAAAAGCCGACTGGCCTCACAGCAGAAACAAAACTGGAAAACCTTATAAACACACTGAAAGTTGCTCTAAACGCTTGTTTCTCTGGAAATTATGGTCTTTGTAAGTATATTGGTGTATAAAGCACTTACATAGATGCAGTTTCTATTTCAAAAGTTGTACTAGTTTTGTCAAGTTCGCTAACTTCACGCTACTGCTAGTTAGCTAACTGTTAGCTGATGTGTGTTTAGCCTGCAACATGAGCAGTATTGGAATTTTATTTGATTTTTTCTGTATGTTATCACTTATTTTTACAAGAAAGCTTCATAAAGCAAGAAAAGCAAGCCTTGTGCGCAGAGTTTTGTTCGTTGGTTCGCTGTCTAGAAACATACAGCTCAATTATTCATATAATTTTCATGCCAAAAGTAAGGAATTGTTCTCTTTCTATTACTGTTTCATTGAATTGTATTGAATGTTTTTATGACTGTATTTTACATATCCTTCATGTGTATGATTTTGGCATAATATACAGTAGGTATAAGATCTAATATATACCAAAAGTGGACTGACATCGCAGCCTAGGAACACAACTCATTCATAACTAGAGTAGTATCATTTGTATGATATATATTGATGTAATTTACCTTAGCTGGTTCATGGAAGCGCTCCACAAATTCCTCATAGTCAAGGAGTTCATTCTCATCAGTCTCCGCACAGCAGAGAAGAAAGTCTGTCTCAGACTTGGTGTAATGCTTGTGGCTCTCCATCGCCTTTTGAAAGTCCCTCTTTGAGATGACGCCTAATATTGCATTTGTTAATCAATAAAACATTACAAACAAGTGATACTTAACACTGGCTTTAGGAAAATAGTGACTTGCCTTTCCCGTCAGGGTCGTACTCTTTAAAGGCATCCGAGGAGGTGAGGTCTTTCAATTTGAGGAACATATCAAAGAACTTCAAAATCATCTCTACATTGTTGGATGATTCCACGAGCATATCAACCATCTGTTTTCCAATGGTCCCATTAACCACATTCCCTGTCAACACAAACAGCACTTGAAAGTCATTTTTTTGCAATATGCATGTCGCCGGGAATAAATAAGGCATGACATACCCTCCAGCATCGAAAGCAACATGACCACCATGTCTTTCTGAAGATCCATCAGTTCCTTCAGTAACTCAATCTGACTGGAGTCCTGAAAGAAAGACATTTTAACAAACGTTTACGTTTCAATAGTTACGTCATTGTAAACTGTAATTCATCTAACGTGTCATATTTATGATGCATTGATGTGTGTGGTAAAACCAAGTTCGCATGAATTCACTTTGTGCACCAACAAATATGCAAACCAAAAACATTCAACACTCAAAGGTGCACCTAACAAAATGTACAAACATGTACCAATACAAGTTTCAAGTGGAAAAAACAACAACTCCTTTTTCATAATGCTGCAATGACATCAGCCTCTCTGTGTCTTTTTTTTTTTTTTAAGAACCTTACCTGAGACAATTTCATCTGCATATGAGCAAAGACGTGTAAAAACCCAACCACAGCATCCCATAGTCGACTGTGTGCCAAACTCTGCTGATTGCCAGTACATGGACCCTGTTACATCATCAATAAGAATGAGAAGTTTAACCACAACCAAGGAACAGATCAACCTGAGCTGCCTATTATTACAAGTTTAACTACTGTGTAGTACTTGAATCTAATTCTCTATGGGAACTGATTGATTTTGACCAAACAATGATTTCCTTCTGTTTTAAATTGTGTGACAACATAGCTAATGACAGCATAGAAGCTAATGACAACATAGCTTCTATTTGAAAATGGGCATAAATCAAAGCCGACAAAGTAATTTTGATTAATCACTGAATAATTGTCATCCATTTCTCTGTGGATTGTTGTACCTGGATATACTCTGTCAGGGTGTTGAAAACCTGCTTGGCCACGTTGATGGCCTTTGAGAAGTTCCTCTGTCCTTGTTCATCAATGACATCTTTCCCAGAGTAATACCAGTAGAAGTCACTGATGGACTCCTGCAAACAGCAAGTGAAGCAAGTGAATGGCAGTGGAAGGGGAGGTAAACACGAAAGACAAATAGGCCAAGTTACATGTTTTCTTTGGGGGAACATCATAATTAGTTTGGCAGCAGATGGATCCTTCCAGATTCCCATATGCTTAGTAATGTCCAACGTTTTCACTGAAGAATGTTGAATACTAATAATGATGCTAAAATCCTATTTGCATAATCATTTGGAATGCTGTTTTTTTCAGTAAAAGATGAGTAGAAGCTAACCTGAACTCTTAGAAGGTAGTCAACAGTAGAGATGATGATGTTGACAGTTGTATTGTTCCCTGTTTGAGTCCTTAAGTAGTTCTGGAAGTCTGTAGCGGGATATGTAGATTTCCAATTAAATAAGACACGTATTACCTACTAAATTCACCAACATACCTGAGTTATGACCTTCACAGAGAAGCTGGAGGAAGCGGAAAAGGTCACAGGTGAACTCATCATCCTGCATGACCTTCTCACCTGGCCCGTAGAGAAGAAACCCCACACACAGACATAAAGTAAGCCCGCCAACACATCCACAATATATAGAAAGACATGCAGACAGACAGAGCAGGTACTCCCAGGTACACACGGAACACGGGCATATGCAGATTGACACAATAATGCATACACAGTCACACATACGTTCAGAAAACACACACACAAAGCACACAAAGAAAGTCAGAAAGTCATATTGAAAACAAACGTGAACAACACACGGATGAGAAGATTGTACAGAAGTACTGCAAGAATAATGGCGCTTTCTTCTGTCATTGAAGGTGTATGTTCCCAATACACAATTCTTACAGGATAAACACATATTCCTGAATGAGCAGTGAACAGCCACAGCACTTAAAACGTGGGTCTTTGAAGAAGCAGCACTTTACAGTCAGAAGGACAAGTTGAGCTTTAGATGTTTAGCAGAGGACACGTCAAAGATTGTAGCTGGAGTATTAATTTCAAACACATAAGAAAAGTCCCACTTACTGACTTTGGTAAAATGCTGCTTCCATCCATAAAGTGCAAGGAAGAGTTATTCAGAATGACGAGACAGCACAGATATTAATATCACCATGAACATAGACACCAATACAGGATGGCAACAGGGAGGACCAGGCTGAGGTCATCTTCATCGCTGCTGTCTGACCTTTACATACTCATCATGGTCACATTCATCTCCAGGATTTACTTCAACCAGGATGGAACCATGACACAATGTTAAAAAGTGTTCCTGATTCGGTCTTAAATGTTTCAGATCATCAAATGTAAATAATAGTAATGACGACACAACTACTAAGGGAGTACTAAAATCCAAACCTACATGTCCTAAAGTTCTTGTGGATCGGCGACAAAGCAAATTATTGGTTTTGGTTTGTTTGGCTATTAAAATAATGACATTTTTAGTCTTTTTAATATTTAATTTTTATGCTATTTTTGCTCCTTTGGACCATCCTGCGTGTTCCCGTCATCTAAATCCAAAGGAGAAGATTTGGGGATGGATGGCAAGGGACGTTTACACAAATGGCCATCAGTCCCAGACAGTGGATGGCCTTCAAAACCTGGATCAACATCCCCGCTCGCCTCCTGGACACACCGAACATACACATTTGTTGTGTTGTCCAGCATCATGGATCTAGGGCTGCGTGAGTGCTCTGGGGAGCTGCGGTTCATTGAAGTGTGTACTGTGAGCTTTCTGAAACTGGTAGTTTTCTACCGTGATCATGACCACAAACACACCTCCAAGACGCCAACGAGGGTGAATGTGTTTAAGTTTCATTCCGATTCATTCATTCCGGGCTAGGGCTTGGAGATTACGTGTCTTAGCCTGCTCTCCAATGCACCGGATGCTGTGCAAATCCTAGAAGTGTTATTATATCTACTGATTCTTATGAAAAAAATTATGGCAAATATGTAAAATGACCTGCAAACTCCCCGTGTGTTCATTGGCCAAGCAAAGGAATGTGAGAGATGGTGACAGTAGAGGTCGTGGGGGTCGTTTAGAGCAGGGTTCAGAGCTGATAAAGGATGTACTGAGAAGAAGTAAACTCAGCATCTGGACACAACCGACACAGCTGATCCAGTGCAGCCAAAGAGGGTTGCATCAACACACAAGGAATGGCTTGAAAGGCATAATTACCACGCTCATGAGTCATGACTGAGGAAGGGAAGAAGGTGCAATAGAACAAAATGGGGGACAAGACAACGGGAAGGAAAGAAAGAGAGAAAGAAAAGGAAAGAAACAAATAAAGGGTTATATTTATAGGGAATACAGTTGCACAATTATGATTTGTATTGTTTTATTACTGTGGAACAAATAAGAATTTAATTTAGAAAAGTAAGCTTTTCCATTTTTGATAAAGGATAGTATATGATGTAATTGTGCAACCAATGACATGTAAAAATGCACTGAAATGGAAAAACTTAAAGCAAAGCATTCAGAAACATTCTGGAATGTATTTTCATAATTTTCTCCAAGGTTCGTTTTTTCTTCTCCCTCTGAGATATTTCATTTAATAAATAATCAAATGAGAGAATTTAGTCTCTTAAAAAGTGTAAATACTGTATGTACTACTTAAAATATATATGGAAAAATGAAGAGATCCACTCAAATGTAGGTGACTTAACTTAAACACATAGAGTATTACCATATTTCACTATTATCCATATCCATACTTATTTCTTTGGTGTTTTACTTGGTGAGGTACAGTGGTGTCTTTTCTTCAGGCATCAATACCCTGCTAAAATTTGGAAACAAACCCCAACTACAAGAGTACAAATACGTTATGGTCTGGCCACAACTTCAGGGTCGCTCTGCTGCGTGAGAACAAAACAAACCCAAAACTACAGCACTGCACTTCACCACCAGTCGCATACGCTCATAGTTTCGGTTTATTCACAAATACTGCAAACTTGAAATGGGGGGGGTGAAAATGTACATTGTAAATGTTTTATTTTATTTACCTGATCCTTCCTCGGTCACCATCCCGAGTCCTTCTGCTTTGTTCTGCCTCTCAAATGCATTTAGGTCGAGAACGCTGAGGGGGAAAAAAAAGTGTTCATTTTGTGGGTGTGAGTTCGGATTATCGGAATTATCATCTAATCTGATTCAGAAGGAGACACAAGTTATTAAAATTATGAAACGATGATAATCTACTGTATTGTGTGGCCACTGGCTTCATATCCACTTTCAATATTCACTGCAAATATCTGGAGCTATGAAGAACACAGATGCATGTCAATCATGCTGCATCGCCCCCAGTAAGGACACACTCATGCATCAACTGGCTGCAAATTTTGTGGGGGTGGAGTGGGTGTGAATGTGAGTGGGAATGGCTGTCCATATGTCACCTGATACTGTCTGTGTGTACGACAAATTCACAGTGAAATGCTGCATCGATTGATGGACAGGAGTTGTGTTCCTTAGTCTGTTTAATTGTGACCTTTAAATCTGTATTTGACCTTTTCTCACATCTTTTGTTCACCAACACACTTCCACAGCAACACACGTGTTTACCTGCATGACTGCATGAGGCCAGCAAGACCCTGAAAGAAGCCCACATCCTTCTTGTTCTTCAGATAGTCCAGCATCTTCTGTGAAAAGGTCAGCCAATCGAGGTGAGTTCAGTGACATTTGAAATGCAGTGATGGACAGATGAGAGGAAACGCTACCTGTTGGACAGTAGAGTTTCCCCCATTGAGGATAGCAATGCCCAGTTTTAGCGTGGACGCCACCATAGGGCCTATCTCACCTGGAATGACACAGACACGTCATACATGTGTTCCATTCCGATATCCTGGTTGGGATATTCAGAAGAATACACGTGCGTGCTGGATGAGGGTTGGTGTGGGTCAGCTTTCATGATTTGGAATTCTTTACTAAGCCCCTTCAACTCAGTTAAGGAGACTGCTGACCTTTGCTGGCGCTGATGGTCTGAAGCACCATCTCAGCAGCCCCGCGATCATGCAGCCTTTCTTGCTGGTACAACAACTTCTGCTTTTCCATCTCCTTTTCCTGTTCGCCAAAATTAAGTTTGACTGGTTGATAACATGAAACAAACACAAAGAACAACACTGACCTCAAAACTTTTGACTTCATCTCCATCTTCATCTTCTTCATCATGGCAGCTCTGTAAGAAAGAAACGACTGAGTCAACAAAGCCGAGAAGACGTAATCCAAGACGTACTCCAGCAAGTACCTTGGCCATGATGTCAGCGTAAGCCATGTAGAGACTGTCCTCCTCCAGCTTACTACAACGCAAACAGAGTATTTCCTTTAGAGACGGTAGTGGCGCTCGAACGGAAGGCTGGCAAACAGGGGAACGCACCACTTCTCCGTGAGGGCTGTTCGACTGAAAAGCTGGATGAGCTGATGTAGCGGGTCGATTTGCTTCTCTCCTTCCTCCTCCTCAAACGGCTCCTGTTGGCCCGATTTCTGAAGCACATTTCAGCACCAGTTAGTGCTTGGACGCGACCGAAGCACTGGATAGGTCAGTGCCCGTCTCCGTGGTAACCAACGGGTTCATCAATACGTCTGATCCACTTTTCATAGTCTTCGGCATGGCTCACACAAACACAGCCATCATCATCATGATCATCATCATCATCTACAGCACCACTGCTGTTTTCTACGTCTTTCCCGAGGGAGTCCCCTGGGGGTCACCAAGGAGAACCATTGACTTACAGCAAGATCCTCGATGAGTTTGTCCTCAAAGAAGTGCTCCTCTGCTTCGATCCAGGATTTCTCGTAGCCCTGCAGGAACAAGTTGACAGCCCGGTGCCTAGTTTGGGGGAGAGCAATATATTGGCTGCATAACAGTTACTTGTTTTCTAAGCTAAGACCCGATGTAGACCACCACCATATTTCCAGGTGTGATGTACCTGGGCAGGTTATAGAGGGGGGCCATCCTGAAGCAAGCAACCACGGCTCTCTTTCTCTGTTTGGACAGCAACTTGTGCCACACGGCCTTCTTGCTGCGCTGGGGATGCTCAACCTGAAACGATGAAACATACTGAGAGGCCTTCATCTTAGCTAGCTAGCATCGGTTGGTGGACGAAAGGATTCAAATGAAAAACAGAAACCACAGTACTCCACTTGTGCTCTTTTCTCCAGTGAAACTACTACAATATGATTTCAGAAACTTCTATTTCACATTGATTGTGCCTCTTTTAAACCGTTTTACAAATTTGTTGAAGCGTTTTTAGGAGCAATAAACTGTAACTCACAACAACTCGAACCTGGTCTAAGTGGAAGAGGACATGAGCGATGTTCAGAACCCTTTCCACAGTGCTGTCTGGGTCGGAGGTGTAGTTACAGTGATTGGGAACGTCTCTGTAGAGAGCCATCTGCCATCGGATGGCTGGGTCCTGTAACTACGGGAGACAGACACACGGTGCATTTAGGTGCTGCAGTCGTCACTCTGTACATCAGCCCACCTTCACGCCGGTAATAATGACGGTTTAATCTGAGGCCTCGGGAGTGACAGTGATGAGCTAGTTGGAGGCGACCGGGTTTAGCTGAGTGTAAAAGTGCTGACTGGTGTGAGCTGTGGCCGACAGTAGCTCCTGTTGAATGTTGACTGCATATACTGTAGTATGTGTTCAAGTACAGGTATTGCACATCTACCATGTTAATACGTTTATCTGAGTGTTTTTCTTGGCGGTGGTAAAAAGGTGTAAATAATATGTTTATTTGCAGCGATCCACATGAGCTGTGCTACGAATCCACTGTGGACAAAAGCTACCCAATTAGATTTGACAATAGCCACGTTTACATGGACCCAAATATTCCAATTCCATTCGGGTTATTTGCTCAAACGGAAAGAATCTAACCTTTGTGTACACCTCATTCCGAAAGAAAAGTGCAAATCCGAATGAATATATAATCGGATTCACAGGGGTGGAATATTACTTTCCCTAATCCAATTGAGGTATCTTGTGTATCTTGGCGGTTGGCAAGCAGCTTTCATGTGCATTACCGCCATCGTGGAACAGAATCTAAGCCCTTCTATACTCCATTCACAAGTCCAGTTTTATTAAAAAAAGAAAATATATATCTATATAAAACATGTCCCGAGTTTAATTATAAAATATTAGCAAGATTGACCTTTATCTTTTCCTGTTCCCGGGTGCGTTCTTTCAGCGAATGCTGAGATATGACGTAACACGCAGCTCGAGACGTTCTTCGATGTAAAAAAATTGAGGCAAGCAATCAGCATTGGACTGCTGCGGAAAGTTTGTTTTTGATTCAAATTAAATTTCAAGACTGGACGAAGGAAAAACTGGCAATACGGAGTTATTCCAACAAGTGGAAGAAAAACTCGAGGAAGTCGGTATCACGTGATGTTGCTGTTCACGCTTTACTGGGCATGCCCCATTGACTATTCTGGTTGATTATAGCGGTTGGAATATTCCTTTCCATGTATACCATTCCTTTCGGAAAGAGAAAAACTCCTCATGTAAACGTGGCTATCGAAAGCATCTCTCTTGTGAGTATTTGTACCTTTCCCTGCAGATGCAGGTTATTTTTGATGACTTCACGGACCTCATCCTCAGTATCTTTCTGTCAACAACAGAGGAGGCAATGTTCTAGTCACTGTTTGGTCCAAATTGTGGAGCACAAAGCTAAATAATAAACAATTTAGTGTACTACCTGGATGAATCGGTTCTTAGCCAGAGCAATCAGTTCTTGTTCACCAGGAGCACAAACGTTGAGTCCAACAGGCAGAAGACGCTTCAGAGTCGCCACAATCAAACTGGTCTGCATCGAATATCGGTCCCCTTTCCTCCTAAGCTTCTTCCTCTCCTGCTCTGAAACTATTCCCTGTGATGCGGGTTTAAGATTGGAGGTCAACATACGTACACAGTAGACACTGGAACAGAAGCGGATCCTGGAATTATGTCAAAAACATATTTATGAGGTCATAAGCAGGTTTTCTATCGTACCTTTGACATTTTACACTTGGAATCAGAGATGAGGAAGGACATGTTGTGGATTTCGTTCTGAACCACAAAATTCTGCTCCTCTCTTTTGAAGTTCTGCAGAGAAGGGACAGGACAAGATCTGGTTCAAGGTTTGCTGCGGGACGGCTCAAAGTACAGTAAACATCTGAGCGGAATTCTACAACCAAAGACGGTTTTTCATGGTGTTATGTTTGCATCTTCCCAAACGACTGTCGTACATGAGACTTTGCCCAGAAGATGAAAACTTCAGCCACCATACGGAACAGCACCTCAGCTTCTGGGTTAGACTCTTTCAGCCATGTGGCCCTGTCAACATAGGAAGGACTTGATTTGTTTCTATTTGGAATATTTGTTGTTCTTAATATTATTTAGGACATCCATTCATGCTTCACTTTACCTGTTGTAGTCGACAAACCGTATGAGGAGCGGGTAAAAGGCATAAAGGTCTCTGACCAGCACAGAGAATTGGTCCATGATAAGAAGCTCAGTTTCAGACATCTCCCCCCTCCCCTCTGCCTTGCTCTGCTCCTCGTCCATCAGCACCACCGCTGCTTTCTACATGCAAAACGTAGAAACAACGACAAGACGTTGGAATGGAAATCATTGTCAAGTCAAATGGAAGTCATTGGGAATCAAACATTGGATGTGCACTCTCGTCCCCAATGGCTGTTGGTACTGTTCTTAGTACTTAGTACTTACTTAGTACTAACCTTACTGAAGTTTCAACTGAGAATGTAGAAATATTAAGTATTTGAAATATTACATAAGAGCTGCACGGTGATCAAGTGGTTTGCACGCAGACTTCACAGCTATAAGACCCGAGTTCAATCCCACCCTTGGCTATCTCTGTGTGGAGTTTGCATGTTCTCCCCCGTACTCCGGTTCCCTCCCCCATTCCAAAAACATGCTAGGTTAATTGGCGACTTCAAATTGTCCATAGGTATGAATGTGAGTGTGAATGGTTGTCGTGAGGATAAGCAGTAGAAAATGAATGAATTAAATATTACATAAGGGCTGCACGGTGATCGAGTGGTTAGCGTGCAGACCTCACAGCTATGAGACATGAGTTCAATCCCACCCTCGGCCATCTCTGTGTGGAGTTTGCATGTTCTCCCCCGTACTCCGATTTCCTCCCACATTCCAAAAAACATGCTAGGTTAATTGGTGACTCCAAATTGTCCATAGGTATGAATGTGAGTGTGAATGGTTGTTTGTCTATATGTGCCCTGTGATTGGCTGGCCACCAGCCTCTCGCCTGAAGACAGCTGGTAGTGGTAGAAAATGAATGAATGTATGAAATACTACATGACGTACCTACACAATAACCAATCCCCTGTAAGTGTCCGGTGGACGTGAACACACCACTCACCTTTCTGAGCTTCTTCATCAGAGGCAGAAAGTGCGTCTTGAGTAAAGGAGCTTTAGCCTTGCTGATGATTGGCAGAGAAAAGACTGAAGGAAAGAAGGAGAAGAAGGAGAGAGAGGTTTTCTTACCTACGCATTCCCTGCATAATAAAAAGTTTCATTTTTAAAAACCAAACTTTGTGTTCACTTGCGTTGTCGTTGACTAACATTGAAATGTGATGATCATTTAAGTGTGACAAACATGCAAAAGAAAGAAATCCGGAAGTGGGCAAGCCTTTTCCACAGCAGCGTCCATGGAGTGTCTTCAGGTTTACCAGCCAGTCTTTTCATCCAAGCCCCCTCATCGATCCCCAGGTTGTTGTAGATGATCTTTAAGATGTTTCCCAGCAACATGTTCATATGTTCGGAAGTCACAGATGTGCAGCAGCAGTCAGCGTTCTCTGGGTCGTTTTCTGGTTTGTTCTCTGGTCCGTGTTCCCACCAGTGAGACATGTAGCTGCACAAAACTGGCAAAACCACCTGTATGAATACACCAACATGTCAAATCATTTTACATACAAACAAAAGACAAAGTGCTAAGAAAAATGTCATAGTCTGGATTTGGACAGCTTTCTATAATTGGTTTCTTAAGCGCAACGTCAGCATTTTCATTCATTCATTCATTAATTTCGGGCGGGAGGCGGGGTACACCCTGGACTGGTGGCCAGCCAATCACAGGGCACATATAGACAAACAACCATTCACACTCACATTCATACCTATGGACAATTTGGAGTAGCCAATTAACCTAGCATGTTTTTGGAATGTGGGAGGAAACCGGAGTACGGGGGAGAACATGCAAACTCCACACAGAGATGGCCAAGAGTGGAATTGAACCCTGGTCTCCGAGCTGTGAAGTGCATTTTTGCACCCACTAGACCGCCGTGCCGCCCTCAGTATTTTCATTCATTCATTCATTTTCTACCGCTTTTCCTCACAAGGGTGCTGGAGCCTATCCCAGCTGTCTTTGGGCGAGAGGCGGGGTACACCCTAGACTGGTGGCCAGCCAATCACAGGGCACATATAGACAAACAACCATTCACACTCACATTCATACCTATGGTCCAACCTATGGACCAATTAATCTAGCATGTTTTTGGAATGTGGGAGGAAACCGGAGTACCCGGAGAAAACCCACGCATTCACGCGGAGAACATGGAATTGAACCCTGGTCTCCTAGCTGTGAAGTCTGCGCGCTAACCACTAGACCACCGTGCCGCCCTCAGTATTTTCAAAATATAAATATTATTTTCAAGCAAAAATGCACCAGAAGCATACCTCCATGACATGAGGTACTTGGGGGTATTTCATGCCAGATTCTGCCACCTCCATGATCTCATCCAGAGACTTCTCCAAATTTGGAATCAATGGACAAACATCTACAACCTGTCCTGGCAAGCCAAGAGCTGCAAGAGAGGAATAGTTCAAAAAACAAGATTATAGAGATCAAATGGGTCCTAAGGACCTAAGGACTAGAGTCTGTTGTTTGCTTTTCAGGGAGAAGATGATTACGTTGCTCTTTGGTGTGTGAATTGATCTGGTCATTGATCACCATGACCTTCAAGTTATCATCACAACTCCTCTGCTAATCTTGAGACATCAGAATGCATTTCTCCGATTGACTGGTGTGTCAACATGAAGCGCATTTGCATGTATTTTCACTAGGCCACATACTAAATATATATTACATATATTTTGTAATATCTGGCTCTCAATATAAGAGGAGCCATCATTTTTCAAGGGACAAAATGCCACCAGATGATCAAATCAATATGATGTTTATTTGACAGGTTTTCAATGACACCTTTGGTCGCACCCGGGACATTTTTCATGGAATTGATACCTATCTGAGTTTATGCAAGATCTGTGGCACTGTTATTATCTTAATGGTCCAAATTTGAGCGTTAAATAAGCTGTACCTGCTCTGTCTTTTGCTCTTTGGCTGTTGTAGATGGAGACGCTGTTGAACTTGTTGATGTGAGGTTCAAGGAATGCAACTGGGAAAGCTGTTGTGAAGAAAGCCAAACACTTCCCTAATGCTGGCCGATGCCTGAGGAGACAAGATCGGAATTATTAACATCGTTTCCCTCTAATCCGTTGGAGGTTTTGCACCGAAGTAAACAACAAGATTAAAAGGACTGAGAAGCTGATTTTACTAGAATATTTAGTGGTAAGTTTCTATTGGTGAGCTTCATCCTGGCGGATCCCGAGGGATTCCCAGGCCAGTTGGGAGACATCGTCTCTCCAACGTGTCCTAGGTCTTCCCCGAGGCCTCCTACCGATCAGACGTTCCCTCAACACCTCCCCAGGGAGGCATCCGGGAGCCATCCTGACCAGATTGGAGTCTCTCCCCGGATGACTTGGTTTTGGCCTTATCTCATTTAGGCCGCTTGTCCTTGCAATGTTCTCCTTTTGATACACACCAATACATTGAAATGACATACTAGTATACTGTACATACATACTTTTCCACATAGATGCTTTCATTGGTTCCCAGAAAGTGAAGGCTTTTCAGGATTCTGTAGCAGGAAACCTGGACATCATCCACTGAGATAAAAAAAACACAAAGTCATCATTGACATCTCAGTCAAATGTCATACGAAGAAAGCAAAAAGATTAGTAATAAGTGTACATATGGACACGTGAAATCAATAAATATGTGTATATGTACATATTAAATCAATCAATAAATATGTACATATTAAATAAATATGTGTATACGTATATACTAAATCAATATAAATAAATGTGTATATATGTACATATTAGATCAATATAAATAAATATGCATATACATACATATAAAATCAATATAAATAAATATGTATATACGTACATATTAGGTCAATATAAATAAATATGTATATACGTACATATTAAATAAATATGTGCATACCTACATATTAGATCAATATAAAAAAATATGTATATACGTACATATTAAATAAATATGTGCATATGTACATATTAAATAAATATGTATATACATACATATTAGATCAATATAAATAAATATGATATATGTACATATTAGATCAATATAAATAAATATGTATATACACACATTAAATAAATAAATATGTATATACGTACACATTAAATCAATATAAATATGATATACATGCATATTAGATCAATATAAATAAATATGTGTATATGTACATATTAAATCGATACAAATAAATGTGCATACATACATATTAAATCAATATAAATAAATATGAGTATAAATACATATTAAATCAATATAAATATGTGTATACGTACATATTAAATCAATATAAATATGTGTATAGATACATATTACATCAATATAAATATGAGTATACGTACATATTAAATCCATATAAATATGTAACTATGTACATATTAAATCAATATAAATATGTGTATAGATACATATTACATCAATATAAATATGAGTATACGTACATATTAAATCCATATAAATATGTAACTATGTACATATTAAATCAATATAAATATGTGTATACATACATATTAGATCAATATAAATAAATATGTGTATACGTACATATTAAATCAATATAAATATGTGTATACGTACATATTAGATCAATATAAATATGTGTATACATACATATTAGATCGATATAAATAAATATGTGTATATATACATATTAGATCAATATAAATAAATCCGTGTATACATACATATTAGATCTTCTCCAAAGGCGTTGTGTCCAATGTGTTGGAACAAAGCAGACAGGATGGGAAGCAGACCAAAGGTGGTGTAGTTGATGATCTGGGTGGCTCCTCTTGGCTGCTCTCTGCTGTGAGTGAACTGTCCATGCTTCAGGTTCTCTTGGGTCTTCTCCAGATCCTCTGCTGCACTGGCAAAGTAGGACCGCAGCGCAGCCTTGACCGACTCCAATCCTGTCTTCATCACTGTCCTGATAGAGGATCACACTTTGTTGGGCTCCGTCAGCCATGTGTTTCTGATACTTACAGTAAATAGTGAGTACTGACAATATGATGTTCAATCCTAATAGGGACGTACATGTGATATAACCCTACGTAACATATTCTCATGACTGTGATATTTTCTGTATTGAATGTTAATTTCAATCACACCTCAGCTCCCAATCTGGATCAGATTTGAATTAAACTGTTTGAGAATGGCCAGTTTGGAGAATGTCCCAGTATAATATCCATGTATGACAAAGTGGCATTGGAAAGGTATTCCTATCCAAAGTATGAAAACAAACGTGATGTGTCCATTCTGAGATCTCTCCCATCCCACATACATAATGTACCCTACCTGGCATCCAGACTTTGCCCGAGTATCTGCAAACAGTTGACAATGGATGTGGCGTTGTTACCTGTGAAAGGAAAAAGGACGTCCTGATTAAAAACATATTTTAGGAGTCAAGTCACCAAGCACAATGAACAAGCAAAATGGATGCAATGCTCTGGCAAACCTACACAGCAAGTATACATTGAAATTGGTAATTGGAGGTATAGTTAATACTAATATTGCTCATTCCCACTGCTGTTGGCTTTGCAATGATCTTTTTTTCCTCCTATTTTGGACAATGTTACCTTGCATTCCTCACAAAGGCCTAGTCTTGGGATGTATGACTGACAAAAGTCTCACTCCGTTCAAGCCATTCTATGAAATGTTCCATGAAGTCGCTGTGCTCATTATTTCGACAGGGGATCTTCCCCTGATGATCAGTGATGAAAGTAACTCATCCATCAGGAACATTTTCTTTCAGGATCAGTAGAAAGAGTCAAAACAAATCAGCTATTAAGGAGACCAGGGTTCAATTCCACCCTCGGCCATCTCTGTGTGGAGTTTGCATGTTCTCCCCGTGCATGCGTGGGTTTTCTCCGGGTACTCCGGTTTCCTCCCACATTCCAAAAAAAACATGCTAGGTTAATTAGCGACTCCAAATTGTCCATAGGTATGAATGTGAGTGTGAATGGTTGTTTGTCTATATGTGCCCTGTGATTGGCTGGCCACCAAGACCCTCCAGCAGGGTAGGCTCCAGCACCCCCCTGCGACCCTCGTGAGGAAAAGTGGTACAAAATGAATGAATGAATGAAATCAGCTATAGCTCATTGCATTCCGTAATCAGGAAAAAGCCGAAAGAAAGAAAGAAACTAAATAAGGAGCAAATACGCATGGCTGAGTAACCATCATCATTATAGCATAGCAGTTCATAACCATCACATTCATCTTCATTCAATGATTTGTACTGGACTCATCCAACCTGAGCACATGCTGTTTGTGGTCAACACTCATCCATCATAAAAACGGGAATATGAGGGGGGGTGAGACTGGATGGGGGTTAGGGCCATTATGGTCAGAAGTGCAAGCAACATCCACAAACCATTCTTACCAAACAAGGATATCCTATTTCTGACAAGTACTCCCAGTTTGCAGAAAAGACTGGAAGAAAATCAATTGAAAAAGAAGAATCAGGAAGGAAAGCAGAAAAAACGGTTGTGACACATTGAAGAGAAAAAACAATGAAGAATGGGACACAAATCCATTCCACTCCTGAAGCGCCAGTACGGTTTACTTGGTGGGTTTTGATAATCACAATACCTTGTCACCATTTCTTTCTCCTTGTTGGAGGCATGTCCGCCACTGCTGATGGGATGGATGGACGTGGACAGGAAGTACAGACGATGGTTTTTGAAGTACTGGTCCACCAACGGCAAGACAATCTGTGGGGGTTTTTTTTCACAATTGGTAACACGCTTGCATTAGTTTGGTCGTAAATACTGACTTCCGATGTAAGACAGTCACGTTCCCACCTTTCCAAAGAACTTCATTTGCTGTTCATGAGGAATCGTCCCTCCTTTGGGTCGTGTTTCCATGTCTACAGAGGATCAAAAATACCCAAATTGTTCAACCCCTTCCATGTATTTGCAAAGTACTACATGTGTTGCTTTGCATCCTTTCACACAATTCATATTTCAAACGTGACATTGGCCAATCATTAGAAGTTGGTTAGTTTTGATTTTTGTACTCTATTTTTTCTTTTTCCAAGAACTACCCCTGCTTGAACAGATTAAAAGGAATTAAATTCAAGTTGCCAAATGTCAAACACGCTGAAATGAAGACCAAAGAGTCTCACCAAAGTCCATCATGTGCTGGTGGGCCTGGTCTACATTTTTGATGAGCTGCTGAAGGAAGGTGTATGCAAAGCGCTTCTCTATGGCTGGCGTGTCCAACTCCTGCAATTTCACCCCCCTAAAAGGATACACAGTCTTGTAGCAGTATTGCTGTTTATGACGTTCAACAGAAGGATCAACGGCGGCCATTGCTTCAGTTACTTCGGTACAGTTGACTTGGAAATGCTCCTAATGATTATTTCTTAGTCCACTTATCTGAAGCTTGTTTGGATTAATCGAGTTATCGGACCAAAACACACACAGTCATACCAGAAAACAGGTTTTCCCAAGCAAACTGAATCCCACTGCTTACACCCAAACCGAGACAGGGTTTTCACATGATGACTATTTTCCGATGATGATGAAATGATGCTGGCCCACTGCGGTGTATGGACACACACTATCCACGCAAAGGTAGTGTAAAAAAAAAAAACGGTCTTACCTCGACACGGTGTAACCATTGATCTGGAGGAACTTCAGCATGTCTTGTGCTTTTTGTCTGTCCTTTAATTTCTCTTTGGCAGTCATTGTATCAAAGGGGACCAGTAGAGGGTGATTTCCTCCACCTGAGGTACAAAGTCAAAGAACGATGAGAACATAGGAAGTCCAGTTCCAGCACTGCTTGGTCCTGGTTTGCCACTGGATGGATGTCAGCTACTGTATGCCGGAAACGCTAATCAAAAAGGGGAGTGGTGGTGGACCAGAAACGGCACCCGAGCTGCACTTTGAACACCCTCGCTGTACAGTGTGGTTGAATTTTTACAGAAACACAAAAGTGGTATTGGCCATACCAACCTTTGGCTTCCAGCTCCATTTTCTTCTTCCTGGCCCAGATGTTATGATAGTTCTCTGCAAGCAGCTCTGCCATTGACTGAAAAACACAACATGTACTGTTCCACAGAACATCTCCACCCATCTTGGGAGTCATTATGGTGTTTTTCTTGTGGATAATTAAAAGTATACTGAATAATTTAATCAAATTGTACATATTGTATATATAATATATGCTATATACTACAGTATATATACTATGTATATTAGGGTGCATCAAATTTGAATGGGAAATTTTAAATTCATAATATCAATTTGGCTGGCATTCCATTTTTTTCTAATGAACATAAAAATGTCTTTTGCAAAGTTTTGAGGAAATCCATTGAGATTTAGGGGTGCCACGTCCCACATAAACATTTGTAAAATTTCAGAAAATGTGCAATGGCAAAACAATTGCCAAAAGGTTGGCGTGGAAATGTTGAGTACAATGAACTTCTATACAGCATCATTTTCTATAGGGTTATCAAAGGGGGCCCAGACCAAAGACCAAGCTGCGACTGCTAGTCTGAAAGGAACTAGTTGTTGTGTGCCTAAAATAATAAATGGACAAGTTTATATATCATATTATGTAGGACTACAGTACTACTCTCAATAAATATGAGGTATCAGTAATACTGTCTACTCTATATTACTCTTGTTGATGTTATGCTAGCTCAGCTATTAGCTAACTGTCATTAGCAAACTGTTGCTAGCTAATGTTAGCTACAGTAGAGGCAATGAGTACTAAATACCTATAAATATGACTACAAATCATTCAAATTACAAAGACAAAACCACAAATTTGCTACTAATATGTAATAGGAGTATAAATACCAACAAAAACATAAATATCACCTTAGAGTTCTTGAGCTGCAGTCTTTGCTGACCTCAAATCTCCATGGCGACCATTGAACTGTTCACCACTTTATTCCACAAAAACAGATGTATGGTGGCACCCCTAAATAATCATGTATTGGAAAAATATTTTATATGTGTTGTTTCTACATATATTGGAACACTTTTAGTACCCAGCCATATCAAAATTCAATAATTCACCTAAAATTCACCCTAATGTATATATATACATACATATACTTGTGTGTATGCGTAGTACCTGCATGTCTCTGGAGAGCGTAACATTGCTCATATCAATCGGACTGGGGTTGAAAATCTGAGTTCCTTCAAAGGAAAGCTGGGGAAGAAATGATCATTATTATTATTTTATATCATCCAAATTCTTTTCAAATTGATGCTAAACATTGCAGACACACGTGATGTTTTATACCTGGCTGACCTGCGATATCCGACGAGATTTGTTATTGAGGTTGGCAGCGTCGCTCTCTCTGATCCTGTTGATACTCCAGCCCCAACAAAGCATGGTCTTCAGGGACTCTCTGATTGGCCCGTAGTATAACTCTTTATCCTATCAAAATAGACCAACATTACACAATTATTATTAAACATATGGTTTCCATTGCTACTATCACTGCAAAGCACAAATGTTTGTTATATGTAAATGATTATTGATGATGGAGATGACCTTCTCAGCAAGCCCCTTAAACGGTTTTAGTAAATTGTGGCTCCTGGAAGCTTCACATATATTTTCCCCATACGACCAGCCAATGGAAAACTGCAAAACACACATAACCGAGTAACAGTATTTCATTTAGGACTGGACAATTAAAGGCACCCGATATGACTTACCTTTTCCAGACACCACTTCTCGTGGTTATGCTCTGCATATCTGGATATGACCAGATCCAGTTTTTCTGGGATAGTCACACTGGAAAAGACCACAATCATAAAGTAAATATGACATTGCAAAAGCTCCCCTTATCAAATGTACTTCAATTAGTACAAATACTTCACGGTATAAACTAATCAACCTGGGTATTGTCAAATAAAGATAAATACAGTGGTACCTTGGTTAATGGCCGCCCCAGTTTTCAGTTAACATAACACAGTTAACACAATTGATGTTGAAAATTTGCCTTGGTTTGCATTCACCCGCCTGGTTAGCATGCAATATGGCGCACGAGACAAACTTGTTCACAGAGGCCATCTTGGATCACATGCCCAAGGCGAACCTTGTGACACTACGGCAGCCTGTAAGGCAAGGGTCTCAAACACGCGGCCCGCGGGCCAAATGTGGCCCGCAGGACTCTAGTTTGAGGCCCCCGCCCTCGATATGAAAGTTTAATGTTAGTGCGGCCCGCGCAAGTTTGATATGGATGCTGTATGGTATCATGTACCCAGAAAAAATTATTATGTTTAATTAATGTTCATGTTAAAGGTTAAATAACTGTTAATAGTTATCCTCCCTATCCGTGTGGAAGTGGTAAATTTTTGGCTATTTAACTTAAGTTTTTATTATTTGCCGTTTTATTATTATTATTATATTTATTTATTACTGATTTATTGATTTTCTTTATTCTTGATTTGTTTATTTATTTTTCATGTTTTTCATGTTTTGATGTTACAGTCCTCGTTCTATTCTCTACTCTCTATAAACTTGCCTTGATTAGAGTCCGTTTTGGCTTGAGTCGCACCTTCTGAAAGGGAACTAATGATGCTAACCAAGGCACCACTGTACCACTGTAAACATGACCATGAACGACACCTCTGTCATTAGGAACTCAATAATACGTATAATAATTCTAATACAATAATACGTATGGTTTATACGTTGCTGTGTCTGCAGGCCGTGGAGTGAAGTTTCCGTCAGAGTCCATGGACGACTGCTTCTCCATCAGGGCCATGTAGTTGGACTCCATGTAGTCTGGAGGAAGAGCTCCTGCTACTGCACTTAGGCATAACAATGCCAGTTTAAACAGCTCCTGGTCATAAGGCTGAAGAAAAGACAATTTTTCATTTCAAAGGATATTAATACTTATTCATTTTCTTATTTGTTGATTGATACAACTAAGAGGAGACAAGCAGAACAAATGCGGATGCTTCCAAGTAGCTTGAGTAGCTTAGTTCTGTTCACTCATGGTTGCTTTGGATCCGGGTGGGCCTCTCAGCAGCACCCCCTGCTGCTCAGTAAGAACAGAAACTTTTGGATATGCGGCCCGAGGTGGAAAAAGTTTGGACGCCCCTGATTCAGTGGTTGACTCATATGAATTCCATCCAGGCGTATGAAAGGTTACCTTTGTCTACATGCCCTGATTGACCGGTGACCAAGCCACCTCCACCATCCCTCCAATGGAACAAAACAGACTAGACAATAAGTTACCTTAGTTACCAATGTCTACCTACCTTGTGAGAGAGAGCATCAAATATTCCCCAGAACAATTTCCTGGAAAGGTGAAGCTCTTCATCGGATGCAGCTCCAAAACTCGCCCAGCCTCCAGCCAGGCAATAATACTTCCAACAACGCTCAAAGTGATTGGTCAAAAGCTGTTGACAGAAAAGAAGAACATGTGTACTTTATGAAAATGAAATTCCAAGCTTATCTCATACACTTACTGCAAAGCAGTGGAAGTGATTGTGTTACATTGTCGTCTTATATTCAGGTCAAGGTCAGTTAAGCGTGTGTTATGATCTGCGATGATCTGCCAACACTGCAGCTCTGCTCCTTTTTTTGTGTTAATATCATCAGTGTTTCCATCTTGAATCTGTAGATTTTCACTCTCAACTCATTCGTGGAAAATACTCCAAAAAATAGTAGTTTCAATCAAGTCAAAATGGATTCCCAAATGTTATTTCTATGTTAGTGGGCTTCCGTAGTGTTATTCTATGCGGTATGTCGCTACGTTTGCACTGATGATGTTTTTCCATAAAGGAAGAAAATACATTGGGAGAAGAAAAGAAAAGAGTCCTCACCTTCAAAGGCATCTTGGTGTGTTCACTAAGCAAAGGAATGTCAAACACAAGCCTCCGCAGTAGATGTTGCATCATGGAAGGCCTCAGCTTACTGTGGAGATACAATGCCATGATATAGTAGGAATAAATTCATTTACAGTAACCATGTAACCAATAATAATAATAATAATAATAATAATAATAATAATAATAATAATAATAATAATAATAATAATAATAATAATAATACAATAATAATACAATAATAATTATTATATTATTGAGAGTTGTGTGTAATATTATTGTGTGTAATAATAATAATTATTAGAATTTTATTATTATTGTGAGAGTTGTGTGTAATATTATTGTATGTAATCATAATAATCATTATTATTATTATTATTATATATATATTATATTATTATAATAATATTATAATAATTATATAATAATAATAATTATTATTATTATAATTATTATTATTCTTGTGAGAGTTGTGTGTAATATTATTGTGTGTAATAATAATAATATTATTTAACCCATTTTGTTTATTATTTTTAGTAATAATTATTATTTTAAATAATTATTATTACTACCAATATTATTATTTAACCAATTAAATTAATAATAATAATAATTATATATATTATTATACATACTAATAATATATAATAATATATTATATATTATATATTATATATTATATATTATATATTATATATTATATATTATATATTATATATTATATATTATATAATAATCTAAATCATTATCATTATCCTAATGATTATCATTATCATTATCATTATTATTAAGTCCTCTTACCCGCAAACTGCAAGTAGACATTCTTCAATAGAATCTCTCTGTGCTTTGGTAAGGCAGCAGCCTTTGGACAGACGGTAAACCGTGTGGAGGAGGGAATCGATCAGTGACGCATGTGGCTCGGTCCCGTGGAACAGTGGTGCACATTTGGTCAGTAGTGGTAACACCGCCGTACACAGGTACCTGTTGAGGGCAAGAGCCATATCTGTGGCACTGAGAGCAACCTAACACAGAGACAAGGAAGCACAGAGAGGAAAGTATAAGAACCGCATGAAAGAATCATTAAAGGGGATCACCAAAAGCATTCCGAGTGCAGAACCCGAGGCCAAATCAAAGTGCATGTCTGAATGTGTTAGACCGGAAAAGGCTAAATGGGAATCTCATTGGTTTAAAGCGCCAGGACAAGATTAATTGTATGACTTATGTCAACAAATTGAAGATTAAAACCATCATTATGTAACACATCCACCTTCACCATCATCATCTACCTTCTCCCTGGTGCAATTATCTTCCACGGGTTCAACATCCAGTCCCACAAAACCAAACTCCAAAATGATTACTCTCCAAAGTCACCACTTCCAACCTGAGCTCCTCGGTCTTCCCCTCCCCTCAGGTAGGGGTCACTCCACCGCATCAATTCCAACAATAAAACGGTGGCGGTCTACAGACTCTACTTACAGTGTCCAAAGAAGCTGCAGCTCTGAGATCAGGTAGGAAGCCCACTTCCAGCAGATGGAGGAGAAAATTCTGGTCTTCGACACCATAAACCCGGTCCAGAAACAGAACCATGGCAGCTTTATGATCCGGACAGAAACCAGCGGACATGTCTGGCTCCAACACCGTCCCATCTACGCATGTGTACATGCACACACATTGTAAAGGATTCCTGACGATGATGATGTTGATGATGATGACAGCAGTGATGCATTTACCTTTAGAGAGGCTCGGCATGGAGAAAGGAATGCTGATGACACCCACAAGGTCTTCAATGGGAATAAGAGACCTTAAAATGGCTCTGATGCGGACTGCTTCACCTTTACCGGCATGTATCAGCTGATGCAAAAGAACGACAATGATCAATTAGATGAGGATCTGTTCTCGGACTTTGGCTGTGTTTTGTCACTCACGTGCATCTCTGGGCCACAACGTCCAAGCAGGTCAATGAGAGCCGCGTAGAAGGTCATGATGGCATTCCCCAAGTGGATGGTGTCATCTTCTTCCTTGGACCCATCACTGCTATCACAAATACAACAATGGAGTCACAATTACAGCTCATCACATTTTAACTCAGGGGTCTCAAACACGCGGCCCGCGGGCCAAATGTGGCCCGCAGGACACTAGTTTGAGGCCCCCGCCTTGATATGAAAGTTTAATGTTAGTGCGGCCCGCGCAAGTTTGATATGGATGCTGTATGGTATCATGTACCCAGAAAAAATTATTACGTTTGATTAATGTTCATGTTAAATGTTAAATAACTGTTAATAGTTATCCTCCCTATCTGTGTGGAAGTGGTAAGTTTTTGGCTATTTAAGTTTAAAGGAAATAACTTGAAGGCTACCGTTTATGTCGCTAGCTCTCTAGTTTGCGAGTTAGCATGTGTCTCAAGACCCTGCAGTTGCGCAATATGTTGTAAATAAAAAGAGTATAAATGTGACTATAGTCGTGTTTTGTCATGTCTACAGGGCTCTAATAATGCTTTGTTCATTTTCATCTGAAAAAAAATAATTTGTCTACCCACCAACTATATGTGGTTTCTTAAGTTTTTATTATTTGCTGTTTTATTATTATTATTTTATTTATTTATTTATTACTGATTGATTGATTTTCTTTATTTTTGATTTGTTTATTTATTTTTCATCTTATTTTGTGCAGAAAAATAAAAATTAAGATATTTGAGAACAGTGGAATCGGAACCAAAGCACTGAAAAAGTTTGTATATTTTTCTGTTTTTAATAAATGCGTTTTTTTTAAGTTGCAGGGCGACATAATAATAATAAAACTGTTAAATTAAATTGAATGAAAGAATGAATGTCATGTGACTTATTTTAAAGCCACAAAGCAACTAAGTGTAAGTAGAATTCTATTAAATGTAATAAATAGTAAACAGAATAGCGATCACATGCAAATATGCGCCATGATTGACTATAACAAAATAAGCAAAGACTTTCTTACAGATTCTTGCTGCTCTCTGATGTAGGAGAAGGACCATCTCGAGAGGGATCCTGAGAAATCATAATTGCTCCTTCCATCGTTGCCAGCAACCCATCGCCACCCTCTCCCCGAAGCGCGGGGCCGAAGCATTCCGGTCGGCGAATCAGAAGTCTCACCACGAGGTTGGCGTTCTCTTCCACACTCTCACCTGGCCCCAGAGAAACCAGCTATACGTCAAAGCCAGTCCTGCCGATCTGATGATGAATAACCTGTGAATAAGAACAGTCACCATTGCAGAAGACGGCAAAGCGCAGGAAGTCCAGGTAGCGTTCTCCTTCCACGGGGTTCCAGCCGATGTCAGGATATCCTTTGCGTACCAGCATTGTGCAGCTCTGCAGTCCACAGCCCGCCAAATACTGCACCACCTGGGAAGAAAATATGACTTGATAACTGGCCTCAGTGTGTTTTGTCAATGTAAGTTCAATTACACATGAAAATCATCATGGCTGAAATCCTCAACGTACTTCCTCCCTACATTTGTCATGTAGCACAAAGTCAATCTGGAGCAACCCAGGTCTTCATCTCCTGACTGTGGGGCCAACATGCTAACCACTTGCCCATCGTGTGGCCCACTATTACCAACAAACTAACAAAATAAAGTAGTAATTTGAGGTAAATTAGGTTGGAAAAATATTCATAGGAATAAAGTTATAATATTACAAGAACATTTTGAAGGATTATTTAAGAAGAACGTTTTGGGATAAACTAGCAAAGACCAATGCACTGATGAATTATCTTTCCAAGATTGCTTCAAACATGGAACACACAAAATAAAAAGTGCATTTACCTTCTCTAAATCTGGCTCTCTCAAAGCAAGGGCCAGCTCATTATTATCCATCACCGATGCTGCAGCCACATCGAGTGGGGTGGATCCTCGCATCGATGGGGATGCTAAAGGGGGGTACCAAAAGGTAAAACAAGTAAAACCTCAACCTTTCGGCCATTTATCTGGGCATGCCTAGGAAAACACCCGGTGGAAGCACAAACATTGTGATTATGATGCTGAGCCTTAATCAAACTGTCATCGATGTACGGTATTCATTTTACTATCTTCTGGTTGGAGTTTGCATCGCTGTACTACATCTTACTGTAGTTTGTTTACTAATGTGCTACATGAAAAAGCTCAGTATTAAAATATTAGTACAGCTGTCAGTGACTGAGAATTATTATTTTTGAAATGCTGACTTTCTGATTTGTTTCTCATAGCAAGATGTGATTTTGTGAAATGATATGTCACAAAATAAGTTCAAAATAACAAGAGCCTTCTAGATCTGAAATAACACCCCATAGTCACTTTTTAGTCACTCCCCCGTCACAAAATGATAAGTTTAACATAATTAGAGCCCTCTAGACATGGAATAACACCCCTATAGTCACTTTTTTAGTCACTTTTACCCCCCCACAGTCACAAAATGATAGGTTTAACATGATTAGAGCCCTCTAGACATGAAATAACACCCCTATAGTCACTTTTTTAGTCACTCCCCCCCCACAGTCACAAAATGATAAGTTTAACATAATTAGAGCCCCTCTAGACTTGAAATAACATCCCTATAGTCACTTTTTTAGTCACTTTTACCCCCCACACAGTCACAAAATGATAAGTTTAACATAATTAGAGCCCTTTAAACATGAAATAACACCCCTATAGTCACCTTTTTTAGTCACTTTTACCCCCCCTACAGTCACAAAATGATAAGTTTAACATAATTAGAGCCCTCTAGACATGAAATAACACCCCTATAGTCACTTTTACCCCCCCCCCCCCCCCCCACACACACACACATACAGTGACTTACCAAGGCCAACACTACTGTTCTCCAGTAGGTAGCTCAGATGGTCAAACATCGCTTTCTGGTTTTGACGGCTAATTCGACAGAAGTAACAAAGAAAGCGACAACAGTTGGCCACCATTTTAGGGAAAGTGATTTCCTGCAAAACAACAAAAATGTTACATTGTGATGTTCTTACAAGCCATCAATTTTCCTTATTTTTGTATGCTAACACTAAAATAATCTTAAACAATGAATTGGGGATTTTCATGCTCCATGTATAAAGCGCCTTGAGCTAACCATTATACCTTGCAGTCTCCTCCACTGAGAACGTTCACCATAACCTCCATGACCGTCTCGTGCATCCCCAGGGCTCTCATCAGATTAGGATGCTGGTAGAACACCTTGTTGTTCATAATATCCCTGCAGAGGAAGGGTTACTCACAACGTGTACGATGAGGCGGAAATTGTCTGACAAATGGAATGACATGAGCAAGGATTTCAGCTTTTCTCACCCTAAACCTCTGATCATAAGTTTCTCCTCTTCTCTACCCATGCGTACACTCAGCAGCGATCTGATCTGACCTAAAGCGGCCAGCAAATTGATGGTTTCCTCGATCGATACAGAGTTGATTGTGTAGGTCTTAGGAAGCGCCCGGGCCTAGGCAGGGAGATACCATTCTATCATCGTCATGATTCTTTTGAGACTGTTATTCCAAAACAGTACCACAAAGTGGACAATGTTATGGTGTGTATGCTTTAAAGATAATCATACAGTTGAAATGCTAACAGGTAGCACATACAGATAATTCAACAATAAACAACAAAGTCAAGAACCTGTCCTCCAATGCCGTCGTACTGCCGGTGCAACAGGACAAACATGGCTCTGACCAGCTCCGGATCCTCAATCAGCGACTCCTGAGACCAGCGAACCATCGTGTCTGAAACCAACTGCTGTAACGTACCTGAAGAAGCGGATGCTGATGAATGGCACATCTTGCATGCAGCAATATACGTACAGTTTGTGTACTGTATGTACAATATGTGTATAGACACACCATGAAGTACAGTCGACTTACTTGGTTTCCGATCTGCTTTTTCCGTGGGAAGGTTAGCCATCTTCTTCTTCAAGTTAGACACTTTTTCCACCAACGACATGAGTCGACCGCGAATGGTGAAATCACAGTCGCTGTGGAGAGCGCCATCTTCATCCAACTCTATGCCTGACAGGACAAAGATGCTGTATGTAAGATAATGCAGACAGGCTGGAGCCTATCCCAGCTGTCTTCGGGCGAGAGGCGGGGTACACCCTGGACTGGTGGCCAGCCAATCACAGGGCACATATAGACAAACAACCATTCACACTCACATTCATACCTATGGATAATTTGGAGTCGCCAATTAACCTAGCATGTTTTTGGAATGTAGGAGGAAACCGGAGTACCCAGAGAAAACCCGCGCATGCACGGGGAGAACATGCAAATTCCACACAGAGATCGCCGAGGGTGGAATTGAACCCAGGTCTCCTAGCTAAACACTCGACCGCCGTGCCGCCTTGCAAGAAATTGCTAACTCAAATTTGGTTTTGTCTCACTTACAGTGTAAAATGTAAATTATTGACACAAATGTACCATTGAAAAGATTGATTCACTAAAACTAAATACTCGCTTCCGTACTGTACTCCTCCCAATGCACATGCAAGTTTGGTTAACAGTATGTAAATGTAAGCTTACCACAGTGGATCATGAGGTCTTCGTGGAAGTCAAGGAGCTGTTCCTGGATGTAGTCGGGACATGGGCAGTCTTGCTTCTCTTTCTTAAAGTTCAGCAGCATGTTGATCTGAATGAAAAATTAAGTTGTAACAAAGGATAAAAATTGTTTACATTGTCTTTGTTTATTTTAATTAAATTATTATTATCATAATAATATTATTATATTATTAAAAATAATATAAATTATTTTATTTAATTATATTTTTACTTTGTATGAATGCAGTTTCTTTTTTTGTCTTAAGGTCAAAAATGTATTTCCAGTAAATCAAAATGTATGCTTTCAACCACATCATAAATTTAATTTGAGAAAAAAAAAGGTATAACAAATTACAGTAATTTTTCAAAGTTGATCTAAAGTATCATTTTTTTCAGTGTACCTGTTCCTGAGGAGGGGATCTGAACTCTTTGGTCTTCTTGGCGGTGAGAGCAGCAGACATGTTGAGCGCAAGCATCACCTCGTTGTAGCGAAACCTCTGGTTTTCTTGGAGCGAGGCCACAAAGTCGTCAGAGAAGGCGACCACTGCTTCAATACGATGACGCACCTGGCAGTCACACAGGTACTGCAGAACATGGCACATCTGTGGCACACAAGCAGCGTGCAGAAGTCATACCAGTTCATCATATATATATATATATGTTTATATGTATGGTGGGTGGATGGATGGATGGATGGATGGATGAATGGATGTTGGATGGTTGGATGGTTGGATGGATGGATGTTGGATGGTTGGATGGATGGATGTTGGATGGTTGGATGGATGTTGGATGGTTGGATGGATGGATGTTGGATGGTTGGATGGATGTTGGATGGTTGGATGGATGGATGTTGGATGGTTGGATGGATGGTTGGTTGATTGGATGGATGGTTGGATCGTTGGTTGATTGGATGGATGGATGGTTGGATGGTTGGATGGTTGGATCGTTGGTTGGTTGGATGGATGGATGGATGGATGGATGGATGGATG
Source organism: Doryrhamphus excisus (assembly GCF_030265055.1). Taxonomy (NCBI): domain Eukaryota; kingdom Metazoa; phylum Chordata; class Actinopteri; order Syngnathiformes; family Syngnathidae; genus Doryrhamphus; species Doryrhamphus excisus. The sequence continues at coordinate 4,969,537 of NC_080487.1, read as the reverse complement.
GATGGATGGATGGATGGATAGATAGAAAAGGTAGTTTACCTTTACAGTTTATTTACCTGAAGTTTGACCGATTCCGGGAGTTTCATCTCCAACAGTCCCTCTTTGGGCAAGTTTCTTCCTTCGTCCTCTCCTCCCCCTTCTGTCGCCACTTTTCCCAGTCCCACCTCCCTATGCATGTCCTCCTGCCCTTCACATCGTTTGGAGAACACAGACGGCTCGATCAGACGCAGTATGTTCTTCAAATCTCCGTTTTGGAAAACCCCCATGATGAGCATGGTGTATAACAGCTTTATGAGCGGGACAAAGAGGAATTCTGTGCTGCCCCCTATTGGATCCCTTACGTGCATATTCCCCTCACAGACCGCCTCTGTCAGCATTTCTATTGTTTTTGTTTTTAGTTTGTCCAGAGGGAATTCAGGACTGTACTGGTAAGACTCTCCCGATCCCGATCCATTGTTGCAAGAGGTTCGAGATGACGATCCAGGCCCACAGACGAAACTCGGAGATGAAAAATGCATTCTGGGTCTCAGGGAGGTGCTGAGACCAATGCCAGGAAGTCCGTGTTTCCTCTTGTCATCGGGAAAAAGGGTTATACTCTTGGTTTCCCCTGTCATTGGAACAATATACTCATTGTTCATCATGAGGCGAGCTGTGGCATAGCTGCTCAGGTGGATGTCAATCAGGAGGTCATAGTAGCCTGTACGAAGCAGACCTACGATAAAGACATCACACAGAAACATTACTGTTGGGACTTTTCATGCTCTTAATAATGGGGTGCTTAGCAGGAAGCATTCTAGTTTTATGGAGTAGTTGAAATGAAACCCAGTCAATCTTATTATTTTATACTGTATCTTATGTTTACTACTGTTTTATTCCTGGAAGCAAGTTCATTTCATGCAGTAGTTGTACTTTGTCATATCATTACTGAATGGCATACTTATTCCATATCATTACGGACGGGCATACTTATTCCATATTATTACTGACGGGCATACTTATTCCATATCATTGCTGATGTGCATACTTATTCCATATCATTGATGACGGGCATACTTATTCCATATCATTACTGATGTGCATACCTATTCCATATAATTATGGACGGGGGCATACTTATTCCATATCATTACTGATGTGCATACTTATTCCATATCATTACTGATGGGCATACTTATTCCATATCATTGCTGACGGGCATACTTATTCCATATCATTATTGGTGGGCATACTTATTCCATATCATTACTGACGGGCATACATACTTATTCCATATCATTACTGACGGGTATACTTATTCCATATCATTACTGACGGGCATACTTATTCCATAGTCAATCTTATTATTTTATACTGTATCTTATGTTTACCACTGTTTTATTCCTGGAAGCAAGTTCATTTCATGCAGTAGTTGTACTTTGTCATATCATTACTGAATGGCATACTTATTCCATATCATTACGGACGGGCATACTTATTCCATATCATTACTGACAGGCATACTTATTCCATATCATTGATGACGGGCATACTTATTCCATATCATTACTGATGTGCATACTTATTCCATATCATTACTGATGTGCATACCTATTCCATGTCATTATGGACGGGGGCATACTTATTCCATATCATTACTGATGTGCATACTTATTCCATATCATTGCTGACGGGCATACTTATTCCATATCATTACTGATGGGTATACTTATTCCATATCATTACTGATGGGTATACTTATTCCATATCATTACTGACGGGCATACCTATTCCATATCATTACTGATGGGCATACTTATTCCATATCATTACTGACGGGCATACTTATTCCATTATTCCATATCATTACTGATGGGCATACTTATTCAATATCATTACTGACGAGCATACTTATTCCATATAATTACTGATGTGCATACTTATTCCATATCATTACTGACGGGTATACTTATTCCATATCATTACTGACAGGCATACTTATTCCATATCATTACCGACGGGCATACTTATTCCATATCATTACTGACAGGCATACTTATTCCATATCATTACTGACGGGCATACTTATTCCATATCATTTGCATATATTCCCCCTATCAGCCAGCTAACCAATGAGCCAACACCAGTTTACTGACTAAGATGTTGGCTCACTAAGTCATGAGCGTGTTCTCACAATCATTTGTAACAAATGTTCAGTACAGCAGGCCTTGGATCGGCAACCTTGCGGTTTCCAAGGCAACAGCTGACAGACTGAGCCCATGACATATGCTTCATACAATGGTGAGCAGTTTTGCTGTAAAATATGAATGAAGTCCAATTTACTCTTTGTTTTAGTGTATGTTGTTTTTTCCAAAGCTATGGACTTACCTGGCATATATTTATTCTCGATAGCATGCAAGAGCTGTGCCTCATCCACATGGGAGCAAAGGGCATGAGCCACTCGATTGTTTCCCAAAGCACAGATTGCAGAGTATAGTCTCAGGGTGTGATAGTGAAACTTTAATAAGTCCTTCCTCTCGGATAGCTCCAGGACATCCACCGACCTAAACGACACACACAGACCCACTTAGAAATGAGAGAACAGAGGAAGGGCATTGAAATATATGGGACGTCAACATGCAGCCCACCTGTTCTCTTCAGGTATGTGCAGAGACAGAAACTGCAGAGGTTCGTTGCAGTGCGTCAGCCAGCCATGTCGGTCATTCACTCTGGATACGGAAACCTGCGACGATAATTTTTAACCCACAAGCACTTTTGAAAAAGCATCATGCGGGTGTCTTACCTTGGGAAAGTGATTGGGAACGCGACTCCACAATACAGGAGTGAGGAACTGGACATGTAACCGTGGAGGACATTGGGGGATGGGATTCTTCCTCTCGCTTGGAAATAAACCAGCTGACAGAGGCATCATATTCTAAATAAGGGACAGCAATATGATGTCAGTCAAATACTAGTTTTAGTTTTGGTTTTGGTTTTAGCAAAGCCACATCATTTTTGCCCACTTTTTCCTCACGAGGGTCGCAGGGGTGCTGGAGCCTATCCCAGCTGTCTTCAGGTGAGAGGCAGGGTACTGGTGGCCAGCCAATCACAGGGCACATATAGACAAACAACCATTCACACTCACATTCATACCTATGGACAATTTGGAGTGGCCAATTAACCTAGCATGTTTTTGGAACGCATGCACGGGGAGAACATGCAAACTCCACACAGAGATGGCCGAGGGTGGAATTGAACCCTGGTCTCCTAGCTGTGAGGTCTGCACGCTAACCACTCGACCACCGTGCCGCACCTGATTATTAATTCATTAATTTTCCACCACTTTTCCTCACGAGGGTCGGCGGGGGGGTGTGTGTGCTGGAGCCTATCCCAGCTATCTTTGGGCGAGAGGCGGGGTACACCCTGGACTGGTGGCCAGCCAATCACAGGGCACATATAGACAAACAACCATTCACACTCACATTCATACCTATGGACAATTTGGAGTTGCCCAATTCATATATAACACATAATTATATTTACAACTTCTAATCACAACATGAGCTATAGTCATGGCCAGACGTTTTTCATAATTACTTTCATTTGGACAAAGTTTGCTATATGATGGCAATTTGCATATACTCCATATAATGAGGTTATGAGGTTAATGAAGAGTGAAGAGTGATCATGTGTGTCTCACCTTAATTCGCCCCAATTCGAATTGGAAGACACTCGGGCTGGTCGCCTTGGCAAAGACTGCCGGGAAGAGTTTAGTACTGGGCTCCACCTGGGAATGTGTAACACGGAATGATCCATGTGTGCCGATTCAGATACAGTAAAACCTCGGTTAGCATGTTTTTCAGTTAACATTGAAAATGTACACCACTATTTTATATTACCTCGGTTTGCATGCATCCTACGGTAGCGTACAATATGGCGTTTTGTCATGTCATTAACACACTATGTGAGTCCTCCTGTGTTGTTAGTGTATTTTTGTGACAAAATGTTAAATTCCTATGAGCTATCTTGCAATATGGCAACTGGAACTATAAGCTATGTCACCCATCAGTTTCCACTCTAGGCAAGGTTCAACTGTATGTTCTCAAATAGTGTCCACGGGAAATGTGACTTAAAGTACTGTGTTCATTTGAAAAGCCAAAGTTAAATAAAGAAAATAAAGAATAATAATGATAGAGTGATCTGAAGTTACCTGGTAGTACGTGCTGAGCTCTTTGCCATTAGCGGTAAATGACAGTAGTCCGTTCGCCGTGTCAACCAAACATCCGATCTCTAAACCGTTGTTTCGCCTTCCTTGACCCGGACTGCTGCTCTCTCCAGCCCACACCATGTAGCAATTACTGCGCTTTATACTGGAAGATGCACAGCAGGAAGCATACAATGTTATTACAATGCTATTAATATTAGCTGTCATCTACAGTAATTCAGTAATTGATGCTCCAGGCTCCAGCATACCCCCAATGGGGATAAGCGGCATAGAAAACAGATGGATGGATGGATAATTGATGCTCGCCTATTCAATTTTACAAACCTCTCATGCACTTTTCCTTTATCATCTCCCAAAGTCACCGTAACGGTTTGCACTTTGTTCAAGTCAAAGTGAGGGTCGTACTGATGGAAGTCAGAGGTGACCCAGCCCACCCAAACATTGCTGGGCTCCTGACCGGGGAAGATCCTCACTGAGTAAGAGTGCTGCAGTAAGAAAGAATATTTACGTCATATCATGGCAAATGGTGGCGTAAACGAGGACCAAGCGGATCCGGGTGTGTACAGTACTGATCTGGACATACAGTAGAAGCTTGCATGAGGAATTCAAAATCCTCCCGGTCATCAGGCATAACTTCTTCTGACAGCCGAGCCGAAGAGGGGCACGAGTTGTCTGGTTTATTCTTCTTCAGCATGAACCTGTGATGTCCAAAATAACATCGTCACAGATTTGCGGATGCTGCATACAGCCTCAGCTTTTTCACCTTTGTTTGAGCTTAGAAGTTTTCTCCTGGTTGTAATCTTTGTGGTTGTTGAACTCAGCTCTGTCTGGACCGCTTGGACCGTTGTGACCGTGAGATGTTTTCATCAGGACCTCAAAGTCTGAAACGGTTTCAAAGTCATCCAGCTCCTAGTGAATATGTAACACAGATAGATTCTCAAGCATATGCAAAGCTTACCTGGCAACAAATTAGGGAGAATATTCATCTTACCCTCTTGGGTGACAAAAGGCTACCATTAGATGGAGACCTGGAGAAGGATTCCGCACACTCAATGGGCATACTTAGTCTGTAGAAAGTAATGTCGGTGTTGCTGTTCTGCGAACCAAATGATTTCTGGGTGACCTTCAGGCAAGGGCACAAATCCACTGTCCCGTCTATTCTTGTCACCTTAAAGAGGGAATGATACTGTATCTTAGTCAGGACTTCATGGGACCTTCTTAACCTTATCAAAACGTCTCATCCTGTGAGCTACAAGATTTTCTCCTTCAGGAAGATACTGTCTTGGGCAATAATGCAGTAATAAATCACACAATAAATGAACAGCTTGAATACTATATTGCCATGTGCACGTTTGTCCGTTTTCCTGGGCACCCTTGCCTTCGATATTCAAGATTCTTTATTGTCAATTCACCATCTATCAAGGACACGCTGAGCATCCAAAGTATGTTTCCCCTCCATGGTCAATTACAATAAACTGTATAAATAGGGGGTGTGAAAATAATAAAAGGTATATAGACAGGGAATTTCCAAAAATAAAAGCACCTGCAATATACCCATTATGTCATTGTATGGTCATATCACTTCGTACTTCGGTACGTGACAAAAAAAATAAATAAAATTTAAAAAAAAGAAAATGAATGAATTATTAAATTAAATTAAATTAAATTAAATTAAATTAAATTAAATTAAATTAAATTAAATTAAATTAAATTAAATTAAATTAAATTAAATTAAATTAAATTAAATTAAATTAAATTAAATTAAAACTATATTAGGAAAGCAGGAAGTGAACAAATGTAACAGTTACTGATTGTAAAAGTAACAGATGGAGGGGTAGGATTTAATAAGCTTGCCTTCTTCCTACTCCTTTTGGACATGTGGAACTGTGAACTGATTATGGGATGCACTCAATTGTAATCTGATGCATGTTCAAATGAAATGAAACCATTACCATTCCCATATATGGTAAGTACAAGCATATAAGATGTGATTTCCATACCATTGGAAGAAATAAACGTTACCTCTATATGTTGGTGGTTGGTGGGTACAGGTACAAACTGAGGTAATCTCTTGCTGTGCCACATTGTGACATCTCGATTCATGTTAACAGCAAATGGTTCGTAGCCTTCCTGCAGACCACATATGGTAAAGTACTTCAGGGTGCTCACGTCTTTACCAAAGTTCATCCTCCCAACTTGGCACACACCCACACTGCACACCGGGATGAAACCTTAGGACAAAAAAAAACAACAAAGATAGTCAAACCTCGGTTTTCATATGCCTCAGTTTTGTAGTACTACAAAAATATGTAGTATTCAACACTGGCCAATTGGTGTCCAGGCTCTGGTTGCTACAGTAATCCACGCAAGCTAAAACTCAACTGTGAAGCCCCAACATCACTCCTGTCCGTCCATTACTCTGGTCCCCAAGGGACACAATAGTGGGTCTATGCCTTAAATGGCTCACTTAATCTTATTTTGTCCACTATATTGGGTAGTATCGGTATAAAGACGACTATAGGGGTGTTAGTTCATGTGTAGCGGGCTCTAATAGATTTTCTTACAATGTCTATGACTTATATATCATAAGTATCTTTGCAAAATATCAAAGCGGCCCTTGCATCCTGTCATTGTTCACGATGTGGCCCTGGCTGGCCCACCCCTGCCTTAAAGCGACACCCAGTAAACACGACCTAAATAACATTTTTCAAAAACACCAACCTTCGCCAACATCAAATTCTTTGAAGGCGAGATCTGAGCCAGAGTCATCAAGCAGCACTTCTCCATTCAGGGTAAACATCATGGTGTGTTCATTCAGGTCCACCATGCAGCCCACCACATCACCCGTCTGCCACGCACGCCCAAAGTGCTCATTGCCCTGGTGCCAGCGCTGAACCTGCATTACATAAATGATATGGATGTTCTTTTTGGCACAGCTTATATTTATTATGTTAATAACATATATTTATATTCATCTACTGGTCAATCACCGGGAATGATACATACAGACAGACAACCATGCACACTCACATTCATATCTTGGGTATCTTGGCTATTATTCTTCAAAGTAATCTTTTATCTAACATATATACGTATGTGGGCGGCACGGCGGTCTAGTGGTTAGCGCGCAGACCTCACAGCTAGGACACCAGGGTCCGATTCCACCCTCGGCCATCTCTGTGTGGAGTTTGCATGTTCTCCCCGTGCATGCGTGGGTTTCCTCCCACATTCCAAAAACATGCTAGGTTAATTGGCCACTCCAAATAGTCCATAGGTATGAATGTGAGTGTGAATGGTTGTTTGTCTATATGTGCCCTGTGATTGGCTGGCGACCAGTCCAAGAGAAGTGATATTATGATACCTCTGTGAATAAATGGGTTGTACAAGAGAAACACAGCTACCTTGAACCCATCAAAGACAAAAGCCTGATCATCACAACCCAATTCTTGGCCTTGGAGGCAGCCCGGTCTTGCCCAGCCGACCCTCATCTCTCCTGCTGTTAATACCTAGGACAAAAATGAAAAAATGAAAAATGGACTTGATAGTGAGTATATCTGTTGTCATATATCAGATGCATAAATGGCCAAGACACATTGTGATCTTAATTCTAAGACTATTGTTCTCTTATCTCGTCCTTACCTCCCACTCAAAGTACCACTTTCCTGCATTCACGCAATACGTTTTCTCAGCTCGGAAGATCCGGAACCTTTCAGTGGACATATTGCTGGGATCAAATTGAGCTATGGAAGGAGAAGTGGGGGTCAGGTGTTGGGAGGATGATGGAACAAGCTATCTGGATATTACCGTGATCCTGGTCAGGCGCTTCCAGGTTGTATCCATAACCCAGCAGAGTCCTGACGGCCTCTCTCAGACTGTCTTTGTTAGACTTCTTGGTTCTTCCATCTAGAAGACTGTAAGGGACCAGACGAGGATTTCTACGATTCTTCACGTCCTGACAGGAAAACACACACAAAGAAGAGAAGATTGACCTATGTATATACGTTCTTCTGGTAAAGCAACAGCATTTATTATGTTAGCCCTTTACTAGCGGTTTACTTCCTCTAATGAAGACTTATTTTTGTTAAAACAACGTCGCCCTTGGGTGGCGGGGGGGACTCCTGTGTGGGAAGACAATGTATGGAAGTGTAGGCACGTTGTTACTTCCTGCCCCCATCATCCTGCATTATTTACTTGGCTTTTGAGGGGCAGGGATATGCAAATAATAATATTTATACTAATAATAAATTATTAGGCGGCACGGCGGGCGAGTGGTTAGCACGCAGACCTCACAGCTAAGAGACCAGGGTTCAATTCCACCCTCGGCCATCTCTGTGTGGAGTTTGCATGTTCTCCCCGTGCATGCGTGGGTTTTCTCCGGGTACTCCGGTTTCCTCCCACATTCCAAAAACATGCTAGGTTAATTGGTGACTCCAAATTGTCCATAGGTATGAATGTGAGTGTGAATGGTTGTTTGTCTATATGTGCCCTGTGATTGGCTGGCCACCAGTCCAGGGTGTACCCCCATCCGAAGACAGCTGGGATAGGCTCCAGTACCCCCCGCGACCCTCGTGAGGAAAAAGCAGTAGAAAATGAATGAATTAATTAATATAATATTAGTACAACACAATGGTAATCTTTCCAATGGTTGTTTAGATTGTGCAGTGTTGGCAAGACACATTCTGACAAATTATAACCATAAGACCTTTTGTCCCTATAGTACAATTACCTGTTGGATACCATATGTCCACCCCTGACGAATACGATCTCTTGCCCAGACGTTGTGTGCATTTTCAGCTAATTTGTCCACCATTGCTTCCTGAGTGGAGGTGAGTTTGATGTGACAGAGGTCCAAGGGAGCAGGTTTGTAACCACTGGATAATTCATAGCTGCATTGACAGAGACAAAAATGTGGCGCTATTAAACAGGTCATTAAGCTTCATGTGGTCATGTCTAAGACGTAACTGACTTTTGTGGCAGCTTCATGCTCTTGACTTTCTCTACGGCATGTTCATCTGCAAGACCAACATGGCAGCCCAAAGCGAGAAGAGTTCTGTTAAATAATAAAGACACGGGGAAGGTCATTATAGGGTGACGACAGCACGGACAGTCCAGACTGTGAACAAGGTGCAGAAACATCTTAGTGGTACGGTGTCTACAAGTTAGTATAAGAATGTGTTCTCTCCATCCTAAAATGCTGCAAAAACCACCAACCTGAAAATAAATGAAATGTATGACAATATGCAAATTGTATCGTCGTGTTGGAGTGATGCTTTACTTGAGAGTCTCCAGCGACATCTGTAAGTTGTAGCTTCGTTCCTGTTCTGGTAACTTGGAGAACTCCACCAAACACGGGTGTTGCCGCTTGTTGTCGTCTCGTACCTAAACAGACATACGTATCCAAACATGCATACAAGGTACGAGAGCTTAGATCTGGGAAGGAGCGCAAACATCTGTGTAAAAGCTTGACTGGACTTCAGTGACAAACATCTTGGAATCTTGGAAATCAATGAGCCATAATCGGTTTCCTTACTGCTGTAAGACGACCGCAAATGTACATCAATTTACAGCAGGGGTCTCAAACACGTGACCCGCGGGCCAAATGTGGCCCGCAGGACACTAGTTTGAGGCCCCCGCCTTGATATGGAAGTTTAATGTTAGTGCGGCCTGCGCAAGTTTGATATGGATGCTGTATGGTATCATGTACCCAGAAAAAATTATTACGTTTGATTAATGTTCATGTTTAAGGTTAAATAACTGTTAATAGTTATCCTCCCTATTCGTGTGGAAGTGGTAAGTTTTGGGCTATTTAAGTTTAAAGGAAATAATTTGAAGGCTACCGTTTAGGTCGCTAGCTCTTTAGTTTGCGAGTTAGCATGTGTCTCAAGACCCTGCAGTTGCGCAATATGTTGTAAATAAAAAAAGTATAAATGTGACTATAGTCGTGTTTTGTCATGTCTACAGGGCTCTAATAATGCTTTGTTCATTTTAATCTGAAAAAAATAATTTGTCTACCCACCAACTATATGTGGTTTCTTAAGTTTTTATTATTTACCGTTTTATTATTATTATTGTATTAAAATATTTGAGAACAGTGGAATGTTTTATCAGAGCTTTTATTGTAGAAAATCGTAACCAAAGCACTGAAAAAGTTTGTATATTTTTCTGTTTTTAATAAATGCGTTTTTTTGGGGGGGGGGGGGACCTGATGCGGACCAGCCTTGCCCAGACCCTAGCTCCAGTGGCCCCCAGGTAAATTGAGTTTGAGACCCCTGATTTACAGTATATTAGAACAGGATAGTTTTCATGCTATGGAAATATTACAGTAGTGGTATATTACAATAGTATACAGTAGTAGTATAATACCAAAAACAGGTCAGTTTGTGGGCATAAAGATGATTGCCAAATTGCAATATTATAGATAATGCAAAGGGATCAATGGATGTGAACTAGTTTAGATCTGTGATCCAAGGATGTTGGATACTCACTGTACCATAGGTCCAGCCCAGTTCAATCTTATTCATCACCCACAGCTCATGGATGTTCTCTGCAAGCTTCTCCCGGATTCTCTCTAACTGAGGTGGGAGTGTGATCTTCACAGACACAGACGGGCAAGTTGAGTATATGCATGCGAGCGTTCGTAATTGCATAATGAAGGAAGTCTATGTGTCTGTCTGACCGTGTCCATAATGCAGTCCTCCGTACCTGGCTGGTGTTCACAGGCATGGGTGTGAAGGCGGTCTGGCTCATGGTGACCGTGGGTCCCTGAAGCTCGCTTGCTGCAGTCTGGTGTTGGCAGGGCTCCAGTTTCAGTTTGTCCCTGGGCAGCACGGCCTCAAAGCAAGGAGCATACCCTGGAGGAGGGAGGAACTTAAACTCTCCATGGCGACCTCCAAGTAGGAAACGAAACCTATAGAAAAGGGAAGTCAGAAAGGAATGTGAGCAGGTAAAAAATGGACATGGTACGTGGTACGTGGTACGTGGTACGTGGTACGTGGTACGTGGTACGTGTGGTACGTATGGTACATGGTACATGGTACATATGGTACGTGGTACATGGTACATGGTACGTATGGTACATGGAACGTATGGTACGTGGTACGTGGTACGTGGTACGTGGTACGTGGTACGTGGTACGTGGTACGTGGTACGTGGTACATGGTACGTGGCACGTGGCACGTGGTACATGGTACGTGGTACGTGGTACACGGTACGTGGTACATGGTACGTATTGTACACGGTACATGGTACGTGGTACATGCTACGTATGGTACGTGGTACGTGGTACGTGGTACGTGGTACGTGGTACGTGGTACGTGGTACGTGGTACGTGGTAGGTGGTAGGTGGTACGTGGTACGTGTGGTACGTATGGTACATGGTACATGGTACATGGTACATGGTACATGGTACGTATGGTACGTGGTACATGGTACATGGTACGTATGGTACGTGGTACATGGAACGTATGGTACGTGGTACGTGGTACGTGGTACGTGGTACGTGGTACGTGGTACGTGGTAGGTGGTAGGTGGTACGTGTGGTACGTATGGTACATGGTACATGGTACATGGTACGTATGGTACGTGGTACATGGTACATGGTACGTATGGTACGTGGTACATGGAACGTATGGTACGTGGTACGTGGTACGTGGTACGTGGTACATGGTACATGGTACGTGGCACGTGGCACGTGGTACATGGTACGTGGTACGTGGTACACGGTACGTGGTACATGGTACGTATTGTACACGGTACATGGTACGTGGTACATGCTACGTATGGTACGTGGTACGTGGTACGTGGTAGGTGGTAGGTGGTACATGGTATGTGGTACGTGGTACGTGTGGTACGTGTGGTACGTGGTACATGGTACGTGTGGTACATGGTACCTGTGTTACATGGTACCTGTGTTACATGGTACCTGTGGTACATGGTACCTGGTACGTGTGGTACATGGTACGTGTGGTACATAGTACAGGGTACGTGTGGTACATGGTACGTGTGGTACATGGTACATGGTACATGATAAATGGTACATGGTACATGTGGTACATGGTACATGTGGTACATGGTATGTGTGGTACATGTGGTACATGGTACATGGTACAGTGCCTGTCCAACAGTGGGTCGGGTGGGGGGGACGAGTCAAATGAATACATACATTTATCAATTGTGGCTGAATTACTTTGAGTCGTCCACTTACTTGACTCCAGCAGAGAAGCTGGCCACAGGGAAAAAGAGGCCATCAGAGTTGAAGTTCTCAAACATGCCCTGAACCGGTTGGCCATTGATCCTGAAGGAGATACTGGGCACGCTTAGATCCAAGCAGCAGCTCACCACATCCTCAGCTCTCAGAAGGTGCTGGTTAGGTGAGCTGACGGTCCTTGCAATACAGCCTGCATTGGGAAACATTGGGAATTAGAAATGTTAAATGTTAGATTTGATCAATTACCCAATAAAGTCTTAAAAAATATAGTGACTTTAAAGCTTTAGTAGGAAAAAGGTGGATTTTACAACTGTTGCAATTTGCTTGTCCAGTTTAAAATCAATGCACCGGCATTCCAAAGCATAAACCTTTTCATGCTCACATTGCTGTGTGGTCATGGGAAAGGTTGTCAGAAACACAAAGACCCACTGAGTTTTGGTCCGGTCTTACAAATGTGCCTTGCCATCTGCCTGCTTCTCAAGGTTCGTGGGATTTGTGTATTTTCAGAATGATTTAAACAATATGTAATAAGAAATGGATGGACAAAAAGTTGTGCAATGCTGGCTCCACTAGTCCAAAGACTAAGAATGATATCAGCCGACGTCTATTGGGCATGTGACACCGACGTCAGTCAGCCATGTTTTTGAGTCTTCAATTCACCAAACTGGGTTGCTTTTGGACTGTAAGGCATAAACAGCGACAAGCATTGCAAATTGTCATTACTAGACACCTCCAGCACTGCCCTACAGGGACACAATCCACAGCTCGTAAATGTTCTATTTATAGTCATCCAACAGTGTTCTAACAGTGTAACAGTCTGAACACCACGTCTGGCCCAAGTTGAGCAGAACTGGGCCAAAAAGTTGCAAAATGCACATTGTGTTCCGCTCATAATAAACCTCTGTGGGTATGCAACAGTAGATGTGTCCATGTCGGGGGTGTCTGAACCCCACTCTGCCCCCCTATAACTGTCTTAAATGGATTATCTTCTCAGATGATATGTACTACAGTATATTTGCTAACATGAACTTTAAGTGACTATAGGGGTGCTAGTTCATGTTTAGAGTGCTCTAATAATGTTACAAAAAGGATTTATGAGATGGTAAACAGGTTTTATATGTAATAAGTATGAATATATTCAATTTAAGAAGAAGGAATCCGACTTCACTTATCACAGCCAGGTCTAGAACCAATGAAGCGCAATAAAGGAGGGGTTATTGTACTCTGAATCGCTATTAAATAATAAATAAAATTTTTAAAAAAACAACCCGCACCTGACCAAAGATGGAGTCCATCAAAGCCAAAGGAGTAGAGGTCGTCACCTACACCATTGCCCCCCCAACCCTCCCCCCCACTGGGGGAGGGAACGTAGCCATTTGTGTTGGCCCAGCCCACCCTGAGATGTGATGCTTCAGCTGTAACAAACGGCAACGCTTGGTCTATAATCAGCTCATAGTACCACTTTCGGTACTGTGCCGAGCCTTCACTGAGGCCCAGGAAGATGTTGGGACGTATGCTAAAAGCAGAGAAAATGGATGTTGTTACTCACACTGTGGAACAGGAGATGAGATTCAAACATTGATAACCAATGTAATGTCATATCATGACAGCCATCAGGTTGTGTATCAATACCTGGTGATGTGATTGATCAAACGTGTCTGGAGTAACAAGTCTCTTCCCGGCAGTAGGTTGTCACAGATCAGGTGCTGGTTGGAGCGTACTGCCACACCATGACACACACAAAGCGAACACAACACGTCAAGAACCTAAACAGCATACACACGAGAAAATACCTGTCAGAACACATCACTGGTGCAGCATCGCACGTGCCAAAAGATGACTCAAAAAGACAGACTCAACGAGATGAAGTGACAGAAACATGGTGGCTGCAGATATCTAGGCACGGCCCAATGTTGTCCTATAACCTTAAAGTGACAGAAACATGGTGGTGCAGATATCTAGGCACGGCCCAATGCTGTCCTATAACCTTAATAACCTTAAAGTGACAGAAACATGGTGGATGCAGACCTGTAGGAACGGCCCAATGTTGCCCTATAACTTTAAAGTGACAGAAACATGGTGGATGCAGATATCTAGGCATGGCCCAATGTTGCCCTATAACTTTAAAGTGACAGAAACATGGTGGATGCAGATATCTCGACACGGCCCAATGTTGTCCTATAACCTTAAAGTGACAGAAACATGGTGGTGCAGATATCTAGGCACGGCCCAATATTGTCCTATAACCTTAATAACCTTAAAGTGACAGAAACATGGTGGATGCAGATATCTAGGCACGGCCCAATGTTGTCCTATAACCTTAAAGTGACAGAAACACTATTGTTCGGGCCCTAACTGTTGGTTTTCATATGTTGTTTGAATATTAGAGGTCAAAAACATCTTCCATATGAAACACAGCTGAAGACAAATATGCCATCTACCTTGTGGTTGCGTCCATGTTTGTCCAGAAGAGAAATAATGGACTTAATGTGTCCTTCTTTGATTATGTTCAATGCTTCTGGACTTTCCACCAGCACGCAGTGAAGCACCTCTAGTATGCCTACGACACACAGAACACAGACCATTAAATGAAAGTTATGCAATAAATAGCAGCCGAAGTAAGGGAGACAGATCAAGCGCCATTTGCTCATATGCATCATCGGCTGACTTACCAGAGGAGGCCTCCAGTCTCTCCAGCCTGCTAATGAGCCAGTCTAAAGAACCCGAAAACTGAGCACAGTTCTTTCTGTTTCCCCGGATGAGTGCAGCTGGAAGAAACACATCACGGTAAGACCCTGGGTAAGACCTGCTGGTGTCGGTGTCCACATGAATGAATGCATACCTAGTAGTTGGTACAGAGAGTTAAGGATGGAGCCCCAGGCCTCCCCCGCCTCCCTTCCAGCTGCTTCAGTGAAATGAGCAGCACTGCTGTACACGTGGAGTCGATCAATACATTCCAATACCAGGCTGATCATGCCCTGTAAACACAGATTATTCCTGAATGCACTCAGGTAAGCTGAGTCAGCGAGTTCTCTCATACGTTTTGTACTTAAATGTCTTTATTATAGATGTGTGTTCAATCCAAATAGCTTAATTGAAGAGCTTTTTCTTGCTTTGATACAATTTTTGCTCAGTCTGTCAGTTTGCCACTCCAAACAGTATTGGGTCCTGATGCTGAAGCCATTTATCATACATTAGTTATACTTGTGGTGCATTCAATGGCTCAGCGGCCAGATGCAGTTCTGTGGTTCTCTGTGGCTTTAAAATGTCTCCATGACTAAAGGAATACCAAAACTAGTATCAAACTAGTATCAAAACTAGTCCTGGAAAAGGGATAATGTGCCCGTAGTTCACATCCCAATAAAATGTGTATAAAGATAACAGATAAAGGTGTATACTATGTAGTCGTTTAGCGTAATTTTGTCATGTCAGTGAACTAATCATCATTTTCTCCCACACACACATATACACCACCTCTTCTTGGAAGAGGTTCTGTCGGTTCTTCAAAGCTCTCAGGCGGTTTTGCTTGTCTTCATGGTCAAGGTGATCCCCGGGGGGCTGGAAGTAGCCAATCAGATCTTGCAGACTCAGGCTGATTGAATCAATGGGTAGATCAAAACTTGCGGTCTTTCCTTTTGTTCTTAATGCATCCAGACTCCTGTTCAACATAAGAGGATACAAAATTTTATTGTTCATCACAGCCTGACTCAGTATCGGGTTTATTTTTAACTCAAATGACATCCGGGTCTATTTATAGGCACATTCATAGACATGTGTTGTTATTTAAAAACGGAGAACGTATTAATAGCTTCTTTTTATGCTATCTTATTATGGTGCAAGTAAAAGCCATTGTCCATGTATGTAAAAGGTTGTCTGTGGGGAGATGATCGCCAAGCCACCTGATGAAGAGGTTGAACAAGAAGACGGTGCTGCGTATCACTCTGGCAGTGCGACTCTCTTCATGCTGTGACCGAGACAGAGTCAGCCCGTCATCCATGTGACCTTCGTGGTGCATTATGGCCTTACGATAAGAAACAACAGACACAAATCAAAAAAACGGGATCAAAGATATCCGGGTACATTATCCATCCTTCCATTTTCTATGCCGCTTATCCTAACTAAGGTCACAGGGGCAAGCTGGAGCCTATCCCAGCTGTCTTGTTTCTTGTAATAATAATTCATAATAATAATTAACAGGGGCGGCACGGCGGGCTAGTGGTTAGCGCGCAGACCTCACAGCTAGGACACCAGGGTTCAATTCCACCCTTGGCCATCTCTGTGTGGAGTTTGCATGTTCTCCCTGTGCATGCGTGGGTTTTCTCCGGGTACTCCGGTTTCCTCCCACATTCCAAAAACATGCTATGTTAATTGGCGACTCCAAATTGTCCATAGGTATGAATGTGAGTGTGAATGGTTGTTTGTCTAAATGTGCCCTGTGATTGGCTGGCGACCAGTCCAGGGTGTACCCTGTACGCCTCTCGCCCAAAGACAGCTGGGATAGGCTCCAGCACCCTTGTGGCCCTTGTGAGGAAAAAGCGGTACAAAATGAATGAATGAATGAATAATTAACAGGAACAATTCAAGATGGATTTTATCAATTGGACTAATTAGTCTGTAATCTGTAATGTGTAAAGTTGGCTGACCACTGTTGGCTATGTATTGACATACTGACACCATACACAGTACTATATGCAGTATACAGTATGTGTCAGTAAATGTTAAGGTTACATGTCAATGTTTACATACATGTTTATTTACTCTCTCGTCATACATACGGTACTGGTACATACCTTTCTCTGAACTTCCCCTATCCGTGCACTTTTGGCATCAACCGTCTGGTAGGTGAGCCACAGACAAGTGTCGATGTGCTGAATGTAAGACACCGAGTCACCGTACTTAATGTCAGGGATTCCCATTCCATCCACTTCCTTTTTCACACTATGCTCAACCTTTTCCTACAAGACAAACAAACAAGGACAACATGAGCTGAAACCAGCCTTGGATCTACATATCGTTCATCCAGGACGTTGTATTGTCAGGACACTGAACCCATTGATGATTGCTATGCTGCAGATAGGACAGCTCTAGTCTAAAGTTGTCGGTCTAGAGAGTTAACAAAGCTCGGTGGTGAGAGATGACATGCTCTAGACCAGGGGTCTCAAACACGCGGCCCGCGGGCCATATGTGGCCCGCAGGACACTAGTTTGAGGCCCCCGCCTTGATATGAAAGTTTAATGTTAGTGCGGCCCGCGCAAGTTTGATATGGATGCTGTATGGTATCATGTTCATGTTAAAGGTTAAATAACTGTCAATAGCTATCCTCCCTATCCGTGTGGAAGTGGTAAGTTTTTGGCTATTTAAGTTTAAAGGAAATAACTTGAAGGCTACCGTTTAGGTCACTAGCTCTCTAGTTTGCGTTTATTATTATATTTATTTATTTGTTACTGATTGATTTTCTTTATTCTTGATTTGTTTATTTATTTTTCATCTTATTTTGTGTAGAAAAGTAAAAAGTAAGATATTTGAGAACAGTGGAATGTTTTATCAGAGCTTTTCTTGTAGAAAATTGGAACCAAAGCGAAGTTTTAAAATTTTTTTGGTTTTTAATAAAATTTTTTTGGGGGGGGGGAACCTGATGCGGCCCAGTCTCACCCAGACCCGAGCTCCAGTGGCCCCCAAGTAAATTGAGTTTGAGACCCCTGCTCTAGACACTTGTCTATCTAGACTAGAGCTGTCCTACCTAGTCTTCAACATAAACTGATGAAGCCTGCTCGGACGCGAGGCAATGAGACAACCTGGGCTGTCCACTTGAGAGCAGTAAAAAGCCCATGCTACAATACAAATGTGGCTTCTATATGTACAAATGTGTGCGTGGGTGTGGTTTATATTCAGGTTTATATTACAGGATATAGGTATTTTGGAGAAACGATGGCACTGACTTCTATGCTATGTATGCATACCTTGGACGATCTGAAACAAAAGGCTGTTGACTTGACATCGGCCTTTTCTTTTTCCATGAGTTGGAGCGTTTTATCGTCTGTTAGACTCAAATACTTCCCACTAGTCACATGTCTCAGTCTGAATGGCTGTCCCCAACGAATATGACTCCCACTCCACCTGGACACCAACCCAAACAAAAACAACAACATGGTTAGATGGATTACACAATAGCCATTGAAAACACTGCAAGATCAACACTTTGAATACATGGAAGACAAAGTCACAAGGTAATACTTTCAACTTTGGCTTCAACTATTCAACACATTTTATTCCTGACCATCTGTCCATTAAAAACAAATGTGTTCTGATTTAACCTGTGAGTATGTTTTAAGTATGTAGAATATTTATAGTGACAGTGAATATAAAGTGACAGAAACATGGTGGACGCAGACATGTAGGCACGGCCCAATGTTGTCCTACAACCTTAAAGTGACAGAAACATGATGGTGCAGATATCTAGGCAAGACCCAATGTTGTCCTATAACTTTAAAGTGACAGAAACATGGTGGATGCAGATATCTAGGCACGGCCCAATGCTGCTTGTGTAAATAATGTGTTGTGTGTGATTCACGGTGTTTGTTTGTGTGTAAATCACTTACAAAACGCGCCGTGTCTCCAGCCTCCACAGGGACCTTGCATGACTGGACACCGCTCCACCCTCGTAATGCACCGTCCTGGTGGCATAAATCCAACAATGCCAATATCAAGCACTATGGTTGGCCAAACTAAATAGAATGTCTTCATGATTCATTACTAAAGAGACAACCTCGGCTGCAGCCCCCATTGGCATGACTAAACCACACCATTATCCCTTATGGGAAACATTAAAACTATCATTATTATAGCGTTCCACAGAGTCCAGCACCAACTTATCAATGACAAATGTTCCCAAACAGACGTTTCCCCAGTTTGATTCACTTCAAAGTCTTTCTACCTCATACCTTTCTACATGTGTATATATATGTGTGTGTGTGTGTGTGTGTGACCAAATATGCTAGTCCAGCTCCTATAATAACATGCACGCCCCCACCCCTGACATGAAAGCCACCTTTCCCACTGCACTCGCCCAAAGCGTCAGTAATTCAGCACCTCTATTCATTTCATCTTTAGACATTAGATCTCTGTGATCCAAATAAAACTGCGACCTGTCTTCTGTGAACAGCAGATGGAGCATTATTATTATTATTATTATTATTATTGTCATAAACACACTCATACACAACTCATACATAATTTACGTATTTGTATAAATGACCTTCGCTGCTCCTCCCCATGCTCCCCCGATGGAACAGTCAGACACTCATCCATGTGACCATGAAGGAGGCGAAGGACATCTCCGCCAATCAGGAAACCTTAATGTGGGAAATGAAAACAAAGCATCCCCAGGGATGGTCACTATATGGCTATTCCCAAGGAAATATTTTCATGTGGAAAACGGAAAAGTATTTTATAGTTTTAGCTTATCGTCAACACAATAAAGTTATCACCAAGGCTTGAGTTGGGCCCAACCAATTATTCGCTTTAGGGGCCCATCACCTCTTTTAAAAAGTTGAATGTAAAAATGACATTTAGTTTTTGGTTGTGTTGTCATTTCTTTGATGATCTGAAACATTTAAGTGTGGCACCCCCTGCAAATAAAGAAAGGCAGGGTACCAAAGTGAGCGAGAAAGGAAAGATGTCCGTACCTTGTGCTACTTCACTGCCAGAACAGACTGGAGCCACACTCCAAAGCGTCTGCTGAAAAGCTGCATCGACATGCAGGCAGCCATTGCCATAGGATAGATGCTGTAGAAACACAAACATCTGAGTCACAATCAGACATTTCTCAACATGTCTCCATCTGAGCCGTTAAGCCTCAACTGCATTCCATCATGAGGAATCATTGCCCATCCATGATCTGGATGATATTATTCATTCTTATTGATTCCAAAGGTGTTTGACAGGGTTCATGGTTTTTAAAAACACATAACATATGAAGCTATTTACCAGATATCTCTCAGATGAGATACTGACAAGGATGAGATCATCTCCCACCCTGACCTTCTCTCCCTCGGAACGCTGCTTTGATGCTGGATGAATGGTCCACCAGCATGCCTCACCTACGCATGAACACACACACAGAAATTATAAAGGAAACAATATACAGTATGTCACTGTATTTCCTAAGACAGTGCAGCATGGAAAGGTGTCGGTTATGAAAAACTAATCATAATGAAGAAAGAATCCGAGCAGACGATTCAGAGGACCAAATGAAGACATTGACTTTGTATTTGATAAAAGATTTAGAGATGTTCTATAAATACCTGTGGTGTCTTTCTGCAGGCCCACATCAAAAGCCAGCTTGTCTGTGGATGAGCGGGAGGTGGACAGACAGCACAAGTACTGTGAAGAGAAAGAATATATACAATACATTTATCTGTCATGCCTTCAAACATTAAAGCCACAGCCGTCCGTCGCCACTCACTGGTTCCGACATCGTTCCTTCACTCTATGGAAATTATGGTCTATTATTACTCCAAAATATTGAAAGACAGGTCATATTGTAGTATGCTGGTCGCAGTAATGTTACATTACCTTAACTGTCCTATCGAGTTTGACATTGGTGAATAGAGAAAATAATTATTCCTCCCATTCTGTGTGGAAGTGGTACGTTTTTAGTTGTTTAGAATACATTAATTGGGGGCTAACTACTCAGCTCGGTAGCTGTGATCGTAGTGTGCATTAGATAGCAGTCATGCTAATAAAGTCATCGTGAGCATGGAATGCAATAGACACACATTATGTTTAAAATACCACAGATGCTAACATGATGCTAACATGTGAGTTCTTATGTCTTGTTATCGCTATTCGTGTCTACAATATGAGGTACTATGAGTGTAAAGGTGATGGTGATAGGGGTGTTATTTCTTGGTTCTAAAGTCAGGTTCTCTATGCTCAAACTACATTAATAAACCATTTATTCATACCAAATCTTGCTTTGTGGAAATTGTCTTACCACGGTCGAGTCTGGAACCAATGAACGGCGATAAATGGGGGACTGTACTGAGAAAGTGTGAATTTGAGGAATGAATCATGCCATGTTTGTGTGTACAAACCATTCCACTGTAAGAGTGACGGAGAAGGACAGCATGCCCATATAGTAAAGTGCGATGGCCACCGCCTTGGACCGTCTTTTAAAAAAAAAAGGAGAAAGACAAAATGAGTCTTCAGAACAATGAGAGCATTAAAATATTTTTACATTCAAATCAGCATCTGTGAAAATAAAAATTATCCAGCTGTCTTCGGGCGAGAGGCGGGGTACACCCTGGACTGGTCGCCAGCCAATCACAGGGCACATATAGACAAACAACCATTCACACTCACATTCATACCTATGGACAATTTGGAGTGGCCAATTAACCTAGCATGTTTTTGGAATGTGGGAGGAAACCGGAGTACCCGGAGAAAACCCACGCATGCACGGGGAGAACATGCAAACTCCACACAGAGATGGCCGAGGGTGGAATTGAACCCTGGTCTCCTAGCTGTGAGGTCTGCGCGCTAACCACTAGACCGCTGTGCCGCCTGTTGTTATTGTTATTACCATTATTATTATTATTTATTAATTATTTTAATTCATTATTAATTAATTAATATTATTATGGCGGCACGGCAGACGAGTAGTTAGCGCGCAGACCTCACAGCTAGGAGACCAGGGTTCAATTCCACCCTCGGCCATCTCTGAGTGGAGTTTCCATGTTCTCCGGGTGTTTTCCCCGGGTGTCCGGTTTCCTCCCACATTCCAAAAACATGCTAGGTTAATTGGCGACTCCAAATTGTCCATAGGTATGAATGTGAGTGTGAAGGGTTGTTTGTCTATATGTGCCCTGTGATTGGCTGGCCACTGAAGACAGCTGGGATAGGCTCCATCACCCCCAGCGACCCTCGTGAGGATAAGCGGTAGAAAATGAATTAATATTATTATTATTATTATTATTATTATTGAGGGGCAGTGGCTCTCTGGGTAGGGCAGGTCTTCCAGGAAATGGAAATGGAGGTTTGCCAGTTAGAACCCTGCTGATGCTTCCTTCCATCCTGGTCACCTTGCTGTCTTGTCCTTGAGCAAGACCTTCCACCCGACATGCCTCCAGTGTCGCCCCCACTGGTGCATATAATTAATGTAAATATATGTTTGGTGGAGGTTGCTAGTGTGAGTCGGCCACCACACTTCCATTGTCCATTCCAGGGTGGCTGTGTCAACGGATGTAGTTTACCACCGACAGTGTCTGGCTTGCGGAGTAACTGAATAATGGTTCAAGTGCTCTCATAGAAAAAGTGCAAATGTTTGGACATACAGTGTGTCCATGTGTTTGGTCTCTGTTCCTACTCACGCTCTCATTGGTCTCCTCAGTAGTGGCCAGCATCTCCTGAAGTGCTCGAACAGACAGTGACTGCTCCAACACGAAAGTGCAGATTGACAGATCTGGAGGTACATTCTGAAACAATACACATTTTATAACATTTGTGTACTCAAATGCTGGGAAGAATACAACAAGATGAAGTGAAAGCTCCTCAAATGCACGTATTTTTTCCTTCTGGCAGCTCCAAACATTGGCCCCCCTTTTTCAATTCTTTAGGAACACGCTGGGGGAAGGCTATCATGGCACAGACATAGCTGACTTTTCTTGTTCTAACACTTAGGCACAGAGTAGTAGTAGTAGTAGTATTTTTGACAAATGCATATAATCTGTGATCTTCCTGTCCCGATGCCGGATTACAATTCCTCATCAGGCCGGCTAAGAGTTCAAGGAGATATGTATGTCTGGCATTTGTTGATGGTCGGTGTGTAATAATAGGACGTACTCGACCACAAAACCTGATTTATCAATCTGGGTTTGAAAAAAAAACGTGATAAGAGCGAAGAGCGATGTGAATTGCCAAGTGGCGAGGGGCGACTGTACCTTGGAGTTGGAGATGGATTCAAGGAAACACAACCTGTTCCCGAAGCCTTCAGCTGCCAGGCAGAGTTTCTGTTGCTCCTTATGGATTGTGGCCGAGCACTGAAGAACCACCTCATCGTTCTAAGAAGACACACATGGACATCTTAGGAACGTTAAGTCAGGAAAAGTCAAGGAGCTGTGCTCATCATTTCATATACGTACATTACTTTCACATACTACATATATACTACATACAACTTACGCTGTATGTAGTAGCTTACGAACAAGAACCACCAGGGTCAGGAACAGCTTTTTCCCAACAGCTGTCTCCTTGTTGAACTCTGCCCCCCCCCGTCACTTCATTGCACTACTTTATTGCACTACTGTACATAATTACTATTATATCTTGTCACATTCATGTATATTTATATTTATATCCCTGTATATATCCACACTGTATCATAGTCATAGCCTGTTATAGTTATATATAGTAAATATATCTGTCCTTTTACAGCTCGATTTTATTTCTTCATTTATTTACTTATAAGGTATTTATAAATTTGCACTTCTGGTTGGATGCTAACTGCATTTTGTTGCCCGGTACCAGTAACATGAGCAATAACAATAAAGATCGAAAAAATAAAAATAAAAATTCAAATAAAAATTCAAATAAAAATTCAAATAATTCAAATAAAAATTCAAATAAATAAAAATTCAAATAAATAAAAATTCAAATAAATAAATATTTAATAAAAAAATATAATTTATAATAATAAAAAATTAATAATAATCTAATCTAATCTAGATTCTTATGTGATGTATTATATTTGCAACACAATTACAGTCAGGTTTCTTCTTGTCTATCTTGCACAGCATTATCGCTTGACCCCGGACCTGCTTCCTCTTCCCTCAGCCCCCCCCCCCCACACACACATACACCCACATGCAGAGCTGCTCCATGATGTGTCACGTGACCATGCATTGCTTCGGCTACTGAGATTTCCAGAAAAACTATCCAAAAGCTGCAAATGTATGACAAGCCTTTCCGTAAAAAATGACTGAAAATGTAAATCCAAGATGGTGAAAGGTGTGTAGGGTAAAATATCATGTCATTCCACTTTCTGGCATCTTTGTTAAAACATTTCTGATAGCGTGGACAATCTTCTATTTGGTTATATGAAATAGTTTCGGCTAGTTGTCATCCACGTTTCATGGAAGACGTGGGCGGAGGGAATACCACTTACATACCGAGCCATGTAAGGTTGCTGGAAATCAACACAATGACTTTCTGATAGCATGTCCCTCCGTATACACACACACACACACACGGGACAAGTAGCAGACACTTGCTGTGTTTACAAACACACGGGAATCAGACTATGGCCATAGTTTGTTTCAGCTTAAATGTCATAGGTCTAATTCCTTTGCAGAAAATAGATACAGTTCTCCATTGTTTACACTTCAGTCAGGATGTTTCAGGCACTAAATGACAATACTTCCACTCCACAGCTTGACTGTTTATATGTTTAGCTCCACTGTACCTTTAAGTACCTCCCAAAATGTGAAATGGCACTTATGCTTTGTGCTTTGACCTGTTACGTCATATACTGTATATAAAGCGTTGCAAGAAGCGACTTTGGGCTTGGGACTGCAGGGACATAAATAAGCACATAGCATGCTAGCAAGCTTAGTGGGGATGAAGGACAAAATAAGAAGCCAAAAACATACCACTTCCACACTGAATGAGAGGACACATGCATGACCACATGCACTGTCAAGGTAATGTCTGATCAATGTAACATGACTGACGTCTTCCACAAAACAGCCATCATTTAATCTTTAGTTGATTTTTGGCAAAGCGGGACAGAGTAAGAGAGAGGGATTCAAACGATGATGTAAGGAGGGGTGAGTGTATTTGCATTAGTATGCATTTTCAATTGTTTTCTGCATGTAAAACTAGAATTGTAAAACAATTTTTGGGCTTTCCGGAAGAACAAAAGTAGTGCATTTTGGAGGGTTTTGGTCACTAATAAAGAAAAGGTAAGTCGAATTCAGGCCATACAGGAAAGAAATATATCATTCTGTGATAAAACAGTAAACATTGAAGTGAAATCATGCATGCACCTATTCATGCTTTTTCTGTGTGTGTGTGTGTGTTGCATTCAGGGATTTGAAAGATACACAAAACGACAGTGGGCAGGTCAGCGGAGGAGGGTTTAAAAGCTTGGCAAAGTCAGTGTGGAGGAAGGGATGCGTCAATGATGATGTAATCAGAGCAGAGAGGAGAGAAAAACAGGGAAACATTCGGCTTCATGACTAGACACGACTGTGTACTAAATAAATACATCAGATCAATGAATTCTGTTGATATCGTAAATAACATGATAAGGGTTCAAAATATTATTCAGGTATGTTATATGTTATGTTTCTTATCAGGACTGCACCAAATGATGCAGGCCATTGAAAATACTAACTCCTTATTTCTAAAATCACAAATACTTGTGATATAGTTCATCTTCAAACAGCTAAAACAATGCATAAGGCGAAAAATAACCAATTACCTAAAAATGTCATCCAATACTTCTCTACAAGAGAGGAGGCAGTATAGGCTAATTTAATTTAATTTAATTTAATTTAATTTAATTTAATTTGTACGTGACAAAAATTAAATAAAATAAAAAAAAAACTAAACTATATTAGGAAAGCAGGAAGTGAACAAATGTAACAGTTACTGATTGTAAAAGTACCAGATGGAGGGGTAGGATTTAATAAGCAATAAGAAACAATACAAGCAGTTGATGTTTGCTAAATACAAGGATGAAGAGTCTTGAACCAGTCATGATGTGCTATATATATCACTATATTGACACTTACTATGGTACCCATTATGTCATTGGATGGTCATATCACCTCCTACTTCGGTACGTGACAAAAAATTAAATTAAATTAAATTAAATTAAATTAAATTAAATTAAATTAAATTAAATTAAATTAAATTAAATTAAATTAAATTAAATTAAATTAAATTAAATTAAATTAAATCGGTACGTGTCAAAAATAAAATTAAATAAAATTTTTTAAAAACCTAAACTATATTAGGAAAGCAGGAAGTGAACAAATGTAACAGTTACTGATTGTAAAAATACCAGATGGAGGGGTAGGATTTAATAAGCTTTGCTTCTTCCTACTCCTTTTAGACATGTGGAACTGTGAACTGATTATGGGATGCACTCAATTGTAATCTGATGCATGTTCAAATGAAATTAAACCATTACCATTGATTTTCAAAACAAGTACTGTACATGGGATGGAGGGGGGACATTACTAAAAATCAGACGGGCATAAGCGTCTTTCTCTGTAGAGGTAAACCAAGTGGCTTCACTTTCCAACAGTTTATTTAATGTACTGTCCCGTTCCCCCATGAGATCTTATATGGGACACCCTAACTTAGAGCAGTACATTCAGTGGTACCTTTGCCACATTGAGGCCGAAGGGACCATCATAATTACAGCAATGTAACCATAACACGACAGTATAAAATGGACCCATAGCTTTAAATAGCATCGTCATTCGTGATCTATGAGGTGCTCCTCCGAGCCCATTCGTCAAAGTGTTTGCACACATACACCTGCAGTGTATCCTTCAACGGGAGGTCAGGGAGGAGAAAAACATGATGCTACTTTTCTTTGCCATTCGCTGAAGTAGGCCGATGTGAACTGCATGTATTTTATGAATCTGTATAATAACTGCCATATTATTATCATTACCATTGTCCAGACCCATCACAAAGCTTATGACTCTCCTGCCGCTGAGGGACATCGGACCTAAACCAGGTAACCAGTATATATAAGATAAGACATGCCTTTATACGTCCCACAAAGGAAATGTGTCAGAGGTGAAATTCAGTGAGTAACAGTTTAGTTTTCCAATTTCAGTAATAGTCTTATCAGCGTATGAAGTACTACTGTACTACTGGTCCTCGGCCTGCTCTAAACAACGACAGTCACTCTCTGCTCAGCCCGGTCAGCATGGCCTTACATGGAGAACATCGCTCCCTTGATGAATTTAGGATAATATTGTACTGGCAGAATGGGCACAATAGGTTTTATACTCATACAAACAATCTCCAAACTAGCATCTGGACAATAATAATAATAATACTAATGTTGCACAGAGGTTTACTTTACATTGTATCAATAAACTTAATCACTGTTTGATTGTTCGATTGAAAGGCATGTTCCGATCACACGCATTTTTACAGAAATCCGTTGATATTGATCCGATCGGAGCATTTTTTTCCATAAGTGGGTGGCTCATTGGGAGGCATTCTCTGGGGACAATACAAATCCCTGGACCACTCGCCCCAAGGACGTCCTCCGCTAATGAGGATCCTAAATAATTCATTCAACTGTGAAATGGAACACTTAAGTTTCATGCGGAAGCTGCAGAAGCTTCATAATGATTCGCATTGGCAGTACTCTCCCAACTGATCAAATCGATATATTAATATTTCTACCCATTACATCATATTTACACTATATTTTTACCATATTACTATTTGCTTTTGGGAGCTAACCTACCAAGGAACTGGTTAATTTTGCATTTAGCCAGAAAGATGAACAATTCTTACTGCATGGTTGGCTTTAATTAGCCTATTCCGCACATCTTCTCAAAACAGGATTACAAAGTTGTTGCTGTCATGCTCGGCTCAGTGATGAGCTGAGATGAATGTACTGGTCTGCTGGATGTTTAATGGTGATTTAATGGTGTGCAATGCTTCACTTGCAACGGGGAGATCATGTTCAACGTCAGTTTCAACTTTTACCCTACAGTCACAGTAACCAAAAGATCAAATGTTTTTCGTTTCTCACCAACATTAAAAAGCAAAATGTTTTGGAAGGGATCCATCCTACTCGGAATTGTTGAAAAAATAAATTTTTAAAGAATGTCAACGTATATTTGCACATTGTTTCCCAGATTTCAGCGACCGTGGAAAAGGAAGTGACTGATGCAACCTATGAGCATCTTAAATCTATCCTAAAAATGTAGTAGGGGTGTCACATGATAAAAATGTCATTCAGAAAAAAAACTCTCTCCCAATAATAAATAAAAAATGTATCACAAATAAAAATGAAGTGGACTATTTTGCCAACGAGCGTGTGGAGGAGGTTGGACGATGCTGAATGCACCCCCACACATTTTTTGGAAATAACTCAACCTTACTAAGTCTAGTGCAGGGGTCGGCAACCTTTACAATCAAAAGAGCCATTTTACCCCCTGGCTCACTAAAGAAAAATAGACTGGAGCCGCAAAACATCATTTAAAAACAGCAGAGACGTGCTCAAGTGGCTAGCGCGCAGACCTCACAGCTAGGAGACCAGGGTTCAATTCCACCCTCGGCCATCTCTGTGTGGAGTTTGCATGTTCTCCCCGTGCATGCGTGGATTTTCTCCGGGTACTCCGGTTTCCTCCCACATTCCAAAAACATGCTAGGTTAATTGGCCACTCCAAATTGTCCATAGGTATGAATGTGAGTGTGAATGGTTGTTTGTCTATATGTGCCCTGTGATTGGCTGGCCACCAGTCCAGGGTGTACGCCGCCTCTCGCCCGAAGACAGCTGGGATAGGCTCCAGCACCCCCGCGACCCTCGTCAGGATAAGCGGTAGAAAATGAATGAATGAATGAATGAATGAGAGACGTGCTCACATTCAGAGCGAATTGCGAGTCTCCCAAGATTTTGATTGACTGCCAGATTTGGAGGGAATTTTGGGGTATCAAAGTAGTTCAGAGTTGATCAAGTAGTCTTGGTCTGGAAAGTCGGATTTTTTTCAAAGATGCGTATTTTCCCCATTCGGGTGTTAAAAAAAAATACTTGAGCAATGTGACGGGAGCCACAACAAAGAGGCTGAAGAGCCACATGCGGCTCTGGAGCCGTGGGTTGCTGACCCCTGGTCTAGTGTAAATCTACAGTGTAAATGACCACCAGCTGACAAATAAACCAGCCCATCATACAGCACAATACAGCTGAGTCAGCAAATCAAGAAATGCTGCAAACCTTTTACAGACAGTATGAAAATACATGTCACAAACACCGATTACTGTTGCAACGACACATCACCAGTAGGGTAAACACTAACCTGTCTAACTTAAGAGAGTGAAAGATGACATATTATGTTATCATAACATCAGTGGTTTATTTTGTATAAAAAATGGCTATTGGTAACATAACGTTTACATTTCTGAATGTACCTTTCATTCATTCATTTTCTACCGCTTTTTCCTCACACGGGTCGCGGGGGCGGGGGGGTGCTGGAGCCAATCCCAGCTGTCTTTGGGCGAGAGGCGAGGTACACCGTGGCCAGCCAATCACAGGGCACATATAGACAAACAACCATTCACACTCACATTCATACCTATGGACAATTTGGAGTCTCCAATTAACCTAGCATGTTTTTGGAATGTGGGAGGAAACTGGAGTAAACCCACGCATGCACGGGGAGAACATGCAAACTCCACACAGAGATGGCAGAGGAATTGAACCCTGGTCTCCTAGCTGTGAGGTCTGCGCGCTAACCACTGGTTCGCCGTGCCACCTTCAAAACGTACCTGATTTGTTTTATGTCTTTTTTTCATTGTTGGCTACTTTTCTTCAAATGAATGTTCCACTGATGTGAAACGTATTGTTATTCTCTGCATGCTTCTCTCTGAACATCTCATCTTCTCTTGCATTCGCTGTGATTACCTTTAGATTAAAAAGAGCACAGCCCTCTGTTCTCATTCAACTATTCCTACTCTAGAATCACAGAGACAATCCCTGCATGGAACCCATGAGGCTCCATCTCATCTCCTGTACGCTGCAGCAGCTCTCTCCAGCAGACATCATGTGAGAGTGATCCTGGTGGATCCAGGAAGCAGCTCAAAGAGCTGTCTGATAGTGCTTACTTTACTTTCAAGTGAAACCCGACGCCGCATCTGACAAAAAGTAGTGCAACCCAGGGACCATGTCCCTGGAAGCAAGCTCAGTCATGTGGTTTTTGTGGTACAGTGGGGAGCGGGGAGGGGGGGGTATGACCACTACAATGGACATGCAGAGCAATATCATGTATTATATCTATCATATGATATTTTTTTTCTTTTGAGACAACTGAAATATTTACACAACTATACTACAACATACACAAATATAACCATCATAATAGCTGAGCAAGCATAACATCAACAACAGTAATATAGAGTAGACAGTATTACTGATGCCTCATATTTATTGAGAGTAGTACTGTCATACTGTAGTACTCCTATTACATATTACTAACAAATTTGTGGTTTTGTCTTTGTAATTTGAATGATTTGTAGTCATATTTATAGGTATTTAGTGCTCATTGCCTCTACTGTAGCTAACATTAGCGAGCTAACATTAGCGAGCTAACATTAGCGAGCTAACATTAGCGAGCTAACATTAGCAAGCTAACATTAGCGAGCTAACATTAGCGAGCTAACATTAGCGAGCTAACATTAGCGAGCTAACATTAGCGAGCTAACATTAGCGAGCTAACATTAGCGAGCTAACATTAGCGAGCTAACATTAGCGAGCTAACATTAGCTAGCTGTGTAAAACTACAATTGTGAAACAATAACACGTTTAGTGTTGACTTTTTTTTAGCTTTCTCAAACAGATGAATTGAATTTGAATGATTTAGAGTAAAATTCTATTCGCTCTAACTGTCAACATGATTCCATGAGGGAATGCAGCTTTATTGGTGTGGTGGAGCCCCAGTAGTCCCGTGGCTGTGATTGGAGAATCCCCCCAAAAGAGTGGGGGCCATGCGTGTTTTGGTCATATTCTCACAGGGCCTGAGAAATCCGAGTACGTGGATGCTGGTCTGATAGCAGTCGTAAAACCAAGCAGTTTTTTGTAACCCAGAAGTTCATCTGGAGTTAACTTTATTATGTTGCCTTTTGCAGCTTTTGCTAACGGCTTGGCTTGGGGAGGGAAGAGGAGGCGAGACAAGGAGATGCAGCAGAGTTTTATGCTGACTCTCAGCACCGCACTGCGCCCCCCGCATCCACCCGACACACAAACCCACGAAGACGTTACCGAAACTCGCATTATCGGAAGCCCCACTGCAACACATTCCTCCATCGCCCCCCTCATCGATGCGGCCAGCGGGAGGCATGCACGCAGAGCTCCGGGCCGGTGACTCTACTATATCGCTGGGAGCCGCCGCCGATAATGCGGTAAACTGGCTGCCCTGACAGCACGTCCGTAAACGAGCACGCAGTCACGGCTAGACGTCATTCATAGCGACACAGTCAGGACTTACAGTTCGCAGAAACTGGATTTCATCCTCGCCTTCCCCTCCATCAGCCATGGTTAGCTGTCACCGTGGGACGCTCGCGCTGTCGCAGTGTGTGTGTGTGTGTGTGTGTGTCTGTGTGCGCGCGCACGCGTTTAAAGCCGACATACCGCGGACTCTGCTGTCATTTGCGCGCGCACACGCTGGGAGGAACTGCACAGGTGCATGTGTGCGCGCAGAGCAGCTCTAGCGCCCTCTTTCGGTCGTTTTTGGTAATGACAAGACATCCCAGGAAGAAATTAGGACTTTGCAGCTTTTTTTCTCTAATTAATGTCAGCACCAGAGCTTCATTGGGGTCACACAGTCAAGTCAGTTTAGAAGCAGACACCTTTCGGTGTCGTTTAGCATCAAATGAGTACTTCACATGACATCTACTTCTATCTTCTGCACTCTTAAAAATGCTGGGTTAAAAACAACCCAATATGGGTTGTTTCCCAACTCAGCGCTGGTTATAATAATAATAATTCATTCATTTTCGACCGCTTTTCCTCACAAGGGACTGGTGGCCAGCCAATCACAGGGCACATATAGACAAACAACCATTCACACTCACATTCATACCTATGGACAATTTGGAGTGGCCAATTAACCTAGCATGTTTTTGGAATGTGGGAGGAAACCGGAGTATCCGGAGAAAACCCACGCATGCACGGGGAGAACATACAAACTCCACACAGAGATGGCCGAGGGTGGAATTGAACCCTGGTCTCCTAGCTGTGAGGTCTGCGCGCTAACCACTCGACCACCATGCAGCCCAATAATAATAATAATAATAATACTTTGACCCAACGCTGGGCAACACACATTTCAATACTTTGGCAAAATTCTCATTTTGCACTTTTGGATTTTAAAGAATTTGTAAGTCGAGCTTCAAAATGCAAAAAAGAAGAAATGGGAGTGAAACAAAAAAAGTTTGTGTCAGCAATTTATTGCAAACAAGCATTGAAATGAAATATGCTGTTCAAACGTTTAAGACCACCGTTAAAAAAATGAAAACACAAAACCCGCTCCCATGGAAGGATCATGGTGGCGGCCGCTCTACTGTGCTGCGTGGAAAACATCTCAGGTGGGATCTCCTTGTCTTGCTAGTAACGTTGGAACCCATCAAGGTTCCATTTTCCTCAGAGGCTTTGCTTATGCAACTCAACAAGCCCGTCGCCATCAAGATTACTAAGAGTTTGACTTTAAAGGCAGTGGTCTTAAATGTTTGATCAGCTGGTGACCAGCCTGTAAGACGTGAATGCTGTGATACGTTGTATAGCTCCATAGCCATGGCAAATATGGATGCCAAAGGGAATATGTCCTACCTCAAGACTTTTTTCTGGTTAGAAACTCAGAACATTTGCCAAGCAAGAATTGAAAGATTTTGTAGAAATATAAATTCATGTCAACCTGAGAGATGTGGATTTTTACTTTGCCATGAAAAAAAAAACGTATAGTATATGTCCGGACTATAAGTCACACTACAAGTCCAAGTATGGCTGGTCCTGTGACTAGTACTCCGGAGTGACGTACAGTATACACACTGTTTTCTTCTTCATTGGGCATTTTTGGCTGGTACTTTGTCTGGACTACTTCATATATGCATGTTCTCACATTGCAGTTTACTTATAAAATACCATGAAAAAAACACGCTAAAATATTATTAGTAAGACTTACATTATTCCATGGAATAATGTACCGTTTTAGAGGCAACCTGGCCTTAAGCAGGGGTGTCCGAACGTTCCAGGAAGGGCCACATAGTGAAAAATTAAGGGATGTAACTTGGATATTTTGTAAAGCAACACGTTTTATATGTATATATATATATATATGTATATAATATGATATAATATTATATATTATATCATATAATATATATATATATTTTTAAATCATATATACACACACTTCACCAATATCAACTTCACTTTTCCCCCAATTTTTATTTTATTATTATCCAAATATTCAATCTTTCCTCTTAAATAATCTTTAAAACTGTTCTTTTTATATAATGATTTATTCCCATATTACAACTAATGGTTGGACACCCCTGCCTTACATAATCGTACCGCTACCGAAGATTCTAACGCCAAGAATGGGCAACATTTAAACCGTATACTCATACTGACAGGGCCAAGTAGTAGTAGTGACAAAATGATACCTTCAGTTTGTCTCGTTCTTCAGCGGAATGGTTGGACTGGAAATCTAATTTGTTTGTGCTCCATCTCATTGTGGACGCGGTGCAGGTCTACACTTCATTGTCGTAACCAAGGATGGGAGAGAGCCACTTCTCTACCTCCTCCACACTGACCTTTTTTCTCCGGGAGTAATCCTCCACCTGATATGGAAAAAGAGAAATGAAAGGAAAGGTCAAAGTTCGGCCCGTGCAAGTCAATGAATTCCAGACATTTTGTCTCACCTGCTCCTTGGTGATCTTTCCGACAGCAAAGTAGGAGGCCTGGGGGTTGGAGAAATAAAGTCCGGACACTGAAGCTGCAGGAGTCATGGCCAGTGACTCCGTCAGAGCGATACCTGAGCACACAAGCACATTATGGACACTAATGTTCATCTAAACCAGGAGTCTCAAACACGTGGCCCGCGGCCCAAATGTGGCCCGCAGGACACTAGTTTGAGACCCCCGCCTTGATATGAAAGTTTAATGTTAGTGCGGCCCGCGCAAGTTTGATATGGATGCTGTATGGTATCATGTACCCAGAAAAATTATTACGTTTGATTAATGTTCATGTTAAAGGTTAAATAACTGTTAATAGTTATCCTCCCTATCCGTGTGGAAGTGGTACGTTTTTGGCTATTTAAGTTTAAAGGGAATAACTTGAAGGCTACAGTTTAGGTCGCTAGCTCTCTAGTTTGCGAGTTAGCATGTGTCTCAAGACCCTGCAGTTGCGCAATATGTTGTAAATAAAAAGAGTATAAATGTGACTATAGTCGTGTTTTGTCATGTCTACAGGGCTCTAATAATGCTTTGTTCATTTTAATCTGAAAAGAATAATTTGTCTACCCACCAACTATATGTGGTTTCTTAAGTTTTTATTATTTGCCGTTTTATTATTATATTTATATTTATATTTATATTTATATTTATATTTATATTTATATTTATATTTATATTTATATTTATATTTATACATTTACATTTACATTTACATTTACATTTACATTTACATTTACATTTACATTTACATTTACATTTATATTTAAGGCCCAGCCTTGCCCAGCCTTGCCCAGACCCTAGCTCCAGTGGCCCCCAGGTAAATTGAGTTTGAGACCCCTGATCTAAACCCTGCAAGCAGACAGAGATCCTTTGAACCGAAGCCAAGAGACCCTAATTAGTCTCGTCTGGTTCTCTGGATTATTCCCTCACCTCAGGATTTCACTGTTGTTATAGTGATTGTAATGTGAGTGTGAATGGTTATGGAATATGTGCCCTGTGATTGGCTGGCCACCAGTCCAGGGTGTACCCCTGCCTCTTGCCCAAAGACAGCTGGGATAGGCTCCAGCACCCCCCATGACCCTCGTGAGGAAAAGCGGTAAAAAATGAATGTAGTGATTGCTGCCACCTGAGCCCCAACAGGAACTTACCCAGCATACCTTGCGGGTTATAAATTATAGTGTTGTTTTGTGTGTTTATGAGTGTGTACGCTTAGTTTCTGTGGTGCAATTACATTGAGTGTTTTACATGGCTTTCTGGTTGCACCGTGAGTGAGCTATTGGTGTGTGTTCTGTGAGTAAGGGTATAAAAGTCAGGCTCAAGCAAACTAATGTTAGATTGATGCTCTTACCAGTCTTCTCCTTTATACCAGCCAGGTTCCACATGGTGATCTTTTCAGTGTGGTCAGGCTGGCTTGGGTACCCCGGAGCTGGTCTGATGCCCTGGTAACAAACCCTGTGGAGGTCTGAGGCCTGCAGAGACTCCTCGCCGCTGTATCCCCAGAGATCCTTCCGCACGCGAACATGGAGCTCCTCTGCAAATGCCTGAAAAAAATCATTCTTACATTCTTACACCATCGACGACTCAAGCAAAGGAACGCAACATTTTGCGGACATGAACACACGGAATGCAAAAAGCAGATTTGTTTTTACAGGCGAAATGTTCCCTCCCGTACCTCGGCCAGTCGGTCTGCCAAGGCTTTGACCATGATGCTGTTGTAGTCGTCTCCCTGAGTCTGGAACTGCTGACTCAGTTCCTCTGCACCAAACACTCCGACAGCAAACACGCCGATATAGTCTTCCAAGCCGCTGTCTACGGGCGCCACGAAGTCGGACAAACACAGGTAGGGCTCTGAAGCCGCACTGTCCTTTTCCAGCTGAACGGAGTGTTGGTAAAGTTTAGAGTAGTTGCAAGAATATTCGTACTACTTTTACTACGTTTACCCCTCACCTGCTGTCGTAAACCGTGGAAGGTTGCAATCGGCTCTCTGTTTCTCTGTGCTGTATCATCTTTGTTGTACACGTGGATGTCATCACCATCGCTACGGGCCGGCCAGAACCCCACCAAACCCCGCCCTGTCAGACTCGCCTTGTCAATCATTTGGTTCAGGAGCTGCTGGGCGTCATCAAAAACTCTGCGTGCCTCCGATCCTGTAGCGAGTAAACCGATTCAGTTCCACGTCTGCCTTGCTGATTCTATATCACATCACATCACCTAAAACATCCATAGGTATGAATGTGAGTGTGAATGGTTGTTTGTCTATATGTGCCCTGTGATTGGCTGGCCACCAGTCCAGGGTGTACCCCGCCTCTCACCCGAAGACAGTTGGGATAGCTGTCACCTCTGTGACCCTCGTGAGGAAAAAGCGGTAGAAAATGAATGAATGAAGCTGATGAAGTTATTATATTTTTGAATGAATGAAGCAATGAAGCAATGAATGAAGCTGATGAAGTTATTATATTTTTGAATGAATGAAGCAATGAAGCAAGGAATGAAGCTGATGAAGTTATTATATTTTTGAATGAATGAAGCTGATGAAGTTATTATATTTTTGAATGAATGAAGCAATGAATGAAGCAATGAAGCAATGAATGAACGAATGAAGCAATGAACGAACGAACGAAGCAATGAACGAACGAACGAACGAACGGCCAGCCAAATAGAATGAATGGCCAGCCAAATAGAATGAATGAATGAATGGCCAGCCAAATAGAATGAATGGCCAGCCAAATAAGCGGTACGTACCCACTGTCTTGTCATTGAAGATCTTGGGGTAGCCCCGATTGGGATATTTTCCCCTTAGCTGCCAGACGTCAAAGAAAGGCTTCCAGTCGATGAAGTCCAACAGCTTGGTCAGGTCGTACTGCTCAAACACGTGGCTGCCAAAGAACTGAGGAGGCACTGGAAGAGACGTTCAAAAGTTTTTTAGGCGTTCTACAGGATGTTCTTTGTAGGTTCTTCACTCTATAAACTGACTCCAGACACAAAGCTCTTCATGGCCATGGATGCCATCTTTAATATGGGCTTTTTGATGATACGTATATATATCTGAAGTTTGTTGTTGTCTTGTTATCTGAAGTTTGTAGATTCCGTCTTTATTGGCCAATTCCTTTATTCGCAATTACCTTAACAGAGAACACTCAGGTGTTGAGACGGATGCAGAGAGTGAACACTCTTGTCATCCAGCCTGTTTGGTAGCGAGAGATGCAAACGGCACTGAATTATTACCTTTGTTTTGATTCATCGTGCGGTCGTTTCATATATTTAATTCATATGGCGACAGGCCGACTTAACACATGACCAAAATGTGGAATGGGTCTGTGCACACATACTGTACACTTACACTTACCTGGCTTAGTTATTAATTGCCAGTCAATATGCAGAGCTCTCTCTCTGGCTTGGGCCAACGACAGGTACCGACGGTCCTAAAAAGGGAAAGCGATGGACAAGCGAGAGGCAAGTCTGTTTCATGGTATTATTATGTAGGACATGAAAAAACATATTCATTCATTCATTCATTCATTTTCTACCGCTTTTTCCTCACTAGGGTCGCGGGGGTGCTGGAGCCTATCCCAGCTGTCTTCGGGCGAGAGGCAGGGTACACCCTGGACTGGTGGCCAGCCAATCACAGGGCATACATAGACAAACAACCATTCACACTCACATTCATACCTATGGACAATTTGGAGTGGCCAATTAACCTAGCATGTTTTTGGAATGTGGGAGGAAACCGGAGTACCCGGAGAAAACCCACGCATGCACGGGGAGAACATGCAAACTCCACACAGAGATGCCCGAGGGTGGAATTGAACCCTGGTCTCCTAGCTGTGAGGTATGCGCGCTAACCACAAAAAAAACATATAAAAACATATGACTATGTTGTATTGAATGAGTTCATCTCAGGTGAAAGATTTCAGCTGTTAAGCTGATGAAGGGGCGGCACGGTGGACGAGTGGTTAGCGCGCAGACCTCACAGCTAGGAGACCAGGGTTCAATTCCACCATCTCTGTGTGGAGTTTGCATGTTCTCCCCGTGCATGCGTGGGTTTTCTCCGGGTACTCCGGTTTCCTCCCACATTCCAAAAACATGCTAGGTTAATTGGCCACTCCAAATTGTCCATAGGTATGAATGTGAGTGTGAATGGTTGTTTGTCTATATGTGCCCTGTGATTGGCTGGCAACCAGTCCAGGGTGTACCCCGCCTCTCGCCCAAAGACAGCTGGGATAGGCTCCAGCACCTCCGTGACCCTCGTGAGGAAAAAGCGGTAGAAAATGAATGAATGAAGTTATTATATTTTCTTGCAGTACAGTAAACCCTGGTTAGTAGGATTCCAACTTTACAAATCAGGGGTCGAGAAGTGAACATGACATAACAGCAGTATGCCGCACATGCTCATGAACGAGTCTTTGACCATGTCGTACCTTCAAGGAGTCGTAATGCTCCTGTCTGATGTCTTCATATTCTTCTTTCAGGTCCTCAAAAAAGTCCTCTCTCGTATTATCATCCAGAAGCTGAGAGCACTGGGAAAACAGAGAAAACACAGGATGAGAAATTATATCATTATTTGTATTAATTGTCTAATTAAACCAATCATTTTCAAAACAAGCTCTCTAGTTTGGTTTGGGCATGGCAAGCGACGATGTTTCTGGTTCTGGTAGTGAAGGACGAAACCAACATTTCAATATTCATCATCTGCCACTTTTTCTACACAACGTTTGATGTCAGCAAATCAAGAGTTGACTTTACATTCCCAGTGCAAGGTAAGATGTTCTTACCACGACCACACTCCTGGAAGCATCCAGGACATGGACGGCAGGAGAAGTGTAACACGGGGCGATCTTCACTGCTGTGTGAGTCCTATTAAACATACACACACAACACAAAGATTACTCCTAGAAATACTGTGGCAAATACTTCACGTTGCGGTGCTACATTACAATACAGGAACGCCTCGTTCATCACCGTTATTTGGTTCCAGGCCCAACGGTGATAAGTGAGTTAGGATTCCTTATAAGATAAGATAAGATTTTTTTTGTCCTTTATTTGGGCAAATATACGAAATATTACAGTGCATTTCTTACATCAATGAAAATATAACTTTCTATTATTTACATTTGTATTCAACTATCTGATCCCAAGCCCAAAAGGAGTAGGCTGAAGCAAAAGCTTATAAATTCCTACCCCTTTTTTGCAAGATATAATCATGTTCATGCCACTGTCTTCTTTTCCCCTGTTATTATCATTGTAATATTATTATTATTATCATTATTGTTATAATCTTATGGTAATCATTATTACCATCATTATAATCATCATCAATATTACCATTTTCGTCATTATAGTTAACAATTTTTGATTTTTTTTTATTTTTAATTATTTAATTTTACAGACTTCATTGCTTCTTGTAGAGTTCGAAAATATAATAACTTAATTCATTCATTCGAAAATATAACTTCATTCATTCATTCGAAAATACAATAACTTCATTCATTCATTCGAAAATATAATAACTTAATTCATTCATTCATTCAGTCATTCATTCGAAAATATAATAACTTCATTCATTCATTTGAAAATATAATAACTTCATTCATTCATTTGAAAATATAATAACTTCATTCATTCATTCAAAAATATAATAACTTAATCAGCTTCATTCATTCATTTTCTACCGCTTTTTCCTCACGAGGTGCTGGAGCCTATCCCAGCTGTCTTTGGGCAAGAGGCGGGGTACACCCTGGACTGGTGGCCAGCCAATCACAGGGCACATATAGACAAACAACCATTCACACTCACACTCGCTGTATCATTTCATATGTTATTTTCTGAAATCCGCAGTCTTTGTGTGTCAATTTATTAGCTTATTAGATAAGATAAGATAAGATATGCCTTTTTCAGTCCCACAAGGGGATATTTCAGGTTTACAGCAGCAAAAGTACAGTAGCACACTATAGTACAAGGCACACATGGGAATAATGTAATTATAATTACAAAAAAAACATTTTGAAAGAAAGATAAAAGTTCAAATATTTGAAAAAAACAGCTAAGATGGGGGAAAAAATAGCATAGACCAAAGTTGATACTGTTTGGCTTCTTCAGCTACAGTATAGCACAAAGCTGAGATACAGGTTTTCCATAAAGGGGGCCTATTATGTTCATTTTCAAACAGAAATATTCTCTCTCGACCAGCCTGCCTCTTTTCCACACAGACAG
This sequence comes from Doryrhamphus excisus, assembly GCF_030265055.1. NCBI lineage: Eukaryota > Metazoa > Chordata > Actinopteri > Syngnathiformes > Syngnathidae > Doryrhamphus > Doryrhamphus excisus. The sequence continues at coordinate 4,929,212 of NC_080487.1, read as the reverse complement.
ACTAAAGCGGACCATGGAAGTGACCAAAGAAAAAAGCATGCAGTGTGTTTGTTTGTATTACTTTGATGTAGTGGCCCCCCCGATCAATAACGGCGTTGTCATGCCCAGTCTCTCCATCTCCTTGGCCACATAAATCATCTCGTCTAGAGATGGGGTGATCAGACCAGACAAACCAATAATGTCTGCAAGAAAATATATACACCATGTTACATGTTGCTGTCAGAAATGTGTACAAACATTAAATATATCAATAACATTGAGATTGAAATTAATGTGATATTTGCATAGATGACAAAGCTACCATTTGGTAGAAAAACATTTTTTTCACCTCCAAAAACCAATGTTCTCATCTTTACGAGCATTCAGTATTTCTTTATTATATTAATTCTTCTATACAACACGCAGAGACCTCATAAGCCAGACAGGAACTAATGTTTGCTAAATACAAGGATGAAGAGTCTTGAACCAGTCATGATGTGCTATATATATCACTATATTGACACTTACTATGGTAACCATCATGTCATCATTGGATGGTCATATCACCTCCTACTACGGTACGAGGTGCATTATTAAAAAAACAAACAAAAAAAAACCTTAAACTGTATTATGGAAAGCAGGAAGTGAACAAATGTAACAGTTACTGATTGTAAAAGTACCAGATGGAGGGGTAGGATTTAACAAGCTTTGCTTCTTCCTACTCCTTTTGGACATGTGGAACTGTGAACTGATTATGTGATGCATTCAATTGTAATCTGATGCATGTTCAAATGAAATAAAACCATTACCATTACCAACTAATGTTGAATATGGAGTGAAATGCAAACATACCAGCTTTTTGTTGGATGGCCTCTCTTAGAATCTTATCACAAGGAACCATGACGCCCAGGTCAACCACCCTGAAACACAACAAGCAGGTTTTTAAGCCAAACACTTAGGAATAGTGGGGCCTTTTGGGACTTTCTATCGTCAAATGTTCAGGACAGGGGTGCATACTGAAGAATCAAAGGATGTGGGGTTGTTTAAAAATCTTTTTTTTTCCTGATATTATGGATATTTTATGTATAATACAGAAAGAGTAGTTTCACCTGAAGTTGTTGCAACCCAGAACAACACCAACAATATTCTTGCCAATATCATGGACGTCGCCCTTCACTGTGGCCAGAACTATGGTGCCTTGATAAGGATCCTGCAGGCAAAGAAGATTACATTCAAACAACAGTAACTTCTTAATTTCCCCCCCATACAATTCTATTCATTCATTTTCTACCGCTTATCCTCACGAGGGTCGCGGGGGTGCTGGAGCTTATCCCAGCTGTCTTCAGGCAAAGACTGGTCGCCAGCCAATCACAGAGCACATATAGGCAAACAACCATTCACACTCACATTCATACCTATGGACAATTCGGAGTGGCCAATTAACCTAGCATGTTTTTGGAATGTGGGAGGAAACGGGAGTACCCGGAGAAAACCCACTCATGCACGGGGAGAACATGCAAACTCCACACAGAGATGCCCGAGGGTGGAATTGAACCCTGGTCTCCTAGCTATGAGGTCTGCGCGAAGCCACTGTACGACTGACAAGAGATCTCACTCTGTTTGAACGCTGCTGTTTTATGGAACTCTTGTTCTATGAATTGTCTCCAATACGAGACCTTTTTTCTGAACAAGAAATCTCGTCACATTTTAATCTGGGGTGACACTCCATAATGAACCTAATTGGCAGGTACTGACCAGGTCCTGGCTTGACCCAGCCAAAGCAATCTTCTCCTGTCTCTCTTTCTCAATGAAAGGTATGAGGTGGCCCACTGCCTTCTTCATAACACGGGCCGACTTGATGACCTGCAAGCACAAAGAGGTCCATTTTGGTTTATTTTAATAGAGACAACATTGCCAAAAATGGTAATGGTTTTATTTCATTTGAACATGCATCAGATTACAATTGAGTGCATCCCATAATCAGTTCACAGTTCCACATGTCCAAAAGGAGTAGGAAGAAGCAAAGCTGATTAAATCCTACCTCTTCATCTGGTACTTTTACAATCAGTAACTGTTACATTTGTTCACTACCTGCTTTCCCAATATAGTTTACGTTTTTTTTTTTTTTTTTTTTTTTTTGTCACGTACCAAAGTACGAGGTGATATGACCATACAATGACATAATGGGTACCATAGTAAGTGTCAATATAGTGATATGTATATAGCAGATTATGACTAGTTAAAATAAAATCAATGTTATGAATTCATTCATATTTGAGATACTGAAAGCAAAACTTTGTATTTAGTGGAGCAACCCTTGCTGGGATGCTTGGAGGTTCTTGTAGATGGTCACCAGGATTGCACACCAAGAGAGGTTTTGGTCCACTCATCATGAAATATTCTCTCCTAATTCTGAAGGTCAAATATTTGTGTTTCTCCACAGATTGTATGGAGACTGGCTCGGTCACTTCAGGATCTTAATGTACTTCTTCCTGATTCAAAACTTCTTTGTTTTGGATCCATGACCCAGTCAGTGTTCTGGCTGAGGCAGCGAGTTTGTCTTTCAAGTGAAGTCTTCCTGTTCCCTGAGCAAAGAAACATTCCCAAATATCCATGTTTGATAGTGTTGCTGGTGTTGGGCTCATATTCAGCACAAGTGGAGTTAATTTCAAATCGTTAAATTGGTCTCAATCCAACACTAAGCTACCAATGACTTTCTTGGTGACTATGGCTCCAGCTTCGTTGAGATCATTATGTGATTCGGGCCGATCCATCCCCGTTATCAGAATTATCCTTGTCCACGTTGGGTGACATCTTCAATGGAGCGACAGGGCATTGGACCATTATCTGGTATTACTCCCATTTTGGAATGATCACGCCCACAGTGATCAGCATTGATTTGTCTTTATATTTAGTGGGTGCAGCTTCCATGAAAACATTTAAACGTTACCTTACCTGCGGGAGGAACATCTTGCCAGCACCAAACAGATCTCCAACCACTTTCATGCCATTCATCAAAGGACCCTCAATGATGCGAAGGGGACTGGTGTAGCGATCGACATGTGTTCGACATTCTTCCACATCCTGTACCGCATAGGTTTCTATTCCCTGACGTGAGGAACCCAAAAAACAAAGCACAACTTTAAGGAAAAAATCTAATGTCACTTGATCAATCTGGTAGATTGAAGAGATGAACAGAAAGTCCTACCTTGACGAGGGCGTACTCCAGCCTCTCTTCCACACTTTTTTCTCTCCATACGTCTGTTTGAGTCACCTTTTTTCCTCCTTTAACGTTGTTCTATCAACATTACATCATATATATATATATATGTATATATAGTATATAGCATGATGAACTTCTGTGTGTGAGAAGAAGTATGTACTTGTGCATAGACCAGAAGCTTCTCGGTAGCATCGGCATCTTTGTTCCAGATGAGGTTTTCACACAGTAAAAGCAGGTCTTTATCAATGTCATCGTACACGGGTAGATTCCCAGCATTCACAATGCCCATGTCCATACCGTCCTGAGAAAAAAAGACACGCTACATGAGAAGATGATTTCGTTTAAGGCACTTTGTCAGTGTCTCTCTATCGATTCCGTTGCCGCTCGGTGTCACTTTTGTTTGAACCAAATTAGCCCTTGAGCTTCATCATGAAGTAGTTCAGCCTTTCAAGACTAGTCGTGGATTTTTATGACATTCAGGATCCACTCGCAGACTTGTTGCAAGACTGCAAAGGTTGCTACATTAACCTTCTTTAACTTAAAAGCTGGGCGGCACGGCGGTCGAGTGGTTAGCGCGCAGACCAGGGTTCAATTCCACCCTCGGCCATCTCTGTGTGGAGTTTGCATGTTCTCCCCGTGCATGCGTGGGTTTTCTCCGGGTACTCCGGTTTCCTCCCACATTCCAAAAACATGCTAGGTTAATTAGCGACTCCAAATTGTCCATAGGTATGAATGTGAGTGTGAATGGTTGTTTGTCTATATGTGCCCTGTGATTGGGTGGCGACCAGTCAGGGGTGTACCCCGCCTCTCGCCCCGAAGACATCTGGGATAGGCTCCAGCACACTCCGCGACCCTCGTGAGGAAAAGTGGTAGAAAATGAATGAATGAACTTAAAAGCTGCAACATATGCATTGCTTTGTGTGTTTTCCATGATGAGGGTGCGTGCATGAAGCACAAAATGGCTGACATCATTGTACAAGCAGCAGAAATAGTACTTATTATACACTGGAAATGACAGTATATCCTTCTCCTGTTTTCCTGATATAAAAACTTTCCTGTTTTACCTTGATAGCATGGTAGAGAAAGGCTCCATGCATAGCTTCTCTGATGGCCTCCATTCCTCTGAAGGAGAAAGACAGATTGGAGAGACCTCCACTCACTCTGGCCCTTGGTAAGGTTTCCTGCAGACAAATACATAACAGTACACAGTTATGTCCAGAAGTATTTGGAAAGCGACACAGTTTTTGTTGTTATACATGGAGAAATCGTGGATTAGACTGTAATCCCTCATAAACATTCAAGGTAATTAGACCATGTGACATCTATCCTGCTGAGTCTAATCCATGAATACAGTATATGGATGTCATAGCAACACTTAATGTTCCATTAATCTTACAGGCACCAACAATGAACCCACTGTTCTTTGGCATACAACACAACATTTGTTTTCATTGCAAAAATTGAATTTGTCCTTCAACAGTTGACAAGATGTTACAGTCCATCGCATACAGTGCTGTGGAAAAGGGTTTAACTCCTTCCCGGTTTCCTATTTTCTTTGCATGTTTGACTTTCTCCTGCCGTTTTTTTCCAGTGTTTCTTATTATGGTGGACTCATGAACATTGACCTTGAAGCCTGCAGCACTTTCGGTGTTGTTGTGGGGTCTTTTGCGACCTTTTGGATGAGTCATCGCGACCCTCTCGGGGTCATTTTGGCTGCCAGGCCCCTCCTGGGAAGTTTCACCGCTATTCCATGTTTTTACCATTTGTCGATAATGGCTCTCGCTGTGGTTTGCTGGAGTCCCAAAGCTTTAGAATGTAGCTTTATAACCTTTTCCAGATTGATAGATCTGAATTCATCTTTACTTTATTCACTTTACTCACCCGTATACACCAGTCATTATTTGCACTATGACCCATTTATCATTGCACTAAAATTAATATATCTGCAATATGTCTGCTCCTGCATATGCTCCTGTGCAATACTATGTGTATATTTTGGATATCTTGTATATATCTTGTACATATCTTGTTATATTGTCTTTTTTTTACTCTACTTTTATATACTTTTTTTTTAACTTGAAAACTGCACTGAAAGGAGAAGCTTGTTGTACATCTTGTATAATGACAATAAAGGCCATTCCATTCCATTCCAGTTAAGTTATGTTTTATTCGGGAGGTCACTTTTCCACACAGGACCGTGTAGTTTTTTTTCTCATTTAATAATAAATTTCATTTAAAAACTGCATTTTGTGTTCAGTTGTGTTGTCATTGGCTAATATTTACATTTGTTTGGTGATCTGAAACATTTAAGTGTGACAAACATGGCAAAAAACAAACCAGGAAGGGAGTAAAAGACTTCTTCACACACTGTATGTATGACATTAGAAATGATACTGCACTGCCAGGTACATTTACATACCTTAATGACCTTTGTCGCCCTGATGAAGTTTACAGCATAGTCATTGTGTTCTTCCATCCCGGTGCCAATGGTCAGGATATTGGGGTCAAAGATTATGTCTTGGGGATCAAATCCAACTTTGCTAACCAGCAAGTTGTACGCTCGGGTGCAGATTTCCACTTTGCGATCCGTCTCTGTGGCCTGCAGAGGAAGACACCTGCTGAGTCCACCTGATTGTACTACTAGCTACTTCCTACTTGTGTGTGTCTGTGCTTGATATAGCTGACGTCTGGGGCCACATATTACACTATGCTGAGGACAAACAAGTTATTTACAGTAAGTTCTCTCACCTGGCCTTCCTCATCAAATGCCATTACAACCACGGCAGCTCCGTAGCGCTTCACAGTTGCCGCTCGAAGAAGGAACTCCTGCTCACCTTCTTTCAAACTGATACTGTTGACTATACATTTGCCCTGGCAGCATTTCAGTCCCGCTTCAATGACGGAGAAGTTTGATGAGTCAATACACAAAGGAACCTGGGGATGAAAAGGAAAAACACACTCCTGTTTACTGAGCAGGTTTGTTGGACAGAAATAGGCCAAAAAGTATCACTACACTACATATAATAAAAATAAAAATAAAAATAAAAATAAAAATAAAAATAAAAATAAAAATAAAAATAAAAATAAAAATAAAAATAAAAATAAAAATAAAAATAAAAATAAAAATAAAAATAAAAATAAAAATAAAAATAAAAATAAAAATAAAAAATTTGTATAGCGCTTTTCAAAACACTCAAAGACACTTTACAGAAGAATGGAGTTGAATAAAAGCAAGTAAACAGAGTAGAAGACACACCAAAATACAACATTCATTCGTTAATACACAGTTAAAACATGAGAAAAAGCGGGGCCGGGCGGGGCGGGGCACAGCAGTCAGATATAAAAAGTTAGACATTAAAATATCACCCGTATTTCCATATGTTTAGTCTACCATGAAATAGAGATTTTTCATTCATTCATATACTGTATGTATATGTATAAACACAGATTGGGAAACAAGAAAGTGAATTCCACTGGGCTCCAAAACCATGAAGGCTCCAAAGAGCTTATTAGTAGTTTGTTCTGTCAATTATATCAAAATAGAGAAGGTATTATAAATAATATTTTACACCTCTTACCCGAGCAATGTCTGGCTCAGAAGCAATGAAATTACAAAACCGAGCCATGGCTGTTGGACCCTCCAGCATCCCCTCGTCCATATTGATATCAAGAACTTGGGCTCCCATCTCCACCTGGGCCTTAGCAACGCTTAGAGCTTCCTAAATCAACAGAAAGAGAGAAGCAAATGTTGAAGTTTTCCGGTCCCCTTTGACAGCAAAGATATTAAAGCGATGGCTTTTCAGTTTGAAAAGTTAACATTTGTTACACAGATAAGAGCCTGCAGAGCATACACTTTCAAGATTAATACAAATATACAGCAGAAGAACATCCATTCTGTCTCACCTCGTAGTTCCCAGCCATAATCATCTTAGCAAACCTGCGTGACCCAGCCACATTGCAGCGCTCGCCGATATTCACAAAGTTGGTGTACGGGCCGATCTTGAATGGCTCCAAACCTAAAATCAAGGACAAAGATAAGGCAGGCCAAGATAAGAATAGGGAAAACGATGTTAAGAAGGCAGGACGGAAAACTGTAAATCTAATATACTATCCATATATTATTCATTCATTTTCTACCGCTTTTCCTCACAAGGGTCGCAGGGGTGCTGGAGCCTATCCCAGCTGTCTTCGGGCGAGAGGCGGGGGTACACCCTGGGCTAGTCGCCATCCAATCACAGGGCACATATAGACAAACAACCATTCACACTCACATTCATACCTCATGCACGAGGAGAACATGCAAACTCCACACAGAGATGGCGGAGGGCGGAGTTGAACCCTAGTCTCCTAGCTGTGAGGTCTGCGCGCTAACCACTCGACTGCCGTGCCGCCCCGAAATGTCTTATTAAAAGGTAAAAAAGCAGGTAAAAGCATTTATTACTTTATTACCCGAGAGCAGCATGTAGTCTTGATGTATATCCGCTGTAGGAACTCGAGGCTGGCAGTGTTTGACCGCTTCTGATATGGCTCTGTATGATGACAGCGGTTGTGGTTAAACATACACATGAATGAAAAAGGACCACTAGAGCCATGAAGACAAAGAATCAAAGAAAAAGTATTGCGGCGCCTTGGTTAGCATTTCAAAAGGCTATTAACGTAAACGTAAAGTGACTAAGTCTCACAAGGTTTCTTGTTGGGCACAAGAGTCAACATGGCTGCATTTGTTTTGGTTTGTTAGGTGCCATATTCAACACTAAGCAGGCGGGCAAATGCAAACCAATGCTACATTTAAGCATCAATTTGTTAACCCAAAAATGTGCTAACCAGGGTGGACGTTAACTGAGGTACAGTAAACCTCGGATAAATCGGACTCGGATATATCGGAAATTCGCTCACAACGGACAGATAAAAAAAGAACCGATTTTTCTGTAATGCATTTCCAATAAAAATTCATTGCATATATCGGATTTTTTATAACGGATTTCGCCTATTTCGGACAAAATCTCCCGTCCCGTTCCAATGCATTTCCATTAAATTTCCCTCGCATATATCGGATGGCCGCATCGTGGCGCTCCGATTCGCCGAATCGTGACAGGCCGCTATACAACGTCATTTGCAGCGTTTGCAGTGTTGCCTGCGCGTCCAGGTACATTGGAAACATAGTCAAGGAAGTGCCTTTTTATAACGGATAAAATCCGATTTACGCATATACCGGATATAAATCCAATATATGCGTAAAACGGACATTTTCCGGTATACGCATATAACGGATTTCGCTTATATCGGACAAAACCAGTGGGAACAATTGAATCCGATATATCCGAGGTTTACTGTACCACTGTACTAAATTTCATCTAAAAATGCATCAAAAACAGTTAAATTATAAGGGCACAAATGACTATTCTTGAAATAAAGATATGTGAAACCTCTATTTTCCTAAAAATAATAATTGTACTTATATATATATATATATTTAAAACAAAGTATATTGAATTAAATGTTTGTTAACAAGAGTTGAAGGGAACTTCATAAGCAATACAAACCTTATGTGAGCTGGAGTGGTTCCACAACAGCCTCCCACAATATTCACCAGTCCGTCCATTGCAAACTCCTGTTAAAGCACAAGCAAATCAAATTTCAACAAAAATTACACATTTAAGGGCAGACCACAAAGACGATGGAGATAAGCAAAATACAGACATTAAAAGTAACGTAATGTAAAAAAAATCAAATCAAATACAACGCAACATAACAATAACAATAACAATATTACCTTCAAATTGGAGGCTGTTACTGCCGGAGTTTCATCATAACCACCAAATGTGTTGGGAAGACCTTTGAGAACAAACAGGAGATATCAGCATCACTCAACTCAATTCTGACATACTGCATCGCTGTCTATATCATGTATTTCACATGTTGAACAAGTTCCGTTCAGTGGATTACCTGCATTGGGGTAACAGATAATAAAAGCAGACGTGGCTTTTCCGATGGCCTCGATAAATGGCCTCATCTCTGTTGCCCCTAAGGCACAGTTGAGGCCGATACTGTAACACAGGAATAAAACCATAGTAACATAAAAGGAGCTTAAACCCAACAAGAGAACAAAACAAATCCTGAAAATCAGTCATACTTGAAGGTAAACTTATATCGTAAAGCCTATCAGAGAAAAGGTGGAAGAACAAATCCAATTTCACTCACCATAGTGGTTTAGTATGTGACACGCTCACTACAAAAGCCTCCCCCGTCTGGCCAGACAAAGTTCGCCCACTCCTGTCAACAATCGTTCCTGAGATCTACATGAGAGAAATTACAAAAGAAAAGAAAGTTTTCAATACATTTGATACAGATATTTGATATATCTGAAGGTTAGGTTTCAGGTACCCAGAACAGTAATAAACTGCAGCCACTAAATGTGGTTTATAGGGAGGACACTTACAAGTAGAGGTTTTCTTTCGTAGCTCTTCTCAAACAACAAATCGATTGCAAACAATGCCGCCTGCAAAAGAAAACATGAAAGGAAGCCTTAAAACACCAAGTTACAAAGGAAAAGCCTAGACCGATAATAATAATAATAATAATAATAATTCATTCATTTTCTACCGCCTATCCCGAGGAGGGTCGCGGTGGGTGCTGGAGCCTATCCCAGCCGTCTTCGGGCGAGAGGCGGGGTAAACCCTGGACTGGTGGCCGGCCAATCACAGGGCACAAACAACCATTCACACTCACAGTCATACCTATGAACAATTTGGAGTCGCCAAATGCACGGGGAGAACATGCAAACTCCACACAGAGATGGCAGAGGGTGGAATAATAATAATAATAATAATAATAATAATAATAATAATAATAATAATAATAATAATAATAATAATAATAATAATAATAATAATAATAATAATAATAATAATAATAAATTTATTTATATTATTATATATTATTATTATAAATTTATTTATATTATTATATATTATTATTTATAACAATATAATAATATAATTATAATAGTAATAATAATAAATTTATTTATATTATATATATTATTATTATTATTTAATAAACTTTTCAAAGTCGTGTACATAGGCCTGTCACAATAATGGCTATATCATTTAAAAACAGGTAGCTAATTATGAGCGCTGGAAAAAATTACATATCGGTTAGTCTCTCTGCTACACAGGCTGGATGACAAGAGGGTTCACTCTGTGTCTGTGTCTGTGTTTATGTGCACGTATGATCTGTGCTGACATTGGATCAATATCGGTGTCGGACAATATTCCAGGCTGCAATATCAGAATTGTTTTGTAAGTGAAAAGGTGAGGGCTACCTTAGCATTGGCCGTGTCGAAGATGGTTTCCACTAAAATGATGTCTGCTCCTCCATCCAGCAAACCTCGGACTTGCTCTGAATAAGCGTCAACTAGCTCATCAAAGGCTGTGAAAGACAAACACATTTATACGGATAAATACATTATAATGTCAGTGTCATATAACAAATGAATGGTGATTGGCTATGATGTCATATTGATAGTCTGACAAAAAAAGTGTTTTTCTTAATTCTTCTGAAGCTGCAAGTAAACAGTTTGGTTTAAAATACTGATTATTTCAGATGTAAATGGAACTTTACTTTACTTTACTTTAAGAGTAAACTCACTGATGTTTCTGAAGTCAGGCCTCTCCACAGAAGGTGACACAGACAGCGTTTTATTGGTGGGGCCAACTGCCCCCGCCACGTAGCGCTTCCGTCCTGATAAAGACACAGAGTACCTTGTTAAGCCTATCAATACCCGATTCCTTCATTGGACGTTCTCTGTGTAGTAACACAAACTAAGCGAACGCACCGCTTTGTTTGGTGACATCATCAGCTGCTCTTCTCGCTATCTCTGCAGATTCCTTGTTAAGACGATAAGCCTGCACACGCAAACACACACAAAACCAGCTGACCACTTGTGTGGAAATCCTTCCGAACATTTCATCGTTTTCATTGTCACAAAGCATTACATTCATTCATTTTCTACCGCTTTTTCCACCCTGGACTGGTCGCCAGCCAATCACAGGGCATATATAGACAAACAACCATTCACACTCACATTCATACCTATGGACAATTTGGAGTGGCCAATTAACCTAGCATGTTTTTGGAATGTGGGAGGAAACCGGAGTACCCGGAGAAAACCCACGCATGCACGGGGAGAACATGCAAACTCCACACAGAGATGGCCGAGGGTGGAATTGAACCCTGGTCTCCTCACTGTGAGGTCTGCGTGCTAACCACTCGACTGCCGTGCTACCCCAAGAATTACATTTTCATTAAAAAAAAAATAAAACAATCAAAAATAGTGACAGGGGGCGGCACGGCGGTCTAGTGGTTAGCTCGCAGACCTCACAGCTAGGAAACCAGGGTTCAATTCCACCCTTGGCCATCTCTGTGTGGAGTTTGCATGTTCGCCCCGTGCATGCGTGGGTTTTCTCCGGGTACTCCGGTTTTCCTCCCACATTCCAAAAACATGCTAGGTTAATTGGCGACTCGAATGTGAGTGTGAATGGTTGTTTGTCTATATGTGCCCTGTGATTGGCTGGCCACCAGTCCAGGGTGTACCCCGCCTCTCGCCCGAAGACAGCTGGGATAGGCTCCAGCACCCCCGCGACCCTCGTGAGGAAAAAGCGGTAGAAAATGAATGAATGAATGAGTTATTTTTGTTTTACTGCAAACTTTTTACTGCAAAAGGTTGGGAGTGAACTGCGAATGACAAACCATCCTACCACAAGCATCCTACCACAAGCATCCTACCACGAGCATCCTACCATGTGTTCCAGCCCATAGTCAGCCTGAGCAATGGATGTGCTGCTAAAAGTGTTGGTCTCGATGATGTCAGCCCCAGCTTGGAGATACTCCTTCAATCAAAAAGCAGAGCAGCATCTTAACAGCAGTTTGACGCTAATTAAAAAAACTACCAAAATGGCAGATGAGGACAAATGTACGGTAGCTATGATCTTTAATCATCTACCTTGTGGATTCTGTAGATGACATCAGGCTGTGTGATACTTAGCAGGTCATTGTTTCCTTTAAGAGGCAGCTTGTGCTCTCGAAATTCCGCCCCTTTGAAATCTTCCTCCTGAAGTCCCTGCTGCTGGATCATGGTTCCCATACCGCCATCGAGAATCATAATCCTTTGATGCAATTGAGCTCGCAGTTCTGACTCGAGCGGACATCTGCTTTCTAAAAACAACATGATCAAGTATGAGTATAAGCCTGTTACAATAACACATTTTGCTGGTCGATAATTATCTATACTATGAATTACTGTCATGAGTTGTGTAATTCACATTTAAACCACTAGATGGTACTGAAGTATAGTGTACCTGTGCGAGCCACATTAGTTTGACACAGAAGTTTACTGTAAGACAACAATAAATAAATACATAAATAAATGTTGCCAGATGGGAAATGTCCAGTTCAGTTTTCAGGGTTTTGGGTATATGATGGAACCTCTGCTACACAACACCACCGTGCAGACATATGGTGTACTGTGGTAAGGTTAGTTGGATATTCAGCTCCATAGCTACAGCGGTAGTTCCCCCTCACTGTGCCCGTACACTGTGTCCTGTTGTGGGGGGGCTTTCACGGGAAGTGCCGCCGGTTACACTAGGGACCGTCAATAAATTACGTTTGCATTGAAGAGAGTTGAAAGAAATGTCATATATTGAAAATCTTATCACATCATCATAATCAACAAAATGCTAGTGCAAATACAAAATTATTGTACATCTGGCAACCATGTTCATTGGATTTTTGTTTTGAGTTAAAACTTCCTATCTACAAAGCCAGTTAGCGGTGTAGCATCAATCAATGCCACTCCACTGGTTGATATCGATGACTTAACTGCCTATCCTTTACCGTGCTGGGCAAGTCGTGAAACGTGTTCAATTTCCTCACCACAGCCAGCTGCATGGAAACCATCCCACAAACACCGACATGTCATACATAGCTAGCAGCCACTTTGCCCATGTGCTTTCTTGGTTTCACTAACTTCAGGGAACTGTCATAAGTTGCATGCTAAAAGCTAATGGCAACCAAAGTGTGTTAAAATGTACCTGTTTGTGAAGAATATTCGGGAACGACGTTAGTCGGAGCCATCTTTAAAAGAGGCAGTCTTGAAATCAGCCCTCCGGCCCGTAACAAGATCACGCGACTAATTTTAATATCTTAGATGTTGACTATGGCCAGCGGAAGAGGCGCTCGACAAAACTTCCTGTTTGTGTCCTTCAAAATAAAACCGTTTTGTACTTCCTCTTCATTCATTGTAAGGTGATGATCCCCGAGCGTCAATTGTCCCAGGCAGAAATACTAAATAATACTTTTTCCATTTTGCCAATTACTTATTATTAAAATGGCAAATTACTTATTATTTTTGTATTATATAAAATGACTGATTTTTTTTCTTATTTTTTTTCGGCCCACGCAAGTTTGATATGGATGCTGTATGGTATCATGTACCCAGAAAAAATGCTTTTTTTTGTTTTTTTTTTGAAAACCTGATGCGGCCCAGCCTCGCCCAGACCCTAGCTCCAGTGGCCCCCAGGTAAATTGAGTTTAAGACCCCTGGTCTAAACTGACAAGAATTACAGCCAGTAATAGAAAATTGAAGGTAATAAAACATAACAATATTCCTCAAATTATTTATTTCATTTAAAAATCCACAGCAAGTTGAAGAGTGAAAATCGGGAAAATCTTGAATAGTTGAATAGGCACAATAACATAATCATAACAAACGACAGCAACTGGCAGTCTGTCCTTGCTGAACTGAAGAACTGAAGAGGAGTGAAGATTTGGCAGGCTAGTCCTCCTGCGACGCCCCCTTCAGACTAGACCTTTGCTTCTTCTGGTCCATCTGGCCCATGACACGGTACAGCTTCTTACGAGCTTCCTTTTGCCTCTTTAGCTTGGCGTCCTCTTCTTTATCCTTGTGCTGCAGGAACTGTGCATGTTTGGCGCGGTGAGCTGTGCGTGCTTTCTTGGCCTTATGGTAGTGAACTGTGCTCAGCGCGTGCAGAAGGGCCGCCACCTAAAGCACAATGGTGAAAGAGGTTGGAACAGGGGGGGTCTAAATTGCGGCACAGAGACCATTTGCGGCATGTGGCTGCTTTTCTATTGGCACGCAGCACTAGATCAGTAGTCAATTTTGCAAAAATTAAGTAAAAAAAAGTCGTAATATGACCCTCGTGAGGATAAGCGGTATAGAAAATGGATGGATGATGGGGGGAAAAAATGACTTGGCTGGACTCACCTTCCGCTCATGAGGCTCTCTGACCACGCTGGGCCTTTGGAGGTCTCTGGGCATTTTGCCTTTGTGTCCCTGCTGTTTGGGTTTGTTCTTGAAAGGCAGCGCCTTCTGGAGCTCTTTGGGGATGCGGAGGGCATTGAATTGCTGTCTTCTCCTGACCACAGGCTGAAGAAAGATGGAAAGAGATTCGAGTTACTTCTCAGTCTGCGACGTGGCAAGAAACAACCGTGCACTGAAGCCGAGGCATCAAAGCCGACATCCACGGTTAGCATTTGGGGGGGGTCCGGCCATAAGGACAAATAGTTTCCACAGCTTACATAAACTTTGAACCTGGTACAGGTGATGATGTGACTTTGACCTTCACACAGGACTGTAAGGCTTCAAGCCATATTTGGACTTTATGTAGGTTTCTTTAGGGGATGTATGCATGGTTAGCTTACAAAAAGCCGCTTGCAGGTAAAGGCTGGGGCTTCCACGTGGGTGTCACACATATTTGAACTCACAAATTGTTGTAGAAAAAAAGAATGAGGTCAAAATTTTTAAAGAAAAAATGTTTGAAAATTAAATAAAATAAAATAATTCATCTACAAGAGCAAAAGTGCAAAAAAAAATGTTTTCTAACCAGAATTTTTTTTCATGAAAATTAACAAAAAAAATATTATTAGTAATACACAAAACAAAACAAAGTTTCTTTTGGAAAATGAGATTTCTAATGTTATGGGACTAAAGTCAAAATATAAACAGAATCTTGCCGAAAGATAATCCAACAGGTCATCAGAATGAGAATTCTACCCCATTCTACCCCAAAAAGCCCCCCACCCCCACCCGTCCAGCAAGTGGAGTCTACCTTGTACAAAGAGTCAGTCTTGGGTTTGTTCCGGACTCCCAGGTCGTGTTTGAGCTGCCCCAGCGTCCTCATGCCCGACCAGCTGTCCTTGTGACCCACGGCCAGCAACAGCGATGTGACAGGATTGTAGAGCTGTGGGACGGACACGGGATACCAGGAGCGCAGGAACACAATATCTGCAAAAATACAAATCACTTGTGACTTGAGTCCACAACAACGTGGCCGCGCGTCCAAACACATCACAGCAGGAAAGCAAAACTCACCACTCATAAGCAGCCGGTCCTCAAACGTGGCTCTGTAAGACCCTGCTGGTGTTGACAGTGCTTTCTTGATTTGACCTCTGACCCCTGACACTGTTCGTACAGATGCCCCTTCAAATTTAGCCACCTCCAGCACGGTGTTGAACATGCCCTGTGGGGGAGGGAAAAGTACTAGTACATAATTTTTACTTTATATGAAGGAAAAAAATAAAAAAAAAATAAAAAATAATAATAAAGAAAATAAAATAAAAAATAAAAAAAAACAAAACAAATAAATAATAAAAATAAAAAACAATATAAATAATAAACGTATCCTCACGAGGGTCGTGGGGGTGCTGGAGCCTATCCCAGCTGTCTTCGGGCGAGAGGCGGGGTACACCCTGGACTGGTGGCCAGCCAATCACAGGGCACATATAGACAAACAACCATTCACACTCACATTCATACCTAGCCAGCCAGCCAATTAACAGGGCATATTTTAAAAATATATCTGAATATTATGAGAACCAACAAAAGAATAATACATTTGTATTTTATGGGAAAAGTAGATTCGGGAAAAAGTTATTTAGCAATTTTATGAGAAAAATGCATTTTTAGTAACAGCTGAAATTCTAAATAAACAATTCTTTTAAAGAAAAACAGGTAATAGTGTGAGAAACAAAAAACAATAAAGAATAAAGTTGTAATATTTGCACAATTATGTTCAATTTCCAAGAGGAAAGTTGAAATAGTAGTATTTAATTTAAGAAAAACAAGTGTAATTTTTTACAAAAATCAAGTCAAAGAAAGTCATAATCAGATGAGGAAAAAAGGCTATTTTATTTAGGAGATATTATTATGGGGAAACGGCCATTTTGCTAGCATATCAACTGCTGTACATCCAAAGCTGAGAGGCAGTTAGTTCTCCTAGCATGCCTTGTGCTGCTTTGCGTACTTTCACTTTCACTTTCTCTGACCATGCAAGTGACTCATGAAGGAAAGTGCACTGCTCATTTGGGGAAAAGACTACCGTTTACTGTACTACTTTACCGTACTACTATGTGTTGACGAGTGTGATGAAAACGAGTGGATGAAGAACGCCTTCATGAGAGGTTCTTAAGATACAGGATGGAATGGTTGAGAAGCCCATACCTTAATGAAACAGGTGTTCTTGAAGATCTTGTATGGATAACCAATGAGTTTGAGCTTCTTTACTACAGCCATTGACTTATCCAGGTCAAGGACCACTCCTGTGGCTGCGATACGGAAATTAGCCTGCAGAGTGGAGAAAATATTGCATGTTCTGGTCAACACATTTGACCATCCTGGAGGTCATTCTAAGAGTTTTGTGGTGAAAAACAAAATAATACCTGGTGTCAAGTCTTGTTGTTGGTGTATATATATTTTTTTTACCTTTATCGACTTTCTCACCGTGGATCACATGAGTGCTTTTTGGCTTAGCTTTTACACCAGATGCCTTTTCTGGCCTCAACCCCTCATTTACCCCCCCCCAAAAAAGGCTGGGCTCGGTAAGCAGACAATGGAACTGTTCATTGCAACGTGTATGTACTGCTCCATGTACAAGTTGGAATACACTCATCATGACAAGTTTTAGGCTCTTGATTATAGAGATGATAAGATTATACAGTAAACCTCGGATATATCGGATTCAATTGTTCCCACTGGTTTTGTCCGATATAAGAGAAATCCGTTATATGCGTATACCGGAAAATGTCCGTTTTACGCATATATCGGAATTATATCCGGTATATGCGTAAATCGGATTTTATCCGTTATAAAAAGGCACTTCCTTGACTATGTTTCCAATGTACCTGGACACGCAGGCAACGCTGCAAATGACGTCGTATAGCGGCCTGTCACGATTCGGCGAATCGGAGCGCCACGATGCGGCCATCCGATATATGCGAGGGAAATTTAATGGAAATGCATTGGAACGGGACTGGAGATTTTGTCCGAAATAGGCGAAATCCGTTATAAAAAATCTGATATATGCAATGAATTTTTATTGGAAATGCATTACAGAAAAATTGGTTCTTTTTTATCTGTCCGTTGTGAGCGAATTTCCGATATATCCGAGTCCGATATATCCGAGGTTTACTGTAGCTCAAATATAAGTACAGTATCTGACACAAAATCAGTAAGTAAATTAAGAATTTGACTTTACTGACCATAAATGCCCTTACAAAAATATGATGAGTCCATAATGGTACGTTTATTCTCACCGAAACAGAATGAAAAAATATAATAAAATGAAGCACCCATAACTGATGGGGCAATATGATTATTGCACAGGCGTGCCTTAGACTGGCCCCAATAAAAGGCTGCTCCCAGCAGTTGAGCATACAGACGGAGGGAAGAAGAGGGAAGAATGCTTACCTTAACCCCGGCTACGGATTGCAACGCCAGGAAACCTGTTCCCTGTGGCGTGATGGGACCTTCGGAAAAAGACAAGATGGGAAATACCGCTGAATAATATTTTAATAAATATGCTTTTTCACACTATTAGAGCCATGAAATGACACCCTTAAAGTCACCTAGTATATATATTTGTCTGCCATTTTATCTGTATGATGTAATGTGTTCTAACCTACCCCAGATGGAGGCACCGCAGTGCATGTGCTGTGGCGTATATTTTAACAGGCGGTGCCGTCCGTTGTGGTCCTCGATGTGGTAAAGGGGGATGGTCTGAAAGCGGCGCCACCCGAGGGACAGAATAAGCGGGTCCCTGGTTTTCAAGATGCGATCATACCAGCGGTGTTTCTTCAGCCTCATCTGACATGTGCACGCACGCATACACAAACAAACACAACATTTAAGTAGAAGATCCAAACATCAGTACCAAGAGAAGATTCTTAACCAGAACATACCTGCAGGTATCCAACACTCCCTTCATTGGAACCCAAGCCGCCGAGGATGATGGGGTAGTGTGGATCAAAGTTGGTGACAAACTCACAGGGAAGAGACGCGATCTCTAATCGGAGGTACATTCCTGGACGGAAACCTTCGTACTGGACTCTTGTCTCGTCGTCGACATCCATGAACTCCGCGCGGTTCAGCTTTGGAAGACAGAAAAAAGAAGGTGCAGGAAGGTGAATGGAGTGAGGCTCCATCGGCTGGCCAGTTTAGTGTGGCAGTAAATCTGCAGATTTTTGTGTTTTCATTTTTCATTTCATTTCCCCAAAAATCAGAAGGCTTGAGTTACCTATTTTTAATTAATTACTGCCCACCAATTGTGTTATATACATTACACATGATTAAAATGCCATGGGAATGACTGCATATACATTACGGTGCATCAAAAAACACAATTATTGAATTTTGATATGGCTGAGTACTAAAAGTGTTCCAATATATGTAGAAACAACACATATAAAATATTTGTCCAATACATGATTATTTAGGGGTGCCACCATACATCTGTTTTTGTGGAATAAAGTGGTGAACAGTTCAATGGTCGCCATGGAGATTTGAGGTCAGCAAAGACTGCAGCTCAAGAACTCTAAGGTGATATTTATGTTTTTGTCGGTATTTATACTCCTATTACATATTACTAGCAAATTTGTAGTTTTGTCTTTGTAATTTGAATGATTTGTAGTCATATTTATAGGTATTTAGTACTCATTCAGTGCCTCTACTGTAGCTAACATTAGCTAGCTACAGTTTGCTAATGACAGTTAGCTAATAGCTGAGCTAGCATAACATCAACAACAGTAATATAGAGTAGACAGTATTACTGATGCCTCATATTTATTGAGAGTAGTACTGTAGTACTACATAATGTGATATACACTTGTCCATTTATTATTTTAGGCACACAACAACTAGTTCCTTTCAGACTAGCAGTCGCAGCTTGGTCTTTGGTCTGGGCCCCCTTTGATAACCCTATAGAAAATGATGCTGTATAGAAGTTCATTGTACTCAACATTTCCACGTCAACTTTTTGGCAATTAGACTAGAAATTGGACATTTTCTGAAAATTTACAAATGTTTATGTGTGAGGTGGCACCCCTAAATCTCAATAGATTTCCTCAAAACTTTGCAAAAGATATTTTTATGTTCATTAGAAAAAAATGGAATGCCAGCCAAATTGATATTATGAATTTAAAATTTCCCATTCAAATTTGAAGCACCCTAATACATACATACATACATATATATACTACGTATGTGACTACTATATACACTATACGTAGTGCATTACCTCTGCCTGCTTCTGCAACTCCTCCTTCAGATCATCAAAGTATGTGGCGTCTGCATCATCATACTCTGTGTCAAATCTCTCTTTTAGCCTCCGTTTTTTCTCCAAACGCTTATTTTTCTGGACTTCTTCATCATCCACTTTCATCAGGGTCTCTTCAGCGTCGTCGTCATCCTCACTGTCATTATTCTGTTGGTCAGAAGAACAAGCAAGTCAAATGGGAGAACAAAAAGTATGGGGTTAGTTGCAAAAGTTGTTGTTCCTTGTTTTATTTTTATTCATTCATGTATTATTATTATTATTATTATTATTATTATTATTATTATTATTAATTATTATTAATTATTATTATTTATTCATTCATTCATTCATTCATTTTCTACCGCTTTTTCCTCACGAGGGTCGCGGGGGTGCTGGAGCCTATCCCAGCTGTCTTCGGGCGAGAGGCCTGGACTGGTCGCCAGCCAATCACAGGGCACATATAGACAAACAACCATTCACACTCACATTCATACCTATGGACAATTTTGAGTCGCTAATTAACCTAGCATGTTTTTGGAATGTGGGGGGGAAACCGGAGTACCCGGAGTACCCGGAGAAAACCCACGCATGCACGGGGAGAACATGCAAACTCCACACAGACATGGCCGAGGGTGGAATTGAACCCTGGTCTCCTAGCTGTGAGGTCTGCGCGCTAAGCACTCGACCGCCGTGCCGCCCCTGTTTTATTTTTATTCTTTTCCTTATTTTTATTTTCTATGAAATGCACCATAGAGTTGCAGTCAAATTTCGTTGCATGCAATATTATGACAATAAAGGTGATTATGATTCCGAAATGATGATACCTTAACAAAGACAAGACTTTCATAATAATACCAGTGTGTTGCTCTTCCAAGGCAGGCATTACAGAAACTAAGAATTCTAATTACCTCGTCTTCGTCTTCATCCTGTTTGCCAGTTTTGCCACTGTGGACTTGGCCTGTTTCCAGATCTTCAAAGTCTCCGTACATCTCATCTACAGGAAAAAAAAAACCCCAATGGTGAATCAAATGAGCCATCACAAATAAAAGTGTACTTTTTTTCATGAAGTCCTCAGCAGTTACAACTGACTCCAAAATCCAAATTTCATGCAATTTGTTCAAACATATTTTGTTTTGCGTCTTTACCGTCCTCCTTCAGCAGTGTGGCGGCATCTTGGTCCCCATCCCACTTCCCAGTCACAAAGCAGTCCCTAATGGAGTCGAGCATCTGAAAGGGGTTGGGGGGGGGGGATAGTGGTTCCAACACATTGTGGCTTTGATTTTCATCTCCAAAAGGTAATGGGAGTAAAGTTCATACAGGTGGAATAAACACACTACCTCCTTCAGATCCCAGTTGTGTGAGGCATTTGGCTTGAAACGAGAACAATCCAGTGCGTTTGCTTGAAATTTTTTGCTCTTCTGAGGGTGGCTGACTCGGAAAAGCCCTCCCATCTCTTCCTCATCATCGTCCTCGTCGTCGTCTTTCTTCTCGACAACTACAAACAAATACCAATATTAAAGTAAAAAGAGAAAAATCTCAACAAGTGTACCAAAATGTAATTTTGGATGAAGTATTTAAAGTACAGTATTATTAGTAATACTTTCAAGGAAATACATCATGCCATTTCTTTATACACAGATAAACACAGTTCTTAATAGTACGTTCCAGTCAAAAATCAGCAGGGGGTAAATGAATCTTACAAAAAAACGACACCATCTACTATGCCAAGTTGCACGGGGTTCGAGTGGTTAGCGCGCAGACCTCACAGCTAGGAGACCAGGGTTCAATTCCACCCTCGGCCATCTCTGTGTGGAGTTTGCATGTTCTCCCCGTGCATGCGTGGGTTTTCTCCGGGTACTCCGGTTTCCTCCCACATTCCAAAAACATGCTAGGTTAATTAGCGACTCCAAATTGTCCATAGGTATGAATGTGAGTGTGAATGGTTGTTTGACTATATGTGCCCTGTGATTGGCTGGCGACCAGTCCAGGGTGTACCCTGCCTCTCGCCCGAAGACAGCTGGGATAGGCTCCAGCACCCCCCGCAACCCTCGTGGGGAAAAGCGGTAGAAA
The DNA here is from genome assembly GCF_030265055.1 of Doryrhamphus excisus. Classification (NCBI taxonomy): domain Eukaryota; kingdom Metazoa; phylum Chordata; class Actinopteri; order Syngnathiformes; family Syngnathidae; genus Doryrhamphus; species Doryrhamphus excisus. The sequence goes on along the minus strand of NC_080487.1, from coordinate 4,907,333 downwards.
ATGAATGAAATCTGGAGCCATCTAAGCAATGGGATGGAGCCGGAAGCCTGCCAAAAAGCATCAGAAGATACCTGAACCATAAACCAGTTTCCGCAGATTGGGCGCAGATTCTTGGTGTCGTAGAAAAGCTTCCGATGCCTTTCGCTGCAGACCCTCTTTCCAGCGGAGAGCCCCTGTGGACAAAGGAAAACCAGCCGTTGGAGATACTACCTATACTATACTAGTGAAGCACTGGACATGGAGATCTGAACTCCAATAGAAAACTTTAGAGTATGAAGTATATAAAAACACAGTAAAATGTATATTTACCCAGCTCCTCTTCCTCTGCATCACTTTCACTCGCTGTATTTTTCCCGCTAGACTGAGATGCATCTTCATCCTTCTCCTCCTCCTCCTGTGACAATTCCTGATCATCATCTTCCTTCTCGTCATCACTACTGTCTCCTTCATCCTCACTGGAGCAATGTCCCGAGTCTCCTACTCTCTCAGCATCCACGTCTTCATGCTCTTCCCCGCTCATCTCCAAGTCATCTTCACTGTCAGCGAAAACGGGCAACTCCGCCGCCGTTTCTTTCGTCTCCTGCAGCTTCTGTTTCTTCAAAGGTGCGACGCCTTTTTCACTTGTGGCACATTTGTCTCTGGCCTCGCGGATAAAACCGGAGAGGTTATCGTCTAAATCGTCTTCATCCTGGTCCTCGAGGTCACTTTCTTCATTGCTGCCGTCTTCCTCATCGCTGGAGGCACCGACGTCACCTTTGTCTTCAGCCTCGTCCTCGCCACTGAAGATCACCTTCCTCCTCTGTCTCTGGCTCGCATCATCCCAAATACTCTCCTCCAGGGGGCCCACGTTTTCCCTGACAGACATTTTTGCAAACAAAGTGACACAAACAAAGTGTATGGGTTTCACATTAATATTCTAAATTACTATTACTATTCTAAAGTGACATTTATTGCAATCATGGAATAAATTGCTTCATTAAAACATTTCTTCTTTTTGCAAGATGAAGCTCTACGGCTTCACGGGTCTCAAACATGCGGCCCGCGGGCCAAATGTGGCCCGCAGGACACTAGTTTGAGGCCCCCACCTTGATATGAAAGTTTAATGTCAGTGCGGCCCGCGCAAGTTTGATATGGATGCTGTATGGTATCATGTACCCAGAAAAAATTATTACGTTTGATTAATGTTCATGTTAAAGGTTAAATAACTGTTAATAGTTATCCTCCCTATCCGTGTGGAAGTGGTAAGTTTTTGGCTATTTAAGTTTAAAGGAAATAACTTGGAGGCTACCGTTTAGGTTGCTAGCTCTCTAGTTTGCGAGTTAGCATGTGTCTCAAGACCCTGCAGTTGCGCAATATGTTGTAAATAAAAAGAGTATAAATGTGACTATAGTCGTGTTTTGTCATGTCTACAGGGCTCTAATAATGCTTTGTTCATTTTAATCTGAAAAAAATAATTTGTCTACCCACCAACTATATGTGGTTTCTTAAGTTTTTATTATTTTCCGTTTTATTATTATTATTATATTTATTTATTACTGATTGATTTTCTTTATTCTTGATTTGTTTATTTATTTTTCATCTTATTTTGTGCAGAAAAATAAAAATTAAGATATTTGTGAACAGTGGAATGTTTTATCAGAGCTTTTATTGTAGAAAATCGGAACCAAAGCACTGAAAAAGTTTTTTTTGGAAAACCTGATGCGGCCCAGCCTTGCCCAGACCCTAGCTCCAGTGGCCCCCAGGTAAATTGAGTTTGAGACCCCTGCTCTACTTAGAACCTCCTTAAGATCCAACAGTGAGAAATGTACATTTCATTCACCAGGTCTTTTTTTTTTTTTTAAAACAAGGAGTTCACCTGGTTTCAGCTAAAACCGGGGTAGTCTGGAGTAGAACACGCTAGTCTCACCTGCTCTGTGAGCTGATCTCTGTGGGGTCCAAGCCGGCAGAGCCGCTGAAGAGAGTCACTCTACTAGCGGCCATCTTGGCATCCAGAGTGGAGTGCGTGTCAATGAGCGACTGGACCAGCTCTGTCGTGGGTCTCAACTCCTCCTGTGTCACACTAAAGTTTCAGATATAATTGCTCCCCCAAAAAAACTGCAGGACCATTGTAAAAATCTCCTTCACCTGCTGATTGACATGGCTTGCAGGAAAGTCAATGTACACAGCATCTTTGTCGTATACCACCCCGCCAACTCCGGCCATGGGTGCATAGAGCAGTCGCTCCTTCTCGTTCAGTGCTCGCTTCTTCTGAGCATCTGGAAGCGGGCATGGGTCTGGGAGAAAGTTCACATCGGCAACCTGGAAGTCGCCAACACCTGGGAGGGGGAGGGAATAGTCCCTGTATTCCCTTTGTTTCATGACAGATTCCAACAGTACTAATTTGGAGGGTGGGCTTAGCTGCCCCCTGGTTCTATAATGCAATATAGTAACAATAAGGTAGGAACTGTATACACATCAAACAGTACATATCTACCTGGAATATGGACCTGGCTTTTGTTCTTCAAATATGTGCCTCGCAGGTAGCCATAGAGCGACACGGTCCGATCACACTTCTGGTCAGTTCGGATCTTTTCAGGGTCAGTTAAGTCCTCCATTCTGTGTGGAGGCAGGAACAAAGAATATTTCAGAAATGGTAATGGTTTTATTTCATTTGAACATGCATCAGATTACAATTGCGTGCATCCCATAATCAGTTCACAGTTCCACATGTCCAAAAGGAGTAGGAAGAAGCAAAGCTTATTAAATCCTACCCCTCCATCTGGTACTTTTACAATCAGTAACAGTTACATTTGTTCACTTCCTGCTTTCCTAATATAACTGTAGTTTTTTAAAATTAATATGTATTTTTAATTTTTTTGTCACGTACCCACATATTATTTATATAATATATATATATATATAATTTATTTTACATATTTTTTCGTTTTATTTTTCTTTCTTTCATTCATTCATTCATTCATTCATTTTCTATCGCTTTTCCTCACAAGGGTCGCGGGGGTGCTGGAGCCTATCCCAGCTGTCTTCGGGCGAGAGGCAGGGTACACCCTGGACTGGTCGCCAGCCAATCACAGGGCACATATAGACAAACAACCATTCACACTCACATTCATACCTATGGACAATTTGGAGTGGCCAATTAACCTAGCATGTTTTTGGAATGTGGGAGGAAACCGGAGTACCCGGACTATATATATATATTAATTATTAAGCATTGGGTATTATTATTTTTGCGTGGTCACTGAGCTGGATAACAACAACACTTCAATTGTACCTCGTGGTCAGTGTAGAGCTCGTAATAGACGCTTGATTGCAGTTGTTGCTGCTAAGGGTGGCCCAACCACTTATTGGCTTTTTGGGGGGGGCCTCACCTTTCACACAGGGACATGGGAGCTTTGGATTTTTTTCTCCCTCGATAATAAAGTTACGGTAAATTTAAAAAAACTGCATTTTGTATTCATCCGGGTTGTCATTGACTAATATTTACATTTGTTTGATTATCTGAAACATTTAAGTGATAAAGTTGCAAAACAATAAGTGGTTTTCAGTAGTAAACTTATAAATGTCAACTTTTATAATGCTGGAAAATCGTTTATATTTTGAAAAAAATACATATATATATATGGCTCAGCTATGTTTTTACATATATCTGACTTGTATATTAAATAAACTCTAAACCATTAGAATATCCTGACATATTGAAGTGAAATGTATCAATTCCCACATGAGCATTGATCATCAATACTGCAGGGTTTTTCTAAGCAAATAAAACACAATAGTCCAATATTCCACGTGTTCCAGAAGGGGAGGTGGGCTCACCGGTCAACAAGCACATAAGGATGTGATGTCTGCCATACCAAAGGACGAAACTTCATGACAGAGATGAAGCGACCAAGATTCTTCACTTCCTGTGTTTGGTACTCCCCATACACCATGCCAGACAAATAAAAGAGCTTGGCGCCCTGCAGGGTTCACACAATAAGCAGATTAGTATTACATCAGTGTGTTGATGTATGATCGTTTATCAACGTGTTTACCTGGTAGACCTCCGTCCAGAAGCGATGTTTGAGGTTTTTCTTGGTTTTACGAAGTGCCTTGTTGTTCTTGAAGGAATCCAGGTGAGTCAGTACGCCCATGATACGAGGAAAGCCATGCACTTGGCAGATGTTCAGGAACTCAAATGTCTCCATTTCAAAGCCAAAGCTGGCATCAATCAACATAAGAACCTGAAAAATGACAGATACTTGTTTCATTTCACTTATTGAGCTTCCTAGCAGGACTGATAGCAGCACTGACTGGAACAGATAATTCAATTATGACCGATCCAAGTGGGAAAAAAACTGTTTGTGATTGTCTTTTTCTAGCTATCTTCAGACCTACCAAGTCAGCAACTTTTGCAAGGTCGATCATTGTATTTATATCATTGTTGCACTCCATGAAAGTGAGACGGCGTTTCTTGCCTGTAAATCGAGGACACCAAGAGTCAACAGCAGACGACAATGTAAAAATGGTGCTGGACTGCAGAAACAGCGCCAACATTAAACCTTTCAGTTCCATTTAAAGAACAAAATACTACGAGATACTGTGGCATGTCATACCCACCAGAGACAATAGTCACAGGGCCACGTATGTCCCCGAGCTTCTGCCGAGTGAAGTTTTTGATCAGGCAACGTATTAGGGTGCTTTTCCCCACCTTAGGAGGGCCAACGACTACAATCACCACAGGAGGCGGCTCCAAGGGGGTCCGGTCAACAAGTGGGATGTGGTGTTTTTTGGTCTTTATATCCTGGCTCCTATAGACAGATATTTTACACTGTGTATATTACTGTATATGCAAAAAAAGAGATAATTGATTTTGAGAGAACCCTTCGACACAGACCTGTGGAAAGTCTTGGCCATGCGTACAGCGGACTGTACCGAAAAGGCTTTGGGGTTACGTTTTCTTTCATCGTTCTCGACTGGGTCTCCATGCTTCCGCAGTTTCTTCCTTTCTGCCTTCGGACCACTGTGTTTGGACTGATGTTTCCTTTGTTCATGAGCCTTCCCGTCCATTTGGCCGACTGCAACACAATTGGAAATAGAAATAGAAAAAAACAGTATACAGTATTTACATTTATATGGTCAAGGCAAACAGCAAACTCCCAGACGAAATGACTGTTTTGTCTAGTGATAAACCATTTTGAGCTCCCAAAGTCTTAAGTGCATACGTTTTGTACTTGTTTTGCACTGTAAAATTAAATATCACTTCGACACCGTAACTAAACCAATATACACGTGAATCCACCACATCGATGATTTAAAAATGTTCAACTGTATTTGTTTCCTTAAGCCCAAAACTCACCTGGAAATGTCCACAAAATTAGAAACGAGGGACTGGCAAGGTGTAGATTTATTCCCTTGTTGTGTTAAAAGTCAGACGTGGAACCATTGGGAAGAAAAGATGCAAACGTCGTTGTAGTTAAATACAACTTTGTTTGTCTGTTGCAAAAAAAATAACAAATGTAAATATATTACATATAAATGTACACTGCAGTTATCTGTTTAAAATGACAAAAGTGTAATAAAGTCCTAATTCCATCTACAAAAACAATCACACACTACTGTTAACCGTATCCCTGCGATTGTCCACATGTTCTCTGCGAACTTCCGCCCGGAAGTGAAATGCGTAACAGTGTAAATAGTCCGAGCTGATACACTGTTCCGCATATTAATTCCTATCTGTGCAAGAACATTGAGTGTTTGTTTATATGAGATTGTAGCGCACATCTCAATGTTTGTTTATATGAGAGTGTAACACAAGGCTCAATGTTTGTTTATATGAGAGTACAATGTGAGGTTTACATGCACACATCTATTTTGTACACCTAATTATGGTGATTATGGACTTTATTCACCACAAGATGGCGGCAGCTAACCACAGTACAGTATTCAATCACGTTGCAGCTGCATTGTAGTTAAAATATATCGGAATTAAATACTGTAATCAGTCAAAATAGAGATACAGGATGGTGCAGCAACATTGATTAATCAGATAAAAAACTTTAAAAAACACACATTCATAATTCGACTTTATTTATGACGCTATTGTTCGCCCTTCATATTTCGTAACCCGAGGACATACAATTGTTGTAGTGTAACAACTTACTTACTAATACTTGTACTTAAACCCTAACCCTGTACTTAAAAAAAAATCATAATACACTAATAGAATTTTCAATAACAATAATAATAACAATAAAGTTAAAGTATAGTACATTCTGGTACATTTCGTTGTTCCAAGTTCATTGGTTCCCACAATCCTAAATGTCTTCTTTTTCCATTACCACTACAATTTTCTTCCATTAGCATGTTTTATTTATTTGTTTATTTTTTATCAAGGGTCCGTTAAATGTAACCGTGCTTCAGAACCTTTGAGCTTCCTGGCTGAAAGTGAGTGTTTGTTAAAGGAAGCATTTGCACCTCACCCCTAATAATCCTAATTATCTTATCGTCATGTGGATGTTGAACAAGATAACTGCTAACTGATGACTTTGCGTTTGAAGTCAAGAGTTCCTATCCCAGCGTGGCTTTATGCACGTTTATGCATTGTTCAATCATTGAGAAGAGAACAGCCTCCTTGTTTGAAGCATAGCTGGCCTAAACATGCATCAAAACATCCACATCAATATGTTGGTTGTAGGGTTGGATGGCTGATTGACTCCCTTGTTATTGGAATGTTTAATTGTTAAAGTTGCAGTTGTTTGCCTTGTTGGAAGTTTCTTAATTATATTGAAAATATGGCATTTGGTCCCAAACACGCGGCCCGCGGGCCAAATGTGGCCCGCAGGACACTAGTTTGAGGCCCCCGCCTTGATATGACAGTTTAATGTTAGTGCGGCCCACGCAAGTTTGATATGGATGCTGTATGGTATCATGTACCCAGAAAAAATGATTAGGTTTCATTAATGTTCATGTTAAAGGTTAAATAACTGTTAATAGTTATCCTCCCTATCCGTGTGGAAGTGGTAAGTTTTTGGCTATTTAAGTTTAAAGGAAATAACTTGAAGGCTACCGTTTAGGTCGCTAGCTCTCTAGTTTGCGAGTTAGCATGTGTCTCAAGACCCTGCAGTTGCGCAATATGTTGTAAATAAAAAGAGTATAAATGTGACTATAGTCGTGTTTTGTCATGTCTACAGGGCTCTAATAATGCTTTGTTCATTTTAATCTGAAAAAAATAATTTGTCTACCCACCAACTATATGTGGTTTATTAAGTTTTTATTATTTGCCGTTTTATTATTATTATTATATTTATTTATTATTGATTGATTGATTTTCTTTATTCTTGATTTGTTTATTTATTTTTCATCTTATTTTGTGCAGAAAAATAAAAAATAAGATATTTGAGAACAGTGGAATGTTTTATCAGAGCTTTTATTGTTGAAAATTGGAACCAAAGCACTGAAAAAGTTTGTATATTTTTCTGTTTTTATAAATGCGGGGTTTTTTGGGGGGAAAACCTGATGCGGACCAGTCTCACCCAGACCCGAGCTCCAGTGGCCCCCAAGTAAATTGAGTTTGAGACCCCTGTTTTGGACCATCCTGTATGATCCCCTGATCTACATCCGGTTGAGAACATTTGGACATCAGTTCCTGACCACCTGGAGCATCAAGCAGGCCCTGGAGGTGATTGACAGGGACGGTGCAGCGACTCATGACTGAGTCCTTTTTGAAAATAATATTTCAATTTTAGTTTTCCTGTTAAACTTGAATGATTGGTTAAAATATATTGCTTCCTCAAAAATTACTATTTCTTTTTTTTTGCATTTTGAAGCTCTACTAAGAACCCTCTTCAGATCCAACCATGCTAAATGAAATATTCCAGGTGTATAATGTGTACCACCTTACTGTATATCCATAGAGTGCTACAGAAAGCGACACACAACGCGCACACAAATAAAGTTAGTTGATGAATTGGTCCACTTACGCTGTCATGGTGTTTGTGGAGGAATGATCCGTCATTTAGTGGAGATGTCCCAATGTTCTGAGAGATAGAATGAGGTAGGAGAGAGCAATGAGGAGATGAATGACACCATAGCAAAACTATCACCAGTATTTCCACCTCACTGAGCCTGGTTGTTGTATTTTGGTACAATCAAAACATGTAGCCAGTCCTGGCAATGGCAATGGTACATAATATTGTTGATGAATGCTTTGGAATTGGAAAATATTCCAAAAGGTGTCAACCAGTTGTGGAAATGTTTCAATATCAAGTATTACATTTCTCTGACAGAGAATTTGCAAGTATCTTGTGAGTAACTACTTTTAGCAGCGTGACATTTCAAAGGCTGTACTTCCACAGAGGAAGGCTGCAAAGGCCTTTGCCCATCATCTGTGACCTATGAGCTGTCCGTCAGAAATCCCTCTGACTTCCTTGTTTTGGATGTGTGCTTCCCCCTCATGATACACTTGTGTTTGTTGTCATATGCACTAAATCAGGGGTCTCAAACTCAATTTACTTGGGGGCCACTGGAGCTAGGGTCTGGGTGAGACTGGGACACATCAGGTTTTCCAAAAAAAAACAAACGCATTTATTAAAAACAGAAAAATATACAAACTTTTTCAGTGCTTTGGTTCCAATTTTCTACAATAAAAGCGCTGATAAAACATTCCACTGTTCTCAAATATCTTAATTTTTATTTTTCTACACAAAATAAGATGAAAAATAAATCAAGAATAAAGAAAATCAATCAATCAGTAATAAATAAATATAATAATAATAATAAAACAGCAAATAATAAAAACTTAAGAAACCACATATAGTTGGTGGGTAGACAAATTATTTTTTTCAGATTAAAATTCACAAAGCATTATTAGAGCCCTGTAGACATGACAAAACACGACTATAGTCACATTTATACTTTTTTTATTTACAACATATTGCGCAACTGCAGGGTCTTGAGACACATGCTAACTCGCAAACTAGAGAGCTAGCGACCTGAACGGTAGCCTTCAAGTTATTTCCTTTAAACTTAAATAGCCAAAAACTTACCACTTCCACACGGATAGGGAGGATAACTATTAACAGTTATTTAAGCTTTAACATGAACATTAATCAAACGTAATAATTTTTTCTGGGTACATGATACCATACAGCATCCATATCAAACTTGCGCGGGCCGCACTAACATTAAACTTTCATATCAAGGCGGGGGCCTCAAAGTTGTGTCCTGCGGGCCACATTTGGCCCGCGGGCCGCGTGTTTGAGATCCACATTGGTGTTTTCCTGTGAGCTATTTCTTCAATTCAATCATATTTCCATCAGTAGTAAGTGGGTGTGGCTTATATTCAATTGCGCCCATTTTCCAGAATTTCTGGTATTGACATATTTACCATAGCAATATAATATTTGTTCATTGTAAGTTGCGTCCACATTCTGGACACACAAACATGCACAATGTGTCCGATATAACTGTCTTGGTCGCTTTTTCTTTGGCTTTTTTGTGTTATAAATAGGAAGAAATGCATCATTCATTAAAATGATGATTGGGTTGCTTTCAGGCTTCTTCCCAGAGTCTCTTTGATTAAATGGGTTTACATTATAAAAGAGGAACAAGATATTGCATTTAATGTTGTGTAATTAAACGACCCATCAATCTCACAGGTGATGTATCGTTTTACATGTTGAGCATTCGCTCGTTATACCGAATGTGGCGCTTATATCGGATGTCAAGATGATAATGTTGCTAATTCTATTTCACTAATTAGTGTTGCCTTACATGAGCACCGCATCCAAGTGGACTTCACAGCCGTGGATTAATTATATTTCTGCTCTATGGATTTGATAGGTGGCCAATTTTTACGTTCTTCTGAGCGTTCAAGAACAAGAGGACCCATCGTGGGCGTAGTTAGTGACCGAAAATGAGGCAGAAGAAGAAAAATAGGAAGAATAAATCGATGAAAATGGTACTCTAGCTTGCATAATAAACACTTTACAAAGGGTCTGCAGAAGAACCTTGGTTAGCGTTCACCCCAGTTAGCATGTTTTTCGGTTAACATAATAAATTGACAAATTTTTGCCTTGGTTTCTCCGCGAGAGGCGGGGTACACCCTGGACTGGTCACCAGCCAATCACAGGGCACATGTAGACAAACAACCATTCACACTCACATTCATACCTATGGACAATTTGGAGTCGCTAATTAACCTAGCATGTTTTTGGAATGTGGGAAAAAAACGGAGTACCCGGAGAAACCCCACGCATGCACGGGGAGAACATGCAAACTCCACACAGAGACGGCTGAGGGTGGAATTGAACCCGGGTCTCCTAGCTGTGAGGTCTGCGCGCTAACCACTTGACCGCTGTGCAGCCTTCATATAATTCATTCATTCATTCATTTTCTACCGCTTTTCCTCACAAGGGTGCTGGAGCCTATCCCAGCTGTCTTCGGTCGAGAGGCGGGGTACACCCTGGACTGGTGGCCAGCCAATCACAGGGCACATATAGACAAACAACCATTCACACTCACATTCATACCTATGGACAATTTGGAGTCGCTAATTAACCTAGCATGTTTTTGGAATGTGGGAGGAAACCGGAGTACCCGGAGAAAACCCACACATGCAAACTCTACACAGAGACGGCTGAGGGTGGAGTTGAACCCGGGTCTCCTAGCTGTGAGGTCTGCGCGCTAACCACTCCAACACCGTGTAGCCTTCATATAATTCAGTGTAGGTCAATATATACTAGGCTACCTGACCAATATTACTGTTGACAAGGTAAATTAGTGTCATATCTGCGCACCAAAAACGGCCTTGAGGCCACACTTTGGACACCCCTGCATTAATTGTGAGCTGTTAACATTCAGTTTCTTGGGAAAAGATGGTGGCTTCCTGCCTCTCTGAACCTCAGTCATCTCAAGAATGTCTGACAGGAACTGGGAGACCAAGGATCTTGACTTCTCCTCCACAAAGACCAGAAGATGTTCTCTGTCCATGCATTCGCCCGTCTATCTTCTCGTTCATCATGAAGCCATCTATCGCCCTGTCAGGAAGTGTCGGGATCCAGTGCGGCCGCCAGACGTGAGCCGCCGTCAGGTTGGGCCTCCCCTTTACGAGGGCTCTCTCAGAGCCGTCCTAGGGGTCCTGTCGATGCCTGGAGTGCCATGCCAACTCAATCTTAGTAGCGGACAAAGTGAAGAGAGCGGGAGCCGTCCCATCAGTCTCTATTACGGGACAGTGTAGTTGCTCTGCTGTCGTGTTCCTGTGGTACTCCAAGGGAGATGCTGTCTCATACATCATCAGTGAACAATGGGCCTGGCTGGGGGAGGGGGGTGCGGGGGTAGGGGTAGAGGTGGATCCTTCCTGCCCCAGACACACATAGACCCGCCCACACTGTCATACACTTCACCCCCTTTGCTCAAGTTCTGCACTTTGGAGCAAAGAGTAATACTCAACTTGAGGGTCGTTTGATGATTATCTACAACAGCTCATGAAGACTAGTCCTGCTCTGTATGCCGTATAAAAACACCGTCAAAGTCCACCTAATATAGCAGCCCCTGGCTTTTGAATCTGATGAGGACATTAGCATTGTAATGGGCAGCTGCGTTGACATTACAGTAGCCATCCGCCCTCCCCCGTTCACAGATGACACCATTCCTTCAAAGAGCCATCCCTATTGAAATATATATCTAACCTCAAAAGTCCACACTTCATTATGACCACATTTGACTGATTGATTGACAAGCCGTCCCTCATCATTTCACGCTTAAGTATTCGTCATTTCTCTCTATCATGGTCTTTCAATAATATTAAATAAAAATAAAAATATTTTTTATTAAAAAATAAAAAATAATAAAAATAATATATATTCATATATTCATTCATAATATAATAACATCATCATGGTTGAATATGGTCTATTATCAGCCGAAAAATAATATTGTAATAATAGTAATAATAATTATATAAGGCACGGGTCTCAAACACGCGGCCCGTGGGCCAAATGTGGCCCGCAGAACACTTGTTTGAGGCCCCCGCCTTGATATGAAAGTTTAATGTTAGTGCGGCCCGCGCAAGTTTGATATGGATGCTGTATGGTATCATATACCCAGAAAAAAATATTGCGTTTGATTAATGTTCATGTTAAAGGTTAAATAACTGTTAGTAGTTATCCTCCCTATCCGTGTGGAAGTGGTACGTTTTTGGCTATTTAAGTTTAAAGGAAATAACTTGAAGGCTACCGTTTAGGTCGCTAGCTCTATTTTAGCATGTGACCCTCGTGAGGAAAAGCGGTAGAAAATGAATGAATGAATAAATAATATAAAAAAATTTAATTTAATTTAATTTAATTTAATTTAATTTAATTTAATTTAATTTAATTTAATTTAATTTAATTTAATTTAATTTAATTTAATTTAATTTAATTTAATTTAATTTAATTTAATTTAATTTAATTTAATTTAATTTAATTTAATACAGTGTCTATTCATCAGGATGCTACTGGGCTAGCCAATGTTGGAAAGTGTTTCACATGTGTTGTAACATTGTCGTCATTACTCTTCATCCAAAAATCTCTGCCAGGTGGTCAAGGTCTGCAGCTGAACCATGAAAGACTCAGAGAACACAGATTGCATTTGTTGTTATTTGTGTGTGTGTGTGTGTGTGTGTGTGCGTGTGTGCGCGTGTGTGAGTGTATGTGGCCTTGCTTTCTAATATCTGACTTGTGTGTACCAAACATGCAACGATATTTGAATGGATTTTTAACCTTTCAAGCTTGCCTATGTCTGTTTTTCTATGGTAACAGCTTTAAGATATAGAGGTAGATAGACGTCACTCTTGTAAAACTGATTCTCCCATCCATGCATCCATCATCTTTCAATTATCCGAGGTCAAGTCATGGGAGCAGCAGCCTAAGTTCAGAAGTCCAGACTTCTATGTGAAAGTATTTTGTTGTGAATGTGATTCATGCAGGCGGCACGGCGGTCCAGTGGTTAGCGTGCAGACCTCACAGCTAGGAGACCAGGGTTCAATTCCACCCTTGGCCATCTCTGTGTGGAGTTTGCATGTTCTCCCCGTGCATGTGTGGGTTTTCTCCGGGTACTCCGAACTGAATGTCAACAGCTCACAATTAATGCAGGGTTGTCCAAAGTGTGGCCTCAAGGCCGTCTTTGGTGCGCAGATATGACGCTAATTTACCTTGTCACCTGTAATATTGGTCAGGTAGCCTAGCATATATTGACCTACACTGAATTATATGAAGGCTGCACAGTGGTCAAGTGGTTAGCGTGCAGACCTCACAGCTAGGAGACCAGGGTTCAATTCCACTCTTGGCCATCTCTGTGTGGAGTTCGCATGTTCTCTCCGTGCATGCATGGGTTTTCTCCGGGTACTCCGGTTTCCTCCCACATTCCAAAAACATGCTAGGTTAATTAGCGACTCCAAATTGTCCATAGTGTCCATAGACTCCAAATTGTCCACACTCCAATGTGAGTGTGAATGGTTGTTTGTCTATATGTGCCGTGTGATTGGCTGGCCACCAGTCCAGGGTGTACCCCGCCTCTTGCCTGAAGACAGCTGGGATAGGCTCCAGCACCCCCTGCGACCCTCGTGAGGAAAAAGCAGTAGAAAATGAATGAATGAATGAATGTCATTTATGCAAAACAAACAAAAGTGTTGGGTTCTAATGCCAAGCCGATCAAGAAAGAAAGAGAATAAAAAATACTGTAGTGCACACATATGTTGAACAGAACGTACATTTTACATCTGATGAAATGACTTCATGTATGCTCACTCCAATTCCTTGTTTCTGTATAAAGAACACTCTTTTGATGGGAAGAACAAACATTAGCATTGGTTCTGTTCTTCTTCTTCTCCTCATCAATTTATGCAGACATTTTTCCCGCTAGCTAATAAAAATTCATTTTTGGCAGAGGCTGTTAGCCTTCTTTGATAAACTACAGAGTTGTCTTCATTCTTGGTAGACTGGGGTCACGCGGGTCAACAAATAAAAGGCTCTCATATTCCCAACAGTGGAAGACAAAATAATAGCAACTCTGATTTGGGCAAACAAGCCGCTTATTGACTGAAGACAAAGGCCATCTTGACTGGCCGCATAAAGTCATCTATAAGCAGCAAATATCTGCCATTTCATTGTCTCGCTATGCTAATTCTGGACACAAGAATTTGTGTGTGCGTGTGTATGTCTTTGTCTGTCAATGCTTATTCATGAAAATATCATTTAACACTTTAAAGAGTTTCTATATGCATTCCATACATTCATATATCATGTGTACCTATGAATTATTCTGTAAAAAAAAAGGCCATTCTATTGTATTTCTATGCCCTGCTTGATGACGTTCTCCCCATTCCGAGGGTCTGGGCTGCAGCTATAAGGAAGGCATGTCCGACCTCGCTTGACTCGTCCACAATGTCAGTCATGCACATTTTAAGCAGCCAGGGAATAATCTTGCCTTTATGTCCCGAAGCGGCGAGAAATACAAACAACATCTCAGTTAAACAGAGGTCGTCACAACTTTGTCCTCGGTGAACAAATGATTCAAATTATTTTATATTTAACTTAAAGCTTGTTAATTAATAGTTTGGTAATTCTTCACTTACCATTTCCATTTTCTTGTCCCAATGTGAATATATATATGACAATGGTCAAAACGTGCATTATTTCTGCAGTATTTAATCGCGGGGAAGGTTATGAGAAACAGTGGCAAATAGACATAGACTTTCTTTATTGTCATTGCATAATAACACAGCAGTGAAATTGCCAATGAAATGTCGTTGCCTGGCTCCTGTGTAATAATAAAAATAAATAATAAATAATAAATAATAAATAATAAATAATAAATAATAAATAATAAATAATAAATAATAAATAATAAATAATAAATAATAAATAATAAATAATAAATAATAAATAATAAATAATAAATAATAAATAAAAAATAATAAATAATAAATAATAATGTGGAGAATAAATAGATTACATCAATATGAACAATGTACGGTATAAACAGTAATTAAGTAACAGTAAATAAAACCTTGCACCAGTGATGTGCAGTCAGGCTCCCGTGTAATAATAAAAAATGAAAAATGAAAAATAAATAATAAATAATCATGTGGAGAATAAATAGATTACATCAATATGAACAATGTACAGCATAAACAGTAATTAAGTAACAGTAAATAAAACCTTGCACCAGTGATGTGCAGTCAGGCTCCTGTGTAATAAAATAAAAAATAAAAAATAAAAAATAAAAAATAAAAAATAAAAAATAAAAAATAAAAAATAAAAAATAAAAAATGAAAAATGAAAAATGAAAAATGAAAAATGAAAAATGAAAAATGAAAAATGAATAATAAATAATAATGTGGAGAATAAATAGATTAATATATATATAATATATATCTATATAATATATAGATTTATATATATATATATATATATAATATATATCTATATATATATATATATATATATATATATATATATATATATATATATATATATATAGATATATATATATATATCAATTATATATATCAATATGAACAATGTACAGTGTAAACAGTAATTAAGTAACAGTAAATAAAACCTTGCACCAGTGACGTTGCAGTCAGGGCAGATAAAAATCTACGAATTTGCTCGTTTTCTGATGAAATGCCGGGCAGGAACCAAGATTAGGCTGCCGCTATAGCATCTCCTCTCAGCCTGTCTACCATCTGAGTGCACTCGGCAAGTGCACTAAGTTGGATCACCGGTTCACCATTTTCTATTCGCCTTGTCCTCATTGGGGTCGCAGTGGTATATGCTGGAGTGTATCCCAGCTGACTTTGGGCAAGAGGTGAGGTCCACCCT
Organism: Doryrhamphus excisus; assembly: GCF_030265055.1. Taxonomy (NCBI): domain Eukaryota; kingdom Metazoa; phylum Chordata; class Actinopteri; order Syngnathiformes; family Syngnathidae; genus Doryrhamphus; species Doryrhamphus excisus. Next base: position 4,891,488 of record NC_080487.1, on the reverse strand, counting down.
GGTCAAGATTTATGGATCAGTGCCATAAATGAACACAAAATGCAGGAAAAAATCCTTTCTGGTCTTGTGGAAAATAGTTGATTACAACATTATTCTTACACATTGTATACCTTCTTCCCTTTGTAGAAGTCAAAGACAGCTAAATGAGGGTGGAAAGATGGCTTTTTCTTCCCAAGGCCATCTTTCTCAATGACAGGAAACACAAAACAGATCACATCATACATAATACATACACATCATACACAATATGCACTCGTTGAGAAAAACACAGGAAACAAAGATGATAAAATGCTATTCAGACCTGAAGCAAAGCACCATTGTGCCATCGGTTGAAATGTACAGTACATGTGAGTGTGCGCTGGAGTGGAGTGCGCTCAGTGTGTGCTTCAAGCTGGTGAGTCACACGCTTGTTTCCGAGTGTTTGTGACTCAACCCCAGTGTTTTTGTTGTTTGGTGAACCATGCTCACTTCCTTTTGCTTGCAGAAAGTAGCGACAGACTGATAGGTCGGTCATTTCTGATGACCCAATACGTACAGTATTGACCTTTTTCAGTTCACCAAAGCCACATTACACAACAATCTCATTTTAATCCAAATTACAAAACAATTGTGACTCATGGCTGCCTGTGCATAAATGGTCATTGGACCCTCTTATCAGAAATAACTTCCCCCAACTGAAGGGCAACTATGCGAGTGCTGTGCAATATGGTTATTTGTTAAAATAAAGATACGGTTTGCATTTTCCAGTTGTCATGCTCTTCCAGCATGAAGCCTTTTGAAGGTCATGCCACAGCAAGTCTTCATTTGATTTTTCTTCAGCCGTTCAGAGGTGGGTTTTGGATCATTATCCTGCATTATCCAACAGATTTCAGCAAGTATTCCAGGTCCTGAAGCAGACCATCACACTACCACCACCATATTTTACCGTTGGCATGATGTTCTTTTTCTGAAATTCGCCGCTACATTTATGCTAGATGTAATGGAAAACACCTTTTGTCTCACCAGAGTATTTTCCCAAAGGTCTTGGGGATCATCAAGATCCACCTGTTCGCTGAAACCAGAATTAGTAACATACAGTATGTTAGTGTGATGATATTATATTTTTGTGGTGAAAAAAAAACGTAATTTGTGAGTGTTACTATTGGTAATTGGTCCTGGACCTCAGCTATGTGGAACGTATATGCTGTGAAATAAAAATAAAACCATTAAATGTACTAGAACCAACTCTGTTCAATCATATTCACTCTAAAACGAGTCACTTATTATCAGAAAAAGGAAATATTCTGTCACTATACATCGCCCTTTAAGTGAAAGGAGGCCAAGAGACAGGAAAGGAACGTCGAAAGAAAAAAATAAAAAGTGATACCGAGTTCAACGGCCTGCCTGGCCTTCCTCTTTGCATTTGTTGTCGTTCTCGGGGATTATGGGATATGTAGTCTGAATGTGTAGATCACAGGTATGCTTTTGTATGTTTTGGTAACATTCACAACGTTCCAGATGGTGACGTGTTGGACATTTTGTGATATTGTAAGAAAGAACAATAATACGATGCAGTGTGGGATAAAATTGTATAACACTACGAGTATGTTTTCAATAAAACTCTAAGTCCCATTATGCTTTGCGTTTTCTGCGCAGTCTCAGTTAGCACAAACAACATAGGGAGGATAGTGAAAAATGACCAGAGGAAGGATAGTATTTCAGGATGAGATACTGCTAAATCACCACAAAAAACACATTTTTCATGTGAACCCTGGTATTTTAACCTCAAGAGCGTGGACCCACTGGCTCCGGGAAGCCTTTCTTAGTATCGAATTAGCTGTTAGACATTCGCAGGGTTTTATTTGCGACGGAAAAGGTGCAGCTTGATCCGTTAGTTTTTTTTCTGTTGCAGAATGCCGCGAAACAACAAAACTCCTCTCATTCAGAAAATAGCAAAACAAGCTTTTATGACTTTTAAATTTTTAAAATGTCCCACCAAGCAAGATAATAGCATTTTTGTCGAGAAACAGGCTGAACTCAACTCTTTGGTGACGGCTCTCAGGGCTGCGGATCTGAAAATCGCCCCCCCGGAAACCAAAGCGACATCTGGGACGACGGAGCACCAAGCTCCCCCGGTCACCTACATGCATATATGCGAGACGGAGATGTTCAGCATGGGCGTGTTCCTGCTCAGGACCGGAGCCTCCATACCGCTCCACGACCACCCGGGCATGAACGGGATGCTCAAGGTCTTGTTTTGTTGTTGTTTACTATTCAGTTCTATTAATATGGTGGCATGCAAAGGTACAGAACTTGATCCTGTAGTAGCTCAGTATCTTCTACTGAATCTAATGGGAACTTTTTAGCATGAAATAGTGCCTTTTAACATATTACACGTACAGGCTACATGGCGAATTATGCAAATTAGACGACCTTTTGCCTAATGGCTTGTCTGAGCTTTTAGCTGACGTACTTCCGGTTAGGTGGATTTATAGCAGGTGTGTTTTGATATAGAAATCAATCACACTGGCCGTCTACTGTTTCCTGTTGGTGAAAAATATTAATATAAACATTGAATGATGCAGGCCTCCATCCTTCTTTTTGAAACATTAACTTTAAACGACAACCTCTTCAGTACCAGCCATTTTATACTATTTTCACTGATGTTTCAAGGCACACAGATCATTGTGTTCTATGGAGATATAAACTCGGAGTCTATCACAAGGTGTCAGTAATTGACCAGCACCAGCCTTGATCGCCAGAAAAACAAGTTTTGATTGCAGGTTTCTTTCATTTTCTACCGCTTTTTCCTCACGAGGGTTGCGGGGGTCCCAGCTGTCCTCGGGCGAGAGGCGGGGTAGACTCCGAACTGGTCGCCAGCCAATCACAGGGCACATATAGACAAACAACCATTCACACTCACATTCATACCTATGGACAATTTGGAGTCGCCAATTAACCTAGCATGTTTTTGGAATGTGAAAACCCATTCAAACTCCACACAGAGATGGCCAAGGGTAGAATCGAACCCTGGTCCTCCTAGCTGTGAGGCCTGTGCGCTAACCACTTGACCACTGTGCCGCCCTGTTTCTAATTTTAATAGACCCTCGTGAGGACAAGCGGTAGAAAGTGAATGAATGAATGAATAACAATGGATACTGTTTTGGCTACAGCCCATGACAAGCTCGAACCCCGACGTCACTTCCTGTCCACTTGGACCACATTTACTGCAACACACACAAATATGAGTCTTTTATGTATAAAAAGTTGTATTTTCTCTGATAATGAAGTGTATTGGACACGTCTGTTTCTCTTGTTGAAGGTCCTCTATGGCAAGGTGAGCATCAGGTGCTTCGACAAAGTAGAGTGTGACAAACCTGTCAGTGCGGCCCCACCTCAGTTCGATCCTCCTGTGCCTCCATTGCAAAAAGATTCTCTACGACGCTCCGTGCTCCGTTCAGTAGCTGAGTACTCTGAGACCAGCGGACCGTGCCTCCTTACGCCTCAACGGGATAACCTCCACCAGATCGATGCGGTGGATGGACCAGCCGCATTCCTGGATATCCTGGCACCTCCGTACGATCCGGACGATGGACGGGATTGTCACTATTACAAAGTTCTGCAAATCCAGGTTGACCCAGGAACAGGTGAAAAGGGTAATCAGGAGCATCAGGAAGACCAGAAGGGGAGAGAAAATGAGATGTGGCTTTTAGAAATCTCTCAGCCAGAGGACTTCTGGTGTGGAGGAGAACCTTACCCAGGTCCTGTCGTCTCGGTTTGAAACCTCAAGACCGTTGGAACTATATGGTGACATCCTAAAGCACTGTAACTCACTCCTCAGCAGAAATTCAACTCAACTTCCTCAAGTGGCTTAGTAACAGATTATGTCGTTATGTCGTTTTTTTGCTTGTAGACTATGTTGCCTTGTACACACATGGGAATGTAATCAGCCGACTAGCAATTTGAAAATGTGAGAGAATGACGACAGAGGTGTACAAAAGCCAAAGAGTTTTGTAAATTGTGGTGGTAGTGGCTCAGGAGGTCAGAAACCGGAAGGTTGGCGATTCGATCCTCACACCCTCCACCCAGTCACTGTTGTCAAGATTCTTAACCCACCTTGCCTCCAGTGCCGCCTACACTGCTGTATTGAATGCGAAGGAATGTTTAGTGGTGGTCTGAGAAGCCGTAGGTGCAAATTGGCAGCCATGTTTGCGTCACACTACACCAGGGTAACTGTGACTACAGATGTAGATTACCACCACCACTGTGTGTGAATGAATAATGGCTTCACGTCATTGTGAAGAGCTGCATAGATCTAATCCATTATTATTATTAAATGAATTAAGAGTATGATTGTAAGCATATTTAATCTATACCACATACCGAAAAATCAAAGCATTGGTCCACTGGACAAAAAAACACATTCAAAGCCAAAGCTTTAAAATAAAATAGACACAATTATTAGTATTAATGTAAGTTTTTTTCACTTTACATTGTGTATTCCTTTTGCTGTATTTCTATTACATGGCATCGGCCAACAATAAACAAGTGTTTTAATTGCACCAGCAGTAACTTCTCTATCTCTCATTAAAAAACTAGTTAGAATGTAGAACCAAAAAAGCAGTTTTGTTGGTGTTAATGATCCGTTGTCAGGATCAGACACAAAACACAATGACATGAAGTGGCTCATCGTGCACATCATGTTGACATTATTATGGACAATTCAATATTGTCTGCGTTATTCCAATTATTGTACGGACATGACTTATATAATTCTATGAGTTTCTTGTGTTTTTGTAGTCCTTGCTTTTTGGATGCGCAGTAGAATTAGTGTGGCGGCTTGTCTGTCAGCTTTCACACAATGATGAGATTATGTATTTGTGTTTTTTTTTGTTAAAATATCAATGTATAACACCTTCAACTCTTCTTATGCACACGCTGTACACTGTGTTTACTTTTACTGTGTTAAATGTTTGGCTGCAGCAGTAACATCGCTACATTTCCTTAGCATTCTACACTGTAAATATAACCATTAAAGTCAAGCTTTAAACCGGACTCAAGTTGTTGCGTTATTATTGTCACTGTGTTAAAGCCATCAGACTTTTTATGGTATTATACTGTAGAACCTTGGTTAGCGTCATTCATTTGGTCAGACTTTTAAACCATGACTTTATGATCACACCACACGGCAAATAAGTACAACATTTAAAACATATTTTTACATTTCATGTCTCTGCAACTGGAATTATAAGGTATTTTTCTATCATGCACATAAACATTATTCTTTATCATGAGCAATAATAATACATCCTGTGTATGAAACATCCCTTTAATATATCTCCAACACACATTACAACACACTGCAGTATGTATGAGTTGTGTATTTACACACCAAGTATTGTTTTACAAGTCCACATGTACAGTATTTTATTCAACACAAGACAAAATGAGTACAAAAATAGAATGTCTTTACATATTAAAAGGAGAAATATACATTGCATTAGAAGCGTCCTTAAATGAGAAGACACAACAAGGCACTGAAGGGGGAAACGTGTGTTAGAAGCCTTAAATAACACTCTTAAATAATATAAATCAATTATTTTTTTTTTTTGCCAAATGTTAATTCCCCTTTCTTTGTTAATGATTGGCTATTGTATGTTCAGTAGACTGTGCGGGCAAAGTGCAATTGTGACAGTCGTGCTGTCATTTTGGAGCAGATTTGTGCGCAATTACGCGCCTGAGTCTGAGCCGCGTGCGTTTGGCGAGAACAGTTTGATGACAGAACCGCTGATTTTGTTTTCTTGTTTAATTGGTCTGGTGAGGTAGTGCGTAAAATATCCCACCTAGGAACAAACCGCATTGGTTGCGCCGATGCCGCCTGCGCGCTCCAACGCGGAGCTCCCGCAGGAGGACGAGGAGGAGGACACGGCAGAGGATTTTCTCTCCTTTTGCCTCAGGTGGATTTTCGTGTGTCTTTTCCGCTCGTCGCTACGCGCGAACTTGCGTCCGCAAAAGTCGCAGACAAACGGCTTCTCTCCAGTGTGCGTGCGTATGTGCGTGGTGAGGTGGTCGCTGCGGCTGAAGTTACGCATACATATCCGGCACTGGAATGGCTTGTGTCCGGTGTGGATGCGAATGTGTCTGGTGAGCTCGTCGGAGCGGGAGAAACGCCTGTCGCAGCCCTCCGCCGGACACGGGTACGGACGCTCGTGGATGGGGGTCTTGCTGGGTCTGTTCGGGTATTTTCTAGGACGCAGAATGGGCCTCAGTGGGAGGTTTTGGGGGCTATATGCGGTGGGGAGTCTTGGTTGGGTTCCGGCTTCGGTGCTCGGACCACCTAGAGTGTAATTTCTGATCGTGTTCAGCGGGGTCAAGGGTGGCGGCACACGGAATGTATCGAGCGGACATGCGCCGAATGGTTTCCGGTCTTGGATGCTTGGAGCGTGCATGTCTCGTTGACAAGCCGGCTGGAAGAAGCCAGGGTAGTCGGGGATAATCGGGAAGAGTCCCGGCGCCTCTTGGCCGCCGTGCGGCTTAGGGGAGGAGTACGGTGGCGGGTATGAAGTGGAGAGGAACGCCGATGGATCCTGGTACACTTCCCCGCAAGCGGAGGAGGAGTACGGCGGTGGAGGGGAGTAGAGCTGATGGTGCTCCATCTCGGCTTGGTTGTGGTGGGCCGCAGCCATGGTGCAACTTAAATTCCCGCCTGAAAAGTGACCGGGGGATCCAGCGGAAGCCGGGGAAGCGGACGACGAGGTGGATGGAGGAGGAGGAGGAGGAGGATGGGCGACGTTGAAGATACCCGAGACGATGTTGATGACTCCTTCGGGCTTCCAGTTTGTGGGATACTGGGAGTCGATGGAGAACTTCCCCATGTAAGTGAAAGTCTGGTTGCGGTGTGTGGAAGAAGAAGAAGAAGAAGAAGAAGAAGGTTGAGGGAAGCCGCTGGCGTATGATGAGAGGTCCAGAGAACGCCTCTCTGCGCTCATTTCTGCGCTCATTAGGGAATCTGCGGACCAAATGAGGTCATTAGCGGAACATCTCGATGATGATGATGATGAATGACACCGGGAGAACTTTGAGGTGGTCTTACCTGCAGTCACGTTGATCTGGTCGTAATGGGCCCCCAAGTCAGAATTGGGAAACACAGCCACCGAAGTGGGCAATCCGGTGGTCATATCCTCCACGGAATACACGCTCTCGAACCCTCCGAGATTCAGAGGCACCTTCTCCAGAGTTTTAGCCGTCATCTTGTAGCAAACAGAAGCAACTGGAGTTTTTTTTTTTTTTTTTTGCTGTGACTTTAAGGACGCCGCTGCACGGCTCCGTGGATCTGACACGAAACTTGAAGAAGTCCTATTATTATTGGGGACAGCCGGCGTGACTCCGGCGCGTATAAAAGGGAACCCTTTTCAATGTCCTCGCTACGTCATTTACCAAATTTGGAGTGGGCGTGGGGGGCGGGACTGCGGGTGCTGATTGGTAGGGAAGCTCCGTGACGATTGAGAATAAAAACAGCCACTTCCACGTCCACGCAGGACGTTCCAGACAGCAAAATAAACACAATTAATACTTCATAGAAACCCACATCGATTCATTGACTTATATATTACTTCTGAGTTCTTCTCCACAGCTCTAAAAAGTCCAATTCCGGTCCTGTGTTCAGCCCATAAAAGGTTAAATCCGGTGCGACGCCTCCCTATTTGGTTTCGATTCCGGACTGTCATCGTCGGAAAGTGACGAGTTCTGCCGAGTGGAGCGAGAGAGAAAGCCCGTCTAACCACAGTCAAATTAGACGGACACATGAATGGAACTTCTTGATGTTTGTGTCATCTGACAGGAAATCAAACGTATGCTGTTTTCTTATTTTTGGTAACCATAAATGGAGGGAGGTTTAGAGCTATTTATAGCTGATAACTGTGGCGTTCGACAGCGAGTATAGCACCGAAGTTATAATAATGTACTCATTTTCTGTAGTTTAGTTGTAGTTTTTTCAAACTGATTTCACGATAAACTGTTTCTTGTGCACACACACACACAGACACACACACACACACACACACACTTCACCCTGGTAAATTCCCTTAGTAGGTGGAGAAGCCACATATCACCCTACAGAACGCAGTGTGGTGAGTGGTGTTGTTTCCATGTTGTGTTTACGTACACTATGTTTGTGTCGGCCTCATTCCGCACATCAAACTATTCAAACTGTTTGTTTGTGTCAAATTCACTTAGTTCGAACATCAAACTATTCTAACTAATTTGTTTCTTAAAAAAAGATAATAATAATATGCTTCCTTCCCTAAGAAAACCAACAAATAAAAGTTGAAAATGCCTAAATCCTGGTTTTGGTAGCCATGAAGTGTTCATGTAAATGACTGCTAGCACATTGGCCGGCCATATTAACAAAGGTGTCCCATTGTATTGATGGGCCAATAACGCTTCTTGCCTGTAGGGGGCGCCAGAGAGCCTCTCACGTTGACACAGACACCCAAGCCTCTTCGGGACTTTTTAAAGGGAGCTGACAGAGATTGAGGAAGTTACAATGGAGTCAAGAAAGGAAGCAAAATGGGATGCAAAGTCTGCTTTGTTCATCTGCTCAATTTTCCTGGTAATTATGTTGTGTTATTATATGAACATTTATGGAATACTTTGATGTAAAATAATCTATTGCTTCTGCCAAATTGTATCCTTGACATTGTCATGGGCCAAACAATCAAAGGTTTTCACTTTTGGAAACACTGTTTATCACACAGGGGTTTCCAAAGGGCGACCCGGGGGCCATTTGCGTTTTTTTTTTTAAATTATAATTCCAAACAAACAAAAAAAGTTGTAATCTAATGAGAATATAATAATAATAATATTATGAGAAACAAAGAAAACAAGAAATAAAGATGCTTGGGGAAGAAGTTCTAATATAACGCAAATAAAGCAGAAACAGCAGCAATAAAAAAAATGCTGTAATTTTTATAAGTCGTAATATTAAGAGAAACAAAAAAATAAAGTTATAATTTTTGTAATAGAGATCTAACATTATGGGAATAAAGTAGTGACGTATGTGACGTAATACTAACATATGGATAATTCCGATAGCAGCACTTCATGCTCTAACGGTGATCCTCAGTTTGATACCTAACAATTACACCTAACAATTACATATTCAATCAATAAATAATGAAAGATCTTGTATTTTTTTATACTGTGATATGAAATCCTCTACTTTTTAAAACTTACCAGATGCATTGTTATTGTAGCACCTAGCATGAACAACTACAGTATATGGATGTATCTAATTTTTTCTGGGTACATGATACCATACAGCATCCATATCAAACTTGCGCGGGCCGCACTAACATTAAACTTTCATATCAAGGCGGGGGCCTCAAACTAGTGTCCTGCGGGCCACATTTGGCCCACGGGCCGCGTGTTTGAGACCCCTGCTTTGAGACCCCGACTGTTGTTGGCCGCGGCATGAAGCACTGCTCTACCAGTACTAAGCTATAACACTGACAAAAACACAATGATACCAAGATGATGTCAATTTGTTGGTTTTGAGGAGATGAGGGTGGGTTAGTGGCCAAGTTATGGACTGTACAAGAAGGGGACAAAGGTCAACCGAGCCTGATTGGTCTGTGGGAAGAACTACAGTCATGGGAAACAATGAATAGACCAGCCTTGTTGTTATTGTACGACCTGGTACAATTAAAGGTACATTTGTTTGTACAGATATCATGATGATAACTAAAATAACCCATAAGCGTTTAGTGGGTGTTTAAGAGCTGATATCTAGCAACTTCCATGGTTTTCTTGACCATCACTTAAGTTCTTACATCAATAGCAATATACAGTAGCTTTGTACAGGAGATACAATCATGAATGCTGGTGCATGGGACCTGTTGTGAACATTGTAGTACTTTGGCTTGACTGCAGCAATGACCATTGTTACTCTGATTGTTCCTAGAATTCAAATACCGCAACACCTTACCTTGATACTGCGCCGTACAAAGACCTGACGGCTCCGCAGCAACGAGGATAAGGGCTTGCCAAATGGGAACCGTCCAAGATTCTTGACAGTCCAAACATACATAAGTCACTTTAATGACACAGGAGAGGTAAGTCTGTATTAATAGTAAGAACGCACTGCGCATTCTGTGCTTCTATGAACCATGGCAACACATCCGGTATTGTACTAAGCGGTCATCTACCGATGAAGTTCCATTTCTAAATGAAGAACGACCACCCAAATCCTTCACTGCGGATCCTTGATCCTTTTTTTCCAGTCATCTGCAAACACTTTGATGTGAAGAGCTAAGATTTACAGCAAATGGCAGGTATTTCAATGTTCAACTTTCAAACCGTGGCACCCGTGACCTCAGAACACACATTTTGTACCCCCTTTATACCCCCCCCAATACTGCTCCCAAATTCATAATACTTCCTTTTGAGTTGCTGTCCCGCCACCATGACTGTTAGCTTTGTGGCGTCACAGACCGACAGCTTTCATGGCTTACTGTCTGCCACATAAAAGCCAGGGAACCGCTCTGATATGGGTCCAAGATAGAGAAGATAAAAGAAGAGGGTGACGGGAGCCACGGTTACATGAGTGGGAATCTTTTCTTCTATAGACACATGCATTGTCTCGCATCGACTGAATAACAGGCGTCGCCTCATAATGAACGACTGTAACTTTTGCGGCAAAGGTCTTACGACAGCGGCCTCGTGCACTTGATGTTGATGTTGTAAAACCTCAACCGGAAATCGTCAGACATGAGGATGCTGGCTGAAAATCTGAGAATTTCCTTGTGCTTTTGGTTGGAATTGTTTCTGAACGCTAAACTCTACGGACTCTATGGACCTTTGAAATATTTGACTGAAGTCTGATGGCACATTGCCCCAGGACCCTGTCCTGTCTGGGCCCTTGGCCAGATTCATAGAGCATTGGTTTTATTGGGTCGCGGCACATTGACATAATAGAATTGAACAAAGAAACAACAGCATCAAAAATTGCAGCAGCCGTTTTACATGATGGATGGATGGATGGATGACTAGGCCATGGATGGATGGATGGATGACTAGGCCATGGATGGATGGATGGATGGATGGATGACTGTAGGCCATGGATGGATGGATGGATGGATGACTAGGCCATGGATGGATGGATGGATGGATGACTGTAGGCCATGGATGGATGGATGGATGGATGACTAGGCCATGGATGGATGGATGGATGGATGGATGACTGTAGGCCATGGATGGATGGATGGATGGATGACTGTAGGCCATGGATGGATGGCTGGATGGATGGATGGATGACTGTAGGCCATGGATGGATGGATAGATGACTGTAGACCATGGATGGATGGATGGATGGATGGATGGAAGGATGGGTGCCTGTAGGCCATGGATAGATGGATGGATGGATGACTGTAGGCCATGGATGGATGGATGGATGACTGTAGGCCATGGATGGATGGATGGATGGATGGATGGATGGATGGATGACTGTTGGCCATGGATGGATGGATGGATGATGACTGTAGGCCATGGATGGATGGATGGATGGATGGAGGACTGTAGGCCATGGATGGATGGATAGATGGATGGATGGATGGATGGATGGATGGATGGATGGATGGATGACTGTAGGCCATGGATGGATGGATGGATGGATGAATGGATGGATGACTGTAGGCCATGGATGGATGGATGGATGGATGACTGTAGGCCATGGATGGTTGGATGGATGGATGGATGACTGTAGGCCATGGATGGATGGATGGATGGATGGATGGATGACTGTAGGCCATGGATGGCACTATGCACTTATGCACCAGCACTTATGATTCTGAAGGCCCCCGGGAAGCACATAGAAACTGAAATCTGATTGGACAAAAAGTGAAACATACACGTAGACTACTGCAGCAGTGCAGCCAAGAGACATGCTATGAAATGAAGATTATAGGATGGATACTACTCCAGTCGGTAATAGAACAAAACAATGTAGGTCAGTGCTTCTGATCGTGTTTGAGCCAGCAGAGAAGGCTTTGCTGGCCCGGACTGCACACCAACGACAAAGCTATTTTTTCCATGGCGCGCTACTGTTTGTTTGTTTATAAATTCTTGTCTGATTAAAAATAAAGCACGTGGGCAAAGAAGTTTCAGAATGAGTTGTCGGCGCTTTAAGGGTACAGTCATCGTCTCCATCACCATCCACCTCTGCTGCACACAAGACCACATCACTGCTCTGAATGACGCTGTATCATACCTTCGTTAATCTACTAACGGAAATACTTCTTTTGTGTACTTCAGTCCTTCAAGCTAATGTACTTTAAATTGTGACGATACAAGAAGTGAGACTTGTGGGAGTTGTATCTGTGGAAGTCATTGTCTCAAGTTATGACACATTCGGTAGAACGTGTTTCAGGGTGGGAAAATGTAGCACATACACTTGTACTTTTATGCGACCCGGGGTCACTTTAATAATGAGTCCAACATTAATAATATATTTATTGTGTCTCTACAATAAAATGAGTGTGAAATTTGAATGCGTTGAACGCCTCAGCTGGACATCACAGTTTGAATCCCAGTCTGTGAATAGCACTTAATTTGCATGGAATGTATATGTATATAATATTTCATACATCCATCTCTTAACCAAAAAGAAACTTAAAGTCGGTATAATGGAGTTGAATTCCTTTGTTGGTTGTTTTTTCCTCCACAGTAGAAAGCATCACATGGTAAATACCGTGTACTGTACAATGTGTCATTGACGGCGGCGTGTTTAAATCACCACAGGCCCCTGCTTAGTTAAAACATAGATGATGATTGTGTAATATCGCCGCCATCACAAAACTTTCCTCGGAACAATGACAGCTTTTGAAAAAGCTCAGCGTTAATAAGACTCATCTGCATGATTCACATTTTTTAGGAATGCTTCTTGCCCGCCTCCACAAACTCTGATGAGGAAATGGTTGGGCTTTGGGGACGTCCTCGGATAATGTGGGCTGTTTTTCTCTTGTCTCGCCCACGGATGCAAAAATGTTTGCACATTGTGGCAGAGAAGCGGGACATGAGTGAAAGCCCTGCATAAAAGACAGAAGAACGAGACGATGGGGTGCAAGAGGGGAAGGAGGGAGATGGAGAGACCAGAGAAGGAAAAGACGATAAGAATACAGGGAGAGAAAGTCAGAAAAGGGAAGTGGAGAAGAAAATAGAAATGAAGAAGATGAAAAGAGGATTAGATTAGATTAGATTCAACTTTATTGTTATTGCTCATGTCACTTGTACAAGGCAACAAAATGCAGTTAGCATCCAACCAGAAGTGCAATTTTATAAGTACCTTAGTAGTAAGTAAATGGAAAGAAAATGGACAGATCTATGTAAAAAAACTATAATACAGTGAGGATATGTACAGGGATATAAATGACTATAATATGGCTATTGTAGATGATACAGATTATAAACAGTATGGATGTGCCAATATATAATAACAGTAATATGTACAGTATTGCAATGAAGTGACTAGAGTATGGCTATTGCAGATTATATAAATTATAAACAGTATGATCTATGAATGCAACAAGATATTACAGTAATATGTACAATAGTGCAATATGTACAATAGTGCAATGAAGTAGTGCAATGAAGTGAAGGGGTGGGCAATGGGGGGCAGAGTTCAACAAGGAGAAGATGGCATTGAAAAATACAGATGGCAAAAACGACAATGGTGACGGATAGAGCACAGAATTCCAAGGTCAAAAAATCCTAATTTGGATCAACACGAACTTCCGCATTATGCAGTGTATCGACGTGAGCACGTACCCAGGCAGGAATATACACATTTTGGAAAACCCTGAAGGTGAGCCACATTAAAGGCCAAGACAACAAAATGTCACATAAGGCAAGCATTTTGTCCACAGGGCCCAGTTTTTGTGGAAACAATACACTAAGTCCCCACTTTTTGCCGAAGTAACATTCCGCATCTACCAACCAATGGTGAAAGTCCGCAAGTAGTTGATACTCGGGACGTATTTAGTCATTGCTGAGCTAATAAGTTGCTAATAGCCTTTCCCCACCACAATCAGTACCCAAGTTCTTAACAAACATGTAATGATCACATTTATTATCAACACCTACGTATATCGACAAAATTAGAAACTGGGGTTCGGCAGCTGTCTGGAAGTCCTCAGGAGCCCTTCGTAATGTGACCAATCACAGCGGAGTGAGTGTGCCTGGATGGTAGTATCGATTTAAACAGAGCATTTTGCCGGGAAGCAGGAAATCCAAGGAAATTAAATTATTGAATAGGTGCAGATTCTGGAAGATCTAATAATAATAATCTTTCTACAATATGGATTTCCACAAAAAAATTAATATGTAGATTTTAATATGTATCATTTAAAAACTGCAATTTGTGTTCAGTTCATTGACTCATTTTTACATTTGAAACTTTGAAGTATGACAAACACGCAAAAAAAAAAAGAAATCAGGAAGAGGCAAACACTTTTTCCCACCACTGTATCATCCATGTTTTTTTATATGAGTATATATAAGTATCTATTAAAGTATATAAGTATATAAGTATCTATTAAATATGAAAACAGGCCTGAAGGGCACGTACTAAAATAGTTTCCTTTTTTTTGGAGGGGGGGGGGGGGGTACTCAAATGGAAATTGCACTTTTTTTGTGCAATTTGTGCAGCATCCGCAATCCTTATGGGAGTCCTTATGTGACCTTTCACCTTTTTGTGTGCTCTATAAAAGAACAGGAAGCAGGAAATCCAAGGAAACACATTCTTGAATAGGTGTAGATTCTGGAAGATCTAATAATCTTTCTACAATATGGATTTCCACAAAAAATTCAATATGTATCATTTAAAAACTGTATTTTATGTTCAGTTCATTGACTCATTTTTAGATTTGAAACTTTGAAGTATGACAAACACGCAAAACAAAAAAAAGAAATCAGGAAGAGGCAAACACTTTTTCCCACCACTGTATCATCCATGTTTTTTTATATGACATCTTAAGTATCTATTAAATATGAAAACAGGCGTGCAAAAGTCATGAAAAAAAGAAGTAAATATGGCCGAAATAAAAATGTAAAGTGGAGTAAAAAGTGGAGCAAAGACAAAAAAAGCTGCCAATGAGGAAGTGAAGAGAATAGATTAGAGGACAGGAAAGGGATCTTGGGTGTTCTATGGGCTTTGATGGCCTAAACACACCCGGCACGCCTACACGATGCCGGCCGCTCGATTAGCAGTCTTGTATTTCAGTCATTCGGGGGCGGAAAGCAGCCGGGGCCACGCTCCCCTCCAGCTTCTTCATCACAAGATCAATCAACGTTTTTTTTTCTGCTGCTAACACAATCCCTCAGTTGCTCTGCTCAGTTTAGCAAGAAATCTGCATGAGGGTTCAATTTATGTCGAAAATGTTTCATCTTTTCAGTCTGTGTGCCACTTGGGCTCGTAATGTTTCTGGATGGAAAACATGAAAACATGAAATTTTACTTTTGTATTTAATGGGGAACTCTGGGATGCAGGGCATTGCAAAAGTATTTACCCCTTGGATATTTAGCCTTCAATCTGTCTTTTTGGACAATCATTTCCAAAAAGATCCTTTCATGAAGCGAAAAGAGGTTTGGTGTCAATAAATTTGTCGTGTAAAATCAGCGTTTGCATAAAAGTGACTGATCTTTTGGACCAGGGGTCTCAAACACGCGGCCCGTGGGCCAAATGTGGCACGCAGGACACGAGTTTGAGGCCCCCGCCTTGATATGAAAGTTTAATGTTAGTGCGGCCCGCGCAAGTTTGATATGGATGCTGTATGGTATCATGTACCCAGAAAAAAATATTACGTTTGATTAATGTTCATGTTAAAGGTTAAATAACTGTTAATAGTTATCCTCCCTATCCGTGTGGAAGTGGTAAGTTTTTGGCTATTTAAGTTTAAAGGAAATAACTTGACGGCTACCGTTTAGGTCGCTAGCTCTCTAGTTTGCGAGTTAGCATGTGTCTCAAGACCCTGCAGTTGCGCAATATGTTGTAAATAAAAAGAGTATAAATGTGACTATAGTCGTGTTTTGTCATGTCTACAGGGCTCTAATAATGCTTTGTTCATTTTAATCTGAAAAAAATAATTTGTCTACCCACCAACTATATGTGGTTTCTTAAGTTTTTATTATTTGCCGTTTTATTATTATTATTATTATATTTATTTATTACTGATTGATTGATTTTCCTTATTCTTGATTTGTTTATTTATTTGTTTATTTATTTAATAGGAACCAAAGTGAAGTTTTTTTTAAAAAAATGTTTTTAATAAATGTGGTTTTTTTTGGGGGGGGGGGGGGGGGGGGGACCTAATGTGGCCCAGTCTCACCAAGACTTGAGCTCCAGTGGCCCCCAAGTAAATTGAGACCCCTGCTCTAGATTTTTCTAAATTTTCTAATATTTCTAAATTTCTCTAGATTTTGGCTTCTAAGGGCTCTGGTCTAAAACGTTTGATCAGCTGATGAAGAGCCAGCTTGACTTGGATGCTGGTTTGCTTCCTGAGTTATGTAATATATGTTTTATACATATACCTACTTAGGTTATAGCAAGGCATCCATATCCAGATGGGATTCAACATCTTCAACCAGTTGATAAAGCATCGTGCATTTTTTGGGGGTTAAAGTCATGATTTGAGGATATCGGATGTTGTGTCTGGACACGATGACGGTAGAAACAAAAAAGGAGCAACACCAACATCTTTCCTTTCCTTCACATTCCCATTCATTGTCTGCGTGTCATTATGTCTCTCAGGGCCTGTCACCGTCCACCCACATGCTGTAGTTTTCACTGTCACCCCAAACTGCCAGGACCCCCCTCTCCCCACCCGCCCCGCCCCCATCATCCCATCCCCCTTCTGCCGCTCCCTCCCCAAGACGCACACACACTGACCATGTGGGAGATGACTGCCTGCTTGGCCAAGAGATTGTCTTTCTTCTTGTGGGCCGTGGGTGGTTTGTGTTTTTCTTGGTAATTTGGTGTAGGTGGATCTTTTCACTATTCAGGCTGATTGAGGCTGACCATTGCAGTCTAACAGGCTGGACACTCCAAACAAATGAGAGGTAACAACTTTTGCAGTGCTTTGGTTACATGTTTGGTTACCTGGCAGCTTGAAATCAACCTGAAATCTAGTGATACAATACTGTATATTTTCAAGGGGGGGGGGGGTGTACGGGATTCTGGAAAGGATAGACACATAGACGCATAAATGCATCCATTGTTAATATTACAATGACCTATTTTAATCCAACCTGAAGAAAATGGTATTGTCTATTCTAATGTCTGTTCTCCAGTATTTTTGGCAGGTCAGTTCACAGCAATGGCATCAGCATTACATCAGCATTACATCATCAGCATTACATCATCATACAGAATATGATCCCGTTAATAATGATTCATTTCATTGCCATCATTCATTCATTCATTCATTTTCTACCGCTTTTTCCTCACAAGGGTCGCAGGGGTGCTGAAGCCTATCCCAGCTGTCTTTGGGCGAGAGGCGGTGTACACCCTGGACTGCTGGCCAGCCAATCACAGGGCACTTTTAGACAAACAACCATTCACACTCACATTCATACCTATGGACAATTTGGAGTCACCAATTAACCTAGCATGTTTTTTGGAATGTGGGAGGAAACCGGAGTACCCGGAGAAAACCCACGCATGCACGGGGAGAACATGCAAACTCCACACAGAGATGGCCGAGGGTGGAATTGAACGCTGGTCTCCTAGCTGTGAGGTCTGCGCGCTAACCACTCGACCGCCGTGCCGCCCCATTGCCATCATTAGCAATATAATTATTACTACATTCATCATTTTATTTAGCATCATCTCATTTGTCTTTTCCACACTTTTCCACTCAAGGGCACGTACTAAAATAGTTTCCTTTTTTTTAGGGGGGGGGGGGGGGGTACTCAAATGGAAACTGCACTTTTTTGTGGAATTTTATCCATCATCTGCAATCCTTATGGGAGTCCTTATGTGACCTTTCACCTTTTTGTGTGCTCTATAAAAGAACAGAAAGCAGGAAATCCAAGGAAACACATTCTTGAATAGGTGCAGATTCTGGAAGATCTAATAATCTTTCTACAATATGGATTTCCACAAAAATTTTAAATATGTATCATTTAAAAACTGCATTTTATGTTCAGTTCATTGACTCATTTTTACATTTGAAACTTTGAAGTATGACAAACACGCCAGCCAATCACAGGGCACTTATAGACAAACAACCATTCACACTCACATTCATACCTATGGACAATTTGGAGTCGCTAATTAACCTAGCATGTTTTTGGAATGTGGGAGGAAACCGGAGTACCCGGAACATGCAAACTCCACACAGAGATAGCCGAGGGTGGAATTGAACCCTGGTCTCCAAGCTGTGAGGTCTGCGCGCTAACCACTCGTCCGCCGTGCCGCCGTATACATGAGTTTAATTATGTTGAAAAGAAAAACGTAGAAATTGAAATAACTTCCTCATGCAAAGCAGCCGTTCCCTTCTTCTTTTTTTTTTTTGCAATGTTTTTTTTCTATTTTCGTCTTAAGTCCGTCACAGCCCAGTTCTTCTACGGGATGTGTGGTGGACCACAGGGGAGCAGCCAAAGAGCAGAAGGTCAGCATTAATTGGTTTGCAGTCATTAAAGTGATGGTGAGTCCCAGTCATTAGACTGTGCCAGGCTCCATCATTGACATTTGACTCGTGTACCATCATCAGCAACATTAATGCTAATGTCCTGCAACAGCAGAGTATTTTCAAATGCTGGCTAATACAGTGTAGTCATCATTAGCGGAGGGAGGAAGATGTCGTATTTATGTGTTGCACACAAACGCAGCGTGTAGCGTGTGTATTTTGCTCTTTGTCTCTTTGCTCAGGTGGCTTTCATATTTTGTTCTTAAATGTCTGTGAATGCGGCGCTGTGCCGTGTACTTTTATTTTTTGATGTTATTCTCATTACGTGTTGACATGAGGAATGGACTGCAAATGATGTACACTAATGCATGCAACCTTTCCACACTCATGTTATGTGACATCGTCACTTCACACTGTGTTCAAAGGATTCCACAGAGTGGGGAAAAAAGTGATGGCGTCTGGCTGGAGATGTTCTGCTTGCTACATTTGATTGAAATTTGAAAAGGAAGAAAAGGCCAAGCACCACAGAGCTCCGGCGTGTAACGTTTATTTTTGCTGGTGTAGTTGTTCCTGTAGCTGACTTAGCTTGGGATTAACTCTCATAACTCCCTGAAGGAGTTAATAAGATATTTTTCCCCAATACTAAGACTTCCTTCTACGTCCTCGAAACATGCAGTTGAGGCTAGCTGGAGCCTCCAAATCCCCTCATAGTTGTATACCATATATTATGGCGGCCAATGGAGTCAAATATTTAATCGCAATAATCACATTGTGTCCGTAATTAACTCAGAATTAATCACAGATGGAGATTTTTAGCTATAATTAGCAGGGATTTTATTTTGGATCTAATGCAGCGGCAAAAGTTGGCAAAAAAACGTGGAAACTCTCTTAGCATAGTTTAGCAGAGGATGCTAGGATGAATGTAAGTGAGTGGATGTGTGAGTTAATTTTTAATAGAGAAAACACACATTTAAAATAATAATAAAATAATTTAAAATAATTTAAAATAATTTAAAATAATTTAAAATAATTTAAAATAAAAGTAAAAATAAAAATAAAAATAAAAATAAAAATAAAAATAAAAATAAAAATAAAAATAAAAATAAAAATAAAAATAAAAATAAAAATAAAAATAAAAATAAAAATAAAAATAAAAATAAAAATAAAAATAAAAATAAAAATAAAAATAAAAATAAAAAATTCATTTCATTTCTTCAGTTCTTCGTACTTTTGCGTCCTTCTTCTTTGTTGATGAGGTCCTTCATTTAGTGTGATGAACATTCCTCCATTTGCGCCTCAGTACTTCTAAGCTAGGAAGCAAATGGCATCATTAGATACAATCTTCACCTGTGGATCACACACTTCTGAAGCTCTTCATTCATCTTCCAGGACCTCCCCAGACCCAGATCTGTGTCAGACAGTCCAACTAACGACCTGAACTCATCACTGTTACATTTGAATCCCTGCAGTCACGTCCAGACACGAGGGTTGGTGCAACTCGCCATCTTCTCCATGCCCGCTCCACGATGTTTAGCCATTAGCCTGTCAGTGCATTCATCACACAGCGAGGCTCTTCCTGCAATACGTTGCTGTCCATCAAATTAATTAACCACTATAGGAGTAATAATTAATGTCTCTCAGCCTTCCGTTCTCCCTCCACTGTGATTTATTGTTTTTGTAAGCTATTTTTTTTGTATTACAAAAAAAAACACGCCAAGCAACACAAAGGTTGAATAAAATCCAAGCTGTAGATACGATAGATGTGGAGTTTGCATGTTTTCCCCGTGCATGCGTGGGTTTTCTCCGGGTACTCCGGTTTCCACCCACATTCCAAAAACATGCTAGGTTAATTGGCCACTCCAAATTGTCCATAGGTATGAATGTGAGTGTGAATGGTTGTTTGTCTATATGTGCCCTGTGATTGGCTGGCCACCAGTCCAGGGTGTACCCCGCCTCTTGCCCGAAGACAGCTGGGATAGGCTCCAGCACCCCCACGACCATTGTGAGGATAAGCGGTAGAAAATGAATTAATTAATGAATAGTGGGAGAGGTGAGACGATAGACGAGATCGCTTACTCTTACAGTGAAAAATACTATAAAATTATATATTGCCATCTGGGCTGCACGGCGGTCGACTGGTTAGCGCAGACCTCACAGCCAGGAGACCCGAGTTCAATTCCACCCTCGGCTATCTCTGTGTGGAGTTTGCATGTTCTCCCCGTGCATGCGTGGGTTTTCTCCGGGTACTCCGGTTTCCTCCCACATTCCAAAAACATGCTAGGTTAATTGGCCACTCCAAATTGTCCATAGGTATGAATGTGAGTGTGAATGGTTGTTTGTCTATATGTGCCCTGTGATTGGCTGGCACAACGGGAACAATGGCTGGAAACGGATACTCGAGTACTCGTTATAAAAGAGTACATTTCGTCATTATCCGTATTTGTATTAAAGAAATTACTCCCATTGTCTGTGATTGGCCACACCAGGACTGCGGCTGGAAACTGGGAAACTGGGAAACAGGGAAGCCCTGCCAGTGAGTCAGTGTGACTTAGTGCTGGTTGATGCCATCGGCCAGCTGGAGCCAATGACACTCCCACGGCTGAAAAAGGCAAGAAACACAAAGCAAACAGAGCGACCACTTGAAGGGAATCGCTATCCTCCACACTCCGGTGCAATTGTAGCCGGTCTGCATTGTTCCAGAGGAGCCTGGTGGTTGCAGGTTCTACTCCTCATGCTAACTCTGGCAAACCCAAACATGCACTCATACTCTCTTTTGTCTACCTGCGTTCTTTTTTATATTTCCTTTCTTATCCCAAGCTTTGTTTCCTGGCTTCATTCTTAATGTTTTAATGCATGAGGAAAGAGTCTGTAAGGATGGCCCATTGATCCTCCATCACTTAAGCCATGATACATGGGGAACATTTAAAGCCACTGTTGTTCCCTGCAGCCCAATATTTTACCCATATTGATTGAGTCATGGCATTAAAAAAAAAAAACCTTTATACCTCGTCCCTGTCTCTTTGTCAGTCAACAGACAATGTTATGGTTGTCTGTGGACATACATATATGCTTTGCTGCCATTATGAACCTGTGGGCAAACACATAAACCTAGCATGTTATCATCTATCAAACAACGTTAAATTAGAAGATGACTATTAGGATCATAAAAGGTAAGAATAAATGACTTATTGTCAATATTCTGGGTCATGTTGGTTTATATTTTCACAAGTCATGATGAAAAATGGATGATGGCATAAACCGCTTTTCCTCACAAAGGTCGCAGGGGTGCTGGAGCCTATCCCAGCTGTCTTTGGGCGAGAGGCGGGGTACACCCTGGACTGGTGGCCAGCCAATCACAGGGCACATATAGACAAACAACCATTCACACTCACATTCATACCTATGGACAATTTGGAGTCACCAATTAACCTAGCATGTTTTTGGAATGTGGGAGGAAACCGGAGTACCCGGAGAAAACACCCGGAGAACATGCAAACTCCACACAGAGATGGCCAAGGGTGGAATTGAACCCTGGTCTCCTAGCTGTGAGGTCTGCGCGCTAACCACTAGACCGCCGTGCCGCCCACTGATGAATCAAAGGATGTATATTTCTACACTTTGTAAAAAGGATTAAAAAAAATTATATAAGTAATATATTATTATATAAGTAATAAGTAATAAATTATATAAGTAATATATATAAATTATATATATATATGTAAGCATTGTTTTATTAGCTATTCATCTATTTACATTATGCCTCTTGACTCTTTTGTCAACATTATTATTATTTTGGACTGCAAATGGCCCCCGGGTCACACTTTGGACACCCCCGAATTAATTATGAATATGGAAACCTTCCTGTCATTTTTTAATCATATTTAATTGCTACGTTATTCATATAAAAACATGAAAATCTAACTTCCAAGCTATTTTTTAGACACCACGTCATTTCCGGCTGTTAATTGCCATGCAAGTATTATAAGTATAATACAACAACAATAAAAGAATACACCAACCTTCGAGACAACGGATGGAGGCAGAGTTAACCACAGAGTTAACCACAGTTAATTCCGTGCAAAGGCGGAATATTCCATTGTACTTTGCCTTGCACCAAGGTATTCTGGGAGGTGACGCACGTTTATACTATACACGTGTTATGTACTGTACAGCATCATGCAAAAACAGGCTCTTCACCCCCCCAAAATGTTTTATTCTCCGTGCCGTCACACACCTTTTTGGCCCCCCCATCCCTCCTCAGGTCTTGCACCCGTCCTCTTTTGTCTCTGCCTACACCCCGTCTTCTTTGAAAGGTCCACAAAGATAACTCAGGTGGTCCTGCAGGCACGGCACACTCATTTCCAAATGCATACACCCGTCCCACCCACGCTGCCTGGAGCTGACACTTCACTGTGATAAATGTGGAACCCCTGACCTCCAATACTCCTGACGCCCGGAATGAGGAACCAAGTTGCCCTTTAATTGCCCGTCTTGACATGCAAATAAGACGCACATCTATCACCATATGGATACATAGTTTATTACACTGAGACGTAAATATGCCAAAGTGAAAAAAAAAAGTTGACTTTAATAACTGCTGGTGCTGATGAATGTAATGTAACCCTAACTACCCCTCACTGATCACACACACACACACACACACACACACACACTCATGACTAATTCCATTATGTCTACTGACTAATGATACTGGCGAGTCTCCTGTTTCCAGCTGGATAAAGTTGATTTGAAACCATACCTGCTTCTGAGCGTTAATGCTGTTAAAGCCGACGTGGAAAATCTCATCCACGCCGTCTTCATTTGGCAAGGGGGATGTGTACGCGAAGGGGGGGGGCAAGGAGAAGACTTCATCATCAGGCGTTAATATCAGATGGCCAATGTGGGAAGTTTAGATAACAGAGGAGCAGCGGGTAGGCGGGGTGGGCGGGTTTTTTCGGGCTACGGGGGTCTTAATGCTGCGACAACAGAGGAGGAGTCAATTAGAAAGGCCTGCAACCTCCACGCTGATAAAGCTGCCGCTAATTGAATGCCATTCAGTTGTGCTGACAGCGGTTAAACATCGGCTCAGGTGAGTCCACCACGTCTACAAAAAATGGGGGCAGCTCAGACTCTGATACTCTACTGAGACCCTGTAGATGTTTTTAATTATTTAAAAAAAAATGAACAAAGCATTATTAGAGCCCTGTAGACATGACAAAACACGACTATAGTCACATTTATACTCTTTTTATTTACAACATATTGCGCAACTGCAGGGTCTTGAGACACATGCTAACTCGCAAACTAGAGAGCTAGCGACCTAAATGGTAGCCTTCAAGTTATTTCATTTCAACTTAAATAGCCAAAAACTTACCACTTCCACACGGATAGGGAGGATAACTATTAACAGTTATTTAACCTTTAACATGAACATTAATCAAACGTAATAATTTTTTCTGGGTACATGATACCATACAGCATCCATATCAAACTTGCGCAGGCCGCACTAACATTAAACTTTCATATCAAGGCGGGGGCCTCAAACTAGTGTCCTGCGGACCACATTTGGCCCGCGGGCCTCGTGTTTGAGACCCCTGATTCACGCCATGCGCTTCATAGTACTCTGACCCTTCCTCTCCCGCCATCGGCAGCTCGCCCTTGCTCCAAGTCATCCGGCCAACCTGCATTCCCGCAGCCAACGTTTGTGTTATCTTGCGTGCCATCCAAGAAGAACGTATCACCTTGCACCCGCCATGCCCTGCCATGAAGGCAGCACAATTATGTCATCTATTAGATTCCCGCGCCCCTTTAGGGATGCCTGGAACACAACCCTGGCATTAAGTAGAACTTGATTTATGCTGCTTAGCACGTTTTAATTGGCGAGGAACACAAGAGAGGAGCGTGGCCAACACAATATTACAGGCATAAACCACCACAACAAGGGATTGCTGAGATTTAATTACACTTCCTGTTGTTCCATTTACCTCCCCGTGCATCAATTAGCCAGGAAAGGGGGGGGTGTCGGGTTTTTGGTTTCAGGCTCATCTGGGCCAGAGTTTACCCAGTCAAGTTCACATAACATCACACAATGGGAATGGATTTGACTAATGACAGGAAGGATAAATCCAAGCTATTAGGGAAGCGCCTAGTGCTCCAGCTGATGGTGATAAAGTCCCGCTGAGATTGGATAGCGCTGATGATGTGCCACACTATCGGAATGTACTCTTAGATGAATTTCTCTTATTAGTTTTGCCCTGATTTCAACTTCCATCTTCCTTAACCAATCAGATTGTGCTTCCTCACATAGGCCTGATTTTGAATGAGTGATGAAGTGGGATATTTTTTACTCGCTCATATGGAAGTCCAAGGGATGGATGAACAATGTATTTCATCTCAATCCGTTCCAGGAAGAATGAGGGATTATTGTTGTTATTAAACACGTTGGATTTACTAACGGGGAGACTTTTCTTGCAAGATGATCGAGGCTGTGGCGTCACTGGGGTCATTTTGGGGAGGGAAGCGTTAAGTCACAAATGTGTCCAGAGGAAGAAGGGGCGTAACGAAATTGTAAAAAAAAATATGAGGAATATGTTCTCAGTGAAGAACTAAATTTGAAACACTATGCTAGGACTACGTTAAAAAGCCATAGCATTTCAGTATGTGGAATCAAACTATGGAATGGATTGAGTAAGGACCTCAAACAATGCAGAGTCTTGAACCAGTCATGATGTGCTATATATATCATTATATTGACACTTACTATGGTACCCATTATGTCATTGGATGGTCATATCACCTCGTACTTTGGTACGGGACATAAAATTTAATTTAATTTAATTTAATTTAATTTAATTTAATTTAATTTAATTTAATTTAATTTAATTTTATTTTATTTTATTTTATTTTATTTTATTTTATTTTATTTTATTTTATTTTATTTTATTTTATAAAAAAAACTAAACTATATTAGGAAAGCAGGAAGTGAACAAATGTAACAGTTACTGATTGTAAAAGTACCAGATGAAGGGGTAGGATTTAATAAGCTTTGCTTCTTCCTACTCCTTTTGGACATGTGGAACTGTGAACTGAACCTTATCAACAAGGCCCGGACCCCCCCTCCGACACTCCTCACACCCCACCTCTACCTCATACTGCCTCATTGACATACACTCATTAACGCTGAGTTTGGACTTTTATTTTGGAATAATAATCAGACTGTGCTTCCGGAATAACAAACAAAAAACAGACTGTGTATATATATTTATACTGTAAATTCCTAGTATGTGTTGGATTATACCTAACAATAAACTATTTCTGATTCTGATTCTGAAAAAAATGGCTAAGCACACAGTAGACAGCAATGTTGTTAGGAGAGCACTGCTTCCTGTCTGGCTCCTATATGCCAGCTCCACCTGATTGCTAGTCAGGCACACCTGGGATGGACCTTCCAGGTGTGTCACCACTCTGCAGAGGACAAGGGAGGTTGGGTACACACCCAAAGCAGCCAACCCACTTATCCACATGTGTCCACAGAGGGCTAAAGCACTGCAGCTTTTCTTTTTCCAAGCAGTTTCTTCAGCAGGTGATTTCAATGACGAGTTCATCAGTTCATCATCCAAATCAGCTGCTTTAGTGACCGGCTGGAAAGAAAACCTGGAGTGACTCGGCCCTCCATGGCAGGAGTTTGACACCCCTGTTTCGGAATGTAACAGAACATTCTGGTGCCTGTTCATTCATTTTCTACCACTTATCCTCACGAGGATGCATGACTTGACTTGACTTGATTTGACTTGACTTGACTTGACTTGACTTGACTTGATTTGATTTGATTTGACTTGATTTGACTTGATGTGACTTGATTTGACTTGACGTGACTTGACGTGATTTGACGTGATTTGACTTGATTTGACTTGACTTGATTTGACTTGAAGTGACTTGACTTGACTTGACTTGACTTGACTTGATTTGACTTGATTTGACTTGATTTGACTTGACGTGACTTGATTTGACTTGACTTGATGTGACTTCATGTGACTTGACTTGATTTGACTTGACATGACGTGATGTGACTTGACTTGATTTGACTTGAAGTGACTTGACTTGACTTGACTTGACTTGACTTGACTTGACGTGACGTGACTTGATTTGACTTGACATGACTTGGCTTGATTTTACTTGACTTGACTTGACCTGACCTGACTTGATTTGACTTGACTTGATTTGACTTGAAGTGACTTGACTTGACTTGACTTGACGTGACTTGATTTGACTTGACGTGACTTGGCTTGATTTTACTTGACGTGACTTGATCTGACTTGATTTGACTTGACTTGATTTGACCTGACTTGACTTGAATTGACCTGACTTGACTTGAATTGATTTGAATTGACATCACTTGACTTGAGTGTATATCAGTGAATAAAGTAGAAATATTACTGAATATCAACACAAGGCAACTTCAATTGCATTTATTTGCCCCATGCCCCCCCCCAATGGCGTATTTAAGTGTAATTCATCAGACTTTTTCCGTATGCAGTTCCCCACGTCACATGCAGATGGATGAAAACACTGTGGCGTTTTTCGCCTCTGTCCGCACCAAACAGGCCAGATCAATACCTCCCATAACTTCATTCTAGCAGCCAATAGCCATTCAGTGAAGTCATGATGTGTCTTTGGGAGTCCATCATTTGAGACGGAAATCTCTGGGAGTTTTTGGAGGTTCCGTTTGGGGGGGGGGGGGGGGGGGTGATATTTTAAATCCTCATTTATTTGTTCCATCTTGAATTATTCATGCTCAGGGCTCTGGTGAGTTTCTATCTTACGGTTGTAGCCGGAGTCACGCTGGATCGATATGCTGCTCATAATTTATCAGCAATCAATACAGCGTTACTTCTATGTTAACCTTTACCTTACCCTGCATGGATTCTGGATTTATTTGGCCCAGCGCAGTCAATATGGGCTTTGTCCAAAGTGAAGCCCAAGGACCATTTCCAACCCGTGGATTGTTTTTTTAAGTATAAATATAATTCAACAAATAAAAACACAACATAAAATGGAGCAGGGCTGCACGGCGGACGAGTGGTTAGCGCGCAGACCTCACAGCTAGGAAACCAGGGTACAATTCCACCCTCGGCTATCCCTGTGTGGAGTTTGCATGTTCTCCTTGTGCATGCGTGGGTTTTCTCCGGGTACTCCGGTTTCCTCCCACATTCCAAAAACATGCTAGGTTAATTAGCGACTCCAAATTGTCCATAGGTATGAATGTGAGTGTGAATGGTTGTTTGTCTATATGTGCCCTGTGATTGGCTGGCCACCAGTCCAGGGTGTACCCCGCCTCTTGCCGGAAGACAGCTGGGATAGGCTCCAGCACCCCCGCGACCCTCGTGAGGATAAGCGGTAGAAAATGGATGAATGAATGAGTTCTCCTCCTATTTTGTGTGGAAGTGGTAACTTTTTGGCTTCTTATTTTGTCTTTCCCCACCCTCGGCCATCTCTGTGTGGAGTTTGCATGTTCTCCCCGTGCATGCGTGGGTTTTCTCCGGGTACTCCGGTTTCCTTTTCCTTCCGTTTCCTTCCACATTCCAAAAACATGCTAGGTTAATTGGTGACTCCAAATTGTCCATAGGTATGAATGTGAGTGTGAATGGTTGTTTGTCTATATGTGCCCTGTGATTGGTTGGCGACCAGTCCAGGGTGTACCCCGCCTCTCGGGGTCGCCTCTCTAAAGACAGCTGGGATAGGCTCCAGCACCCCTGCGACCCTCGTGAGGAAAAGCGGTAGAAAATGAATGAATATCGGTATTGATTGATATTTGGCATGCAAAAAGTGATGTACTTGTGCTGAGTTCAGTGCCTTGCTTAATGTCCGTGGTCAGGAAGCAGACAAGCATCCCTGTGGTGTATTTTTGTCACACCGGGCTGAGGATGAGCAAGTGCTGTTCCCTTTTTTGCTTGCGTGGGTTTTGTTGCTGATGTCGTAGCGACTGATTTGCCTGCCTCGCAGGCAGCATTGGAGTCAGTTCCCACTCAGTGGTGGTGAGAATGTGAAGTGTGAGTGGTTGGAGGTCTCGATATGTGCCCTGTGATGACTAGCCAGTACAATTGTTGTCCACCATTCAACCAAAATTACAGTAGCTAGGGTAGGCTCCAGCTCACCCGGGCGGGAAAAGGATAAACGATCCAATTAGTTCCACATGGAAGGCTTTGGGAACATGTTTGGGTTTTTTTCTCTGCAGCTCTGCACATCAGTAGACTACAGTTAAAAAGTACAGACACGGCCATTACGGCTGATGTGTTGTCGCTCCTGTCTTGTCCCCTTCAGAGAACAAAGACCCCCAAAGATGGACGGCCTGTGTGTGTCCCTCCTGAGATAGAGACGAGAAGACGACTCCCATCAGTGGATTCCAACAACCCCAAAATAAAATACAGTCTATGCATTTGCAGTCTACATTTACACCCCTTAAAGTAGTTTACTTTAAACAAAAACAATTTAAAATGTAAACGTTTAACATCATTAATGTTACAGGTGTTACTTTTTTATTAACGGGCCATCTATAGAACGTGTGGACAGTCATGGGCGAAAGTTTTGAGAATGACACAAATTGTCATCTGCTTCCATTTTTATAATGGCAATTTGCATATACTCCAAAAATGTTATTTCCACTGCATTTCAGCCCTGCCACAAAAGAAGCATCTGAAATTCTCTAGTTAACACAAGTTAGACTGATGACCGAGTGAGTGATTGAGTGAGAATAACAGACTTTAAAAATGGAATGGTGCTTGAACTCTTTGTTTTTCCTCTGTTAACCCATTATTTAGCATAAAAAGTGCTTCACAGGCAAGGATGCAGGGCTCCTAGTAGGATGTTACCTAATTGAAACCATTTATCAGATCAGTAAGAACTTCAAGATTCAAGTGTTCTGAAGAAGGTTTCAGGGTGCCCAAGACTTTTGGTGGATAGCCTGATGTCCACAAGGGTGCATAGATGCCACTTCTCTCCGGGAAAAAAACATCAGGGACGGACTGGTATTCTGTATTCTGGTATTCTATTCACGGGCTAGCTGCTCACCCCCAATTTGACCTCAGAACACAGCCATGATTAAGGAATGGTACCAAAACCTCCCTAAGTAACGTCTCCCAACCATCTAAGAACCGTTTAGTACTGAACAATGCTTTTTTCCATAGACAAAAGTCACATAGTAGCATCTGATCAAAATGTCTACAAATGGTTGATATCAGTGTTGATCTATGGCTGGTTGATATCAGTATTGATCAATGCATCCCTTACATCTATCAGCAAAGGGTCTGAGTCTATGGGGGTCTTGTATAATTCAAGTCTGCTTTCAGTAAAGGAGCTGAGCATCAACAAACTTAAAGGTCCCGGTGGGTCAAAGCAGCTACAACTTTAATTATTTGAAAGCTCACCTTTCCTCCCCCCCTCCACCATGCTTCCTGTTCCGAGTTCTTGACAGGCCCCAATTCCTGGTCTGTATAAAACTACACGACAAGGTCGTTTTGGCTGATGTGCCGTCATTCCTGTCTTGTCCCATCGAGACAGACAAAGACTGAAGGTCCTGTTGAACGGCTCTGTGATGATGCCACACCGGCAGCCTCCTGTCCTGCCTCAGCAGGGCCACAGGATGCAGCCGAGAGCCGGGGCTTCATTCATGCCCATTCACAGTGGAGGTCTGGGAGGGTTAGCCTGTTAATGTTCAACCACGGACAGGAACTGATGCAGTACTTCTGCCGGGGGAAAGATACGCCCTCTCGTCATTATTCTGCATCTTCAGTTGGCTCAATGAACAGGGGTCATTTTGTATTTATTATGATGCCATTAAACAATAATAATAATAATAATGTTTATACATGGCGGCACGGTGGTTTCAGAGACCAGGGTTCAATTCCACCCTCGGCCATCTCTGTGTGGAGTTTGCATGTTCTCCTCGTGCATGCGTGTCGGTTTCCTCCCACATTCCAAAAACATGCTAGGTTAATTGGCGACTCCAAATTGTCCATAGGTATGAATGTGAGTGTGAATGGTTGTTTGTCTATATGTGCCCTGTGATTGGCTGGCGACCAGTCCAGGGTGTACCCCGCCTCTCGCCTGAAGACAGCTGGGATAGGCTCCAGCAACCCAGTAGAAAATGAATGAATGGTTCTGGACACAACAGTAGTAAGTGAATTATTGTGGATTAAATTGCTCATTTTTGGGGGGTCCCAAAACCCCCAAAACAACAAAAAAATGTTGCTTAATTCTATATATCTTTTGTCCTAGGGTCAATTCAACTTGGTGTTGGTATTTCAAGTATGCAGTTCATGAGAATTATGATACATATATTCTTGACAAAACTGAAATTGAGATGATGTTCTCCTGGGTTTTGACAAAGATGGCAAACACAAAAGAAGTACTTTTGGAGTACTTTGCTCTGTATCAAAGTATTGTCTTCTTGGTATTGTCTTCTTACGGTAATAACATCTACCACAGAAAGCCTTTAGTTTCACAAACCATTGCTATTATTTTAATTGCGCCAATGGTTGAAGACTTATGGTAGTTTATAAATAGGAAACTGCAAATCCTGTCGCTGGAGACAGCTTTGGCGTTAAAGGGTTATAATTATAATTAGTGCTGTCGAAAAAAAAATGCATTAACATCGGTAACTTGTTTGTGTGTCGATGTTTTTAGCTCGGTGTGAACTTTTATTTCAGTTACAGCAGGGGCATAAAAACTCCTTTTAATTATCAATATACATAGTTTGCATATATGCATATGTGTGTAGACTTTAGGATTGTAACGTTACTACTTTGCTCTTTTTCTCCCTCTTTTGGAATCATTGGTCCTGGCACAGCCATCCATCTTCCAGGAGGCAGTGAGTACGATGACACCGTGCCCCCCCCCCCCCCCACTCCCCCTGTCCTGTGGGCCCCCCTGCGTCTGCCTCAGCATGGAGATGCCTGTCTGACTGTCACTTGGCGAGCAGTCGGTGGAACCGCTCTTTCATGGTTTACTCAGGCCAACAGGACCTCCAGATCCAAGTGTGCAGTTTGATAAATGCCTATTTACGGTAAATATGGCATTCCTAACGTCTTTATTGACCACATGATTGAGGTGTTTTGAGATGTGCGCTCAGCCAAATGCTACCAAACTCATGGCGCTTCACAGTACACAAATGAACTGAGTATACAGTACTTCAATGGAAGTTAATATTTCAACTTTATGTTATTAAAAAATGATATTTTCCTCATAATATTACAGACTCATTCTCGTAAAGCTAGGACTTTTTATTGTTGATTATAACCTTTTTTCTTAATTAAATTTACATTTTGATTTTACAATTTTATACATGACATTTCAGATACATTTATTAAGACGTGCCAGAAAATGAGAATAAAATTGCATTCAATTACACTTATAACAATGCAATGAGTAGGATGTTGTTGTGGGGTCTTTTGTGACCTCTTGGATAAGTTGCCACTGTGCTCTTAGTGTAATTTTGGTCGGCTGGCCCCTCCTGGGAATGTCCAACACTGTTCCATGTTTTTACTGTTTGTGGCTAATGGCTCTCACTGTGGTTGGCTGGAGTCCCAAAGCTTTACAAATGGCCTTAGAACCTTTTTCAGACTGATGGAACTCAAATAATCTCGCTTAAATTATGTTGTAACAAGGCGGACAATTTTTCACACAGAGAAAGGCATGTGTGGATTTTTTACCCCCGTAATGACGAAAAGTTTCATTGAAAAAGTGTGTTTTGTTTTGAAAAAGACAAAAGAAACAAAAAAAGTGTTGTGATTGATTAATGTTTACATTTCTTTGATGATGTGAAACATTTAGGCGATGCAAAGAAGAAGAAATACTTTTTTCCACCAACCAGTCATGATGTGCTATACATATAACTATATTAGGAAAGCAGGAAGTGAACAAATGTAACAGTTACTGATTGTAAAAGTACCAGATGGATGGTGGCCTTCAGTGGAAAAAGTTTGGACACCCCAAAAGCAACTGTTTAAAGGAACTTGTTGTCACAATGACACAGTTAGCAAGCTGGAGCTCCATTCTTTAAAGAAAAACACTACCCTCCACTCCCAAACACAATTGAACAAATTGACAACTTTCACCAGGATGTGGTCTTGGTGGAGATTGGAATCCCTCTTGTGTGTGTGTGTGTGTGTGTGTAGAAGGTGTGTGGGAGTGTTGTGTGGGCTTTCCCCTCACAGAAAGCCAAAAAAGGCCAACCTACACACTTGCCGCCATTCTCCCCGCTATGACATCCAGCTGGAGTCTGTCAGCAAAAGAGCCAACAAGGCACAAAGTATAGAAGACGAGGCCGACAAGAGAAGCCGAGGGGGACAACAAAGGCTGTGTGAAAAGTGGAAGTGTGAAGAAAAGGAAGCGCTTGTGAGCAAAAAAAAAAAAAGTGCGAGGTACTCTGATATGGAGATACTCTGTGTCGGTGGGACCATCCTGGTGTGCAGAATGGCCCCACTCCTACACGCGCATTCCTGAGCATCAGCAAAAGGACGTGCATGTCAGGTACCTGCGGGAAGCACCAGAAGATGTGTAGGAGGTCATGCTCTTTTCCAGGCCAAAAACATCCAACACAATTACAGGATTCTTTTTTGGAAGATTTGGCCGCCACTCGATGGAGGGTGACTCACATCCATAAAGAAAGTCTTTTTTTTAAGCAAGAAGACGGAATCTCGTTTATATGAGAACGTTAACGGCACTTTGTCTAACTAGAGCATAAAATTAGCGTGACTGAACATACGGACCGACCACAACAATATGATGGCGGCATCCTCTCCTCCATGACTGAGAACATCATCATATGTACTTGTGGTTAGCTTTTACATATACAGTACATATACTTAATACAAGGATGCATACTTTGGTGTATAAAAGTGTGTGAAAGAAATCCAAACCTACAAGGACCTCTGTGAAAACCAGACTCCTTTAAGTGAGATTATTTGAGTTCCATCAATCTGAAAAAGGTTCTAACGCCATCTGTAAAGCTTTGGGACTCCAGCTAACCACAGTGAGAGCCATTAACTACAAACAGTAAAAAACATGCAACAGTGTTGGACCTTCCCAGGAGGGGCTGGCCAACCAAAATGACACTAAGAGCGCAGTGGCAACTCATCCAAGAGGTCACAAAAGACCCCACAACGATAGCTATGTAGCTTTGGATTTTTTCATTCATTCATTCATTTTCTACCGCTTTTCCTCACGAGTGTTGCAGCGCGTGCTGGAGCCTATCCCAGCTGTCTTAGGGCGAGAGGCGGGGTACACCCTGGACTGGTGGCCAGCCAACCACAATGAAAGCCATTATCCAAACAAAATGACCCCAAGAGCAGTGGCGACGACTCATCCAAGAGGTCACAAAAGACCCCACAACAAAAGCTATGTCGCTTTGGATCTTTTTTTCCCTTAATAATAATAATATAATATTCATTCATTCATTCATTTTCTACTGCTTATCTTCACAAGGGTCGCGGGGGTGCTGGAGCCTATCCCAGCTGTCTTCGAGCGAGAGGCGGGGTACACCCTGGACTGGTGGCCAGCCAACCATAAAGAGAGCCATTATCCAAACAAAATGACCCCAAGAGCACAGCGCCGACTCATCCAAGAGGTCACAAAAGACCCCACAATAAAAGCTATGTATGTAGCTTTGGATTTTTTTCTTCCTTAATAATAATTATATAATATTCATTCATTCATTAATTTTCTACCGCTTATCTTCACGAGGGTTGCGGGGGTGCTGGAGCCTATCCCAGCTGTCTTCGAGCGAGAGGCGGGGTACACCCTGGACTGGTGGCCAGCCAATCACAGGGCACATATAGACAAACAACCATTCACACTCACATTCATACCTATGGACAATTTGGAGTCGCTAATTAGCCTAGCATGTTTTTGGAATGTGGGAGGAAACCGGAGTACCCGGAGAAAACCCACGCATGCACGGGGAGAACATGCAAACTCCACACA
This sequence comes from Doryrhamphus excisus, assembly GCF_030265055.1. Classification (NCBI taxonomy): domain Eukaryota; kingdom Metazoa; phylum Chordata; class Actinopteri; order Syngnathiformes; family Syngnathidae; genus Doryrhamphus; species Doryrhamphus excisus. Next base: position 4,856,851 of record NC_080487.1, on the reverse strand, counting down.
GAGATGGCCGAGGGTGGAATTGAACCCTGGTCTCCAAGCTGTGAGCCCTGCGCACTAACCGCCATGCAGCCAATAATATAATAAATAATAATAAAATGATTCATTGAAAAACTGCATGTTGTGTTGAGTTGTGTTGTCATGGACAAATATTGACATTAGTTTGATGATCTGAAACATTGAAGTATGACATGGATATGGAAATTTATCTTATAGACATTGTGATGGCCCTGATAACATTACCTTTATTTTTACTCTTAACACTTCATTACAGCACAAATGAATATGCAGATCATATCATCACCTGCATCACAAGTGATTGTCCAGGAAAACACACAATGCATATCATGATAATAAATAACAATACATCATATTTCCAGGCAAGAACAAAGCATAAGTATAAGTAACGGTACTTACAACAGCAGGCGAAACTCCATCTACTCCTGTCAATGGGACAACACCGCCACCATGTGGCAGAAGTTGAAATGACACAAGGGAGTGCCGGCCTTCTTCAACGTTTTCACATCGGATGGACATCAAAATGGCATTTTTTTTCCCATTTGACTTCAGGACACATGTCGACAGACAGAATTTTTAATTAAAAAAACAACTGAACATACATAAACATATACTTTACTTAAAAAAGGGAACATTCACAAATAAAGCATATCAATTATGACTTACAGGATATACAAACCATTTATTTTGGCACTCAACGTAAAAAAAAATGCATTCAAAGAAATGCATTAAATTCAATAAAAATGCATGAGCAGAAGTGATTTACATGGTGAATGATTCAAATTCAAACACATTTAAATGTACATTCAACAGAAGGCGCATCATGACTAACATTTTCTAGACTCAACAAGACTTATTGCACGTCCCGATGGCAGTAACTGCTTCCTGACCACCACAATACATATTTACACCTGTACGTATACCGATTAGACCCCGTGTAAATTACTGAACATCAATCTATCATAATAACAACTTTGAAGTTTACAAAATGATTGAAGATGAAAAAAATCATTCAAATTTGACCATGGTAAAACATGTCAGAATATGAGCTATTAGGGCAAGGTAATCAGACAATGTTTACATCATAAGAGGGTTTTGACATGGGAACATATGACATACAATGGAACCTCCAAATTCTAATTCCCTATTAAATGACATTTAAAAAAAACAAACATTAAAATATCAAAGTGGTCCTCTGTATCTTTTGATTTTTTTTAGTATGAGAAAATGGGGCTGCACGGTGTACAAGTGGTTGGCGCGCAGACCTCACAGCTTGGAGACCAGGGTTCAATTCCACCCTTGGCCATCTCTGTGTGGAGTTTGCATGTTCTCCCCGTGGGTTTTCTCCAGTTTCCTCCCACATTCCAAAAACATGCTAGGTTAATTGGCCAATCCAAATTGTGAGTGTGAATGGTTGTTTGTCTATATGTGCCCTGTGATTGGCTGGCCACCAGTCCAGGGTGTAGAAAATGAATGAATGAATGAATATTATATTATTATTATTAAGGGAGAAAAAAATTAAAAGCAACATGGCTTTTCTTGTGGGGTCTTTTGTGACCTCTTGGATGAGTCGTCACCACGCTCTTGGGGTCATTTTGTTTGGATAATGGCTTTCATTGTGGTTGGCTGGCCACCAGTCCAGGGTGTACCCCGCCTCTCGCTCGAATACAGCTGGGATAGGCTCCAGCACCCCCCGCGACACTCGTGAGGATAAGCGGTAGAAAATGAATGAATTAATATTATATTATTATTATTAAGGGAGAAAAAAATCCAAAGCTACATAGCTTTTGTTGTGGGGTCTTTTGTGACCTCTTGGATGAGTCGTCACCACGCTCTTGGGGTCATTTTGTTTGGATAATGGCTTTCATTGTGGTTGGCTGGCCACCAGTCCAGGGTGTACCCCGCCTCTCGCTCGAATACAGCTGGGATAGGCTCCAGCACCCCCCGCGACACTCGTGAGGATAAGCGGTAGAAAATGAATGAATTAATATTATATTATTATTATTAAGGGAGAAAAAAATCCAAAGCTACATAGCTTTTGTTGTGGGGTCTTTTGTGACCTCTTGGATGAGTCGTCACCATGCTCTTGGGGTCATTTTGTTTGGAGAAAGTATGAGAAAATGCTTTTAAATTGACACATGGTACAATGTTACACATTATGATAACTTCATATTCATTCCCATATTTCCGAAAGAAACCACTGAGAAGCATGAAGACACTTGAGCTTACCCAGCGATGATCTGGCAATGTCTTATTTATAAAAGCCCGCCGAGGCTGAAAGGGATGAACTTCTGCGCCTGCTGGGCTCCAATCTCGGCCACGTACAACACCCCTGATTTGAGGTCCAAGTCAACCAGATGCGGCTTGACGTCATCCGCCATTTGAATCACACTGACCACCTTGCACTGACCGATCAAACCCACCGGGGGCGCCTCAAGGAGTGAAATCTGATTGCTATTGAGCTGGACAACAACAAAGTATTTCTTATTAGGGGTCAGGCGGACTGAGTAAGGCGCATCCTCAGTGAAGCAGCTTCCCCAAGAGCCCAGCCAGTCCCCCGTAAGGGAGTTGAAGACCTGGATCCTCTTGTTACCACGGTCAGCCACCCAGACCCTCTGAGCGGCATCCACCGTTACACTATGGGGGATGTAGAACTGAGCGAGCCCTTGTCCTTTTTCTCCGTGCACCCACAACACTTCCTGGTCTTTAGACAATTTCAGGAGTCGATTGTTCATCCCGCCGTCACCGTCCACTATGTACATTTCTCCAGATTGGTGGATGAAGATCTCAGCTGGTTGGTCAAACTGCAAAGGGTTGAGTCCAGAGCCGGCCTTCCCGGGTGTACCGAGCACCTGACAAATACAAGAATTTATTTGACAAGACTTTCTGGACTTGGTGTATTTCAAAATGGATAACGGATTTGATGAGATTGGGGACTAGGGAGTCTGAAGTAAGTGGAAAGATGGCGCTACATCTTCTCTAAGGGGACGCTGGCCGCCCTGATAGGGAGCTCACAGGATTGAAGGCGGGGCCACTAGCATACAGCAATGCAGGGTAACGTAGTAGAAATTAAACTAGTAGATTGTAATCTTTTGTCATACATTTTTGTTACGGCAATGTCCGGGGGTGTTGCTGGGGTGTCCGATGTTCCCACTCTTTTTGTTGTTTTGTCTTATGTAAGATTCTTTGACTATATGTGTGGGAAAAAAATATTTAATTATAATTATATGAATTATATTATTATAATTATATGAATAGAATTATATGTAACTGCTCTGGCGTGGAGAAGGGGTAGGATTGAATAAGCTTTGCTTCTTACTGCTCCTTTTCAGACATGTGCATTAATGAGGTGTTGTGTATGTATGTGTATATATATATATATGTATATGTATGAATATGTGTATGTATGCTGCATATATATATGTACATATTTATGTATATATATATATATATATACATGCACTTGCTGGTTAGGCCTATTGCCATATCCCATTGCTTTAATGTTGTTTGATGCTTTTGTATTGTACAAATTTACTGTATTAATATTTGTAATTGTATATAATGTTGTTCTTATTTTCAGCACTCCTTTATCCCGTTAAAGTGCTTTTGCTCTTTGTTCAGGGTGCATTTGTATATAAGAATTTGTTCTTAAATTGCTTGCCTGCGTAAATAAAGGTATAATAATAATATATGTAAGTATATGAAGAGATATTGTAAGTGTATTGTATTGTAAATGTATATGTGAGATACATTAATGTAACATAGTAGGCATGTCTGAAATAAATTAAGAAAGATTTTTAAAATATTTTTTCGTTGTATTTTCTTTTGTCTACACCCAATCTTGTGTCTCGTGTCTCGTGTCACCCCCTGTGATCTACACAACAACAACAACAATGAAAGCATCCTGGGCAGAGAAGGGCATGTATTGATCACCTGCAGGAGCCTCCCCGATGGCGAGTACTGCTTGATGCTGTGACCATACGGCCCAGTCCCCACATCTGTGATCCATATAGTCGGGTTTGACAAGGCATCTGCTAGAAATATACCATGGGGCATTTCTAGGGTGGTTGTGTTCCAGGACATGAGGAAGTCACCTTCTGATGAAAACACCAGCACCTTGGGCACATTATCACCTAAAAAGGAGCAAACAACAGCGCGTTAATAATAATAATAATAATAATAATAATAAATGAGGTAAATGTGTGTGTTTATGGTCAAGATGTACCTCTCTGTGCCACATAGACCACACCCGCATACTGGTTGACAGCCACTCCAAACACATTCCCAGTGAACACTTCAGGGTTTTTGGGCCAGTTCAGGTCCAGTTTGTACAACGGCCTACCAAGCAGCTGGTAGTCCTGACTGAGAATGGAACGGCTAGCTTGCTGGGGGCTAAAGACGCCGTACAACACCATCATGAGGAAGACTACTGAGGCCAGACCTGTCATTATCAGACACGTATGGCTTCTAGTGCTCATTGATGCGGTGACGTTGCTACAGAAAACAATAAACTAAACACTGGATAACGATGCACAGTTTGCGTCGAAAAAAATAATCAAAGCGTTACATACACAGCGCAAAGATTTATGACCAATGTGATCGTTGGCGTGTATTTACAATTCACTTCCTGGTCAGTCCACGACGTAAACATACTAGCGTCAAGTTCACTAGGTTTTTACAGGCTGTTTCCTCTGAAAAAACACAAAATACAGTGCCTTCACGAATACAAATATTCAATCCTCTCACATTTTATTTTTTATCCAGAGACGGAAAGCACACATTTGAAGCACATATGTGAATATAAAGTCTCTCTGTAGACCTTGTACGTAAAAATACTGAGTAGGCATTATATTCGGCGTCTTATTTTCTTGGGGAAAATATTTCTACTTCCGATTTCCGTAACTATGACGTTGCGACGTCTTGACGCAGCCTCGTCGGTGGAGGCGACAGTGCCACCGACAGTAAATGTCTTATAGTTATTTTTTTACCCCCACATTTCTGTCCCAATTCGAATGACAGTCCATGAGGGACAGGGACACCCTTCATGGAGTGAAAACCATCGAAGAATTGGCTGCATGGAGGTCGTTGACAGTCCGCTCAATCTCGTAAGTTTCGGTCATGATGTTGCAATAACATGCTAACGTTACTGTAGTTTGCAAAGGTAAGCTACATTAGCCTCCCTTCACAGGGCATTAGCGGGACTCTTGTTTGTTGTCGCGTTTCATTGTATTGCTGTCTGCTAGCTTTGACTCTACAAAACATTACTATATAATGGTATCGTCCTCCGCATTACGGGGGTTTTATCGTGCAGTTGTACGTACAATGCACAAGTTTTGTTATGGACCGCTGTGTTAGCCACGAGTACAAAAACTCACAAACTGATAGCACCCTCCCCCTAAAAAAAATTATATATAAAAACTCCAAAATTGAATAAAACCCCGCTTTTATATGGCGTCTTCTGTCGCCACGGTTCCACCTGAAACAAAAGTGCAACTGATTGCATTGAACAGCTGCACCAGAAACAGCCATGCGTTTGTGTAAATATGTTAATCATTAGTCGCTAGCAGATTCGTCATTTTCGGGACCAATTAGTAAGGCTTCAGAAGGAGTTTAACCCTCAAGTCAAATTGAAATAATTAAGACACTACACTGTTTAAAATAGCTATTCACCACTTAGTATTTTAACACATTGATAAAAGTGTGTATAAAGCAGTAAAATACGGTGGTGGTAGTGTGATGGTCTGGCGCTGTTTTGCTGCTTGCTGTGATAAATTGAAGCATGAATTCTACAACTTGTACTCCCCTCATATTGCAATTGGTTATCTGCTTTACCTATGACTGCAGTTAACATGCATGTACTGTGTTTGTGCGTGTTTCTTCAGGCCCATCAGCAGTGCAGGAAGGCGGATCGCTTGCTTGCTGCTGGAAAGTATGAAGAGGCGATTTCTTGCCATGGGAAAGCAGCAGGTAGGTTCTGGGACTCATTTATGTCAGTGACAGGCTAGTAAAAATTAGCAAAATTCACATAAAGAGGGGTTGAGAATTGGTATACATTTCCTATAGTTATTTTGAAGTACAGTAGTGTGTTGAGAATGCCTGCTCATGGTTAAGGCCAGGTGGGAGGAAGAATAAACGTGCCTCTCGTCATTATTTGACACAAAACGTGCACATTGTCCAGCGAGCATCACGCTCTTTGCACGAACAGGCGGTAAAACACAATACTATGTAAACCAGTGGCGACTGTCCTAAGCCTGCAGAAGAAGCTCAGCTTCCTTTTTAAAATGTCCACAAAAAGTGGCAAAATATGTACTGCTGTGTGTACATTTAATTGACTAAACATGCACTGGAAAAATGTCTCTTGGCTACCGCATGATGATTGGATGAAATGATATTCTAGCACTTTTAAGCCATAGAAACAGACGTGCATTTGGTACGAGCCTAGTGTGGATTATTTTGCATGTACTCCCTCAACAGCAAGGATGTAGCGTGCATGTAGCAATGTAGCGTGTATAGCGTGCAATCAACAACGTCCCTGAGCTTGCCTCACTGTGTAATTGAACCCGCTCTGTCTCTTGTAGAACTTCTGACAGAAGCGATGAAGACAACAGACTGTAAGCAGGTGAGCCCCTTTTTAGTTGTTTTCTTGATGTTTTTAGGAGTCAACACAATGGTGGGCTTTGGCCTCACTGCCTAGACCTGTCTGGACCTAGGACAGATCAGGAGTTGGTTCTTATAGAACTGGACAGTGTGCACACCATACTCATGGTGGTGGTAAGTCACAGCAACAATAAATAATAATTAACGCAAATGTTTATTAGATTTTTGGGGGGTTGAAATAAATGTGCAAAATTAGTAAAAATGTACCTCCAGAAGGGAATGGCTGACTGTGAAAAGGCTGACTCACCAAAGTATAGCGGTCCATGGTCTTCATCTCCAGCCACTATTGACTGTAGTGTTGCTGTTGTGTGGCTGCAGGCTCGTGTGTCCATGGAGCTGCAAAGGGACAGTCATATTAAACAGCAGCATCTTATCCAAGAGCGCTGGAAGAGGGAAGCGCGTCGGGAGGCCACCAAAGCTCGACCTGAAACGGCAGCGCCATTGAGTAGCCCGACTGTCCTCACGCTGTCCCGGTCAGCGGGCCAGCGCCAACCCCACGGCTCCTCGGAATGTGGAGGAGGGAGGGAGCGAGAATACGACACCCTACTTTACCAGCTTCAGACTCGACAGGCCGGAAGCCTCCAATCTTTGACACCCTGTCCTGGCTCTAAGACCACTAAAGATGACAAAACTCGCCTGGAAGAACAACAGACCACCATTGAAGACTTGAGGCGCCTGGTCAACCATCTGATGGATGAAAACCAGCGGCTCACCGCCGAGAACAAGAGGCTGCAATCGGAAAACGCCCGAATGCGAGCGGAGGGCGCAGACTTCGTGGAGCGCTCTGAGCTCTGGGTGCTCCCTCAAGCCGGGAGCCCCGTGGCGGCGGCGGGGGGCCAGCAGAGGAAAAGTACAGGAAAAGGAAAGGAGATAGCCATCCCGCAGCTGCCCCCGCTGGAGATGCCGGTTCAGGAGGATCTGTGCTTGGATGACCTGCCTCCTCTGGAGCTACCGGCAGACATCCAGCATGAACTACAGGAGCTGCTGGACAAAGATAAACTGTGATGAATACTTTTTTTTTTTTTCAACACATACATATAGATGCTGGGGCTTAACAAATGCTTCTTGGCTCGGATGCCAAACGACCCGACATTCAAAATGTACGATCAAAGAACAAAGGTAAAGCAAGTTGAGTGAAATCATGTCAAGTTCTACCACTGATATGCAGCAGAACCTTCCGAGAACGCTGCTCCTTCATGTCGAGCACAAGAGAAGTCCTCAGTGTGCTCTGCATCTGCGCCCCTCAGGTAGACCACTGACAAGAACTTCACGTATATTTCATCGATGCCGATGCACATACTCTCACAGTACACCAGCTAAGCCGGGAGCCATGTTCCCCTCAGGATACTTACTGCGACTTTTCATTCTTATTTTCTCTTCTCCACCTCGGTCATCACAACAGGGGCCCCCAAAATGCATCGGTACTGATGTGGGGACATCATCTACAACGTAATGAAGAATAACCTGATAAATCATGTTCCCTACCAGGTGAATGGAACAAATGTGAAGTATATGGGAATTTGCCTTTGACTGTATCGCATATTCCTATATATTGTCCTCGAGCTTTGTGTCAAGAGATGAATAAAGTCATATTCGTATATGCTATGGAGCTTTACGGCGCTATGTTGAATGAAGTTCATATTGTAAAGCAACAACTTCACACCAAACATGCAAGGGTCGTGTATGGTTTGGTCCTTTCAACCAGGCTGGAGTTTAGGTGCTATTTAGGTACTACTTCCCTAAAGTTGTGTCTGTTGCTATGGTAACTGGAGGAACATCAGCTGAAAGTTCAAGCAACCCGAATACAATTAAAATCACAGTTCAATGCCAAAATCAAACCAATGGTACCTGACCACTGGCACATGTTTGCAAAGGGGAGACCTTGTTTATTGGCTGGACTGGGAATGCCGCAGGAGCTGCTGGAGCTGCTTCTTAGGCTGCTGCCCCCGAGACCTGACCTTGGATAAGCAGAAGATGGATGCATGGATGGTATTCTCAAAAGAACAAATGGTAACATGCAGTGAAATGTACATGCAAAGTAACACTGGAAATAATGGCCGACACCCAAAAAATGATCATTATTGATTATCCAGCAGTGATGTCTTGTCAGGGCACACCTCCTCAGGTGGAGGAGATCAAGTATGTAGGGGTGTGAAGTCAACATCTGGATTGACACAGCGTTTGCAGTAATGCAGCTGTACCAGACCAACGTGGTGAAGAGCGAGAGCTCTGCATTTACTGGTCCATCTATGTCCCCACCCTGTCCTATGGTCATGAGCTTCTGGGTGTGGATCAAATGTGTATATTGCAGTCACTACTACAAGCTCGCCATCTGGTGGCGGCTTGTGGAAGTGACTGCAAAATACACATTTCCTGTGAAAACAGAAAACAACCAAACACAACAAGGTTTTTAGCAACAAATGAATCCTGCTGGAAATATGAGTGGATTTTGAAGATAGAAATACATTAAAAAAATAATTTTTTTTCACCTAACCATGTGTCATCCATTCCCAGTGAGGGTTTTTTGGCATTGAGGGCCAGTATCCGGTTTGGTATTTTCCTTTTGAGGATGATGTGGTCCAGCTGGTTTCATCGGACCAAGATCTTCAGCTCTCACTGGATGAGAATCAGCAGCTACAAGTTCTACCATCCCACATTTTGGAGGTTAGGTACCTTGAGTTAGGGGTGGAATGTGACATCAACAGAGGGACAAGATAGCATTTTCTCCGTGGGATGACTCCTCAAGAGTCAAACTGCTCGTCCACATTAGAGGAGCTGGATGAGGTGCATGGGCATCTTTGTTGTGTACATATGCTACATCACAATAGCATGTGATTACCACCACCAGGCTTTCAATAGATGACCTTTTAAGACAAAAAAACCCCACAATAATACGCGTGCTGTTGCCACAGTAAATAGCCATCTTCATTTAATGACATTTACAATCCAGTAACAACAAAACAGTCACCCCAACCCCATCCCTGCTAGTCTACTTAAAGGTTTTGGTCTTTTGAGTGTCTTTAAGACACGATGACCACATGCAGTGTTTGGCTTGTTGTGACACTTCAGCAGAGTCCTTAGCATTTGGTTACACAATTCGCAGTGGAAGATCTAGACTCCTGCTTCTTGTGTATGAGCTGCACACAGCATATTTAAAGAAAAACTGGTAACCACTGCAAAAGCTGCAGGGTTCAAAGTTTTTTTTTAGTAGTGGCTTATACATCTGAAATGACGGTATTCTTAATAATATGTAAATATATTTTAAAATGCAGTCCCTCATTTGTTCGTAGAAGCACATCTGGTTGTGTTGGTACACAAGGTGGTCATTGGTATCGATCACGCTGTACTATACTGTACTAAGCTGTATTTTATAATTCACTATGCATAAAAACACTACAGTACAACTACTGCATTACAAAATAATATAGCACTAGCATTAAAAGTGACTACTCCCACTACCTTTGACCTTTAATTCACTGTCTTTACTATCCTTCATTCATTCTTTCCCAAAAGTAGGTTGATTTCTACTGGTTTCACTGGAGTGTCTTAGCAGTTAAAACGATCTATCGAGGATAGATAAGGCCATTCGGTGTCACCTACGTTTCATTACTTTAAAAAAAGTGAGATGACAAGCAAATAAAACAGTAGTAATAAAAGCTTTGGGATGAGATGCATACACAAAACGAGCTAATACATAAAAACCCCTCTGATCCAAAGGATACAGACATGAAAAAAGAAGAATACATTAAGAAAAGCTTGTGACATAACAACCCGGAATGGATTATTTGCATTGAAATAAACTATAGGTTATCTTTGTGGAAGAGATTGTGTTTGAATTGTAGAGTGGGGGTGTCCAAACCTTTTCCACCATACGGAAAAATCAAAGAATGTGCTTGTGGGTCAACTTTTTGTTTCTAAGTCAACACTCCTGTCACGACACCAGAGATTTTAACTTAATTTCTACTACGTTGCACTCTGTGTGTATGCTACTGGCCCCGCCTCCGCCCACTGAGAGACACAAATATTTTCATTTTTAATACAACTTCACCACAACAAATTCCTAGTATGTGTATGATCATGCCTGGGAATAAAACTATTTCTGATTGTGATTGATGCCGTTGTTCTATGGAACAAACGTGCCAAGGTGCTGAAAGCAATGCACTGAACCCTCTTCCTACCGGTTTGGAGACGACAATGGACGAAGGCCGGCTGTGTATTTATTATCGTCCCAGGCCACGAGACATTTTCACTGGATGAGAAATCTCATCACATCTCACAAGACCTCGTGACACCCTTCAATATTCGCATCAACAATCCCAATTTCCTCCTTAAAATACATCTTTTTGCTCTTTCCACTGTGTTTTTTTATGTAATTGTATGTTTGGAATGTTCCATAGGCCAATCAGGCATTCGTTGGACACCCCTACTTGAAACCACAGCACTATGTTCTCCCTCTTCATGACACCTTGTTGGCTCGGATTATTCCACACAAGTTGCCAGGTTGTGTCAGGCAGGAAGAGCATCCATAGAGCCGATACGTGGAGTCATTAAGATGTGGACTGCTAAAATATTGTCTTTAAAAATACACAAAAATGTGTCTTAGTTCATAGTGTTTGACATGTTAATTGGTAACGTCTTCTTTTTTCTTATAATAACAATTCAAATAATTATTTTGTGTCAAAAAAGACCTGCAAAGACTTAAAATAGACTCATTGGATTACTTAAAAAATGTAGTTCATTAACTGAAACTGACCAGCTACTTTGGATAATAACACTTTTAGGAAGCAACCTTATGAGAAGAATTAAAAAAAGAGGAGTCTTCACATGCCGTAGTTGACAGAGCTCAATGCTGGCCTCTTCTTGCCTTTAATCTTCAGGGATCCATAACGAGCCTAGCGAGCAGACAGACAAATTAGGCACTTTTTGGTGGTGGTGACGTCTCCCTTCTTGGATCCAAAAGATGAGAAGACTTACATCTTTACGGACTCTGGACCGTGTTATCTTGACACTCTGAGATCGCCTCAGTCCTTTCTGAGAAACAGCCTCGTCTTCAGAGAAGGTGGGCTCAGCCTCGTCGTCGCTCCTGTCGTCCTCGTCGTAAAAGTATTCTAAAAACACAATAGCATAAAATATGAATTAAATGAGTTAATATTGCATTGACTCAAACGGCATTGTGGACCAGAACTAACAAAGGGACTACAATGATCTACCAAATGAAGTCATCCCTCAGCTAGAAACCTCTGGTGATACAAGAATGGAGGTCGCCATAGTTTTATACTGCACACACATTCACTCCAAAGGTAACAATACACATGAACTGTACACTAGGTGATCATTTCAACTACAGCAAAGCATGCTGGGAAACGTGTAATCGGCCGATTCCACAGCTGCAAAACTGTCCCAGGTTTCAGATCTCATGGACTGGAGCGTTGAGAGCATGATGACAAAATGGATTACTGAACCCAACAATCCCGCCATACAACCTTAGTCGTTCAACCTCTCCCCTTTCTGGGTTCAGCCAATCAGCAGTCAGGACACATTCACTGTTATTTATCAATGTTGGAATAAGGATGTAACATGAAATGTTGAAACGCCGTGAAGATGTTCCAGATGCTGGTGATGGCAAGTCCGTCTCTTTTGGTTTGGGTCGATAAAACCAGGCATCTGTTTTGGTTCCCTCCCATTCCTGTTGTTGTACAGCACAGTACCAAAATTAAAATGACTATGGTTTCTCTTCCAAGAACCTTTGACCTATGTGAAATTGTAATCTTGCATACGCTACACTTGGCCTCTGTATTATTAATGCAGCTGAAAAACTTCCTGCAGTCTTTTATTTTCTTACCTTTCCAGTCTGTAACCACCCCTACCCTGTCCCTCCTGCTCAGTACCACACCAGTCAAGTAGTTGACAGTTGACCAATCACTAAACATGTAAACATGGGAGAAAAAAAAACACAGCACTCAGGCCTGGGTAGTAGCCAGCTCCGATGGCCGATGAGTCTGATCAATGAGGTGTTCCTGTCAAGACCAACACATCGCTAATCTCTGTCCTCTCCTCCCATCCGACCCCAAACGCCCTCACTATGACTCAGTGACTATGTCTGAGACACAGACAGCAGGAACGGAGCCAGAGTGTGTGTTTGACATTCTACCAGCATCCCACTCAGCCTCATCTCACCCCCTCCCGTCTGCTGGGAAGCCACACACTCCCACTATTGCACACACACAAGTCCACAAATTGCTTTCATTGAAATGCCAGCCAATGTGCAGATCTCTGCATGCAAGCAAGGGAGCTTGGAAGGAAGCAAGAAAATACAAAAAAAACAACACATTTATTTATTCTAAGTTTGTTTCTGTTGGCCACCTTTCACTTTTCACTGCCATGTTTATCTGCATTTTTATCAGTTGGTAGTGTCCATAATGCTAACGTTCAAATGTATTCTCAGGGCATCCATCACAACTGGATTGTTCAGGTTGTCTCAGAGGACGATTCGCCTCTTCCGATCCAGTGTATTTATCCTCGAAAGGTTTGTCCCCTTTGGCCCAAATAACAGTAATTCAGCCCAAAAATAACATTAGCACACATGATGAATCTATGTTAACTCTCAACAGCAACTGTACGTTGCTGTTACGGAGGAACTATCAGCACCAATGACAGCTCACTCTATAGCAGGGGTCTCAAACACGCGGCCCGCGGGCCAAATGTGGCCCACAGGACACTAGTTTGAGGCCCCCGCCTTGATATGAAAGTTTAATGTTAGTGCGGCCCGTGCAAGTTTGATATGGATGCTGTATGGTATCATGTACCCAGAAAAAATTATTACGTTTGATTAATGTTCATGTTAAAGGTTAAACAACTGTTAATAGTTATCCTCCCTATCCGTGTGGAAGTGGTAAGTTTTTGGCTATTTATTTATTTAAAGGAAATAACTTGAAGGCTACCATGTAGGTCGCTAGCTCTCTAGTTTGCGAGTTAGCATGTGTCTCAAGACCCTTCAGTTGTGCAATATGTTGTAAATAAAAAAAGTATAAATGTGACTATAGTCGTGTTTTGTCATGTCTACAGGGCTCTAATAATGCTTTGTTCATTTTAATCTGAAAAAAATAATTTGTCTACCCACCAACTATATGTGGTTTCTTAAGTTTTTATTATTTGCCGTTTTATTATTATTATATTTATTTATTTATTACTGATTGATTGATTTTCTTTATTCTTGATTTGTTTATTTATTTTTCATCTTATTTTGTGCAGAAAAATTAAAATGAAGATATTTGAGAACAGTGGAATGTTTTATCAGATCTTTTATTGTAGAAAATCAGAACCAAAGCACTGAAAAAGTTTGTATATTTTTCTGTTTTTAATAAATGCGTTTTATTTTTTGGGGGGGAAAACCTGATGCGGTCCAGCCTTGCCCAGACCCTAGCTCCAGTGGCCCCCAGGTAAATTAAGTTTGAGACCCCTGCTCTATACACTAGTGGAGTTTGTGACAATTTTAGTAACAAGTCTGCCAGATACTCATCAAAGTGTAGTCACCCACGCCTGGACCACACCTTTGTTTGTGTGCTTGTATACCTGGATCATCGGGGACATCGGCGCTCTGAGATCGTCTGATGGCGGGATTAGCGGCGTGGGGGCTGAAGCGGTACAGCTGGTTTCCGCCGCCGTCTTGCTGACTGATCTGCGAGAGGTCATGCATGCTCAAACTCCGCAGCTTCTCTGTGATGGCACCCTGACCCTGAGACAAACAAGATGCACAGAGACACCCCCGTTTAGCATTGTGCCAGTCTATCAGGGATCTCATCAATTTGGCCATTGCCACCTTCGTGACTAGTTGGTATGTGTGCGTGCGTGTGTGTGTGTGTAGAAGCATTGGCACATACAGGCGGCTCATCATACTTACTTTTTTATTTGACATGGTATGATCTTGTCAGCAACCATACACTATCATTCCATTTCTTTGAATATGAATATACATGGAATTAACATTTTTCCGTCATATGTGGGTGGTACTAAAACCAAGTGTTACAGTTCATACAAAGAGGCTAAAATCATGCACATGAACAAACACAGACAGTGGATTTGTCAGTCTCCATGTTTGTTGCCATGCCCCGCCCACATCTAATGGAACAGCCTAAAATCCTCTGCAATACAACATCGCCCATCTGTCCAGTATCCATGATTTTCATTTGGGTCGCATTTGGTCTAAGTCCCTAGGACTAGTTCATTGAAATACAACTCAATATTGCAGCTAGAAACCGAAACGGTTGATGGTTGTTTTGGGACATGGGTTCTTGGGACTTGATTGAGGTCGCCGCCAAATTTTGTGATGATCTGTGAAATAATTTTTTTTTCACCAAAACAATGACATGCATTCAAATTTTGCTGAGTTTTTGTGCATGGTAACATATATGATTTGGATTCGGATTCGGTACTTTTGAAACGGTGATGGTGATTAAAGCGTGCCTGAACCGGGACCTAAAAAAATGGCAGACCTATAAATTTTGTCTTAAAACAGAATTTTGTGACATGTAAGTTAAACAGAATAGTAATTTAAATACTTTGAGGATAAATGATCATCACTGAATCAAATATATATGAAATAAACGCCACAATGTATTATTACAGCAAAACCAGCAGCAACACAGAACACAAAAAAATGTACTTTAAGTGCATACATTCCTCACAATTTAGGCAGAAAATGATCATTGATCTGCCATCCAGGCAATGTTAGCCTACCATTGCAGTGTTTACTCATCAAAGCTAGTTGAGTATCGATTGAGCAAAATGACGTTAGTATAAATGTATGCCTGTGCTGTAATTGTTGTCACAGAAGAGCAGTTTCAGTGGCAAATTACTATCCCTGTCCTGCTCCACCTAAGACTGAGCAGTAATTTACCGTGATCTGTTCTGTATGTATTTGTTCTTACTCTATTTTCTTAACTGTCATGTCTTGTTTTATTTTGAGATTAAGTGATGTTGGAAATGTCAATTTCTCTTGAAGATAAATAAAGTATCCATCTATAGTAGCTACTGTATCTGTTGTGGATGTTCACAATTCCAAGGTTTGTGAATGCACCTTGCTCGCCGTCAGTGTGATTGGTGATTTATGACCAAGTGGTGGCGTGTTACGGTGAACTAAGTTAAAAAAGATGCTCGTCTGTCGGAACGGTGTATTACCTACAAGAAATTACCTGCACAGGGTGGCTGATTCTGCATTATTTTAGCACCAATATACTACCATTGCTGGTATGATAGTTTTCGTACGCATCCTTAATGTGCCCATGAAGAATGGATAGATGTAGGACAGATATCAAGAATATCATTAAGAATATTGAAATGAGGACATATGAGAGTAATGCTTGTGTGAAATGATGGAAAAGATCGATCATGCAACTAAGAACTTTTTTTTTTTACCTCCCTGAAGAGCCTGGTGAAGCACAGAAGTCCTAAGGAAAGAAGGACGTCAATACAGAGAGACAAGAAGATAGTTATCAAAGAGTTAGAGATGAAGTAGCTCCATGCAGTCTAACTTTGGAGTCGTTTTTTTTAAAAATCTGCATATGTACGGCCATTAGCAAGCAGAAGAAGCAGCGACAGACATCTTCAAGCCGTGCAGACACAGGTGTGTGTTCTAAGTTAGCAGCTGCAGAATGAAGAACCTTAATTTGTATGCCAGGACCGCCAAGGACCAATGTGTGCGGTGCCTATAGCAATTAGTCACACACTTTTTGTCAGTGTCCCTCTCTCCGGTTGTCGTTCTCGTCACTTTTCTACATTGCGGCAGATTTTCACGCGGCCTGATGTCACACTGAAGTCAAATCATATCATCATATGCATTTCTTTGTGTGTTTTTTCCATGATCAGAGTCTGTGCATGAAGTGGAAAACGTCTGTTCTGACATCGCCAAGATGTCACCAGATGACCAACGTGACCATAAATTAGCCGCATCACAATGTAAGACACAGAGTTCAAAACGTGAGACAAAAGTAGCTGCTTATACAACAGAAAGCACCGCATTTGGCATCAAAATGGCCCCTATTACCCCAACAACCCCCCACTGAATGTGGGTGCTGGTTCTATGCGAAGACCGATGAAACGGGGCATGTACCGTATGTACCGAATTCTGGATTCTGATCCACTGAAGATGGATCATGGATAGGTTTTCCAGCATGACAATGATAAATTATTTGTAAAAAAAAGCCACAGACCAATGAAAAATGAAACACAGGCCACCAATTACTTTAGGAACACAACATCAACAAAATACTAAATAGAGTACCAAATATCAGACTAAATCACCATGTTTTAATGAAGGGTACTGTTACAAATATTCTTAATCATACGAACAGCTGAGTGAGGTGTTTCAGACAGGCAAATATCACAGACAACAAAGTATGTATTTGCATGACACCAGTACATCTGCATTGGCTGGGATTAATTAACACTACCGCACATATTAATCATTATGATAACACTTCTGCTATGTGATTAAATTATAGAGAAAGAACATTTGCGGACAATAGCTTGACTGATCTCAGTCGTTGACCCTTCTCAGTCAAGTCAAACATTCTCATAAATTCTCTTAAAAAGAATATATCAACACTTGCCTTGACAGCGGCAGTGACGGCAGCGGTGGCGGCAATGCTGAGTCCCTGCTTGCCAAAGTTCACCATGGTCTCATAACTTCGTTCTTTGGCCTGCACAATATAGTCGTCTATTTCCTGGAGAGAGAGAGAGAGAGAACCAACAGGACATTTGCTCCAGACAGTTCAATCAAGTAAAAAGCATTGCAAGTCTTGAATATGTCAATCACGATGCATGAGCTCACCCTCTCCCTGGAGGACAGCAAAGGGTGCAGACATTTCCTGTAAATTAAACTCGCTCCTCTGGTATAGGGGGATAGGAGCCAGATCACAAATGCTACTTTCAGTTCATAGTACAAAGGGAACCTGGAAATACATACAGATACACAAATCAGCAATTTGTCAATCCGACCAGATAGGGGTCAGCCTCTGGCAACATGGCCTCTTGAATAAAAAAAAATCCACCATGAGATGGACTATCCTTTACAGACATCTTCCACATCCTGACAGATTGAGGCTGTTGCATTTCAAACACAACTGTATGTCCAAAATGTAACATTATAATAATAGTAGGAATAGGAGTATGGCAAATATTGACTTTTGTTTTCCAGTCTGTATCTGTATGTTAACTCACCACGCCAGTGTGAGGTCAGTGATGGTCTCCACCACAGTGTAGAGTGCAAAAACAATCCAATACATCATCCATCGGACCTACAAGAGCACAGAAGCAAAGGAAAAAAAAAAACAACACTGTGATTCCCAAGTCCGATATCTAATATGCAATTCCAGAAAAAGGCTCCTGTGAAGTTAACACTGAAAATGGATTATAAGTTCTCAAAATATGATGGGATGTGCATCTTTTTCCCAGCCGCTGTCGACAGGCACGGGGCCTGATCTCATCTTCCTTCCATGAGCTTCCTCTCATTCAAATGTAATCTTTTGGGCTCTTGAAGAAGATAAGAGTAACATCACCTTCACTGAGCATTTTCCATTAGTGTGAGCTGTATCAGCCAGGGGGCAGCAAAGCAATGCTGACTTTGGGGGAATTAAACATTATTTGGTCATTATTTGCCACACCTTTCACTCCAGCTTCATGCTCTTGTCAAGATGAAAATGCACACAAAGTGTTTTTTTTCCAATCCATCTTCATGGCCCTGTGCTGTGGTTCCATTGTATTCATTATAGTATTTCATTATATTGCTTTTTTCACTCCTCATTGTCTTGTTCTGCTTTAAGGGACGTTCCAATGATCCACCGATCCATCCATCTCCACGGGAGGTCCCGCAAGGACAGCGAGAAGGCAGTGCCGCGGCCGCCCTGATCGCGACTATGGGGTCCTTGTGTGAAAAAAAGTATTTATTTATGACATCGTATGCTAGATTGCAATATTTTTTCATTTCTTTGCGCGGCCCTATTAGGTAAACATGAGGTCACACTATTCGGTTCAGCTAAATTATTAGGGACAACTATGGTCAAATGATTAGGTTCACACAACAGCCATGTTAGCTGTTAGCATGATGGATATTCATTAGCATTGTTGGTGTTGGCATAATAAGTGTCGGTATACATACAGCTAAACCTGTGTTTTCATACACTCCACGGTATTAGCATCGTTAGCATCTGCCTACATGATGCAAAATGATTATTGCAGCTTTTTCATGTTCTGTACTTAGCACTTATGTGTTAGCATGAAAACTGTTAGCATCCTACTAATGAAATCAAAACATGCACGCACAAGCCTCCCTGCAGCATTGCTCACTGGTTAATTTGTGACCTCAGAGAGAACTCTTTCACACCCCCCCCCACACACACAGACACACAATGACTGATCATAATGACACATGAAACAGACAGCGAGAGTGAAATATAAATGACGAATGATGAGAGGATTTATGTTTGACAGTCCACCTCTCCCTTCACATCTTCCTTTTCCATGACCTTTTTTTTTACTGAGTCCGAAAGCATTTTATTCTCTTGCCCGCCCTCTTTCACCTCATCAGCAAGATGGACATTAAGATGTGACCTCTGAAATATAGAGCCGCCATTTCGCCTTCTTGAGGCAAAAATGAGACAGTTACTAGCCCGTCTGTGAATAATTGCTTTCTGTTAAAAGGGAAAGAAAAAAAAAAAACACCTGACCTCAGCTCTTTAGATTGACCGGCAAATACCCTGCCACAGCTCAAATGAGGGCCAAATGCACGTCGATCAAAAGGCTAGTCATTTGTTTCATTTAGAGATGTGGATTCCTTTTCTATAATTCATAACATTACAGTAAGGGAAAACCTAAAAAAAACAAAAAAAAAACCTCTCTGTCTGAACAACACTCAACACAAGACGAGAGGTGCAGACATCCTGACTAGTCCACCTACTGAAAAGTGGAATGGTTCACTTTTAACAGTTGGAGCTTTCCATCAATGAGTGTGTGTGCAGACTTGTGAAATTGTCTTACATATTCCTTGACGTTTTTGGTCTTTACGGCTTTGTAGGAGTAGTATGCTGGATACAGGGTCCCAAATACAAGCCTGCAGGGGAAACAGCATCAAGCATTATGTTAATGTGATAATGCTAATAATGCTAATAACAATAATAACATTACAATGATAATAATAACAGGGAAAACAAGACAGTGGCATGAACATGATTATATCTTGCAAAAAGGGGTAGGCATTTATAAGCTTTTGCTTGAGCCTACTCCTTTTGGGCTTGTTATCAGATAGTTGAATACAAATGTAAATAATGGAATGTTGTATTTTGATTGGTGTGGGAGATGCACTGTGGTGTTTCGTGTATTTGCCCAATTAAAAAAAAAAAAAAAAAAAAAGACGCTTCGCCTCCCGTTCCAGCAGACTATGAAGTCTGCTCAAAAGCAAGGTGGGTGACAAAGAGCAGTCAGACTACATAGCCATCGAGGTTCAATGCTGAGGAGGGCGATGCCACACAAACGACCATCATTGGCAGGCGGTGGACCCACTCAATTTGACCCCAACGGCAGTGAAACAAAAAAAAATTAAAAAGATCTCATCTAACCTTGAATATTGGGACACCTCAGGGATGTGTCCTTCGTCCCCTCCTCTACTGCCTCTCCATGTAGACAACAGCTCTCCCTACAGCTGTTATTTGCCACACACCAAATTTAAACTATTTTTTCCAGTTTGTTTTTGTCTCACACTTATCGCCTTAGCGAGATTTTAGCGTTATCAATGGCATCGTGAGCTACCATGAGATTCCCAACCCTAATCTACAGTATATTGAACAATTTCAGCCAACCTTTCCACATGGTAGAGTGGTTACTTCACACATTGAAATAGAACTAAACAGCGTTATCCTATATCCGTTTACATGTGTAGCAGGAAAACCAGTTACACAACATACCAGATAGTCATCAATCAAGGCACACTGCAGTGTGCTGTCACAGTGAAAGTCAAAGCTTTAGAAAGCGTAGAGACATTATCAACGTATGAACCCAACTATTGCAACATTGATCTGATGAGCTACTCACCTCTACCTCCATTGTAAAGAATTCACATTTTAAGACAATAACTAATGCAGTATCTTTGGTAACAGGAACAAATTTTAAATTAAAATAAGTAATCAAATATTGTCTTTTCTATACATCTAATATAACTTTAATTGGTCGTAGATTTTACTTATGGAATACAGGTGCACTATATTGTGGCTATTAAATAAAGCCTATTTTGCTAGTTTTGTACTCAAGGAACATTTCTTTGTGGTTTTTCTTCTTGAATATTTGTGCATATACTTATTCTTCAACAACATCCCCTACTATAACTACAAAATTGTAATTACTTCATGCAACTTTCACTTAAGTCTCACAAATGGAAAAAACAAAAAACAGAGCAGCTTCCATCGCAATTTTTGGGAAAAGCTTGTGAAAATCTCATAAAGAGCCTGTGAAATCCTGGAGGGAGTGGGAAATACCTTAGCTATTGAGGCTGAGCTAAAAAGAGAACGAGGCCTACTATATTTTCCACCACTCCCCTATGCCCCCTCCAACACATTCCTGTTTGACAAAGTTATGAATCCACCAATTATGGATACGGAAAGGACAGACGTAAAGATTGAAAGAAAAAAAAAGCTGCTACAAGTCTGAGAAGTGTAAAAAAAAT
Organism: Doryrhamphus excisus; assembly: GCF_030265055.1. Taxonomy (NCBI): domain Eukaryota; kingdom Metazoa; phylum Chordata; class Actinopteri; order Syngnathiformes; family Syngnathidae; genus Doryrhamphus; species Doryrhamphus excisus. The sequence goes on along the minus strand of NC_080487.1, from coordinate 4,835,469 downwards.
AACCTAATTGTGACATTTCTGGATATAATTTTAGCATATGCATTAATTCATCATTTAGCAAGGCTTTGTTTTGACTAAATTGTTTTCAGTAATATTTACTTGTTCATTTATGAGGATATTTCCAGTACCCTGAGGGTGCATGCAGTACTCTAGTTGGGACCAAAAATTACCATTGCATTCACAAGCAATGTCTCCTGGCAATGCAATCATCTAGTTGATATACACCATCACCTATGCTCATGATTTCTGGGTAATGACCAAAAAGGACAAGATCACCATCACAAGTAGCTGAAATAACAATAAATAAGTTTAAGTTTAGGCGGCACGGCGGTTGAGTGGTTAGCGCGCAGACCTCACAGCTAGGAGACCAGGGTTCAATTCCACCCTTGGGCATCTCTGTGTGGAGTTTGCATGTTCTCCCCATGCATATGTGGGTTTTCTCCCATATTCCAAAAACATGCTAGGTTAATTGGCCACTCCAAATTGTCCATAGGTATGAATGTGAGTGTGAATGGTTGTTTGTCTATATGTGCCCCGTGATTGGCTGGCGACCAGTCCAAAGACAGCTGGGATAGGCTCCAGCACCCCCGCGACCCTCATGAGGAAAAAGCGGTAGAAAATTAATGAAGTTTCAGTTTAATGACGTGGGCCCTTTAAATAAGCTCTACTTCTTCCGATCCATGTCCAGACATGTTGACATTAACAAGATCTGCTGTAAATCTCACACTCTACTGTTGACAAGATTTAGGAGTAGCATAAATAATAATCTTAAAACACACCAACCAACCAAGCACTTCCACATTATGCAAAACACCAGCAAGAATTGTAAAAGTTGGAAGCGTAGAGCAGGCTCCTTTGGCAGTTCTCCAGGGTTGGTCTTGTACAGTATCTTCCAAATTCCAGCTGTACCTGGCACTCCCTAACGGCTCCACACGCAGCAACAGGAACAATTGCAGCTCAAGCAAAACAAGTTCCATGATTGATGACTCACTGACAGCGCAGATACTTCTTATTCCTAAACGTGATAACTAGCTATTTACAAGCACGTCATCGTACTTTGTATGGCTAAAACTATTATTTAAAACGTCGCCTTGCATGGCAGTGCTGCGTGTTGGCGTTTAAAACGAGGTACATTGTAAATAACAACTGTAAAGGACTATTATTTCCTGTTTGAGCACAAAGACCGTGAGTAGTTAGCTAAATGTGCTAACACTCATATTAGCTGCCATCGGACTCTTATCGGACTTTTAGCTGCCAAGTGACTTTTATTTTTATACTTACACAACACTTCTCGCAATTATCCAGGACACCATTTTCTTTGTCTATGAGGTGGAAGGTAAAGGCTGTGTGGAAGGTAGAACACCAGCACGACGGCGGTGTTAGCCGAGCAGCAAGTAAGCTTGATCGGACTCAAACTTCAAGAGAGCCCCGTAATCTACTAGCGAGCTGTGCCTCGGCCCCTCGATTTGCCTTGAAAAAGACGTCCCCTCTCACACATCCATTGCTGCCGATCGTACTAATTTAATTCAGTATGTTAAGTCCACGGCGGTTTTGGTTGTTATTTGCGTCTTATTCCACAAGGTTTCTCCCTTCTTTCTCTGCGAGCTTCCCAATTTCTGGCAGCAAAATGACACTCAACCAAACACTGACGTCATAAGAAAAGACCCAGCCCACTTAAAGCTGCCATTGGTCAATCGAGTCTGTTTACAACATATAAGAATTCTCATTGGTTTGTTAGGTTTGCTAAAGAGAACGTGACGCTTTATCGCGGAAGCGAAGCGATTTCACACGCTGATTGGCCTTTCTGCATTTCAAGCCAAATTCAACCAATGAGAGATGTCGAAAGGAAATACAAGCCTGTGGTGGTTGATCTCGCTGCCACATTGTGTCTTTGGGAACAGACATATCCTCAATGCTTAATATTGTTGAATTTGTGATAATATAAGCATGAATATAATATAAGCATGAGGCAGCTGACGCCACAGCAGAAGAATAAAAGAGCAGTCGGTTTGGTTTCTGAACGTTTCCAAATGATTTTTTTGCTAATTTTAAATTACTATAATTCTTGAAGGATTGAAATAATTCAAGTGGTTTCTGTAGACAGACAATCTGCGCTTTTCAGTGAAATACGGGTCATTACCGCATTCATGAATTCATGAATTGCTGATTGTTCCCATCCTGTGTGTAGAGGCTGGTCCACCAATATATTTATATTATATGTTATGTATTCATATTTGACTCAATAAATAAACATTCATTTCAGTATGAAGAAGCCTGAGAAAACTCCATCTGTGTATGTAATTAGATCAGAGGTGGTATATACGAGTATGTACTGTAGGAGCTGTTACATAGTGTAGTTGCAGATGTGCATGTTTGCTCTGTGTACAATGAGGGTATGTATGTGTGCGGCTGATGGATTCATAGCTACTTGTTATTCATGAAAGAGGTTGCTGCAGTGTGCAGCCGTGCTATGGAGATTCCCAGTGGAGTGTCTCTGGTCACATAGCTTGTCTGGGACTGTATAAATAGATCACAATGAAGCCCAAATCAACTCTAAGGACTATCCGGCTTTTAACGACTAATATGACAGCACTGTATGATGTCACACACAGCTCCAAAACGTTCCCATATCATGACTGATGTCATGTTTGATGCTTGTATGTTAGGTTTACTTGTATTTCACATTTACACTGGTGGATGAACTGGCTCAACCAAGGTTTCAAATTGTGGCCGTTGGTTTAAAATAATGTTGTTTTAGTAGCATAAAGATGAAATATTAAAGGAAAACAATGATTTTTTTTAAAGTAGTATACTGACAAAAAACAAAATATGACAAAGTTGCCATTTTTTGAAAATTAGGCTGAGCGGCTAGATTCAAATATTGGGGGTATTGATTGATCGAGCATTGTTGTTCATGTTTTTACATTGATGTTATTGGTATAACTATATATGTTTATATCGATTGCATATTCATACGAGGAAAACATTGAAAAATCAGACATTTCAAGAATATTTTCACAAATTCCAGAGAAAATAAGTTATCAAGAGTATTAAGGCTATGTTGAAAAAATATATATATTTTGAGAAAAACAGTATGATTTTATTCTTGTAATATTGCAAATTTTAAATTTACAAGGTAATTGTCTTCAATTTATGACTTAAATCTCAAAATTTCAGATTATTTTAATACGCCGTAGCAATTACTATTTTAGTCTCGATGTGTTGTGACCTTTTTTCTTGCAAATTTGGGACTTTTCTCTTCTAAATGTACATCTTTTTTCACGTAAATTTCCGACTATTTTCTTAAAAAAAAATTCAAATGTGGCCCTAATAGTCCATCGTAGAAATGAGAGCTTTTGTTGAGTTTTTTTGCACTGCTGATTTCACTTTGCTCAAACAATTGTAGTAATTAAAGCAAATAGTTTATTTGTAATGACATTTTTACATTTATATTCCTGTATTTGTATACTGTTAAATTGTTCAAAAAAATCAAAAATTTCATCAAATCTTGCCTTGTGTTTAATTATGATTTAATCATGACAATGTTTTAAATTATCTTAAACAATTGAGTGAGTGGAAACTAAAATTGCCAATATCATCCACCCCTACTTCACTGTAGTTTGGGGGAAAATAGCGCCGTTTGAGCGGAGGGACATTGTCGTGTTGCGGTTTGTGAATGCCTTAGGATCCGGCGGATAAACACTAGCATGAATCGTAGCTGTGATGCGGTTCAACCAGGAGAAAAGACACTGACGCTGGAGCGGGTGGAGACTGCTACACATTTAAATCCCCCGGGTCCTTCGCCCGTTTTAGCAACGAATTACGCTCCGTTTTTATTTTATTTCTACCGCCGGAGTCCCGAAGAGCCGTTTTAATGTCGTAAATGACAGATCGGTAAGGGCGTCGTAGTTGGGAACTTTTTTTTTTTTCCGAGGGAGGGTTTTTTCGACCAGCAAAAGGGCCATGGCATTCGAGGCTCGGCCGGAGCTGGTCGGGAAGAGGTTCCTCTGTGTCGGCGGGGACGAGCCGCCTGAAATCGGCGACATCGCTCGGTGGCAGTGGAGGTCCGGTGTCATACGAGCTGTCAACCATCGAGATAGCGACAATCTCGACTTGACGGTATGGAAAAAAAGCTGACTTTGTCCTCCCTGCTGGTGTCTTACATGCAAAGCAATTTGGGGGAAAATCTGCTTTGGTGGCTTGCCAGCGAGGCTTGGAGACTAGCATTATTTTGTGCCTGTTTTGACTTATTTCTTGTTCACTTGGTTGTAACGCTTCGTTGTATGATTTCTAATCTTGTTCTGTGTGTGTGTGATGTGGAAGTTTGCATATCGGCTCACTTCAGAAAGCAAGTCAATGTGGGTTTGGCAACCCACCAGCAGGGGGTTATTAAAAACAAACCTACCCTGGTCTAGACAGCTACGGTACTATGCCCATTTTTACTGTTACATCAAAAAGTCCACTCGTGTCATTCTGCTCATTCCTTCCCTTCGTGTATTTATATGTAAAATCATATGTTAAATCAGGAAGTTCGGGTAGCTACTTTGTGTTATTAAGGACCCTTTCCAAATCAAGTGCTATACTAGGGCTGTTCTATCATAATGTGGTCAGATAGCAGCTGCTTTTGCAAAGCATGTGAAGGAATTTGACTACCGAGCAGCTGAACGCTTTAATCTGCTGTGTGATGCAAATCAGCTGACAGGGGTTGGGTTAGCTTTCTAGATTTAGCCCTTATAACAACTTATAACAAGGGGGGGGGGGAGGCATTCAAATCTTGTGGTTATTGGTTCAAATCTAACCGTTTTTTGAGCATGGTGTTCGACTACAGCCACCCCCTCTCTCCCCTGGTCTGCAAATGTTATTCTGGCGAACAAAAAAAAACCCCTTGCGACTTGGACAGGGACGCAGGAATGCTCGGACTCATAAAAACATAAAACTGTCTCCCTGCACGCTGAACAATGGCCAGTTTGTTGTGGGCTAAATTTGCCTTATGGTTTTCATGCCATCAGGTTTGGAGCTGTTGTGAGCAGATTATATGTGCACTGCTATGAAATTGTTGTTTTCAAACATGCATGAATTATCAGTCTTGATTTCTTTCTTCAACATATGATGTTAACGTCCCAAAAAAAAAACCAGCTAACAATGAAATAGTTGCCCCTGGCAAGCCCCCTTTGGCGGGTGAAAGCACGGTAGTGTGTCACTGTACACGCCTGCTCCCTGCCTTCTTTTGTTCAGAGTCCATCTTTCTCTACATGCAGTACATTGGTCAATACCTGCTATTAATAACAAACTGACTATGTTACCGGATTACTGCGTATACAGGGCTGGAAGTGGGTGCATTTTCCAATAATGAACATAATTTAGAGGTCGAAGAGGTCATGTTTTTTGTTTTACATGCTTGGGATTGTTTGTGTGGGACTCCACTTAAAGTTTGTTTTTGTTATGACTGCGTGGTATCCATCCAAGGATGGTTTCTTTTAAATGTAGACACATATTGATCATAAAACAATACTAATACTGTCACTTTCCAGCGGTCATTTGTATGTTTTTTTTCATAAATAGTAATATTTTAGGAACTATGAATGGTAATGGTAACTGATCTTTCAAGGCACAATATTGTGTTCTATAGCTGTATAAAAATACAGTAAACCTCGGATATATCGGACTCGGATATATCGGAAATTCGCTCACAACGGACAGATAAAAAAGAATCGATTTTTCTGTAATGCATTTCCAATAAAAATTCATTGCATATATCGGATTTTTTATAACGGATTTCGCCTATTTCGGACAAAATCTCCAGTCCCGCTCCAATGCATTTCCATTAAATTTCCCTCGCATATATCGGATGGCCGCATCGTGGCGCTCCGATTCGCCGAATCGTGACAGGCCGCTATACGACGTCATTTGCAGCGTTTGCAGCGTTGCCTGCGCGTCCAGGTACATTGGAAACATAGTCAGGGAAGTGCCTTTTTATAACGGATAAAATCTGATTTACGCATATACCGGATATAAATCCGGTATATGCGTAAAATGGACATTTTCCGGTATACGCATATAACGGATTTCGCTTATATCGGACAAAACCAGTGGGAACAATTGAATCTGATATATCCGAGGTTTACTGTAGGAGCACCCAAATTACAGATTATGTTCTTGTCTTTTTTTTCATGAAGGACAAAAAGCTTCTTTCTACCTTTTTCCCATTCTTTAGTAATCAGCAGGAGAACATCGGTACCTTTCAGGAAAATATCAGTTCCCGACTATAAAGGGGAGAAAAACATTTTTTTTGGTGAAAATATACGTCCCAAGCATAATTTTCAAAGAAAATAATGTTTTGTGACAGCTCAAATACAGTATCTAAACAACTAGACCGACGTAACGCCAAAGGTGCTGTTTTACATCAAAATAACCATTTATGTATAAAATACTATCGACTATTTGAACATTTGGAACCAAGCTACTGTATTAACATTTCCCTACAATGCGTAAACCTTCTGCACGCTATACTCTCTAACTTCCTTCTTCCCGTCGTGTGATGTTTCCGATCATATGATCCCTGCTGTGCACTTCTGCCACCTTGTGGCCGTGTTTATGGCTTAACATTGCTCTGAAGTGAAATGCATTAATGGAGAGTTGAATCATCACCTCTCTTGTATTTTTCATTCTTTTTTAATAGATGTGTCTGCACCTACTATAGCAAAACAAATTCCTAGTATGTGTTTGATCATACCTGGCAATAAACGCTTTTCTGATTCTGATTCTTTACCCCCCCCCCCCCCCCCCCACAAAAATGTGTTAATATGTTGAGAATGAGTTAACAGGACATGGAGCATCCAGATTGCACATTTGGCAGCATTTGTAATATAATATATGGAGCATCCATTTGGCGTGTTCAGATGCATGTACAGCATCGTGTGCGTCCACCCTCAGGCTGTGATTGCTTATCTTTTTACTGTTTGTTTGCTTTGCCTCGTTTCTGCATGAAACTTGACCATCTTTGTGTTTTAGGTCTTAGATTGCAGACGTTCACATGTGATGCATTTTTAAGCCTTGGCTTAGGTCTGTGTTGGCTTAGTACTTTGTTTTTTTTTAAAGCTCTGCTTATTACTATTAAAGCATACGTAAACGTACGTTTTGTATGCTGTGCCGAGGGTTTATTCCACAAGTAGTCAGGCGAGGCCTTTGCATGCCTTCTTTTATGCAATGTAATGGGTGTTCACCACTTGTTTGTATCGTACACCAAATGCACGCCAGCTTTTCTAATTCCCTAGTAGAATTGGTTCCTCTGTGTGCCGTGGCGTAGACAGTGAGTAGTGTTCTGGTTTGATTCTATACAATGGGGCACAGTCTCATTAGCAAGGGGTTTAACTAGCTTAGTGAATACAGTGGAAGGGGGGATTGGAGATTAGATTAGAAGAAGTGTGTCAAGCCAAGCTGTCGGGCCTTTTGTCAAGGGTCTGTGGTCAGATCGGCTCGTTGTGACAAGAATGTCGCCGCGTTAAAGTAAATTACAGTGGCTTATGAATGTGTGTCATTTACAATCCAAGTAAATTAAGGCATGAAGTGACGCCCACGAGTACCAGGGTGCCATTTAAATAAGATGAATAAAGCAAGGCTTTTAGTTTGTGTAATAAAAGCACAAATTATAGACTTTTTCTTTTGCCAAGGTATCCTTAAATGACTTGTGTTATACTGTGCTGCTGTATGGAAAATACAATTAACTTGACCTTCTGGGGTCATTGGAGAGGAGGCTGAGGGCAGCAGAAAGCCGACGACTCCTGCGGCAAAGGGGGGGTGGGGGGTGGCTATGATGCTGCAGTGTCCAGACCTGCAAAACTGCTAATCTGGAAAATACGCCGGGCTTCACTGTGTGTAGACATAAATATTGGGTTTCCCGTCATTCTCAATTCTTTAACACAAATGAGGCTGAATTTGTATAAAAATAGGCTAGTTATAACATAAAACAATAAAACGTATGCTCAGAAGCAGCAGCGGGCACCCCCATGCAGTCATCATATAATATTTTCATATACATAATTGGTCTGCAAAAGTGATAGTTGAATCAGACTCCACGGAATCGAATGGTTGAATATCCTAAGGCGCCCGTGCTAGCTACTAACTGTCCTAATGGTTTTGTTTTGGATTGTCTGGATGGTTGCACGTACAATCTTTTGTTCTACCATAACGGTCCTCATTGTATGTTTGCGTGTGTGTATAGTAGCTATTCTGCTAGTTTGTTTTAATGGCCACGGCACAAGGTCCATCGCTATTGCTAATCAGCAAAACATGTCAGACCGGGATTAGAAGAGAACCTTCCACATACAAAATTCATGCAGGGTGCAGTGCAGCCGCGTAGAAACATTTCTCCGACGCGTATGAGCCCGTATTGGCTGGTGAATAGCAGCTTTGTTTGGAGAACAAACACACGGCAGTGTGACACATAATTGTCTAGGTTAAAAGCAATTGCACATTGCTGTATATGTTAATCTGAAGAAACTGGTACATACATATATAGTATGTTACACATAATGATTACAGGGTTGTGAGTAAAAGTATATTGGTCTCACAGGGGGGAAGCGCTAATTTGTATTCAGTACAAGGACTGAGCAATTTTTGATTGCCAATCTTGCGGTATTTGATGTCTCTAATGTTTGTATTAGTTTAGTATTCGATGGAAGTCTCTGTGTCAATGGAGGCCTGAAAGGAGTTTTGCTACTTGCAATCAACTGGCAGAGTGTGCAAGTCATTCAAGCCTGTCGAGTTTGTTCACTAAATAGGCTAAAGGAGAAATCCAATAGAACACATTCTGTGTTGTTAATGTCATGTTCAAGAATAAGAGACCGGCGTTTGGTGCATAATCACTTTGTACTAGAAAATACACTTATTAGATTTTAATACGCTTTCAAACGACATTTGTATAGTGGGTGCTTTATTGTAGTCAATAGTGGCTTTGAGGTCTGATGTTTTGTCCGGCTGTTGGATTTGTTGTTATTTTTGGATTTTCTTTACGGAGGAAACCCGCTCTTTTGGGGACTATTAACTAAGGATATTTGCGTTTTTTCCCTGTATCGGTATCGGCCGATACGCATGTGGGTTCGCCGATGTATTTTTCCACTGCATGATTTACAGTCAGGCATCCGCCGGGGCAGCTTTGTGTTGCGCGTCACACTGCGGCCATTACATCAATGCTAGATAAAACTTAAACTACGACAGAAATGTTTTGCACATGGTTGAATATTTATTCCTTTTAAAGTTGATAATGCCGTTTAAATGTGTGTTTTAAGAAAGCTGAATCCTACTGTGTTCAGTGTTTACATTTCAATAAAAATTTGTTATCATGGTTATTTCTTCATGTAAATTGAGGGATCAAAAGCAGTATCGGCCACAAATATCGCCCCAAGCAAAATTGGCCATCGGCTATGGGTGATGGAAAAAAATTGGTATTGGCATCGGCCCCCAAAAAACATATCGGTCGATCCCTACTATTAACAGGGTTCATATGGGACATATGGAATATGATTTTTAAATAAATTCCAGGTCCGGAAAAGTATGGAAACTGGAAAATGATTAATGTTTCCAAGACAATTCTGCCAAGAAATTATTGATCTGGTTTTCTAAGGCACTTTGTTAGGACAGCTAAGATGTGTCAGTGACACATCCCTGAAAACACTAGGGAAGATTGACAGTTCAATGGCCAGTTCAACTCTGTGTATGAGCTACACGACCTAGCTATAATATGCTGGGAATGATATGCTGACATAATGGCATAGATATTCAAAACAATCAATACAAATGATTATTTTCTTAGTCGATTAAGCTGAAAGTGGTTGTTTTGATTGCCTTGGTCCTTCATTCATTCACTTTCTACCGCTTATCCTCACGAGGGTCACGGGGGTGCTGGAGCCTATCCCAGCTGTCTTCGGGCGAGAGGCGGGGTACACCCTGGACTGGTGGCCAGCCAATCACAGGGCACATATAGACAAACAACCATTCACACTCACATTCATACCTATGGACAATTTGGAGTGGCCAATTAACCTAGCATGTTTTTGGAATGTGGGAGGAAACACAGAGAATTGAACCCTGGTCTCCTAGCTGTGAAGTCTGTGCGCTAACCACTCGACTGCCGTGCAGCCCTGATTACCTTGTTAGGAATTGTAAACAAATTTGCCTTACATGCGAAAAAACACTGCTAACATTGCTAACACCGTAAACAGAGAAGCAGATCTTGGGAACGGCAGAGAGTGTATCTGGCCTACAGTGCACGCCCGTATAAGGAGTGAAGCCAGTGAAAGCGAGCGTTCAGAGCCATACCAAACTTCTTTCATGTGCAAACCTCATCATCTGAAATTTTGGCATTGTGAACATGAAAATCCAATATTCTAACTGCATTTATAGGTCAGAAAAGTGGGAAAAAGCATGGCTTCCTCCTCATTGGCGCCACTCTCTCCAGTGAGCATCATTACCCTGGTTGTCACTGCCCACAGCCGACATTTCCTGGTGGGGCCAAATTGTGTAGAGTCTTAATCTTCATATTAACATCCTGGAGAGGCCTAGACCATCTTTGGACTTTAATCCCATGGAAAATCTGCGGTGCTCGCTGAAACTTTTGACAGCCTCAACATCACCAGGATTTGGAGATATGTTAGGTCCTTGTCTGTTTCTATAAACCTACCATAAAAATTGTGCACAGTTCATATATTTGTAAGGGGGCCACTTTTATACAGTTGGATTTAGTTCACCTTTTACTCAGAATGGTGCAGTCCTAATTTCCCTCCCTGTGTCCTCGTAGTAGTTTGTTGGACTGAAGGAACTATGAATGGTAATAATAATAAAGTCAGAAAAATTCAGGCAGAATAATTGATTTGCTTGTCTAACTTGGGTTTGGAGATTTCAAGCTGTGCATCAGAGGGTAAAATATGTTGGAGTGCAGGACCGTGCTTGTCAGACAACTCCGGTTACACAGGCTATTCTAATCATGTAGCAGCCATATACAGTATGGTAAACTATACAGGCGTTGCTGCACACAATGGAAGATGAGCTCAATTAACGTCTAAATTAGTTACTTGCAGCCATGTTACTTTGTCTGGCTCTGTGGGAAAATGGCAAACCCTGTTTATGTAATCCTGTATCAAGTGTTTGTATAATATCCATACAGCTCAACTTGTTGATACAAATAACATTTTCATTTGATTCATTCATTCATTCATTCATTCATGCATTCATTTCCTATGCTGCTTGTCCTCACCGGGGTCGCTGGACTATGCTGGAGCCTAATGACTTTAGTAGAAAAGAAAAAAAAGTTAAAGAAAGACCTCCATTCAGTTGCCTTATTAGCATGTGACAGTTAACAGGATTGTATGCAACTCGCTCCAAATTCCATTTTTCAAAAACCATTAAATACAATAACACTATACAAAGAGTCAATTTTTCACAATCACAAATAAACATTGTCTGAAATTTTTGTTCTGCTTGAATAAAAATAAGAAAAAGCTCACAGTTGGCACGTAACATACATTTAATGGTAGCTCACATTAGTAGTTAAACTTTGCCAAATTGCTAACATTAGCGGCCAGGTGACGATGCAGACTGTGAGGCGTGTGATTGTTGGGCTATTGGAGTCTTCAGTTTGTGTATGATGTACAGCAGGGGTCTCAAACTCAATTTACCTGGGGGCCACTGGAGCTAGGGTCTGGGCAAGGCTGGGCCGCATCAGGTTTTCCAAAAAAAAATAAACGCATTTATTAAAAACAGAAAAATATACAAACTTTTTCAGTGCTTTGGTTCCGATTTTCTACAATAAAAGCTCTGATAAAACATTCCACTGTTCTCAAATATCTTAATTTTTATTTTTCCTGCTCAAAATAAGATGAAAAATAAATAAACAAATCAAGAATAAAGAAAATCAATCAATCAGTAATAAATAAATATAATAATAAAACGGCAAATAATAAAAAATTAAGAAACCACATATAGTTGGTGGGTAGACAAATTATTTTTTTCAGATTAAAATTCACAAAGCATTATTAGAGCCCTGTAGACATGACAAAACACGACTATAGTCACATTTATACTCTTTTTATTTACAACATATTGCACAACTGCAGGGTCTTGAGACACATGCTAACTCGCAAACTAGAGAGCTAGCGACATAAACGGTAGCCTTGAAGTTATTTCCTTTAAACTTAAATAGCCAAAAACTTACCACTTCCACACGGATAGGGAGGATAACTATTAACAGTTATTTAACCTTTAACATGAACATTAATCAAACGTAATAATTTTTTCTGGGTACATGATACCATACAGCATCCATATCAAACTTGTGCGGGCCGCACTAACATTAAGCTTTCATATCAAGGCGGGGGCCTCAAACTAGTGTCCTTCGGGCCACATTTGGCCCGCGGGCTGCGTGTTTGAGACCCCTGATGTACGGTCTACCTTGGCCAATACCTTCTCCACTACTCTAACACGTCAATGACTTCCATCTGCAATAACTATTAACCCTTTGTCTCTCTTTAGTAACCATTGTCAATAGTAACCAATGTCGCTAAGACGCGGAATAGTCAATGAGTGTCATAGTTGTTCTTTTTAATCACTGGAAAACATTGCCCCCAGAGTTTCGATGCAGAACTTTGGAAGGTTCATGACGCGTCTGAAGGTGCATCGCACTGACTGCAAACCAAGCGTCGGTGTGTCCACTTCAAATGCCGCCTAGAGTGCTTTAGTGGTTTGTTTTCTTGTGCCTAAGGAAACATAATGTAATCTGAAGAATTGCCTGCCTGCCTGCTGAATGCACCCTCCCCCATCGCACTCTCACACATGCACGCACACACACAGCATTAAAGCTCCAACACATCACAGCACCACATAAGGCAGCCATAAAGTCTCCTATAGGTTCACAGGATAACCCTGGGAATACATTAGGCCGTACTACAGAACAGCTGTTGGTGTACTGCGCTGAACACTTTCTATTTTCATCACACCGCTGAGGCGGAATTTGCGTTATGCCTTCATGATTTCCTCGGAATCCACTAAATCACTGATCATTGAATCCTGAAATGAACTTAACCATGGAGTTAGGGAAGTAAAGTATCCAGAACAGTCTCTTGTTAGCCGACAAAGGCTGGGTCTAATGATGCAAAATTACAAACACAACATGTCACTATGTTTGCATGCAGAAAAAAACCCTAATTACTGAGCGAGTTTGGTTGATTTGTACAAGCTGATATCTGGACTTTTTAACAATTGGATGAACATGTGTAGACTCACTTAGTGAAAACAAATGCACACATGGTTAATAAGTGGCGGAACATTACAGACGGACATAAACCACTTTTATTGTGTGACGTTACAGCTGAGCACATCATCGTTGCAAACATATCAAATGGTATTTTGGTATCGAAATAGCATTAACATAGACAAATAATGGGTGTGTATTTTGTAGACGACAACAATAATGGCAGTAGATACAAATAATGTATGCGTCTTGTTAGCCTAAATCAGGGGTCTCAAACTCAATTTACTTGGAGGCCACTGGAGCTAGGGTCTGGGCGAAACTGGGCCGCATCAGGTTTTCCAAAAACAAAAACGCATTTATTAAAAACAGAAAAATGAATAAACGTTGCTTTGGTTTCGATTTTCTACAAGAAAAGCTCTGATAAAACATTCCACTGTTCTCAAATATCTTCATTTTTATTTTTCTGCACAAAATAAGATGAAAAATAAATAAACAAATCAAGAATAAAGAAAATCAATCAATCAGTAATAAATACATAAATATAATAATAATAATAATAAAACAGCAAATAATAAAAACTTAAGAAACCACATATAGTTGGTGGGTGGACAAATTATTTTTTTCAGATTAAAATTAACAAAGCATTATTAGAGCCCTGTAGACATGACAAAACACGACTGTAGTCACATTTATACTCTTTTTATTTACAACATATTGCGCAACTGCAGGGTCTTGAGACACATGCTAACTCGCAAACTAGAGAGCTAGCGACCTAAACGGTAGCCTTCAAGTTATTTCCTTTAAACTTAAATAGCCAAAAACTTACCACTTCCACACGGATAGGGAGGATAACTATTAACAGTTATTTAACCTTTAACATGAACATTAATCAAATGTAATAATTTTTTCTGGGTACATGATACCATACAGCATCCATATCAAACTTGCGTGGGCCGCACTAACATTAAACTTTCATATCAAGGCGGGGGCCTCAAACTAGTGTCCTGCGGGCCACATTTGGAATTTTTTCCCAATAGCCAACCAATGCAAGCCATCAGAATACATAGTATTAGTATTTCATCCACTGTACTATGTTGTTTGTGTTACTTCCAGGCATACTGTACTAAATAAAGCCGCGGTTTGGTACCTTCAGACAGGGATGCTTCCAGGCGCCATGTCATGTATCAAGTGTTCTTCTTCCAGAACATTCTGACATTTAGTAGTATTTAGTAGGTTTTATTCTAGCCAATATACTTGAAAAGGTATTACTCATTTCAGCTTCTGTAGCTTTAATTTGCCTCCTTGTTAGTGTAAACATGGACTCCCTCCTTCTGGTCTCTCTTGTGATTTGAGTGTTATAAGAGCCGCCATGACACTCCAGAGACTAGCGAGGCTGGCACCTTTTTTATTTTACGTCAATCGGTTCTCTGGAGTACGGACGAAATTCAGTGTCTTTAAGCGTACTGATGGACGTCTACTCACTCCAAATGTCACATCCTGAATTTTGTCAGCTCTGCCTGTTTCCTTTTCCCACTGTGCCCTTGGTTCACCTCGGATCTAGTCCATCTCAAAGTAAAGGTCATTGCCGAGAAGGACTGTATTGGTTTTGGACACTCACCAAACAATGAACAGGACGCTCTCATAGCCAACATAATCACAGCCCCATTTTCAAGCTTAAACGTGATACGACCAGCCACACGATTGCTGTTCATCTAACTCGTGTTTGACCTTTTTCAGCAACTGACGTCCATACGAAATACAGCATAGGCTCATCCTGCTCTTCTCCCTCCCATTTGCCCCTTTCCTCATCCTCTACTTCCATCTGCTGCTGACATATCTCATCTCATCAGTAAATCCAAATCCCTGACCCATCCTGATTCACTTGGACTCACCTGGCAAAAGCCTGTCTCCCCTTTTTATGTATACTTTTTTTGTTTTAAACGTCGTTTAGCCATGTGTCTCAATGCATTTTGGGAGTCGAACACGACACGGTAGTAGCATTGTGCTCATATGCCAGACGTGCATGTTGCGTTGTTTTTGCTGGTTCATGAGAGAGTACAATGTGCTTGACAACATTGTCATATTGAAACTAATCAAAAGTGTAAAGAAAGAGCAAAAAAAACAACAAAAAACACATATTTAACAGCGTAACACATACCAGTATGGGGCAGACTTATTTATCAGGACAAGCTGAGTGATGTGTTTGATTACAAACTGAAGCAATAATACACATTCATTCATTTTCTACCGCTTTTTCCTCACAAGGGTCACGAGCTGTCTTTGGGCGAGAGGCGGGGTACACCTTTGACTGGTCGCCAGCCAATCACAGGGCACATATAGACAAACAACCATTCACACTCACATTCATACCTATGGACAATTTGGTGTAGTCAATTAACCTAGCATGTTTTTGGAATGTCGGGAGGAAACCGGAGTACCCGGAGAAAACCCACGCATGCACGGGGAGAACATGCAAACTCCACACAGAGATGGCCGTGGGTGGAATTGAACCCTGGTCTCCTAGCTGTGAGGTCTGCGCGCTAATAATACACATTTGTAATTTAAACATTTAAAGCTGAATCAATGTAACACAGGACTGTGTGAACACAGCGTGGAGGTGGCATTACAAGGTTTATAGTGTGTCAAAAAAATCTGCTAAAGCTAAAGGACTAGTATTTGCCTCCAGACGAATGTGACACAGAGAGCAACAACAAAAGAGTGAGTGGGACGAAAGAATTATGAGGTTCAATTCTGATGCCGAGGAAAACGACTTTAGTGGTTTTAGTTCCCAGGAGGAGGATGAAGACGGCGATGAATGACTTTTCTGGAAGGCTATTTTTGAACAAGTCATGTTACACACACTGTTCAGTGCTGTTTTGGGAAACAAACATTTATTTAATCAAAACTCAAAACCGTGTCAGGTAGACTTGTTCCTACCTGGTTGGACAGAGTCAGGGCCAATAGAATGTTGCCCTACCTGTTTATGCGACATGTCTTTCTACCATGCTCGTTGACACGAGTTGACTGCGAAGTCATTCACTTACGTTTGTCAACACAATACGACATTCCCACAGAAGCCAGTTTGGACTCTGTGATCGTACGATTGGATTGGATGAACACAGACTTTGAGCAAGATGCTTTAAGATGTATATTCCCTGAACATACTTGTGTGGAAAACCGATTCCAAGCGTTCGTTTTTTTGAACTGAACATTTCTTTGACCACATTTGTACACGGGGAACTTAATCTGAGATTGTTACTGGGATACTGAGATGCTCTTTCATACTTGCACACTGTCACTTTCTGTCTGGCCTTGTGCTTCAACAACTCACTGGCTGGCTTCCTGATAATAAAGATGAAAAGACGCCAAGAGAAGGATGTAGCAGGACAGAATGAGGAAGAGATTAAGCGAGGAGAGATTGATGTTTCATAGAGCCGAAGTTAAAAGAGAGTGAAGATTATGTGAAACACAGAGCGAAGGAGAGAGCGTTGTGTACTCATTATTCCTAGCTCTCTGGCAGAAGAAGGAGAGCGAGGGTAGAGGAGTGCAGTGCAGCAGAAGTAGAGGGAAAATGGGAATGTGGGAGAGAGACGGAGAGAGAGAGAGAGAGTTCTTTCACTTCTGTCTGGCCTCTCTCCCATAGCAACAGCAGCTTAGCCACGTGAAGGCCAGTTCCTTTGAGTTCACCCACTGCACAGAATTTAACCCCCACGCTGCTGGCTTGTAGCACAATACAGCAGTACAGCAGTACAACATCAACTGTATAACTCTACTCAGGGTTTCTAATTTTCTAATTTCCCATTTATTCAGTGTGTTAAACATGATATCCATGCAGTTATCTTCAGTATTCTGTCCCTGTCACTTGACTTCATCACAGTATGGATAGTTTAATCAAGTGTGACCGCAGTCCGTCGAACCAAAGACCGGACCAAAAGCGATGCATCTTGGTCCACCTGCAAGCTTAGCATATCTTGACCTACATTGGATTGGTTTTAGCATCTTCAATGTACACAACGTATCAGATGTACGGTCGTCCCTCGCTACATTGCTGTTTTTCCGACATCCCTCCCTCTCTCGGTTTTTCCAAAAAAATAATGACTAACTGATGGCTGTTTTGTAGTTGCTTATGGTCTGTTATTAGTAAAACACATTGAAAGACAAGTCCTGTAGTATTTTGGTCACAAGGTGTTGTTACCTTGTCATTACCTTACATTACATTACCGTAAGACTTCACATGGAGTTGGCCAGAAAGTTCTCCCATTCTGTGTGGAAGTGGTACATTTTTAACATACATCTTTCTAACACATTGAAAGACAAGCCATGTAGTATTTTGGTCACAAGGTGTCGTTACCTTGCCATTACCCTTACATTACATTACCGTAAAACTTCACATGGAGTCGGCCATGAATGTAGAATCCGGGATGACATTGTGAAGAAAGTTCTCCCGTTCTGTGTGGAAGTGGTACATTTTTAACATACATTTTTCCAACACATTGAAAGACAAGTCATGTAGTATTTTGGTCACAAGGTGTCGTTACCTTGCCATTACCTTACGTTACATTACCGTAACACTTCACATGGAGTCGGCCGTGAATGTAGAATCCGGGATGACATTGTGAAGAAAGTTCTCCCATTCTGTGTGGAAGTGGTACATTTTTAACATACATTTTTCCAACACATTGAAAGACAAGTCATGTAGTATTTTGGTCACAAGGTGTCGTTACCTTGTCATTACCTTACATTACATTACCGTAAGACTTCACATGGAGTCGGCCAGAAAGTTCTCCCATTCTGTGTGGAAGTGGTACATTTTTAACATACATTTTTCTAACACATTGAAAGACAAGTCATGTAGTATTTTGGTCACGAGGTGTCGTTACCTTGCCATTACCTTACATTACATTACCGTAAGACTTCACATGGAGTCGGCCAGAAAGTTCTCCCATTCTGTGTGGAAGTGGTACATTTTTAACATACATTTTTCTAACACATTGAAAGACAAGTCGTGTAGTATTTTGGTCACAAGGTGTCGTTACCTTGCCATTACCTTACATTACATTACCGTAAGACTTCACATGGAGTCAGCCAGAAAGTTCTCCCATTCTGTGTGGAAGTGGTACATTTTTAACATACATTTTTCTAACACATTGAAAGACAAGTCATGTAGTATTTTGGTTACAAGGTGTCATTACCTTGCCATTACCCTTACGTTACATTACCGTAAGACTTCACATGGAGTCGGCCGTGAATGTAGAATCCGGGATGACATTGTGAAGAAAGTTCTCCCATTCTGTGTGGAAGTGGTACATTTTTAACATACATTTTTCTAACTCTTTGTTAAGTTTAGAGCAGATAAATTGGAGGCTGACTAGTTAGCTTGGCAGCTTGCTGTAGCCTCGTTTACACTTTGTCCCCTTCAGCGGTACGCAAGCTAGCTTTGCATGGCAAAAGTAATTCTACTCAAAGCACTATAGTTTGAAATAAAATGCTAGGTTGAGTACACAGTGCTGCAAATTGCTGTGCACCGTGGCCCCTCAAAGGCTTGTGTTGCTCAAGCCACGAGCAGACTTGGTATTTGACATGCCTCAGCTGGAATGCTATCCGCAATCCAACAAGCTAACTCTTGTTGGAAAGAGCTAAAACTCATTCAGTACGTTTACAGACACACGTTCATCGGAGTCACTGTCATACTGTGGGGGGTCTTTTTACTAAAAACTGTTAGATAAGTTTCCAGGTCTTTTGCATTAGCATGTCAATAATTTGGTTGGATTCTAACCAAAATGGACAAAATTTCCTTTGAGAAATAACGTACATCCAATTATTTCCTTCCAATATTACCAGTTGATTGTCGTAAAATGTAAGACTGTTTCTCTTCATATTTTTGACTTTATTTTCATAACAGCTGGTGTCAGGTGTTTGTAAAATTGTATTTCAACTTAATTCTGGTAAATTTCATCTTTATCCATACAATATTTTCACTTTTTTTGTAACCTTTGCAACCAAATTTTTTTTCTCCATAAAATTACTGCTTATAAAAAATATATTTTTTCTTAAATAATTCAACTTTATGTTATCAAAATGAGATTTTTTCCTCATATGGCCCCCAGGCCGCACATGGACACCCCTGTACTGCACACAAAGACCAGCGTATTTAGCAGGTATTCAGGTAAAACTCAAACGTCGGCGGAAGGAGTGGTGTGTTCAGCTTCTAAAAAATTTAGGGCAAAGGTTCTTTCTCTCCAGCAACATTTCCCCCCCCCCATGATGTATTTTTGGTGTTCAGCAGGTCTTGCACCTTTTTTAGGGAGCGGGTTACTGAAGAATCAATAGAATCAATAACCAGGAGCACCAGCGAGCAAAGTGATCAATCTTAAAGCCCATAAATAATATGGAAGAGTAACTTGACACGGCTTGTCTCATGACTGACATACTTGTGGCTTTGTTGTGGCTTGTGCGTTTTCCAGCTCATGCACAGCTGTTGCCCTTATGGTGAATGTCAGCTCGGTCACAACAAACCTGACCCCCGTGCCCCCACAGCCCCGCGCCACAGGTAGAATATGACTCTGGCGGGGAAATACTGAGGCGCAAACCGCTAAACAAACAGGCTTTTACTGCTACTTTCTTCTTAGTCTGCTCTTTTTTTTCCTCAAGGTGTGTTCTGCTAAATATAATGCTAATATTATGATAGTAATGCATTTGGAGATATAGCATATACTATGTTATTTTGCAGTATATTTTATATACTGTATCTAATATACGCTATATTGAAAATGTATTTTTTCCCCCAAACTTCATAGGCAGTCAAGGGTACCCTGACTTGGAGGGGCATGGCGCACAGACTAGTGATTTTCAGCTCTAAACAAATACAAATGTTCTGCAAACACGTTGAATAAACAGTCGGAAACGGTGTCAAGTATTTAGTTCAGGTCTGTTGTTTACAAAACAAGGTGAATTTCAGCCCAAAAGTGTGTCACAAAACGATGAAAGAAAATGGTGGAAATTAGGATTTAGCTGCTTTGAGTCTGTCACAATCATTCATTCATTCATTAATTTTCTACCGCTTTTCCTCACGAGGGTCGCTGGGAGTGCTGGAGTCTATCCCAACCTGGAATGGTGGCCAGCCAATCACAGGGCACATATAGACAAACAACCATTCACACTCACATTCTTACCTATGGACAATTTGGAGTCGCTAATTAACCTAGCATGTTTTTGGAATGTGGGAGGAAACCGGAGTACCCGGAGAAAACCCACACATGCACAGGGAGAACATGCAAATTCCACACAGAGATAGCCGAGGGTGGAATTGAACCCTGGTCTCCTAGCTGTGAGGTCTGCACGCTAACCACTCGACCGCCGTGCCGCCTTGTCACAATAATCAATAAATCAATTATTTGTAGTTCTAAACGTAATTGACTTACTCACCAGGTTGTGCTTCTTTCCTACGGCATCTATTATGCACATCATATGTAAATAATATGCTAATTAGTCAACTACTTTTCTTACTGAGCAAGTTGGCAACAATGTATCCATCCATCCACTTTCTATGCCGCTTATCCTCACTAGTCGCAGCTGACTTGACACAAATGTTTTGCTTGCGGCATAGAAAATGGATGGATCTTTGGATCTATGTGGATCTTTCATGATCCCTGCTGTGCAAACCCCCCTAAAAGACGTATAAATACATTGTTGGGATCGGGCGTTCAGGCTTATAAAAACGTCCAACTCTATCTTTGGTATTGAGTGAGTTAATGAAAAAACACAAACTAAAGATGTAACCCGAGCTAGTGGGCATGTGTGGCATCTCTTAGTGCTTGTGTGTTTGTGCCGAGAGTGGAATTGGGCGCCTGTGAAGTCCAAAGTTCTGTTGACACGACAGAAACATATTGTTACAGCTTGTCTTGTTTTGGCGTTGTTGACTCTGAAATGTCCATTGCATCACAGAGACGTCTCTTGGTTCTGTTCAAGAGTTTCTTCCTTAGAAGGCGTTTTAATTCATATTCAAGCGACTGTAGCTCTTTTTTTGCACTTGAACTACAAGCCAGCCTCTCTGATGCCTCTGTAAGAATTTGATTTAGTGACTTTGGAGGCATCGGAGCCGTAACGGAGGATGAGTGTTTGCTCCTGCCAGAGAGAGCAGTGTCTCCCACAGGACTGGTGTCGGTGACTTTGAATGGATTTGCACAAAAAAAAAAAAAAAAAAGATGTCATGCGCCGTATATGGCCCCAGGGCCACACTCCAGACACCCCCCTGTTTTACTAAACAATGCTCTACTGCCAGTCATGACTCCAACTAATCAAAGTCGGGGCTGCCTGCAAATATGAACATTGTACAACATTGATGATATCAGCGAAAAATTGATTATATCGGCCTTCTCCAAACTCTCCGATACTGGCACACAGCAAGGAGTGGACCTTTGCAGTTCAAGTCCTAAAAAAAGATGTTGTAGCTCCGAGGGAAACTTGCCATGCACAAGTTTTCCCGTGATGGCATCGAACCAAATCAATGTGACCAAACTCGTTTCGCATTTCAAGCAGCATTACACAGGAAGCCCCCACGGGACGACAAGAACTCATGAGCAGTCCGCGTCAGCGGTGAGGGACGTTGGAGCTAGGGTCTAGGTGAGACTAGGCCGCATCAGGTTTTCCAAAAAAAAAAAACGCATTTATTAAAAACAGAAAAATGAATAAACTTTGCTTTGGTTCCGATTTTCTACAAGAAAAGCTCTGATAAAACATTCCACTGTTCTCAAATATCTTAATTTTTTTTTCTACACCAAATAAGATGAAAAATAAATAAACAAATCAAGAATAAAGAAAATCAATCAATCAGTAATAAATAAATATAATAATAATAATAATAAAACGGCAAATAATAAAAACTCAAGAAACCACATATAGTTGGTGGGTAGACAAATTATTTTTTTCAGATTAAAATGAACAAAGCATTATTAGAGCCCTGTAGACATGACAAAACACGACTATAGTCACATTTATACTCTTTTTATTTACAACATATTGCGCAACTGCAGGGTCTTGAGACACATGCTAACTCGCAAACTAGAGAGCTAGCGACCTAAACGGCAGCCTTCAAGTTATTTCCTTTAAAATTAAATAGCCAAAAACTTACCACTTCCACACACATAGGGAGGATAATTATTAACAGTTATTTAACCTTTAACATGAAAATTAATCAAACGTAATAATTTTTTCTGGGTACATGATACCATACAGCATCCATATCAAACTTGCGCGGGCCGCACTAACATTAAACTTTCATATCAAGGCGGGGGCCTCAAACTATGTAGTGTCCTGTGGGCCACATTTGGCCCGCGGGCCGCGTGTTGGAGACCCCTGCTTTAAAGGCTTTAGTGAGCATCTGGAACCCCACTACATTGTTGATAAAACAAGTAAACGGTTGCTGATTATGGTTTTGTGTTTGAGTAATATCACTTCATAAAGGTTTTTTAA
Organism: Doryrhamphus excisus; assembly: GCF_030265055.1. Lineage (NCBI taxonomy): Eukaryota > Metazoa > Chordata > Actinopteri > Syngnathiformes > Syngnathidae > Doryrhamphus > Doryrhamphus excisus. Next base: position 4,812,755 of record NC_080487.1, on the reverse strand, counting down.
CATTCCGCAGTACAAAGTATCATAAACGTATGTGTTATTTGTACCGATACTGGATTGATATTGGCATCAGACAATTCAAGGCTGCAGTATGGGACCGCAAGTGAAAAAGGTGTACTGGGACACCCCTAGTATGTGTAAGTTTTTATTTAATTCAACATTTTTTTAAAAATGGGCTTGTTTTGAGGAGCAAATATGCAGGAAGTAGAGAGACAAAAGGCCATTGGCAGTGTTAAATAATATTGCATGTATTCTTCTCTAACGTGATTTTAAAGGTTTGTGGGCCTTGAAGAAGGCAAGTTAGACCAGAGATGTAACACAAGCCTTTTCCTTGAGGGCGAGGATCCCCCCCCAACACCGTCACTCAAAGCTTGTGTTTGTCAGCATGTGTGTGTACATTAAGCCGTTTTTGGGTATGCAAGAAAGTGCGTGTGGAAAAAACATACTGGTTCCTGTGTGTGTTCCAATTTTGTGTCTGCAGTTGTGCTTAATCATACTTATTACAATTGTGTGGGTGCTAAGTGTTTTTTATGTGCGAATGTGTCCGCTAGTACAACAGATGACAGTAGGGAGGGGTGATCTGTTTGCTCCATTGATTGGTTCAGTACAAAGTGAAACTTGACCTTCACAGCAGATGTCTGCGAGGCTGCCAAAGACATGCATGTGTGTGTGCACGCTCACACACACACATCAAGGACAGAATAAACAATTTAGAGCAAACCTGTTCATACTTATCTCTACTGCTGTTTTTCCATGTAGCCATCAACTGGAGCTGTCCGGCATCAAGTCAAAGTTGCTTCATGCTTCTGCTCCTCCCCTCCGAGTCCTGCGGTCCTTACTGTATATTCAGTAACCTTACCTTGGTTAGCGTCATTAATCCTTTCCCTTCACAAATTTAAATTGACACCCTATTTATCTTTTCCAGAAACGTCATTGTAGTACAATCTTACATACAGAAAACTCTCACACTCTACGTATTTATTTCTATAAAGAAGGTCGCCATTATCATATTCAAGGAGCATTAGACTCCTTCTATGTCTTTTTTCTACAATTTGTTTGAGGTTTGTGTCTGTTTGTCAACACCCCTGCACCCCCAAAAGCTGTAAACCTGACGAAATGTTTGTGATGATGACGACTACGTAGTGCGGTGTAATTATTGTCAATCAGTTACATTAGGGTCAATCAGCGGCGTCGCCGTTAATGATTGACATAGATGACAGTCCAAAGATTGCATGAGCTGTGCCAGAGACGCTGGCCAATCACTCACTGCTCAGTCCCACCGTGGTGCAAGGCGGGACTTAAACAACTGTTGAGTGGAGGCGGGGCATGCATGCCCATACTCTTTGCTCAGCTAGCCCATGAGTTCACAGTACTTGTTGTTTTTCAATACAAAGTCATGAATAAGAATATGCAGAGTAATATGTGTCTGGTGTAGGAATCTCAGATGATTTCATGAAGTAGTATTCCTTGTTTATGAATGGAATATTTTAGTCATTTGACAATAGAACAAAATAACATTTTTAGAGCCCTCTAGACATGAACTAACACCCCTATAGTCACCTGTTACACTCCTACTACCCATCATAGCAGATATAATAAAAGTAAATAAGCCATTTAAGACATAAATAAGACTTGTGCTTGTTTGTGTTGCTCTAAATGTGTTCCCCGGAGGAGCAGAGTGAGTGGCGGACATGAATTGACATTATCCTTATCAAACCATTCACACTCATATTTATACTAGGGGTGTGAATCTCAGCAATGAGGACGATTTGATACACATCTCGATGCACTGCCAGCGATACGATACATGGAACTTTCTGGTGATACGATGCGATAATCATTTAGTTCAAATCAATGCAAGCCGTTATGATATGGTGTAATTTCTTGTGATATGATGCTTATGAAATAAGCAAAGGGAAAAAATGTAATTCAATATGGTCCTACAAAATGAATTTGGCTTTATTCCTTCTAGGCACTTGGCAGTAAATTCTACTAAAGTCTTTTTTTTTACCATGCACCACTTCTTGATCATTCTTTTTGCCATCTTAAAACAGCAAAAACTTTTCAAAAACAACTTTCCTCACAATTTCACATTGGCTATGCAATTCCAATAGCAGTGGTTCAGTGGTGGGGTAAAACAATTAAACAATAATTACTGCTGTAAAAACATAATCAGTGTTTGTTTATATTCCTTTCTGCAAAACATACTGCTAATATGAATGCACTAGGAGGTAGGCTAATACAGTAGTGAGGAGCAGAAAGTGTAAAACAACTTATACCCTTTTTAAAATCGGTTAGCACTTGTTTCAGGGACGGACTAATAGCTCCTGGTCAATTTGGAAAGCAGCGGAAGATCCACTTGTTGCTCGGTTTTTCCCCGATATCCGACCAGGAACTAGACGGGAAGGCGGCGGTAGACTTGTCAGTGATGTTGTGTCCCCTTTTTAATGGGTCTGCATGTTTGTCGCGCTGCCGTTGTACGGCTTATTAATGCAGCATTCTTTGCAAATTGATGGATATTTGTCCCAGCTTTCCGCCGTTCTTTGAGAATCCGTAGTGTTTTCAAACATACCATTTAAACGTTGCAGGGGGTGGGTTAAATGTAGAAACTTCCTTGCTTGCGTGCAAACGTCCATGCTGTTTTAGTAATAGTTATATGTGCCTCACGACTTCTGTTGATATTCAATACAAAACGCAAAATAATGAATAAAAACAGCATATGTGGTGAAGTTGAACATGAATAAAACGGCGCTTGCATTGGGATTTTACCGATACCCACAAACGCATCGTGATAAATCTCGATTTCACCTGTCAATTGCATCCATACCCAGTGGATGATACAACACCATCTGCAGTCAAGTCCAGAACATGATCATTGGAGTCCCTTTTGGGTTTCCGGTGTGTTCACCCTTTAGCACGAGGTTTGCTGTAGCAGAGTCGCAACACGCCGGCTTTAGAAGTACCGGCGGAGTACCGTGTGTCACCTTTCTGCAGTATTTCACAGCTCAAATGTAGCTTTAGCGTGATGGAGAAAGACTGGGCTTTTCTACAGTGTCTACATACTTAGTGGCAAGCCCACCTTGACTTGATTTTTGTAGAATTCAGAGGGGAACCGATCATGGAATTCATTTGTGTTGTCATTGAGTCAGTGTTTCAGTGTTGAATACAAACAATAGACTTTCAATTAATAGGATTCATGTTGTATCTGTTCTGAACGCAAATACTACCTGCTGCTGCTACTACGTTACCATGTGACAAACACTCCAGATGTCCCTAAAGTACATCTCTGCTCATGCATACAGATGGTTGTACTGCTCTGCCCTGTGACGGACATTACGAACAGAACAGATTTCACAATATTAGTTTGTGTCCTGAAGAAGAGGAACATGATATCAGGCTATCAGTTACAGAAGCGCCACGTTGCTCCCATGAGCCTTTTCCACACAGACCTGGATCTGCAGAATCCGGATTTATTTGCGTGGGGCGATCCCGTGAGTGCACCCCTCACCATTAATGAAGCATTTTATGATATCTTCTGTGGGATAAGATAATAGATATGAAAGTTGGTCAGGGTAATGCTTGTAAAGCAGTACAGACTGAATGTCCTCTGGCTAGGACCCAAGACACAGTCATTACACGGTCATTACTGCGTCTTGTCTGAATATCTGGCAACACAAATACACCCCACAGTGGACATGTCCAAGTTATGTCAATATAGTATTTACCAGATCTGCAGAGTGTGTACCTTTGTGGCAGTAAATAACATGTCTCTTTTGTAATTAAATACATAATTGGCCAATTTAGTCCAGTATTTCAGATAAAATCTTCAACAAACTGTAATTCCTTTTTTTGTTGTTAAGGAAGACATACACAGTGTCCAATGCTATTCCAACTCATTCATTGATTTTCTATTTTCACGAGGGTCGCGGGGGGTGCTGGAGCCAATCACAGGGCACATATAGACAAACAACCATTCACACTCACATTCATACCTATGGACAATTTGGAGTCGCCAATTAACCTAGCATGTTTTCAGAATGAAACCGGACTACCCGGATGCACGGGGAGAGCATGCAAACTCCACACAGAGATGGCCGAGGGTGGAATCGAACCCTGGTCTCCTAGCTGTGAGGTCTGCGCGCTAACCACTAGACCGCTCCCAATCAACTCATTCACTACCAAAGTCGTATTTATACGTCTTTTACATGCAAATAGATGTGATAGATGACAATAGATGACATCACATTCTTCCTCTTTTTTAGTCAGTGACTGATATTTTCCTGAAAAGTACCCATGTTCCATGATGTAAACACGTAAATGAGTGCCCCCTTCGAGGATGCCCCACATGTGCCCAGTTGGCTTGAGATACGTAAACTCTCGGTCCCTCCATCACTTTCACCTTCAGCTGCCTCAGCAAGGCGGTTGTCATCCTGGGGGTGTGTTTGGGCTTGTTATCGTATTGGAAAACTGCCATGCGACCCAGTTTCCCGAGTGACGGGATTATGCTTCTGCTTCAGAATGTGGCAGCACATGTTGGAATTCATCTTTGTTCAATACAGCACTCAGACGATGACACTTGACTGTAGGCAATACACAATTATCTTGCTAAACACTTGTGGTGCCAGCTATTTAGACAATAACGCTTGAGAGGATGTGCTGGAATAAAAAACAGATGCTGAAACGTGACGAGTGTACTCACTTTTGTGAGTGGTTTTACCGGGATCGGATGATTAGATGCATGTTGACATCCATGCATGCCTGTCATGTGATTTTAAACAATGTCAATACCAGTCTCGGGTGTTAACCCAGGCACAGCGGACTTAGCCTTGACACAGCCGCCATCCCACCTGTTTCGTCTCTGATGCAACCACTGAAGCTTGGACATTCGGGGCTTGACTTCGACCTGTCGACCATTTTTTTCCCACACTGACTAGCAAAACATGGAACAAGGCATAAAATCAAACAAAAACAACATATTATATTATCAACGTTTTATCTCGTTGTGGTATTTTTTTCCATTTATGTATTTCTTTATTATTATTGGTTGATAGTCTGTCTTTGTAAACCTACAATATCTGCAAGGGATTCAAGTTTCACTCACTGTATAGCATTAATGTATGTCTGTGTTCTTCGAACAAAGCGTATGTGCTCCATATTTTCATGAGGCATGCTATGTGTGTGTGTGCGCACTGTTTTCGAGCCAGGAAACATGCAATTTGAAACGGTGGGAAGGTGGAATTTCAAGCCCACATGCTGCAGCAGGATATGGAGAGGGGGGAAGGGGTGGCGAGCTAGAGAGAGAGAGAGCAGAATGAATCAACTAAAGCACAGAATAGTATGATGCTGTGGGAGTCCTGTGTGTACCTCACAGCTCCTGTGTACATGATTCAAATCCCGGATGAGCTTCATGACCGTCTGGTGTCAAATTTACAATTATATCTGAATTCATTAGAATTGACAATAAATTGTTCTTTAAGTTGATTCAAATTTGGTTATTTTTGTATGGACCATATTTTGTTTTTGTATAAGACCACCAGGGACAGACCGGTATTCTGCAAAAGATACCGGTATTGGACTCCTGTAGACTCAGGTCTGTCTGATTTGTTTGGGGCATCCAGAAAAAAAGAAAAGGTGAGCACAACAATCAATCCCGATTCATGCCAACAGTGAAGCGTCCTGCAATCATTCATGTGTGGTGTTGCTTCTCAGCCAATTTTGCTTCAGAACACAGCCATGAATAAAGAATGGTACCAAAACAACTTCTGAAAGCAACTTCTCCCAACCATCCAGGAACAGTTTAGCGTTGATTCCAAAGTCTCCAAAGACAAAAATGATAAGCAAGTACCTTGGGGAACACCATAGTGTAGGAACATCTGACAAAAGGCAGCAAACTTAGTGAAAACCAATGCTTACCAATCCTACTTTTGTCTTATTCTTCAATATGTGATTATTGTGGTAGTGGTTTGCAGTACTGTAATCTAGCTGTTGGCTACTATAGGTTTATATCGTATATTTTGGTGACCTAATTTAGCTCCATGAGATAACGTGACTACTCACAGTTTCTTCAGGTTGTTGCTCGATTTTAGCCAGCTACTCATTCATTTTGCATGGATGCAGTGAGGCTGACAGAATGGTTCAATGCTTCAACTTGAGACGCCCAGAGAACCGTTTGGGAGACTTAAAGTCGGCACTGACTCTCGGGTTGACTTTGAGCTGAAAAAGGCACAGCGTGTTCCCGGCTTTAAGAAATCGGTGGTTGGGTAAGCCCCCCCAGTTCCTCGCACAGTCCGTGTCATTCAATCATTGGACATTCATTCTGGCTTGTTGTGTCATCATGCTTGTCCACCCACAAGATCTTTTAGGCTGGTTCTAAGACTAAGACTGTAGTAGCATTCACATGAACCGGAAGAGGAAAGAACAGTCGAACAAAGAAAGATGGTGAAAAGGCAATGCAACAGTTGTGTGTAACCAAGTGTAATTTTCCCATTACCCGGGTCCTTCCAGTCTGAAGTCTGATCACATAAATGCAGTACACATTGTTGATGCCAGCAAATCATCCAGCCAAACAAAGTATGCATACACTCACTGGGTCTCGTCACAAGAAACTGCAAGAAAAGCATTTTTTAAAAAATCTCTAACTGGAATCGATGCTTTGTCATTGAAGCTAAACCACCAAATGATTAGATAGTGAAAGTATATTTGTACTTTTCCTGGTTTGGTTTGACTCAGAAGTAAACAGGCATGGGAAGAGAGAACCATTCTTAGATTTTGGGGGCACCAGAATTGAACTTTGAGGTTTGAGTGTTTTGTGCCGTGTAATTATGATGTGGCTAAATTTAAACTAGGCCGTGATTACTTTTAGCTGAAGGCTTGTGTGTGTGTGTTGTGTCTGTGCATTTTGGTAGGCTTCGCATTTTAATCGAGGCGGACCAGAGGAAAGCACCCTTACTCGTTGGTATTTCAGGAAGTCTATGGAGTCGTTGCACAAATTGTCATGTTACATATTATTACTTATTTTAACACTAAATGAGTAAATAAATAATACATACTGCTATCTGCAAGCCACAATCAGTGCAGATTTTTAAGAATGGTCTAAAACAGAGGTCTCAAACACGCGGCCCGCGGGCCAAATGTGGCCCGCAGGACACTAGTTTGAGGCCCCCGCCTTGATATGAAAGTTTAATGTTAGTGCGGCCCGCGCAAGTTTGATATGGATGCTGTATGGTATCATGTACCCAGAAAAAATTATTACGTTTGATTAATGTTCATGTTAAAGGTTAAATAACTGTTAATAGTTTTCCTCCCTATCCGTGTGGAAGTGGTAAGTTTTTTGGCTATTTAAGTTTAAAGGAAATAACTCGAAGGCTACCGTTTAGGTCGCTAGCTCTCTAGTTTGCGAGTTAGCATGTGTCTCAAGACCCTGCAGTTGCGCAATATGTTGTGAATAAAAAGAGTATAAATGTGACTATAGTCGTGTTTTGTCATGTCTACAGGGCTCTAATAATGCTTTGTTCATTTTAATCTGAAAAAAATAATTTGTCTACCCACCAACTATATGTGGTTTCTTAAGTTTTTATTATTTTCCGTTTTATTATTATTATTATTATTATTATATTTACTTATTACTGATTTATTTTCTTTATTCTTGATTTGTTTATTTATTTTTCATCTTATTTTGTGCAGAACAATAAAAACATCCCGTTAGGAAAGTTAGCCAAGCTACATCCCTTTCTGAATTAATGGGGCCCGTACACTCTCAGTATATTGTAAATATTCCTTAGCACGTTTCACCTCAACCACACACTTTTTGGAGCCATTAAGAAGTTTCTGACATAATTCTGGCTGGATATTTAACCACTCTTCCTGGCATAATTGATAGTTTATTTTAAATTGGTTGGTTTCTTGGCATGGAAAGTTCAATATAGTTGAGGTTTAGCTTTGGAAAAGCTATTCCTTATCCATTCCAGAACCAGTTCTGATGTGTATTTGGGATTATTGTCTTGAACCCAATACACAATTGTGTCCAAATTCCAGCTGTCTCTTTGAAGGTTTTGGAGAGCCACCTTTTTCGTGATTCCAACAACTTTGTGCAGTCCACTGGCAGTGCTGGTAGAAAACCAACCCCAGAGCAAAATGCCACCATTTTCTGAGATTTGAAAACCTCAGTTGGACTCCTCCAAACGTACTTCTAGCACAGTCTTGTCTCCCCCAACTATACAACCAAAAGGCATCTGGCTTGACCATGTGGATTGCTGCAAATTTCCATTCAACTTGATGTTGTGATGATTTTAGAGCTGGGACTTATGGACAGTTAAACCGGGGTTCCAGTTTACCAAAGACTCCCTTAGTCTCCATCTTCCCTGACTTCCTCGGACATTCCCACTGTTCGAAGTATTTGCTGATGCAATGAGCGCTGTCAAGCAAATTCTTTTGCATTTCCCAAGCGATATTATCAGATACAGCCAATGATGATCAAAACCGCAAATTTAATAGGGCTTGGCCTTGACATGTTAAGACATTCCAGAGCTGTCGGCACCACTTATTATGAGATTTATGTGACCGTATAACACCCTGACTTGATGTAATGTAAAGAAAATGACAAATTCTGCTCCTAATTTTCTCTTTTTTAACTATGAAGATGTACATGATGTATGTAAACTCCTGACAGGAACGTATAAGACCACATAGTCTGCCACAGTGATGTCACAGGGTTCATTCATTCGGCTGGACTAATTCCTCCCCAGAGTCCCGGCCTGGCTGAGTGCAATCATTATCAGGCCTGGTCACTCAAACATGAGCAGAAAAAGACCTCACTACAGCCGCGTAGGCCCCAATTACTAATGAAACCTCTAAGCCTGAACGGGATCCTTTCTGATCGACATCCAATTTGTTCATACTTGATTATTGTTTCACTCCGGTATCAAACCATGCCATCATATAACCTTTATTAATTGCACATTTTGAAATCACATTTCTGTCATACAAGTATAAGAAGAAGTAGTTAAAATCACCAATGACGATTACCGCTCGGGAAAAGAGAATATTAGATTTTTGTTATACCAGAGTACTCAGCTGGCGACAGAACGGTAAAATGTGCACTGAGTCTTCACGTTGATGCAGACTGACGAAGGAAATGACGGACGTTTAGGTTTCTGTATGTGGTTAGAAAGTGAGTTACTTCACATTAAGGTTAAAAAAAAAAAGCCACAGAAAAAATGAAATATGCTTGTGGAGTAAAAATCTTTTCAATGCCGTCTGTGCTGAAATATTGCAAAATTATTCGAGGGCCTGCGGTCCGACTTTGAATTGTTGTGCAATTTCATAGGCATATTTTCCCACAAATTCGAGGGAATTTGACTTCAGATGCTCCAGTGTAGCATAGTTCAGTTTAACAGGCCAACATGACTGAAACGAGCTCCAAATAACTGCCTGCTGGATGAGATGTTTGTGGTTTTTTATGCCAGTGCCATATTCATTGATCATCACTACAAAAAAAAAACCCTCCAGATAATATCAGATTTTTTCATTGAAACTATTTGAACATGTGACATATGGCCGTATCTCAAACGGACACGGCAAATTATTGATAAGCGAGAAACACCAAAGAATTCCGGAGGTGGGTGGATGCTGACTGTGTCTGCTTCACTGCTAAATGCTCAACTAGCCACGTGGTTGGTCACCATTTACTTTTATAGCCATCAAGTTAATCAAGCTAATTTGATGTGCATGCCATTATTTTACCAATGAGGAGTTCAGTGCTTAGCTTGGAACAGTCAAAGGTGTGCCTTTTTGTTTTTTGGGTGTTGAACTGACTTTTACAGATGATCCTGACTTTTAACCATTCTAAATTTATTATAATATTAAAAATAAAGTCAAAATCTTGTGGGAATAAAGTCATAAAATAATATTCCAAATGATGATTATATCAGAAATAAGTTGAAATATTTGGATATATATATAAAAAAAAAAAAACAGCAAAAATGGGGAATAAAGAGCAAAGACCCGAGTTCAGTTCACAACAGCAGTTACGTATCTCATGGCACTTTACACATGAAGGTCACATTCATAAATGAAAGCAGAGAACCAACTGAAACTCTCCATGAGCCAGCTCTTGGCGACGGAGGCAAGGGGAAAAAACTCCCTCTGGGTACGAAGCTTTTAACAGAAGCCAGAACCCACAACCCAGGCTGGGATACTAATAATACTCTTTCACCAACCTGTACTGTATATCATAAACTGAAATGCGTGTTTTCCCCTTGAAATATATGTACAGTGCTCCCTTGCTACATCGCAGTTCACGGACACGCTTTTTTGCGCAATTTTGTTTTTTTATTTAAACAGCATATTATGGTCTGCATCCCTGTGGCGGCTCTTTGTTGTGTCTGTTATTGTATTTACAACTGCTCCTAACAGTCCCGACTGGCTCAGGCAGAGCCATTTTGCCCATTGTGTTCTGCATTCTGATTGGCTGTTTCCTGTTGTATGCAACTAGTGATCTAACATGATGAATGAAGGCAGAAGTAATGCGGCTGTAAGGTGCCTGGAATACACTCTGTTGGGTTCATGGAGGACAAGGATACAAGGATTTAACAAGGATACAAAAACGCTACAGCTTTATGGTGCCAGGACAAGTGAATACGTGAGGCATGTCATTTCTTGTCAGATCTCGTAAGTTGATCATTGAAATGTGAACTTTGAGAGTGTTTAAGAGAAATAAAAGTGAATAAAGTTTGGGGTCAGGGGTTTCAGACACTACTGTATATACTATGTTACACGCTAACTGTGGATCTGCGCGATCGATCGATAGCGTTGCACCCGACATGGATCCATCGTTAGCGCACAAATCGATTGATTTCTGCGCTCACTATCAATGGTATATTACTGCGCCCGGGAAGGATGTGTGTAGTTTGTTACTTACAAGAATAAACAAGAAGTCGATGCATGCAAATTTCAAATTTTTGATTAATTTTCAAGCAGTTCACTTTGTTACTGTTCTAGACATGTCATTGTGTGCAATTAGCAGATCAACGATTATACGATTATAGTTAATGTTTTCACTTTAAAAATTGTGTATGATGTGACCTTGTATCTCCCTTTTATAAGATAAAATTGATAATCTAATAAATAATCGATCGATTTGTGCGCTAACGATGGATCCATCTTGGGCGCAGCGCTATCGATCGATCGCGCGGGTCCATCGTTGGCGCGTAATATATAATATAGTTTGCCACTTTGCGGATTTCACTTATTGCAGGCTAATTTTGGTAGCCTACAGTATAAACACTGTACAACTACTTCTTAGCATAGTACAAAATATCAAAGTATCCCTTTACGTTTCTGATCCCTGTCCATAAGTTACAAATCAGTGTTCGCCGAGCCGTGTGCTGCCCGTGCATCTTCTCAGTTGTACTCAAAGATACACAATCCCATTACGAGGAATACTTCTGCGTACCAACAAGCTGTTTCCTGTATTGTGAAATAAGGGGTTTTGTTCAAGCTCCGCTTCCTCAATTTAAACACATCTGGAAGCAACAGACATTGCAGTGTATTTGAAAGAAATGTAGGAAAAGATGATTAGCCCCAAGATGTGGATGATGGCGTCTGTATGTGTGGACATTACGGACCGTGCATCACAAGAATAATATGTTTGTTTCAGGTCAGACCCCAGATCTCAGATATTTTGGCAGTTTGCCTTATCATTACTAAAAATACTCAATACAAGAGGTAGAGATAATTGGGAAGATTGTTGACGATGAAAGCGAGGCTTTTAAGATTCAGGTCTGTGCATCATTTCTGCAGGTATTTTATGCGGTGTTCAACTCTGCTTATCCTTTTAGCAAATGGCTTGTACACAGCTGGTGTATTTTTCCCCATTTGGAATTGAAGTTTGCCAGCGCGTTTGTATCTTTGTGTGCAGGATATGCAGCGAGGGCAATTTGATGCCCAATTGAAGGGGGGTAAATAAAACAACTTGCCCACCGATGAGGTATTTTCTATCACTCAAGTACTTTGTGCTACGAGGATAAGTTTTTATCAGTTTAGTTAATTAAAATTATCATCACAACAGAGATTGAGTTTCTCAGAAAGCTTTCCTACTAACAACCCCATACTTACCATTTGTATCGGCCCGATCCCCCCTCGCTCTCTTGGGACCCCGCTGGTCCCGTTTGCTTATTTCATCACTGATAATTCCACTGCTGCATTAATGCAGTTTCCATGACTTTGTGGATTATTTCTGATTTGGTGATGCATTTCTGTTGTTGGCGTATGAAAGGAGCGACCACATCTTTAAGAGAGGAATACGAGGGAGATGAGCCTTTTATGGACTGATGAATTTTTGAGTGTTATGTGTACTTTTTAGCAAACTCTAGCCCGACAATTCTTATTATTCTTGCGCACGAGCGGTGTACATGTTCATGTGTATCCTTGTACTTTGCCTCATGAAGTCTTCTATGATTGAGTAAGGACCTCAAACAATGGATGTTTTGGGGATGTGGAAGGAAATCAAACCCATGCATCTCCACAAAGAGATGCCCAAGCGCCGATTCGAGCCCAGATCTTCTCGATGTCCTGACTGTGTGGCCAACATGCTAACCACTTGGCCCATGACCTGCGTTTTATTTATGAATAAATTAAGATATGCCTTTATTCGTCCCTCAGTGGGGAAATTTGTAAATTGAGATTTGTAAATCTCAATCTCATTATGAGCCATTTCAAGAAACAATACAAGCAGTTGATGTTTGCTAAATACAAGGATGAAGAGTCTTGAACCAGTCATGATGTGCTATATATATCACTATATTGACACTTACTATGGTAACCATTATGTCATTGGATGCTCATATCACCTTGTACTTCTGTACGAGGTGCATTATTAGAAAAAAAAACAAAAAAAAATCTTAAACTGTATTATAGAAAGCAGGAAGTGAACAAATGTAACAGTTAGTGATTGTAAAAGTACCAGATGGAGGGGTAGGATTTAATAAGCTTTGCTTCTTCCTACTCCTTTTGGACATGTGGAACTGTGAACTGATTATGGGATGCATTCAATTGTAATCTGATGCATGTTCAAATGAAATAAAACCATTACCATTACCATATGAAGAGTAGATAGTGATACCTTCTGTAGATTGTTTCTGGTGTCACTAACAGTTGTATTGGGGTCTCTCTTCCTGTTTCTGTCACCTCAGTCTACCTGTTCCACGTCTCTTACTTTGTACACCAGGGCTTTCTTTCGTCTGCAGGTAGCTTTCTTTTGACTTTAATGTCAGCTGGCTGATGTCATGTGACATCCACATCTGGGTTACAGTATCATGGGATGCATAGTGCTGTCGAAAGTGAGCCCACTGTATCCCAGCGTCCAGTAGAGATACATGTATTGTTTAGTTTCCCTGAGATACTTCCATCAGGAATCATTCTGCATTAACGACATTCTGCATTTTTATGACTCGTAGCAAATTGTTGTATTGTCTTACCTCCATATGGTCTGAAGTGGACTTGTTTCAGTGGAGGTCTTGGGACGTTTTTGGATGGTGGAGGAGGAGCGGTACGTTGTGGAGAGATACGTAGAAGTACGTGAGTGGTGGCGTTTGACAGTGCCCAGATACGTGGTAGAGGGAAGTTGTGTGTGAACAATGTCGTAGTTCTGCTTTTATGAGGTTCATTGCACACTTGGTTCAGATCATTTGAGTGTGACTTCTGTTCCAGTTCTTCTTCAATGAGGTCAAACTAAGGTCCACAGGATTTAGTCGAATGGCTAAATTGCAAGGGCAAGTTTTACATAGACTCATTCAATCCCAGCCATTTTTCACAAGGCAACCCCTTGAGCAGGGGTGTCCAATTGTTCCTCACTAATTTTTTTAATCGTCCCATGTAAATATGCAGAATGTTTTTTTTTAAAAATATACATAAAAATAAAAAAAAATAAAAAATCAAATGGACCATCCTAAAATGCTTTACGATTTTTTTCATTTGGGCTCATTTGGTCAAAATCCCCAAATGACCCAATTTTTTCCAATTTTTGCTGTTATTTGTTCTGGTTTCTTCTGTAATTGTGTTTTTAGAAAGTGCCAATTAAAAAAAAAAAGCAGCCGTGGGCTGTCAATGGTCCCCTGGCCCTAATGTTTACTTCCCTAGACTGCCTCACCAACGAAATGTTGATCTTGTTACCACAACTGTACTGTACCTCACCACAGCACGTGGCATTCCAGAAGTATTATGCCAATTTTCCACACACAGTACGCAGCCTCAGTTTTGTGTTTTGTACAGTCAGCTTTTCACTTCAAAATAGGCCTGCAGGAAACAAAAAACAGGATACATGGAGACATCAGTAGGAACAAAAACTCAAGAAATAATAAAATAATATGAATAAGCGTTTATTAACACCACGATAATCAAGAGCACACTGGTAGAGAACTGTGTAGTAAAACCCAGCAGCATCCAGAGTTCCAGTATTCGTTAAACGGCTTTTCTGGGGAGCATATGCTGATATAGTCACATGACCGCCAATCCAAAATGTTTGTACCTTTTTAGTGAGTTCAGGTCATTACACAGCTTTTGGGACATTGAAAGTCTTGGTGACATGTGGCATAGCTTATGGCTTATTGGCTTATTTTTTTTCCATTTATTTGGGCAAATATATGAAACATTACAGTGCATTTCTTACACCAATCAAAAAATAACTTTCCATTATTTACATTTGTATTCAACTATCTGATAACAAGCCCAAAAGGAGTAGGCTGAAGCAAAAGCTTATAAATAAATGCCTACCCCTTTTTGCAAGATATAATCATGTTCATGCCACTGTCTTGTTTTCCCCTGTTATTATTATCATTGTAATATTATTATTATCATTATTGTTATAATCTTTATCATTATTACCATCATTATAATCATCATTACTATTACCATTTTCATCATTATAGTTAACATTTTTTTTATTTTTTTTTATTTTTAATATTCTCTCCCTGTTCCTTGTTCCTCGTGTTTGACCCTCCCACGCACATGGGCACGCCGAGGCGCCAATCTTTGAGTCACATGAATGTGTAGTAGAAGCCAGCCCTTTTCCCACGTTGTCCCCATAACACCACATCTCCTTCAAGTCATGGTCATCTGATGGTCGGCTCCCATTTCAGAATCATGCTATCTATTAATGCAGAAACTCAATCGTGGCCCGCTTTTGGGATGTTGAGTTTTTATAGGAGGTGTAGGTTGCTGGTCATTATCGCTGTGATAATGTTTTACCTCCTGATATTGTTTATTTGCAGTTAGCCCTCAGCACATGAGCGTATCTGAAGCCTATTATGAAAAAAACTGCTGATAAGACCGTGTTAGCGTGTTTATGTGTTTAAATTACGGAGCAGGTGGTAGGAGCTTACTTCCACCGCTGCTCAGGACCACCCAGGGCCTCTTCAGGGGGGAAACGGCACCCAGTGATTAGCAGACTGCTGAACTGTTCAAGAATCACGATGCTTTGATTATTTTTATTCATCTCTAAAAGACGATAACAATACAACCAGTGACTGGCAATACCGGTGGTCCTCGGGTTACGGTCAAGTTCCTTTCCTAGACTGATTGGAACGTGGAATTTATCCCTAAATGAAGTCTTAAGGCACTCACACTGTCCACAGGACGCATGAATAGTAATGGTAATTGTTTTATTTCATTTGAACATGCATCAGATTACAATTGAATGCATCACATAATCTCATAGAAAATGCATTGATAAACTAATTTTGGTTGTGTTAAGTGAGGGAAATTCCAAAGTTGAACAAAATCCATTCTACAACACTGGCTGACTAATTTTGATTGTTTTAAAAAAATCTGCCTGTCAAATAATTAGATAATAAATAAGTCAATAAATAATTAGAGGATGTTTTTTTCATAAAACACCAAGTAACACCCTAACTAGGGTTAGCTGATATTTATATAGCGCTATACCGGTATAGATTCTTCCAATGATAAAATTATGATTAATTTTGATGATGATTTTGCAGCAATGTGTGCAGAGGCTAACGTCCCATTAGAAAGGTTAACCAGATTGTTGCCAATGAATACTACATGTGCTTTACAATTTGAGACAAGTGAATTTTATTGTTTGTAGCTTTTTATACAGGACTCGGCTGAATTTTTATTTTGTATTGTTTTATATTGTCATATTGTAATACATCCCAAAAATAGTGTGATATATGCTAAGGTACACTCCAAATTGTCCATAGGTATGAATGTGAGTGTGAATGGTTGTTTGTCTATATGTGCCCTGTGATTGGCTGGCCACCAGTCCAGGGTGTACCCCGCCTCTCGCCCAAAGACAGCTGGGATAGGCTCCAGCACCCCCCACGACCCTTGTGAGGAAAAAAGCGGTAGAAAATGAATGAATGAATACTAAGGTCCATATTGCCCAACCGTAGTCGAAATCATGGACGCCAAGGACTGGGTGATGACAGATTCAAAGTACACACATCATAAAATCAACCATTGCTACTGACCAAATAAAAAAGTGAAATGTAACCATTAAAAAATGTATGCTAAGAAAATAATACAATAATGTAGCCTTGTTAGCTAAAAAATAATAGCATCTCATGTCAAAATTTTGGTTGGTTTGCAAATTGCGAGTGCATCACTGTGTCGTACATACCGTCCATTTACAAGCAGCGACCTGTACCATTTTGAATAGAAAGTATTTCCTATTTTGATTGGATTGCTAGCATGCGCCGTAATCGGGTTCAGTTCACAGGCAGCCATCCAGGCTGGAGGAGACTGGAGGGATTTTCCCATGCAGCCTCTGCAGCTGCTGGCCTAGATTCCACTCTCCGATTGTCTTGTTGTAACTCGGCTATTAATAGAGCTGTATTATCATGAGAGGAGGAGCCATGAAAATTAGAGGGAGAAAAAAAAAGAAGAATGTCTTGTTTGTGTCCTTGACTGACTCTTTCGATATGAAGTACTTGTCAGAACATCCTAATCCTACAGCACTCGGTGTTTGATGGATGGGAATCCTATTATTCACCGGAGTGATTGAATGTCGTAAATCTGCAAAAAGTCGACTATTGCCAGAGCTGCAGGAGTCATTGTGTCGTTGTTTTTTTTTTATTTGTCTGTAGAGTTTCAAGATAATCATCTTGAATGAGACGGCGTCGGATTGAACGCAGTCATGTAGCCTGGAGGAGTTGGCCGTGAATACGCCGTAGCGCACCTTTCCCAGATCTGGCGTCATGTTGTTCTCCTTTTTAAACCGCAAACTAGTTGAGCCATCCACTTCGCACAATGAACACATTCTGAATAGTTCATTGATTCGTTGATTATTATTCCAATCCTTTGTGTCAACGCTCAACTAAATGTATTCCCAATCATTGGTTCTATAAACATAGAACCATTTGTGTACTTGAGAATCACTTTGACATGCAGTTTCCCTTACATTACCCCCCCCCCCCAAGAAGATTAAGTTCTTTAGTTGTATCATTTCGTCGTAACATTACAATAAACATAGAATTATTCTATTCACTTACATATAATCATATACACTATGTAATTGATTATACAGTTTATACTGTATAGGGTGCACTATATGCGGAATTACCACATTCCTCACTAGATTGGGATGCAGGAGCCTATCCCAGCTGACAGGATGTGGGGTATACCCCTGAATAGCAGGGCACATATAGACAAACAACAAGGTCTGTCACAATCAAAAATTATGCTGCACTATAATTATTTAATAATAAACAGTGACATTTTTTGAGGCCATTTTTGTCATGAATTGCAGTGGTATGAAAAAGTTTGGGCACCCCGATGAGTTTCCTTTGTAAATGACTGGTTGTTGGGATCAGCAATTTCAGTGAAATATATCATATAGCAGACCAACACAGTGATAGATGAAAAGGGAAATAATTTTCTAGTATTTACAGAAAGTGTGCAATAATTGAGCGATCAAAAAACACAATTATTGAATTTTGATACGGCTGGGTACTAAAAGTGTTCCAATATATGTAGAAACAACACATATAAAATATTTTTCCAATACATGATTATTTAGGGGTGCCACCATACATCTGTTTTTGTGGAATAAAGTGGTGAACAGTTCAATGGTCGCCATGGAGATTTGAGGTCAGCAAAGACTGCAGCCTAAGAACTCTAAGGTGATCTTTATATGTTTTTGTTGGTATTTATACTCCTATTACATATTACTAGCAAATTTGTGGTTTTGTCTTTGTAATTTGAATGATTTGTAGTCATATTAATAGGTATTTAGTGCTCATTGTCTCGACTGTAGCTAACATTAGCTACAGTTAGCTAATGACAGTTAGCTAATAGCTGAGCAAGCATAACATCAACAAGAGTAATATAGAGTAGACAGTATTACTGATGCCTCATATTTATTGAGAGTAGTACTGTAGTACTACATAATGTGATATACACTTGTCCATTTATTATTTTAGGCACACAACAACTAGTTCCTTTCAGACTAGCAGTCACAGCTTGGTCTTTGGTCTGGGCCCCCTTTGATAACCCTATAGAAAATGATGCTGTATAGAAGTTCATTGTACTCAACAGTTCCAGGCAATTAGACTAGAAATTGCACATTTTCTGAAATTTAACAAAAGTTTATATGTGAGGTGGCACCCCTAAATCTCAATGGATTTCCTCAAAACTTTGCAAAAGACATTTTTATGTTCATTAGAAAAAAAATGGAATGCCAACCAAATTGATATTATGAATTTAAAATTTCACATTCAAATTTGATGCACCCTATTAACCATAATATATTGTGCATCGATGAATTGCTGCAGCTAGGTGCTTTTGTCATTGCAGAACTACTTTGTACCTTCTACTTTTGTTTCTTTGACGTCCATTTCTCCATTTTTGTGACTGTTCTATTTACTCATGATGTCCTATTTGGTTAGGGCAAATCTCCAGGTGCAGTTTTTCTAATCCACTTTTGATGCTCTTACTTCCAGGTGTGAACAGACAAATCTACATTGAAAATAAGAGCTAAAAATAAATTGTTCTTGAGAAGGAGAAAATGATCAATATAGATTGGAAACACGGTTATTTTCCCATTCGCTGTCTTGCATACGGAGGAGCGATAGCTTTTATGCCGTAATCTCGAATCTGTGGACAAATTCTGCGATGGTCTGTGAGATGTTCCTGCAGAGCATAGCCTAGGACGCAAATGTACCTAAAGAGGAGCGATCGCATTACAGTTGGCTAGGCTAGGTTTGTGCCCCCGCCCCCAAAGCTGTAAACCTCAGGAAACACTGGTGTGCTTTATCTTGGCTTGGCACACGTGTAGCATGGAAAGCATGAAGTGAATGCAAAGGATGGAGGACACGGAGAGAATGCCAGCCTGAAATGATCTCGGCCTGATTTTTGGAGACCCGTTTGAGTCGGTATTTTCCCAGGAATGCGTCTGAAACGACAGTGCTATTTTTGGATGTGCCTTTTCCTTCCCTTTCTTCCTCTCACCTCTCCCTCCCTCTTCTCTCCTGGGCCCACACATCCTTGGTATGGAGAAGATGAAGGAGCAATGGAGAGAAAGGGCGGGGGGGTGTTTACTTTGCCTCACTGTTACTCTCAATCCTGTTCTGTTTGTCTCTTTCCTCCGTCTGCCAAGTACTTTGTGTCTTCCTCCTCTCTCTTCTCCTCGCTCGTCGTGTCGCCCTGTTCCTGACATGACCTTGCAGGAGAGAGAACGTCTCTTCATGCTGTCATTGACAATTACTTCAGCTCATGTGCACTCATTTTCTCTCTCTCTCTCTCTCTCTCTCTCTGCCCCACATTATTTACATCCCAGTAAACCTTCACAACAGTGCCTGCTCTAGTCCTTCTCTGTCCTCTTCCATGTTGTAGACTTAGCCCTCTCAGAACATTTCAGGCTTTGTAATCTTTTAATTCCACGCTGAAGCCAGTTGGACTGCAGGGAAAGACAAGTGTAAAGGAGCACCGGAATACAGAGAAATTGAAAGCAAAGTGATTTTCAAAGGCTTTTCATTGAGACGTCACCACGAATGTACGTATTTGACCCCGTTTCATCCTGGCTCAGGTGGTCAGCCTGGGTGTGGGTTCCATCCTTGATCCCCTGTGGCTGTGTCTCTAATTTGCCTAATTGTCCACGGCGCGTCATGCATTCTGTTCAGCAGGAATCATGTTGTGACGGAGACTAGCCAAAAGCCGAAACAAGTGTGTTTAGAACGTTCTTTCTTTGTTTTAGAAAGTGTCACAAACAGGACTAAATCAGCGATTTCATGTATCCAAAGATTTTCAAATTAGTGGCTCTAGTGCAGGGGTCTCAAACACGCCAAATGTGGCCCGCAGGACACTAGTTTATCAAGGCCCCCGCCTTGATATGAAAGTTTGTTAGTGCGGCCCGCGCAAGTTTGATATGGATGCTGTATGGTATCATGTACCCAGAAAAAATTATTACCTTTGATTAATGTTCATGTTAAAGGTTAAATAACTGTTAATAGTTATCCTCCCTATCCGTGTGGAAGTGGTAAGTTTTTGGCTGTTTAAGTTTAAAGGAAATAACTTGAAGGCTACCGTTTAGGTCGCTAGCTCTCTAGTTTGCGAGTTAGCATGTGTCTCAAGACCCTGCAGTTGCGCAATATGTTGTAAATAAAAAGAGTATAAATGTGACTATAGTCGTGTTTTGTCATGTCTACAGGGCTCTAATAATGCTTTGTTCATTTTAATCTGAAAAAAATAATTTGTCTACCCACCAACTATATGTGGTTTCTTAAGTTTTTATTATTTTCCGTTTTATTATTATTATATTTATTTATTACTGATTGATTGATTTTCTTTATTCTTGATTTGTTTATTTATTTTTCATCTTATTTTGTGTAGAAAAATAAAAAGTAAGATATTTGTAACAGTGGAATGTTTTATCAGAGCTTTTCTTTTAGAAAATTGGAACCAAAGCGAAGTTTTTTTAATTGTTTTGTTTTTAATAAATGCGTTTTTTTGGGTTTTTTTTTTTTTTGGAAAACCTGATGCAGCCCAGTCTCACCCAGACCCGAGCTCTGGGCCACACTTTGGACATCTTTGGTTTACAATGTTTCTTTTTAGTAAAAAGTCAGAATTATTATTTTATTTTTAGGAAATGGGAGGAGTTTAGAAGCGAGGGAAACCATCTACTTTAAAATTGAGAAGCCATCTTTGAACAGAGGGAGAGGTCTGCAGATTCAATGCTTTATCCTCTAGCAAATAAAGAAGGCCCGGCCACCTTGGCTTCAGGCGTGTCCTGATGATCATTGCATCTGAATGGAATGCTAACGAAGGTGACACCATTGACACCGCAAGAGCGAAACCATTCCTGTCTGCACATGCCTCCTCATGCTTTAGAGGATAAATACGCCGGCTCTCTCTCCGGGTTCTCAGACTGGACCTGTCCTATCTAATGTGACGGACTCGTGTTTGTCCCACGAAGTCTCACCCATCTCAGACAATTTGAACAGTCCAGTTGCGATGCATTGGATGACCTAAGAAAGTCCAGTACATACGTGTTCCCTCTGAGGATGCCAAGTATGTTACTGTCTAATAGTCATAGCAGAGTACAGTGCTAGCTGGATGTCCTTGTTTAAAGATCCTTAAAATATCCATATATCCAATATATCCATAATATGACAACATTATGATTGATGACCTGACCGTGTCAACCATACAGTCGTCTTGTACGGCCATTCTCTCACTCTCTCACTCTCCCACTCCACACTGTGGACTTTCTCATGCTGATGTATTAACCAGTTCCTGCGCTTTGACCCTGTTACATTTACGAGAGCATGTCTGCAACAGTGCAGTGGTGTATAATCTGCCCATCACTAACGACTGCAGAGCGGCTTTCTGGCTGGCTGCACTACAGGCTCCTCGTAGCCAATGAACACGAGGCCTGAAAGCAAACATCCAATGCAGACAGAGCAGTAAAATAGGCCTTTTTAAATAGACGGAGAGAAACATGCCCCAGAATATAGATTTAAGAGATGCCTGCAATAGAGCTGTTACTGTAGTTCCATCTCTCTGTCTGCTGAAATCTCCATGATCAATTCCACACTTCATTCTGGTAGGAAACCCCGATTAGGTGTGTATTAGTAGCATTCATATGTTCAATGTGAAGTCCCGGAATTCCATCCAAAATACCATTTCTGTATGTGGTACAGAAAGGTACAACATGAAATCAATGAAAGGCATAATAGATAATAGACAGCATAGATTGTGTAATGGTAGCGATGGATCATCTGTTTTTTTTTTTGATCACAGGATGTGATCTTACTGCTTTCCTCTCAAGTCACATTGTTCATATCAAATTCTCTCCTTTGTTCTCCCTGTCTCTCTTGTACCTGCTCACTATGGACGGACCATGCGTACTGATTCAGGAGTGTGTGTGTGTGTGTGTGTGTGTGATACGCTATTGCTCTCTGCTGCCTCCAGTTACTATAGCAACAGACTCAGTTTCTTCTTCTTGTTGCGTGTGCACGTCTTCTTAACTGGATGCAGGGTTTGTGTGACCAGTGAAAGCCCTCAAAGTGAAATGACTGCAACAAGGCGTGCCGAGCGAAGACTATATCAAGTCAATAAATCAATCCGAAAATGTTATCTGTATGAAATCTCTGCTATTTAGTTGTAACAATTACGAGATCATTCAGTGAGATGAATTACTCAGTGGCGGCACTAGTGGTTAGCGCGCAGACCTCACAGCTAGGAGACCAGGGTTCAATTCCACCATCTCTGTGTGGAGTTTGCATGTTCTCCCCGTGCATGCGTGGGTTTTCTCCGGGTACCTCCCACATTCCAAAAACATGCTAGGTTAATTGGCGACTCCAAATTCTCCATAGGTATGAATGTGAGTGTGAATGGTTGTTTGTCTATATGTGCCCTGTGATTGGCTGGCAACCAATCCAAGGTGTACCCCGCCTCTCGCCCGAAGACAGCTGGGATAGGCTCTGCGACCCTCGTGAGGAAAAAGCGGTAGAAAATGAATGAATGAATGAATTACTCAGAGTGTCACAAGATCCCGCAAGATAAAAACCTGACATCTTGTGGGCACTAGGCCTGGGACGTTAATAAGTTAAATTAATTAACTCGATAATTTCGGTATAGGATCAGTATATTTTCATATTTCATATGTGTGTCTGTTTCACTCGTCTCTCAGGAAGAGCATCGTTTGTTCCATAGAACAACAGCATGAATGGAGTGAGAGCCCTTTTATCGGTCATACGGTGACTTTGGTTCGGTGGGTGGAGGCGGGGATGGCTTTATACACACAGAGTGCAGACGAGTGTAACGTAGTAGAAATGTAAGATATTGTCATATATTTGATATGTTTCATTGTACTTTTCCTAAAAGTAATATTAATCTCCTCTCGTAGACCCAATATTTTGGATCGTAACACTCCCAAAAATGACACATTTGAAAAGACAAATTGGAACAGTATTGCAGTATTGCAGTAAGGGTGTCTGTTTTGGCTCGCTGTTGAGTAAAGTGCACAGTATTTGCTTTATCAGATGCGAGGGTACAACTGCAGTGGAGTTATTTTTGTTGACATCCTTTTTAGATGTACATGAACTTGAACACACAAAGACTAGAAAGCAGTTTCATCCCCAGAGCCATCATCTCCCCTCAATGACACTCTGTAACCAAGGCAACCAATCAATACATTTTTCTCTTGTGCAATACTCTGACCATGTGCAGTATATTAGCAAGTATAGCAAGTATTCCTGTCCACTTCCTGTATATCTGCACTACTATATTTGTACTCCATATTGTTAATTCTTTCTGACAGTAACACACTGCTTACATGTACTATAATGTTATAATTCTTTGAATGTGGTATATTATTATATATTATATATATTTTGTGTTACACTGTCTTCCACTGAAAAGGTAGAGGAGGAGTGTTGTTTACAGTGTGAAGTACTCAATAGTACAATCTCTTTTCGCAGTGTCAGGCTTATGTTGCTCTGATAGACATGACACCTTACAGAGTGGACTTTACAAAACTATAAGGAATTCACCCTGAACTTTGAATACTTTATTATAACG
Source organism: Doryrhamphus excisus (assembly GCF_030265055.1). Lineage (NCBI taxonomy): Eukaryota > Metazoa > Chordata > Actinopteri > Syngnathiformes > Syngnathidae > Doryrhamphus > Doryrhamphus excisus. The sequence continues at coordinate 4,788,722 of NC_080487.1, read as the reverse complement.
CTCAGCAAGCTGGTAATGAAAGCAAACAAAGGACAGATGTTACCCAAACCTCTTGGGAACGAAAAAGGTGCGAAGATGGCTGATGGGTACTATCCATCCTTTGTTCATTAGTTATTACTGGTAAACTACAGCATCTGTCTTGACTCTGTAACATGTTTTTGTTACGAGGGACAAGAGCCTAGCAGATGGGCCTTCTACCAGGTCGGAGGTTGTGGTCTCAATGGGATTACCATCCTTGATAGAAATATTTATCGGTAATCTAAGTTAAAGGTTTGTGCAGTGATTTTCTTTACGAAGCATGGCTACACTTTGAGTCTAAAGCTTACATACATTTGGCTTGGGCTTGAAACGCTTACTAATTTTGGATTTATATTATTGCTGTTTCTTCAAAGATGGAACAATACAACTTAGATGTATTGGTATTAGTCTGTATTAGGCATACAAGTTATATATCATCTAAACCAGTGATTTTCAACAACGCGGCTCACAAGTGTGCCGTGAGAAATCGTCAGGTGTGCCGTGAGGAATTATTCAATATCACTTTTTTAATTAACATGTATTAATAATTTTCTGCAAATATTATGTCATTGTCGCGTGTCATTGGTGTAAAGACTGGCAGAGCAATGTAATATTCGTCCGTGTGGCAACACGTAGCTGATTGCCTCGTTCCTCTTAGTCTTAGACTTAGTGACATTTTGTAACATTGTTGGTTAAATTAGTATGCGGATCAAAAGGATCTGCTGTGGCGAGTCCGTAATCAGGAAAAAGCTGAAAGAAGCAAATAATGTTGGTTATTGGTGTGCCGCAAAATTTTTCCCAACGTAAAAAACGTGCCGTGGACTCAAAAAAGGTTGAAAAACACTGATCTAAACAACCGCAGATTTCCAGCGCATCAGTTCAAATGTAGTATTTGGTTTTGTCACCACTTTGCTCTGCAAGAAGAACCGTACCTTACCATCTACATGAAAGGAAATCGGTTCGGATGTTCAGGAACAAACCAGGAAATGCCAAGGCTGTAGCCTGCCGTGAAGCTTAACATCAGCAGGAAGGAGGAGGACTACCTTCAAAACCTTCAACTTTTCTTCAAATCGCCAGCTACAATGAATATAACATTAATGGACTATGGTGAAAAGCTGTTTACGTGCCATTTAACTTACCAATGTTGGTGGTGAAACATCCAGACGGAGTTATGCCAGTACAGTAGTAGTGTGGGCTTATGAATATAGAGTCATTCACTGTGCAATATCTGATCAACCTCCATGTGCAATATTAAGGGCTCTAAATGCAATATACTAAGTTCTATGTGAAGTATTTCCATAATGCCTCATATTAACTCTCTAACAAGATCTACATACTGTATTGTATATAACTCTGGGGAAAACTGATTTTGTTAATACTTGGGTTGTTTATGTTGTTTATTTTTCTATATTGTGTATTTTGTACTGCTTAACTGACTCTGTACTCTTGCTGCTGTGCAATACAAATTTCCCCACTGAGGGACGAATAAAGGCATATCTTAATCTTAATTTCTAGTATATACGCGCTACCTTTTTCTCACACGTAGAAGAACCCTGTGGTTTATACAGTGATGCGCCTAATTTGTGACAACGGAGGACAGAGGGAGACTGCTATGGTGTGGGAATTGAAGGGCGGTTTGGTTCCGACACAGAGGAAGTCGAATGGTTTTACTCCTCTGGAGGAGGAAAACAGCGTTGAATGACTTTTTTGGTTAGCTACTTTTTAACTAGCCGTGTTGCATACACTGTTAGACATGGTTTGTTGGGAAAAAACATACAATTTATTAGGTTTAGTTTTGGAAATTGCTGGATTAATTATGATGAGTTGTGGTTATAAGAACTACAGACACACATAGACACACACGTACACAAAGGCATCCCTCCCTCAAGAATTAAGATCAGTGTATATCCAGGTATTTAGTACTAATGCAACTGAAACAAGAGAGTATTCGCTCAGTATTGGGCACAGATGGAGACGAAGGGTGTGATGTGCAGACCGACACGCAGTTGAAGGATAGATGAGTGTCGTGATAAACTGCGGGAGATGTAGCGGCAATAATAAACAAAGGGACAGACTGAGCTTCTGTCTGCAGGCCCTAAGAGTGATCACTGCTTTGACTGCAGTAGTGCATTACAGCAGAGAGAGAGGGGGGGGGGGGGGGGGGGGTGACTGAGGAGAGATGCACCCGTTGATCCCTGCTGCAAGCTTCCTCTCTCTGCTGCTTATGGATGGGAGACATGGGGGAGGGGTGAGTTATATAGGCCCATAAATGAGGGAACATGGAGTGACTGTGGGGAGGATCCAATGGCTTACAGAATACAACTACAGAGACAGCTTTTGTACGGATTATACAGTATGGACAATAATATTGTATTGTGGCAATTACTTCAAAAAACTGCAAAGAAACACGGACTGTCGGAAACTTCTTAAATCTGGTTATTATGTTAGTTGCTGAAGGGGCGGACAACATGTAGTAGCAATAGCGGTAGTACTTAAAAAAAAATGGTAATTTCAGAGTCGTAATGAGAGCCTTGTCTGTCATTGGCTTTCTTTATGAGGTCTTTAAGTTCTGAACCATGCCAATTGTTTTCCTTCTTATGTACATACAAACCAAGATGACGTGACTTGTTAAAGAAAACTGCACTTTTTTGTGTAATTTTTGTCCATGACCACACGTGTCTTTCTCTTTTCTCTGTGTTCTAAAGAGAGAAAAACAGCTGTGGGTGGTTACAAAGCATGTGATGGGACACACCTATTTTGACTATAAAGTAAAAAAAAAAAACTCCAAAAAAACACCAACAATCTTTTAAATGGCCTGGCTCACACTTCTTTTCATACATGTTTCATACAAGATTTCTACGTTTTAGGGTCACAAATACTTTATTCCACCTGGTCTGATAACCCAGATGCATTTATGGCATTCTATAACATTTACCATGAAACCGCTTCTCCACCAAAGTGCCTTTTTGTTGGTCTTCAGTTTCACCCCAGCATCCTCTTTTGTGCTGTCAGTCATGCTGTTTTTGCATCATGTGACTTGAATGTTTAGCCATGAAACATAGCAGCTACATGCAACCTTGACGACTCGTTACAATTTGTGTTGTGTTTCACAGGTATACGTGGAGTTTGATGACCAGGAATGGGAGAAGAGGGAGTGGGTGAAGGTCTATGAGGATTTCCAGCTGTTTCTACTTGAGCACCAGCTGGTCTGGGCCAAGAGGAAGGAAGGAACCGTAGCAGGAGGAACAGGAGCTGGCGGGGGAGCAGGAGGCCTGCTGCAGGGAACCAAGGCTAAGCACATACACTGGCCTGCCCTGGTAAGAACTCTGTTTGCTGGTTACGCGGTGTACTGTATATATGCGGGTATGTATACATGTAGAGGAATGGCACAACCGCCGCAGGGGTCGGCGGTGTGAGAAGAGCTGCACTTGTGTCTCGCTTTAAAATGAGGGAAGTTTTAAATTGTACTCATTGACTATAGAGGAGAATTTCACAATTGACATTGTTTACATTGTTTGGAGCTCAGCCAAGCAGTGAATCAAGTTTCTATATTGTTCAAATTATAAGTTACACTTTTGTATAGTTTGGATAGTCCTGTGATTTAACATGATTTGATATGTTAATTCATACCGGCTGGCATGAATGAATATATGAATGAATATAATATGAATAGTAGCTGGATTCATTGATGTTGAATGAGATTGAGAGCTCGGTGAACTTGCATGTGTCGTCCTTGTGGGACTCACCTGCCTGTTTTGTTCATTTAGATCAGGGGTCTCAAACATGCGGGCCAAATGTGGCCCGCAGGACACTAGTTTCAGGCCCCCGCCTTGATATGAAAGTTTAATGTTAGTGCGGCCCGCGCAAGTTTGATATGGATGCTGTATGGTATCATGTACCCAGAAAAAATTATTACGTTTGATTAATGTTCATGTTAAAAGTTAAATAACTGTTAATAGTTATCCTCCCTATCCGTGTGGAAGTGGTAAGTTTTTGGCTATTTAAGTTTAAAGGAAATAACTTGAAGGCTACCGTTTAGGTCGCTAGATCTCTAGTTTGCGAGTTAGCATGTGTCTCAAGACCCTGCAGTTGCGCAATATGTTGTAAATAATTTGTCTACCCACCAACTATATGTGGTTTCTTAAGTTTTTATTATTTGCTGTTTTATTATATTTTTATTATATTTATTTATTACTGATTGATTGATTTTCTTTATTCTTGATTTGTTTATTTATTTTTCATCTTATTTTGTGCAGAAGCTTTTATGTTTTTTTTCCTCTTCATGACACATTTTTTGACTGATGTGACTTATACTCCGAAGTGACTTACATATATTCTGGAAAATATAGTATGTATAATATAATAATCCCTTGTTTGTCACATTTAATTGGCTCCTGACCCAATCGAGATAAGGGGCGTTGTTTTTCTTCATACTATTACAGCGCTATTTAGATGGCAGCTTCTTTCTTTAGGTATTTTGTTAAATTATTTTCTTGGAATACAAGCACAAACACACCCATTGTTGTGAATAAATTGGATCAGATTACAACAGGGCTATAATGTAGACTGTGATTAAATTGGAAGATACTGTATGTTTTGCTTCTACTTGGATCAAGCTTATTCTAATATCTGACACACACATAGTATCGTATGGTACGCTCGTATGCTTTGCTGTGGTGACGTTGTGGATGAAGTAGGACTGTTAACGTCACATCCGTGCACGTGTTTTGAATGATATTCCGTGTTGCTGCTGTCGGTAGGGATGTACTATGGCTGATCTATGCGAGACCACGCTGGTGTTTGTGTCTTGGAACTCAATGATTAGGCTTTTGAGCTGATGATATTTTGTTCAGTCTGGGAAGTGTTCATGTTTTGTGTGTGTGTGTGTGTGTGTGTGTGTGTGTGCCTGACAGCGGCTGAGAGAGTGTCTGCATGAAAATGTGGCTCACTGTTTTGATTATGTAATAGCCGTGTGTACAGCGCCATCTGGTACATCCATTGGAGATAAGAGTTCAGAGTCTTACACACGTTTTTTTTCCCCCCTGCTTGTTTTCCTCTCCTCTGACTCCTTCACTTGGATTTGTTCTCTCGTTTGTTTGATCAGTGCCTCGGCGGTGTTGTTGCCATAGCAACAGCAAATCTCCAAACCATCGCAAATGCATTCACACCGGTAGATGAGGAAATAAGGAAACTGAACCTTTACTTAGTGTGTCCAAATTTTCAGCAGTAGTACAGTCGTCCCTCGTTCATCGCAGTTAATTGGTTCCAGATCCTGCCACTGTAAGTGAATTTCCGCAAAATAGGAGTCAATATTAATAAACTGAATATTTTCATAATAGGAGCAAAGAAAACCTGCTTAAAACCATATTTAGTAAACATTATTAGAATCTTCTAGACTTTTATAGGGACTTTTAGCTTTAGTATTACCCTATAGTTACCATAATAATAGATATCTCAGACATACTGTAAATAATGAACAGATACTGTGTGGCTATTGTATTGCTATTGAAATATTATGCATATTTTCCACCTGAAACATGCACAGGCTTTGAACCCTACTAACTATAGAAGAGTTCTCCCCAGGCAGGCAGAAACAAAAAAACGCATGCAAACCCATGCAGATTGCTTGCTTGCTTATTTCTTTGTTGCATAACTAAACCCTTGTGATCCGTCGCACACATACACACACACACACGAGTGTGACTTTGTTTTTTTTATTATTGTACATGTTTATTTGGGAGGTACGTTGCCTGTTAATGAATATTTCTCTTACATTCTTGCATTGGAATGTAAACACACCAGATTCTAGCCTGATGATAATTTCCCTCCACAGTCCTTAAACATGTAGACTGATGGGAGTAGTACACAAAAGTACACAAAACACAGTAAAAAAAAAAAAAAAGGTTTTCAATTCAGTACTTTCAGACCTTTTTATATTTCTGCTACATACTACTATTAGTAGTACCATGTACTTTGTTTATGTCCATTGTCTAATGTGCCGCAGCAGGTAAAAGGTTGTCTTTGGGCCGAGGGAGGTTGTCAAAAGTTTAAAATTCAGTTTTCCTCGGGTAGCATGATGCGGCTAATGCATCCAATCGAAATAACGTTTCTGAAATTCTGTAGCAACGGTCAGTGTGTCTTGTCCGGGTGTCAATGTTATTGTTATTTAACTAGCCCAGGGTTGTCCAAAGAGCCGTTTGCAGCTCGTGGCTGCTTATTAGCTCGCGGCACATTCAAAATGTTTAATTTAACAAGAAAACTACAAAAACAACAGCAAAAATGAAAAGTTGAAATACTTAAAACGTAAACATTATTTTTTTTTTCTGAGAATAACATTGGAATATTAGGTAAAAAAGTCAATGAGCTAACTAGTTGCTGTCAGAAAGGCAAAATGTGTAAACAGAGATGCCAGATAAGTGGAACTGCAATTAAAGGTGAGCGATCATACACTCTGGCATCGTTAGGCATAGCCTGTGACAAGCGGTCATCAATGGACTACTTTATGGACTCATCAGGAGCACGGTGTACCGCTCTTAAACGCAGTACGGGCACATACTTTTATCTGGTTGCACATGTGCTACTGCAAACAGGGTAGACGGGTGATAGTGAAAGATATTTTGAAATTTCATTTTGAAGTAATTGTGGTCAATATGTGCATAAATAATAGGTTATACAATATACGTATGTATCTATATAGCATTACTTTGAAAACAATGTTTTCATTTCATTTTTAAGATGTGATGGCTTTTGTGGTGATCAATTACATGTGGCAGAAACCCTGAAATTATACCGCCTTGCATATTTTTAATACTTCTCAGCTACCATACCAGTTACTGCAGAGCAAAACGTGAGAACAGAGTGTAATTCTCATTGTGTTGTGTTCCTACGTTGACAGTGTTACCTTGAAAGGCACCCAGCTGTGTGTTCTGGTAGCTGTACGTGTTGTATGTTTTGAGCTAAGGTGACTACCAGAGAAATCGGTAGTACACTCTTGAATATTCATATACTACTACACCTATGAGCAGCCCCACAATGCATGCCCAGTAGATTAAAAAAGGGCGGTCAAGGGGCTGACCACAACAGAGAGCAAACAAACAGATGGCTTTGCCTCTCCTGGTTGCGTACACGGAGTACTAAGTATCACTGTGGCGCTGTCCTGGTCTACAAAACAAGCTCATAAGCTTCACAAGTAGGGCTGCAGCTAATGATTATTTTAATAACACATTAATCTGTTGAATTTTTTTTTGGATTAATCTATGGATTTGAATATGAATTAAATTTCTGCCTCTTTATTCAGAAATAGAAGATTTGAACTGACATATATGTGCATAAAAATATCATCATAATCATCTATGTTTTCTTAGTCTATTAATGTGAAGTGTGTTTCAGTGAATGGAGCAACGGCTTCGGCCATACATGAAGCAAAAACCTTTCATCTCAGTTGTTGGTTGAGTCCATAACGTATCAGAACTACTTACATTATTATTATTTATTTAAATTATTTAAATTATTTGGGCAATTTACTGTTCACGCTGCACTTTACATTATGTTGTTCATATTTGGTGTCTATTCTATCTATTTATTCTCCACATTATTATTATTATTATTATTTATTATTACTTATCTTCTTTTGTGTCTGTTATTATATGGGAGCCAGGCAACGACATTTCGTTGGCAATTTCACTACTGTGTTTTTGTGCAAGGACAATAAAGGGAGTCTATAGAAAAGAGGCAAAAATGCCCATCTTTGTTTTCCAAAGTCCACGCTAATAAGTTTGAATGTCTTGTTTTGGCTGAAAGGCAAAGATAATAGCGTTGCTTTCATGGATGACTAAAGAAATTAAATATTCACATTTGAGACGCTGATATCAGAGGATATTAAAAAAAACAAAAGATTAATTGATTACCAAAGGAGTTGTCGATTAATTGGGTTGGATTAAGCATTGAATTGTTGCAGCTCTATTTCCCAGCATCTTGTGTGGTGCATTCACATGCGGGATGGTCTTGAACTTCCACGGTTCTGTGCCATCGCGAGGGACTTGTGCTTGTCTTTTTTGGGATCGCACATACTGCTGTTGTGGTCAGGAGTGCTGGACTGGTACGGACTGCTTGTACTTATAATCCAGTGCTTTTTTCTGCTGATATCAGACTGATATCAATCCTTAGATAACAGTATTAAAGCCATATCAGTCCAAATTGGACTGCTAAGAACCAAACAAACTATAAAGAATGCATGAGACTGAAAGAGCCAGATAAATAATGCATGCTCTGCATTGAAAAGGTTACCTGTGGTAGGTCTGAACTTGCTGTTGTCACACATGATGTAGTGGACTTTCATCACTAATCGCTAGAAAACGCCCATTGAAATGTCAGGCTTCTCGACTCCTCATCAACCCATCCGCTTGTGACTGGTCATTAAGATCCATGATGATATAGCAGTCAATGGCTCTGCTCTCATTACATTTGATTACATGAACGCAGTGTGTAGCATGTGTGTTGGTGTCGGGTGATGGGCGGCTTACAGTGTCGTTTGTCTCTCTGTAGAATAACTCGCTCATGGAAAGCCCCTGTCAGCAAACACGCATGTAGTCCAGCACACACATGCAAAGCATTAACACAAGGGAAAAGGTGAAATTGAAATGTGTGTGTGCATCTTGCTACTCAAGCAGGCATCTTTTATTAGAATAAAAATGGCTGCCGTGTCAATTAGAATCCTCACGGCATTAAAAAATAATGCAAGCAACGTATTGCTGAATGGGCTTTATTACCCAGCATGACCAACATATCATTTGGCTTTTGTAACAAACCCCTGTGAGTCTGGGTCTTTATCCAGCAAAAGATAAAATCGGAAAAAATGAGCATGCAAAATGCTTTTAGGGTAGGACTAATCATTTAACATGGTTATAGATCAATTTGTGTTTTTTTTTGTTACAGAAACTTTTCAGCACAATATAATTTATTGACAGTCCCTGGTCGGGTAGTCATTTTTATATACTGGTATAAATAATTGCTGCCAGACATGGCCGTACTGCTGTAATATGGGAGTGGTTTGGTTTTGGTAGAGCAGATGTGGAGAAATGTAAAACACCTTTGCTTTACTACGACAAAAAAAACCTCTTATCTGGTTATTTGACTATTAGCTTAGCACAGGAGAGTCTTTCGGCCTCCCTGACACCTTGTCATCAAACCTATGAAAAGCAAATTCACCGAATGACTCTTTAGGGATGTTATTTTATCCACCGGAACCATCAAGACCGTACCAGTCTCTGCACTTGTGCGTTTCATTTCCACTTTTCGGTTCAAGGCTATTTATAAAACATACATACTTTAGCAATACTTCTCCTTTCAAGGCGAGTACTGCGCTTTAGTTAATCCACGGCGCTTTAGTTTGTAGCCAGAGTTGGCGAGAACTGTCTCTACACCACTTTCACTTTCCATTCTTGTTACGTCACAGGGATTACACCTCCGATCAGGAATAACAAAAGGGAGATCAGTGTGAGCCACGCAATTAATTCATGTTTATGTTGTCTAATGTCTGGATGAAAAGCAACAAATTCCCTGAGGCGCAGTTTAGGCTAGAGCTTTTTATTTAGAAGAGTCCTCATCTTCAACCATAATTCGGCAAACTGCCAGCCAACCAGTTTAAACAAAAACACTTCGAGCTATAATTGTAGTATTCAATAAAAAATACAGCAGTATTTGTTCTTGAACGTTACCACAAAGCGGCCACCAAACAAGCAGCAACAGTTCACAGTTGGTTGACATTAGAACCCTTTAGACATGAACTAACACCCCTATAGTCACCTTTACACTTGTATTGTGTACATAATCAGAGACCGTAATCCATTTATGTTGCTATAAATGTAAATGTAATAAATACGATACCTTGGACAGAGTTTTAACTTGGCATGGGTTATTGCAGTAATAGTAGTAGTACAGTGGTAGCTTGTGTTTTTACTAGGGTTCATGGCTCCTGTTGTGAGATCATTGAACCATTACAGACACAGAGTGACCAGTGTAGAATACTACATATCATCCACAGAGCCTTTGAATGCGTCTTCTGAATGCCTTGTATTTTTCTTCATTTAGCCATTTTCATGCTTATACATGATCATTATGAATTAATTTGATATGAATATTTCTGACTGATAATAGGGCATGCCCAACCACAATTCTGCATGATTTATCAACATTATATTTTAAATATATATATTTTTTTACAAACCGTGATAGTGAATGAAGCATAAAAAGCAGCATCTAAATGTAATATGAGTGTGGATTAAAGCAATGAATTTGGAATAAAAGTGAAGTTTTGCTTTTTGTCAACTTGGTCTTGACCTTAGCCTTGAAGCCTGAAAGTCTGCATGTTCCGTACGCCAGCCTATTGTTCCCTCAACACCCACTGTGCTCACCCTAACCTTGTCTGCATGTGGGGGGGGGTGGTTACATCTCTGATCCACACATTACATCATTTCACTCTGGGAACACGGAGCGCTGTCTGAACTCATTAAAGACGCTCAGTGTAGAATCCTGTCAAAGGCACAAATTGAATCCCAATGACCAGACACCCCCCAAGGGCACAGGAGAGTATGTAGACGTGAAGGTAAAGAAAGAAGATACCATGTATGGAAACACTAAGGACATGTAGTAGCGAAAATACTCAAATCTTACGCAAATCTTTTGCACGGCGGTCGAGTGGTTGGCGCGCAGACCTCACAGCTAGGAGGACCAGGGTTCGATTCCACCCTCTGTGTGGAGTTTGCATGTTCTCCCCGTGGATGCGTGGGTTTTCTCCGGGTACTCCGGTTTCCTCCCACATTCCAAAAAACATGCTAGGTTAATTGTCCATAGGTATGAATGTGAGTGTGAATGGTTGTTTGTCTATATGTGCCCTGTGATTGGCTGGCGACCGGTCCAGGGTGTACCCTGCCTCTCGCCCAAAGACAGCTGGGATCACACAGATATGGTCTTGCTCACAAAACGTAAACAAACATTGTTCTGTTGTAGTTTACCAATGTACAGTCATCCCTCGTTTATCACTGTTAATTGGTTATAGGAAAGTAGGATTCCATATTAATATGTTTTTAACATTATTGGAGGCCTGTAGTGTTCTTGTTTTCCATTTCAGACCTTGCAAAGATTTGGTATCCATATCTCTGCACATGGTATGGAGATGTAAATGCTGAATTGACTTGCATGCTACAGCAACCCACCTCTGTAGCCAAGGCAAATGGCATAGGGGGATTAAAACTAATGGGGCACTCTCTTTTTAGTTCACATACACACACACACACACACACACACACACACGTACTTACATGCTGTTTTGGCTGAGTGCCTCTCGCTGATACACACCAACCTTGTTTGGCAGAGTTCTCCCTTGTCCTATTTTCTGAGAGGCAGACAGGAGAGAGAAAGGAGCTGTAATTTCATAAATCCTGGTAGACGGTGTGAAAGCGATTATCAGAATTCTAATTTAGTTTTTCCTCTGTACCTGGCTGCACACACAGGTAGATATGCGGCCTTATTCTTTTGCTATTAATATCGCCTCCGAACAAGCAGGACATTTTGATGATCAATTGATTCATACGCTGCTTTTGTTCTTTCCTGTAGAGAATAAAAACACAATAGAAATGTGATTCTATGTTTGTTATTTCGCTCTGATGGAGCTGCTGTATTTTCTCTGAATCTTTACTAGGAAATAAAGAAGGTGTGTGAAAAACTAGTCTTAATGCTTTTCAGGCATGCCATAAATAAATGACATGTATGGGCACGGCAAGTAGCAGGACAATGCGTGCAAGTATGAACGCCACTACAGGAGCTCAAACAGCACCAAACCATTATTATGCACATTAGCGCTTTGCACAGAGCTAACAACATTATTAAAGCTCTCCTCTTTGCTTTTACGTACAGCATAAACAGACAAGTTGGAAGGAATATGCATACGTGTCAATGTCACACGACACACCACTATGTTGCGTTCAATGACCAATGCCATACGAAGGGGCCAAAACACCCGACAAAAAACGCTGCATGTTTTATAAGGTTTAATAACCGCAGTTCACAGACACTCCTGGATTCTTTTTTTTTTTTTTTTTTTTTTTAACTCTGTGAGGAGAACAATCCAAACAAATCATAGGTCAACGAGCATTCTGGAAAGCACTGTTTGACATTCCAGTGTAAGTGGAACTGAAACACGAACCCTTAATCTGGCATATTTAACTGCTGGTTGCCTCCATGATTCTATTTCTCCAAACACAAGTATGTTTCTGTGATCATGGCTTATGAAGCCAGCAGGCTGTGCAAGGTTAAGGATGAACACGTTTTGTTTGTGGATTGAGTGCTTTGTATTGGAATTCGAACATTTTTGCCATGGAGCTCCATAGATTAGTGCTCTGCAATCGCCTTGAAAAAATGAAGCAAAAAGCACAGTTGTTGTAATCTGCAGTAACTCCCTATCTATTTGCCCACTTAGACAAAAAATTGTATAGTTTTAATGATGCAACAATGATACAGAGTTCAAAGTCCATCCCTCTGCTGAATGAGTGCGGTAACAGGAGTGTTATAATAAGAGTCTGTAAGGCGACCAACGCATGTTTAAAATGATGTTGGAGCCCAGTAAGTTTATTTTAGTAAAATATGTTGCTATTGGGGCGGCACGGTGGACGAGTGGTTAGCGTGCAGACCTCAATTCAATCAGTTCAATTCCACCCTCGGCCATCTCTGCGTGGAGTTTGCATGTTCTCCTCCCACATTCCAAAAACATGCTAGGTTAATTGGCCACTCCAAATTGTCCATAGGTATGAATGTGAGTGTGAATGGTTGTTTGTCTATATGTGCCCTGTGATTGGCTGGCGACCAGTCCAGGGTGTACCCCGCCTCCCGCCCAAAGACAGCTGGGATAGGCTCCAGCACCCCCGCGACCCTTGTGAGGAAAAAGCGGTAGAAAATGAATGAATGAATGAATGTTGCTATTGGGCGGCGCGGTGGTCAAGTGGTTAGCGCGCAGACCTCACAGCTCGGAGACCAGGGTTCAATTCCACCCTCGGCCATCTCTGTGTGGAGTTTGCATGTTCTTCCCGTGGGTTTTCTCCAGTTTTCCTCCCACATTCCAAAAACATGCTAGGTTAATTAGCGACTCCAAATTGTCCATAGGTATGAATGTGAGTGTGAATGGTTGTTTGTCTATATGTGCCCTGTGATTAGCTGGCGACCAGTCCAGGGTGTACTGCCTCTCGCCCAAAGACAGCTGGGATAGGCTCCAGCACCCCCGCGACTCTCGTGAGGAAAAAGCAGTAGAAAATGAATGAATGTTGCTATTGGGCGGCACGGTGGTCGAGTGGTTAGCACGCAGACCTCACAGCTAGGAGACCAGGGTTCAATTCCACCCTCGGCACATCTTTGTATGGAGTTTGCATGTTCTCCCCGTGCATGAGTGGGTTTTCTCCGGGTACTCCGGTTTCCTCCCACATTCCAAAAACATGCTAGGTTAATTGGCGACTCCAAATTGTCCATAGGTATGAATGTGAGTGTGAATGGTTGTTTGTCTATATGTGACCTGTGATTGGCTGGCGACCAGTCCAGGGTGTACCTCTCGCCCAAAGACAGCTGGGATAGGCTCCAGGAAAAGCGGTAGAAAATGAATGAATGAATGTTGCTATTGGACAGGGGTGGTTGGTCGTTTCTATACTGTACATTTTTGTTTTGGTCTCAATCCCTCTATAAAGCTTTTAAAGGGAGGATTTGTAGAAGTGGTTTCATCACTGTGGTGACAACGAGAAAGGCAGCATACAATGAAACAAATATAAAAAAATGGGTGGAATGAATTACAGAATTATCCTTGGCTTCTCTTCTGTCTACAGACTTCGTTACCTAGCAACAGTGGCCTACTTTGCACAACCATGTAAGGCACATACACACACACAGAAGTAACAGCAGACATTCACACAACAGTCATCTGGTCACTTGCGGTTTGTGATATGAGAACAAAGTGTGTATGTTGCCTCCGTGATCACCATCTCGACCCTAACGTCTTAGAGTTTACACAAACTACTGCACTCCTGCGTAAATACAAGACATTTTGTCACGCTATCTGTATGTAATATTTTCTACAATTATCATATATCCAAGTAAATGCTTATTGATGAATACTCATGCTGTTTCATTTTCAGTACCATAAATTCCACACTGTAAGCCGCTAATTTTGTGTCACACTTTGAACCCTGATGTGGCTAATTTATGGCTAAAAGAACATTTGAGTGCCGATTCAGGAAGTAATGACTTTGTAGTCAATTGGACGTTAATACCAGTAGTAGTATCACATATTTTTGAAGTCTTACCAGCTATGGTGTTTTTGCTCTGACACATTTGAAGTCATATTGATCTTATACTATATATATTCTGTTGGATTGCACCAGATGTTGAACTCCAAACGGGGAAAAAAAGTAAGTGAGGCTGGGAAGAGAGTAGTGTAAATATCCCATGTTTCATATTTTAAGTGCGGCCTATGTATGCACAGTTGGCGGGTGCGGTACAATTCACGGCAATTGTGGTTATCGTTATTAATTCGGCTAATAATCATAATCCCAGAGTGCAGGCTTATGCGACTGGCTGAACAAGGCGATAAACGGTGAGTTGAATTCTGCCTTTTTCAGTGTGTTTTTCCCAAATATACAGTAATTATTTCTATTTTCCAGACCAACAATGTCCAAGCTTTATTGCTGTAATTTTTGCTTCCTGAGAAATGCTTAGTTAGTTAGTTAGTTAGTGGAAAACTGGGTCAACGAACGTTACAACACGTTCCACCTCCACCAAGCCAGCCTATGCTCTCTCCTTGTCTTGCTCCCACGACGCAGATGGAGCCTAGCGACTATAATCTCTTGCCTCCTGCTGATCTGTGCATGTTTAATTTTAGCTTACCTTTATTGCCGTAAGGACAAAACAAAAAGATTTGTCTCCCCCATGCAACCAAATTGGCCCGGTCCACGCTTTGTCTTTTCTGTTATAAAAGGTCTGCATTTTTTTGTTTTTGTTTTAAATGAAAAAGGCCCAAAACACTGTACAGTCGTCGCTCGATTATTGTGAGTAATTAGTTCTATACCCGACCATAATAAGTGAATTTCGGACTCAGTATTAATACATGGAAGCATAGACATAGTTGGAGCATAGAAATCATATTTAGACATATTCTGTTTTTAAATGAAGGTTTAAATGTAATGTGTACACACCTAGAGTCAAAGGTGTATTAGACAAAGTGTACCTGTAGATTTGTCCTAACCAAAGATGACGTCACAATGAACGCATTTGCGACCAAAGTCGTATTTACACATTTTTTTCAGACCAACTACTCTCTCCCTATAACATTTATACGTATTTTGCATTTTTTTTTTGCACGCGGCACAAAGAGGTGATGATGCAACTCTACAATAGAAGAGCTCATGACAGAGTTAAAAGGCATCTCGCCGTGTTGGGCAAAGGATGTTACACATTGAAGGGACATTTTAAAGCATGCACACACAAGTTCAGTCGCAAATGTAAAAACATGGTGTCATGGTGTTTATATTAGTGATTCTTTAGCAGCGCATGCATTTTCTTAGGCTTTCAAAACGCCCGCTGGTGTTTCAAGCAGCTGATGAGGCATGGTGAGTTGAGGGTGGATGTTGCAGAATGCAGTATTTGGTGCAAATCTCACCTAAAGTGTCTTTCTCTGAAGCAATCAATATGTCCCCCACAATCCACGCTACGATTGTGTCGCTCAGGGGAGACAGAACAGAAAAGGCAATCTCGAGTCATTGGAGTGTTGTTGTTTTTTTTTGTTTTTTAAATGAATGATTATAATAATGGATTGGATTTTATAGCGCTTTTCATGGTAACCAAAGTGCTTCACCATTATTCATTCACTCCTGTCAGTCACGCATGCATTATTTACATTTTGGTGGCTACCTGGCCAGAAAGAACCTTTTGTGTTCTCTATTGCTGCCGTTGTTCTGGTTATATCTGATACGTTCATTGCTGGAGCGTTTCGCAGTTTCCCATGTTGCTGTTTCTGAAATAGCGGAACTGCAGTCACTTGTGGTAGACTCAATTTCCTGTGACGCTGCAAAGGCTTGTGATAACTATTAGCTGGATTCATTGATGTTGAATGAGATTGAGAGCTCGGTGAACTTGCATGTGTCGTCCTTGTGGGACTCACCTGCTTGTTTTGTTCATTTAGACCAGGGGTCTCAAACACGCGGCCCGCGAGCCAAATGTGGCCCGCAGGATACTAGTTTGAGGCCCCCGCCTTGATATGAAAGTTTAATGTTAGTGCGGTTTGATATGGATGCTGTATGGTATCATGTACCCAGAAAAAATTTGATTAATGTTCATGTTAAAGGTTAAATAACTCTTAATAGTTATCCTCCCTATCCGTGTGGAAGTGGTAAGTTTTTGGCTATTTAAGTTTAAAGGAAATAACTTGAAGGCTACCGTTTAGGTCGCTAGCTCTCTAGTTTGCGAGTTAGCATGTGTCTCAAGACCCTGCAGTTGCGCAATATGTTGTAAATAAAAAGAGTATAAATGTGACTATAGTCGTGTTTTGTCATGTCTACAGGGCTCTAATAATGCTTTGTTCATTTTAATGTGAAAAAAATAATTTGTCTACCCACCAACTATATGTGGTTTCTTAAGTTTTTATTGTTTGCCGTGTTATTATTGTTAATATATTTATTTATTTATTTATTGCTGATTGATTGATTTTCTTTATTCTTGATTTGTTTATTCATTTTTACATCTTATTTTGTGTAGAAAAATAAAAAGTAAGATACTTGAGAACAGTGGAATGTTTTATCAGCGCTTTTATTGTAGAAAATTGGAACCAAAGCAAACATTTTACGAATTTTTTTGTTTTTAATAAATGCGTTTTTTTTTGGGTTTTTTTGGAAAACCTGATGCAGCCCAGTCTCACCCAGACCTGAGCTCCAGTGGCCCCCAAGTAAATTGAGTTTGAGACCCCTGATCTAAGCACATTGTTAGCATTAGACTGTCAGACATGTCCTTATTAGTGTTGGTACAAGCCATGGTTGCGTCAGCAGGAGCAGGAATGCAATCACTGATAGTGTAGGGGGAAAGGCGAGTTGTGAAGGAGACCTTTATTGATTTATAGAGCTAAGAGGCAGTCGGACAAAATAAAAGAGAGTGAGTGAGTCGTAAAAATTTGGAGATCAAGCCAGCAGCGCCCGGCGTTGGTCCCTCCCCCCACCTCCCTCTCGCTCTCATTCCCTCTCTTGCTTCTGCTCCTTGCCTCAGCAGCAGTTAAAATGTCGGCTGTGTAGCTCGTCCTCTGCTTTGCTTTCTCTCCCTCTTGGCCATCTGTCTGTTTTTCACCACAAGAGGAAACCACTTTTTTTCCCCTCTCGCTTGCCTTTTATATCCTCATCACCCGTCTTGTGTTTCTGCTGGTCTTCCCCCTTTTGCTTGGTGGAAAAGGCTTTTGTTTTGGTTTCAAGGTTCTTTCTGCTCAGCCATTCCTTGTTGAGGTTTGAAGACGAAGGAGAAAGGTAATATGCCAGCTTTTTGTTCTTTTGCTATCCATGACAGTGCAGAGTAAAGCCCGTTCTAGAATAGACTGGATGAAAGTAACCATGGCATTCGTGGTTGATGGTTTATGTATGCTGGGGTAGAGTGTGTACTGCTGCTCGCTCTGAAGATGTTGTACAGCAATCTGCTTCATCTATAGCCACTTGTGTGTCTTCATCTCTGCTTTTATATAACAGGTATTTTGTATTTCATTGTACTTCCATCGGACACGACTTTACAACCAGTAAACCAGTCTTTTGCTTGTGGGTTCCAGTTCTCTATTTCGGTTGTGTAGACAATGACAAGCCGGTTTTGAAGTTTTGAGAAATCGTACAAAGCGTATCCTCTGTATATCATGGATTACAACATACAAGTAGCAATACAGTACTGTTCTTGCTGGCTACTTGCTTTTCATTACGGTTTTGTTATTTGTTATGCCCATTTATAAAATGCGTCAACATGTTAAACACATTTCACAGTTCTCTTACTCCTTTTGTGCAAATATAACCATGTGATGTTCCTTCATATTACTTATTAAGCATGCCCACAGCTAATATCAGCTAATACCATGTATCCATAACAGACATCGAGAAACATAGAGGTCGAGGTTCGTAACATAACATCAAGTCATGTGGAAAAAATGAGTACACCCTGTGGCTAAGGAACTCCAGTAACTCCTGAAACGCTGCTCACCAAAAGGTGAAATACGGTAAAACCTTCACCCTACTGTGTTGCCTGCGGTCTGATATTAAAGCCAGGATATAAAAAAAATCACCATGGCATTTGGTACACCGCTTTAGTGGACTGCCAAGCACATTTCTGAAAGATTGTAACCAAAACATCTTTTCAAGGGGACTTGCCAACTAATGTGTGCAATGTTTATTTGGAAGGGACAGCGACGTATGTTCATGGACATATAATAAATGGAAATGAATATGTCGCATTTAGCGCCTACAAAGCATAAAACCATAGCATACAATGTAGTAAAGTATTTTTTGTGGCATGCATTGCAGATGCAAACAAATGGCGGACATGTTTGTTTATACCACACACAAAGGTCTCTCTGCAGGCTGCAATAGTGACATCCACAGATGATTGGGATCAGCAATGAAAGTATCGGCATATACCAATCACATATTTTTCCAAACATCTATCATCGCTATTTGTCTCATAAGATATAACTGTATTACATGTATGTTCTGGGGACATACTGTACATAAATAATGTACAGTAAAGTGTGTTTGGAGATATCAGAGATGACTTACAATGTCATACATCAACAGATCTTGGAGTGATTGACAAAGGTTGGAAACCACAGAACCCCCAGTTAATGGTTGATGAAGGCAGATACCTGCGAGTATCGTTCTTTTTTTACAGAATGTGGTACTAGGTTGTTAATTTGTCTGTGAATGAAGTAAAGTTCACTGTTGGGTTATTTAACTGTGCTGCCTTTGTGGACTTTGTGTTCCTCGCCACTTGGTGAAGGGGAGTGTAGCTCCTAGTTAAATGGATATGGTTGCATCTCCTTCATGACTTACTTAATGGTGTTGTTACCCATGGGACAGAATGGTTGCTTTGTTCTCGTGTGCCAACGGAACATAACACACCAGGACTAATATGATGGACGGCCACAGCAACTGCATGTGTTGATTGCGGGAAGTAGTTTTGTTTTGTTTTTTTCATTGTTACTGTCTGTCACACTGGCATGCCATCTCAGCATCGTATGTGCATGACGGTCTATGGGAGTTACAGTTAGTGGCCATTGATTATCTCGAGACCGAGAGAGTGGGGGCTTGGAAGGAGCAGCTGTGTTTTGACACCCCTGGTCATTTACTATCAGAGCAATAAGCAGATTACAGTCCAACCTGCCCGAGTGTGCATGAGTGTGCCATGTAAAGCAGCTGTTACCGTGACCCACTTAGGGAAGGCTTTTTGCAGTCTAACTATATCATGTTATCAAATGCTCAAGGGCAAATGTCTGGAAAACAATTTTTTACTTTCCGGCTTTTTCTTCTCGAACATGACACGTAACGTCTCCCCGCATAATAAGTGTGTCCGGCTTGCTATCCTGCGCATGCGATCATACTTTATTTCATTTTGGTGCTTGTGATTTAACTGATTTATTGTTTAATCTCACCTAAGAATCTCTGAGAAAAGTCCTCCCCTTGAAGTATGTCCACACGGAATCGTTCCTTGTTTTTTTGGCATTGGTGGGATTAGTGAATAGATGCATGCAGACATGAACCTGTCAACACTGTGAAAATGATGTAATACACAAGGCACACCTGTGACACTGTAAACAGCCACGCTGATGGAACTGTGTGAGAGCAGAACGAAAGCATGCACATAAGTCGGTCATCTTAGGCTTGTTTAGACTGACGACAAAGGGGAATTACCTCTGCCAATCATTTTGGAGTATAAAACAACCGTATATCAGGACGATATGACTTCGGTGTGTCATAGTCGGATATTATGTTGGCGTGTCAGCTTTATGACAGTGACGGGGGCGCTGATGTCTGCATTTTCAGAAATGATCAACAAGCTGGTGTTTTCATATATATTCCCGCTCCTCACCTTGCCCTCCCAACTCAACTGATGTTAATATCAGCCTAAACACAATGATGGCTAATTTTATGAGAATGCGGTGCAATGATCGGCTTGCAGCAGTCAACTTGGTGAGCAACCAAAGACACTATTGACTATTCAGCTTGTTAGCTTCATTGGTTGCTAGTGACCAATAACGAGTTAAAAGAAAGTAGTATTGGAGTTGGAACCAATTTACCGTTAGAACAGTCACTTTTTCTTATGATGTGATATTACAAGAGTGGATTTTGTTGGAAGGTACGCATCATTAAATTCTAGAGGGTTTTGCAGAAGGTGTCGCCTCGACGCAACCAATGTCCAGAATGTCCTGTATGAGTCGAATGCTTTGATGCTCAAATAATTTGTATGGTTTGAGAAATGTGGAAGGAGCTGATCACCGGAATAATGATACATACTATTTTTCTACCTAGTCTTTATATGTAGTTAGTGTAGGTAAATCACACACGTGTTTATTAAGCATATGTTTTCCCAGTGCTCTCCTTCCTTTGTTAGAAAAATAACATATCCCACAAGGCCACAGCTCTGTGGAATAAGGCCTGACTCAGAACACACGGAACCTTTGGGAGACTGACATCACCCTCAGGTACAGAGATGCTCTCCACCCGCAATGCGTAGTTACCAAACGAACTGTTTAAGGGGCAGATCTGTCACATCTTAATGTATCGCTGCAATGGGACAACCATCTCATTGAGGTGTTTGCGTTTATAGCAATCAAAGGCTCTGTGTGTGTGTTTTTTTTTTTTGTTTGTTTGTATTCCGCTTGTGCGCTATGACATCTGACTACAGCGAATGACTCATCAAAACTGGAGTCAGTAAAAGGAATCAAGTTTCCCATCGCTAATACACTGAGAGGTGTAATGGGACTGCTGCTTCTTCCCAAGCTTGTTGTTGCCGTGAAGTGTGCATATCAAGTTGCTACCGGAGGAAATTACCTCAATGAGTGCATTGTGTTGTGGTGTCAGTGTTGGAAGTCGAGTTCACATCTACGGTATGTTCCTCTTGACATGGTGGTGGTAGTGCCATGGTCTGGGGTGGCATGAAACATGAATGCACTGTGGCATTTTGAAGCAGAGCATCAATCCCCTCCCTCGGGAAACTGAGCCTCAAGGCACTTTTCCATGATAAACACCCCGAACACGCCTCCGAGGCATCTGAAGGTGGAGACCTGAAACGAGTTGAGCACTTCTAGTAGCTTCTAGTAGACGTCCATGCCCACAAGTTCACTGGCAAACGTTTTAACCATCATGGCTGTATCACGGTATACTTCCATCCAAGCTGTACACTCGGTTTCATTTTGAAGGTCAATTTAATTATATAGCACATTACCAACACTTCAACTACCCAAAGTACTGTACAGCGGCCAATAAAACACAAAATGACTAAAACAGTACAATCAATAATGATTGTAGTCCAAGCGGCAAGTAATGGATGAACAAGTCAATACCATGTTCAAAGATGGCCAGGTAAGGTTTCACTTTCAACTGTCTACAATGTTGAAAAAACACGCCATAAAAACATGCCAATGTTTTTTTTTACCTGTGCTTGGCAGTATGAGGATAATGGGCCCAGTACACTGTCAACGGCATCCAAAAGAGCTGGGTGCCAAAAATAAGAGTGTCTTGTATTTACAGTAGTCTTCCTGCTTGTTATATGGCTGCCGGCTTTTGTGAGATTATGTTATGCATTCTTGTTTCCTTTGGAAAGTCCTATATAAATTCTTCTTCTTGTTGTTATTATTTGTCTGAAACTTGCAAATCTAAGTCATTTCTCTGACATAAAGATTACACAATGAGTACACACACACACAGAGTGGGCTGTGGATCTTTCGTGATAATCAAGATGTCATGATACTTCTTAGTTTTGCCCATCTTTTGGTGTATTTGTTTGAATATTTTTTTGCTTAGAAGATTTCTTATTGTTTAGATCAGTGGTCTCAAACTTGCGGCCGCGGGCCAAATGCGGCCCGTGAGGCGCTAGTTTGAGGCCCCACCTTGATACCAAAGTTTAATGTTGAAATGACAGCTTAAAGCTGTGTGCACACCGGACACAATTAACATGATTTTGCCCCGCCCATACTGTTACCCTACCCTGTTACCCTACTGTTAATACTGTACATTTGAATCTGAAAAAAAAAAATTTCTCTACCAACTGTATGTGGTTTCCTACGTTTTACTTATTTGCTTTTTTATTATTATTTTATTTATTGATTGATTTATTGTCTTTATTCTTAATTTGTTGGTTTTTTTTTTATCTTATTTTGTGTATAGAAAAATAAAAAAATAAGATATTTGAGAACAGTGGAATGTTTTATCAGATATTTTGGTGTGGAAAACCGGAACCAAAGTACTGAAAAAGTGTAGGGTATAGCAGAAGCAAAAGCATTGAAGATTTTTTTTATTGATTTTTTTTCCAGTTTTGGGTTTTTTTTTTAGTAAAACCTGATGCGGCCCGGCTTCACCCAGAACCTAGCTCCGGTGGCCCCCAGGTAAATTGAGTTTGAGACCCCTGGTTTAGATGATACTTTCACACAACAATTGAAGCAAGGATCAATCCAAGGTAGAATTGCGGTTTAAGAGTGGTTACACAGTGACGGCAGAATGCTTTTATCTGGCAGTGCTCACAGATGAGTCGTAGTGAGTGCGTGACTGAGAACATGAACAACAGGAATGATTGCAAATCAGTTGTTGGCATACACTATGTACTGTACAGAAAGCTTTCTATACTGTCTTGGAGACTCATTTATCCATCCGTTCGTTTTCTATATACAGGCTTGTGGGTAGCCTATCACAGCTGAGCGAGAGGCGGGGGTATTATGGTCAGCGGTCAATGGCGGGGGCATGCATAGACAACCAACCATTCATATACCCACATTCACACCCGTGGGTGCTGAGCCTAACATGCGTGGGTTTGGCACAGAAGGAAGCTGATTAACCCGGTAAACCGCACACCCAAAATGTGATTCAGTGTCAACAAGACAATTTTTCTTTAAAACCTTAAAAAAAATTGGATGACACCAGGTGTCATAAATTAGGAGTACAAGATTAAACATCACTGCTTACGTTATTGCGTCTTCATTTAAAAAGACTAATAAGGAAATTGACACTGTTAACCTTATTAAGAATACAATATTCATCAGTCACTGCAGGGCTACCAAGTACAATAGGTAGCATCTCTGGTTGGACGTACATCTCTTGACAGACAGAAATAGAACTGCAGACACACACACACACACAACCTCCATGTTTTCCTTGCATACACAGTATGACACAGCCTCATGTGGGTGTTTGAAGGCGTGGTTACAGCGGTCATGTTTCCCACCTCTCATCTCGCCATCTGACTGACCTTGTTGTGTAAGCATAAATCATAGCATCCCCCACCCTCCCTCCTCACGCTCACAAATACTTACCACTCCAATACATGCCATGTTATTCTGAGTAAAAAGAAATCCAATTATGAAAAACTGCAAATGTATACGCCTGACTCACAACACATATAAATGTGAAGACCCAAAATGAAGATGCGACTGCTCCTTCCCTCTGATGGATGGATAGACTGTGTGTTTGCATTAAATATGCAGCATCAAAGTGGAGTGTACTGCCTTTGAACTGTCAGACTTACTCTTTTCATTAATTTATTCATCACGATGGAGCGCTTCTCTGCCTTTTCTTTCAACCTTTCTTCTTGTGTGCCTCTCATCGTTATGTTTCTACTTGTGGGTTTCTTCTTAGGTTTTGTATTAAGGTTGTCTTCATCTACACTGACTTTGACATTGACTGTGGTATTTTAATAATCGTGCTATTGTTGACTAAAAGTTTTGTGTGTTTGTGTGTGCAGGCGTTTAAACCAGTGGTGGGGAAGAGCCTGTTGTCATCAGTAACAGCGGTGGAATTCTTATTAGATCGACGGCTGGACTTCCTCTCCGATCAATCGTCCTACCAACCATACCAGGTAATTCATTCAAATGCAGCAGATACTGTTAGCGGACTGATTGTGTGATGATAGCCTCACAGCGCTTGACAATGGAAATGCACAAAGAACACAATGTCTGCAACCGTACTGAACTGGAAATCACCTTGAATTTTAATATTTCAGCATTCCAATAAATCTTTAAATAGCTTTGGGAGCGTTTCAGCATTACGGCGGGGGTGTCAAGCTCCTCTTCACTGAGAGCCGTATTGCAAATGAACAACAATCAGTCAACTGAAGCGTATTATTTTGTATTTTCAATTAGTGTAATGGACACATTCAGTACTTTGTCCAAATAGTGAACATTTAATGACGTCCATATCGTGCCCGTAGTGACCCAAGAAGTGTCGTTCTGTAACATTGCCGGATTAGCCATTATATTGTACTCTTTGTGTTGTATTAGTATGAATTCTAATATGAATGATAAGCCTAGCTTAGACTTACCTTTCTTTTCTGCAATCAGAGCTTGTTTTCTGGAGTTGAACATCTTCCAAACGGAGGAATTAATTAATTAAAGCTAGGAGTGATGACTTGTGTTACAAGTGACACATCGGGACCAAATAATGCTAGTGGTGGCGTCGATGCATAACCACGTGGGAACAATGGACGCCGCACATACTAGACGTGACAGTACATGTAAATAAGTCTGTTGTGAGAGTAGAGGGGTCGTTTTGTGCCAGTGTGCACCATTTTTGATTACCAATTGCACACAAAGACTGGGCAAACTAGTCTTCACGCTTTTCAAGGGTGCCATAAAAAACAAAAATTGCTACGCATTGCCAGGGCAAATTACGGGATAATGTGGAGGCAAATGCGTGTAAATGCCGCTTAAGGGTTATTGTGAAGTGCTTGTACATACATGTATGCTGTTGTGGTGCTTTTGTGCAGTTGTAAAAGTGCTTTAGGATGCTGTGTTTTTGTCCTTGGCATCAACTGCCCCCCAATGCCCTGCCCCATTTTACTATAGGGTACGTACACATTATATCAAAATACTTTTCCACCCAACACAACCCAAAGCTATAGAGTATGATATGATAGAAATGTTACTACCTGTTTTTACCTGACTGGTAATCATTTTAAACATATTCTAACATTTCCCATAAACCTTATTTGGACTCTTCATTCAAGTTTGAACATTGTTGTATTCCTATAAATGTTGAAGCCCCCTTGAGTCCCTCACATCAGCAGTGACCGCAGGAACATGAAATTAAGGAAAGTGGGAGCCTCACTCTTTTCCTGACACATTCAGGCACACACACACACACACACACACACACACACTTAAGCAGCAGGCTGGGTTGGCCCACTCAACAGTGACTTCATTGTACAGTCTATGCCAAACAGATTGTAGCCCCCTCCCTCGTCTTCCTCCCTCCAGTCTTCCTGACCAACTGGAAAAACAGAGAAGGGAGTGGCCACAGTTTCATTGCTGTGTGTGTGTGTGTGTGTGTGTGTGTGTATGCGTGCCTGACAGTGCGAGTGACTGTGAGAGTAGGACTGTTTTTACAGCTCTGATGAGTTCAAAGGTCTCTAATAGAATAGGCAGCTCTGTGTGGGGAGGGGTGATTTAGCAATGGAGGACACAGTGTGTGTGTGTGTGTGTGTGTGTGTGTGTTGCGAGCAAATGGACAGGAGGGAGAAAATACAAATTCGTACTGCTGACTCAGGGGTTTAACCAACTACATCCACACACAGTTGAGAAACAGACCCTAAAGTATCCTTTCCCCCCCTCTGTTTCTCACAGCTGTGTTCAATCAGTCAGTACACGACGAGCAACAATGTTAGCAGTAAAGGTCCATCTCATCTCTCGAACATCTGAACACATTTCAATATGATACCGCACGGTCAGTCCATTAGAAAACCATTACAGTCTAGGGTGTCTCCACGCCTGCAAACACACTCCACCTGGAAATGTCCTCATGTCCCTGCATGAATCACTGCAGCAAAGCAAAACATTGTCTATAAATGCAATGCATAAATGCACGCCGGTTGAGTGGTTAGCACGTAGACCTCAATGCTAGGAGACCAGGATTCAATTCCACCTTCGGCCATTTCTGTGTGGAGTTTGCATGTTCTCCCCGTGCATGCGTGGGTTTTCTCCGGGTACTCCGGTTTCCTCCCACATTCCAAAAAAACATGCTAGGTTAATTGTCCACTCCAAATTGTCCATAGGTATGAATGTGAGTGTGAATGGTTGTTTGTCTATATGTGCCCTGTGATTGGCTGGCCACCAGTCCAGGGTGTACCTCGCCTCTCGCCCGAAGACAGCTGGGATAGGCTCCATCATACCCCCACGACGCTATGTTTTGTGGTCAATCAGTTTCAAACTGAAACGTCGGCGATGTAACGTAGTTGTCTTCCAGTTCCAGTTGCCATTTTGTTAGCAAGCTATGATCACAAGGAGATTAGCAATACGGAAATATACAAATACATAAAGAACACAGTTGGGTATCAATAACACGACAACGAGGTAATTGCAGAGTGCATGCAAACGGAGGTAAAATCCACCCATCCAGAGTTTGGGTCGCGGAGGAAGTAACCTAAGCGGGGAAAGCCCAGGCTTTCCTCTCCCCGGCTATTTGGTCCGGCTCCTCCCGGTGGTTTCCAAGGCGTTCCCAGGGAAGTTGACAGAGACTCTATTCGACCAAGGCAAAACTGTGACATAATTTTTTTTTACATTTTACATTAACAACCGGGGTTCCAGTGTAGAGAATAGAATTCCAATTTCAAGCGGGAAAAAAATAAACCCAGGCATTGTTGCACTTAAAAAGAAGCTTTCAAATTAATTTCTACACATGTCACTCAAAATAGCCGCATCATTTCCCACCGGGAGATTGTTTATTTGAACTTGAACGTTTGTGACCACACTGTTATTATTATTTTTTTTATTACCACTCCTCTGCTTTATGCTTGCAACATATATGTGACAGAATTGTAGCGAATGCAATATCATTGCCAATGTGTTCTCCATGAATGTTTTGCTGTTTGATATAATCGGTTATGATGATAATTTGATGGACTGATTTATTTAACAAATGAGTCAGCTTGTATAGTTTCGAATCAGCGCTCGAGTTAGCATGCTGGCACGCATGTTCTTTGCCAAGTTGTTGTTCATCCATGACAACGCTGGCGTAAAAAGTGGCAAAGTCCCATTTTGTGTCGCAGAGCATTTATTGTGAGCCGTGGTGGAGATTGCACTGTTCAAGCTTCGAGCTGAGCAGGCACAAGTCATCCATGAATGTAAATCATTCATTTACTGAAACAGCTGAATGGACTGAGGGGAAACTTAGAGCGGCAGCACACTTCCACTTATTGCTACTGCATCGTAATAGATTCCAGCAGGATTCTTGAACTGTAGTTTACTTTGCTGTGGTTACCATTTAGCCTTAGCATGTTGAAATTGGTCAACCGTAAGCCAGAATAGGCAAGGTCGTTGTATTTGTCAATATCACAAGCCATCAAAACTGTACAGTAAGGTCTTAAAAAGTTTCACAGTTCATTATGGGACGTTGGTTGACCTCTGGTTGGTTGATGCTTCAAAAAAGGAACAGATAAAGAGAGTCAAAATGAAACCTTCAAACTACTGGAATTTTGGTGTAAAGAGTCTAAGGAAAAGTTTCTTTCCTGGATCGAGGTGTATGTGCAGAAGTACTGACCTTGCGGCTAATTTCCAAGCATTCATTAATCGTGGGGACATGAACCAGCAGGGAGGGACTGCAAGTGTCCAATGTCAGCATGAGGTGCAAAGGGGGAGCGGCGGGGCTGCACAGTGGTGAGGTTTCATCGGAAATGCTTAAAAATTCAGCGCAGCTCACGTTCCAGTATATAATCTGTTCTAATTGCATTGCATTTTTTAACATTATCAGAGCCGTGTACACATGAGTAAAATACCTAAAGTCACCTTTGCTAGTATTCAATGTTTATAATGCATTGCAACTCTTATGCTGCAGGGACTCAAGACGACTGCTAGCTAGCGAGCTAAGCAGTTAGCCTTCATATGATTTCTTTAAACTTAAGAAGCTAAAAGCTTACCGCTTCCACACAGAATGGGAGGAGATCTTATTTTCCATTCTATCATGCCGGATATGCTGTAGCTGACTTTGTGACTTCATTCAGTGTTAAGGTAATGCGTCAAAATTTTGTGTCATTACTGCCGCCTAGTGACCAGAATACTACATATCACTTGTATTTCATATGTTTAAGTTAATAATAGACCATAGTCAACCACAAAATGGAGAAAAACGGAACATGGTCACTGTTGGCATGCAACAGAAAGTCCACAAAGAATAGAAACAACATGGCAACACAAACAACAACTTGCCAAAACTCTAATGGCCGCCTAATTTCGGATTAACATCAACAGTCCGAATATAAACTGAATTTGACGTGCTAGCCTTACCGGCTTTAAATGGTCCACTGTTGTGTGATATGTAAGCTGACATGTCTCTTTCTGGAGGCGTCTTTAAACTTTTTAAAATGCTTCTTTTAGTAGCTATTATGTGCCAGTAAGTCTGCCGATGCTGAAGATAGACCTATGGATTGTGCCACTGAAGCCGGTGATTTTGTTAATGCATGGTAAATATCGGTCTTCTGTTAAACACACGTCATTTTACGTTTCTTTATTAGCTCAAATTAGGCTGATTTTGTATCAGAATTTATAAGAAAACATTCAGTCTAAAAATGTATGCTCACTATGGTCACCACCCCATAGTCAAAATGGTACACATGATCGCATGACATCTTGACGGCGAGATTAATAGTGGAATCAGTCCTCCGAACCGAATTGTCACATAGTGGACTACTCTAAAACCTAGTCTAGGACTCCCCTGGTTGATGCTGCATGAATGGCTTTAATTAGGGCAGGATGACAAAGTTAGTAACTGTCACTCACAGTGAAGCCCAGTGGTGAGATGATATTAATATACTGGCCTAGCGTGGAATGCTTCACTGGTAACGTGGAGATTAGTTTCAATGCTAGTCTGAATGAGATATCTATTTTAAAAGGCTGCATGAAAATTAATGGTAGTGACAGTGACGTGGCGTAATGGGCTAGCTTAAGTTGAAATATTCAGGCGGGGTACACCCTTGGACTGGTGGCCGGCCAATCACAGGGCACATATAGACAAACAACCATTCACACTCACATTCATACCTATAGGACAATTTGGAGTGTGGAATTTGGAATGTGGGAGGAAACCGGAGTACCCGGAGAAAACGCACGCATGCACGGGTAGGGGTGGAATTGAACTCCGGTCTTCTAGGTGTGTGGCCTCCGCGCTAACCACTAGACCACTGTGCAGCCTCAGATTATAGTTTCAAATTGGCTCTCCCTTAATAATAAAAAGTTTCATTAATGTTCAGTTATGTTGTTATTGACTAATTTTAAATTTGTGCGGTATATTTAAGTTTGACAAAGATGCAAGAAATCAGGAAGGGGACAAACCCCTGTAATGTTCTCTGAACCCTAACAAGATGGATCTCTATCTGGCTCTCTGTGGTCCCATGGCTTCCTTGAGATCCTTAACAAGCTCCTCCTGTGTCATTCTATGCCGATCCCCCACCTTTCTCACAATCACTCTGACCCCATGAGGTGAGGTCTTGCATGGCGTCACCAAAGCGAGGGTGATGGTTATCTTCTATTTCCTCCATTTTCCATTTATCGCACCAAGAGTGGCCTCTTTGTCATCAAGCTTCTTGCTGCAGGAAAGGGAAATCAGAAATCTTTCTGGTCGATCCAACAGGCAAGGGAGCCAATACTTTATTTCACTTAATCAAATGTGTTGCAATAAACCTAGCATGATGTAATAAGAATAAGTCAAAGTATAAGATCATAAAGTCTATTTACATGATTGATCATTTTAAAGGCAAACACCCAAACTGCAAGAGTGTACAAAAAGTATGTATTTGCTGACCTCCACAGGGCTACATTCCAGCGTGCTATTTTGAGTGTGTATGCTGGTTTTAATTTAGAAAGTAGAACACTGCATAGGGAGAGAGAGAGACTTCAGGGTAAAATGAAAGCCAGACGTCACCTAATCTCTTCTTCCTGCCGGTTGCATACTCCATGCCTTGACTTGGATCCTACAGAAAACTATTTCTCATACGTTCCTTATTCCTTTCTCAAGACAAAAGCCTCACATCACCATCCAAAATCTATTCATTCTTTATGGAGTTTAACAATACAAACACTACAATATCAGCATTGGGTATGACTGTAAATATTTTTCTATCATGTGATTCACCTGTTCTTCATTACCCTCCACGCCTGTCCAAAGCAACCCCAAATGAACTGTGTGCACCAAGCAGAAACAAAATAATAGGGCTCCCGATGTGGCGACTGTGGTTAGCTTCACGCCGTGGCACAATGCACGGGGTATTTCAATAACATGATTTGTTTTTAAGAGTACTGCATTGATACAGCCGTGCAGTCCAAGTGGTAGTATCAGACGTTGTTTTAGGAAAGCTAACAAAACGCTGCTTGTTTAGAAAGAATGCTTTGTGTTATTTAGGCTTAATTGCAGCAACAAATTTATTTCATCAATTTTGTTAAAATGTTAATTTGTAAAATCCAACTGATCTCCAGGTGTGTGCAAACTACAGTTAAATCTACATTTAAAGGAAGAATAGCTGCGGTGTATAGAAGTTGGCTCTTGCATCACTAAAAATAAAGATACAGTAAACCTCGGATATATCGGACTCGGATATATCGGAAATTCGCTCACAACGGACAGATAAAAAAGAACCGATTTTTCTGTAATGCATTTCCAATAAAAATTAATTGCATATATCAGATTTTTTATAACGGATTTCGGACAAAATCTCCAGTCCCGTTCCAATGCATTTCCATTAAATTTCCCTCGCATATATCGGATGGCCGCATCGTGGCGCTCCGATTCGCCGAATCGTGACAGGCCGCTATACGACGTCATTTGCAGCGTTTGCAGCGTTGCCTGCGCGTCCAGGTACATTGGAAACATAGTCAAGGAAGTGCCTTTTTATAACGGATAAAATCCGATTTACGCATATACCGGATATAAATCCGATATATGCGTAAAACGGCCATTTTCCGGTATACGCATATAACGGATTTCGCTTATATCGGACAAAACCAGTGGGAACAATTTAATCCGATATATCCGAGGTTTACTGTAGCGTAAAAATGATGTTTTATTTGTACAAACACCAGCAGGAGCTGAATAATTATTTCTAAACCGTGCGTTCTGTTGAATTTCAGGATGAGGTGGATGGTCAGAACCCAGTGTTGAGAGAGAATCCTCAGCTCCATGAAGAACTGAGGGGCTGGCTCAAAGACCAGAAAGTGCAGGAAATTTTTATGCAAGGTAAGTTTTTTCTAGTATGGGACAATGAAATAAAAATATCCCAATGGGAAGTCATCGCTGGATGATGAAAAGTCAAAATTCTGAGATGAAAACTCATAATTATGAGGTTAAAAAGTCATAGTTATGAGATGGGAAAAGTCTTGATTGAGATAAAAAAAATATCATAATCATATTTATTAGATAAAAGTCATAAGTATGAGATAAAAAGTCAAAATTGTGAGATACAAACAGTCTCATTTTATTAATTATGACTCTAACCAGGGTTCAATTCCACCCTCGGCCATCTCTGTGTGGAGTTTGCATGTTCTCCCCGTGCATGCGTGGGTTTTCTCCGGGTACTCCGGTTTCCTCCCACATTCCAAAAACATGCTAGGTTAATTGGCCACTCCAAATTGTCCATAGGTATGAATGTGAGTGTGAATGGTTGTTTGACTATATGTGCCCTGTGATTGGCTGGCCACCAGTCCAGGGTGTACCCTGCCTCTCGCCCGAAGACAGCTGGGATAGGCTCCAGCACCCCCCACGACCCTCGTGAGGAAAAAGCGGTAGAAAATGAATGAATGAATTTGGACATTTGATCTCAAAATGATGACTTTCTTAGCTCATAACTGCTGTATCTCGCAATTTTGACTTTTTATCTCATAATTATGACTTCCAATTGGGATATTTTTTTCAGTGCAGAAACGGGCATCCATAAAAAAGTGCTAGAATCTTTACTTTTGTTACATATGATCATTTGATTATATTTTTTTGCATGAAGAATGATGGATGGATATATTTGGATGGCAGATTAACAACTAAAGCAACTGTGCTGACTTCCAGGTCCCTATTCATTGAATGGCTACCGTGTGCGTGTGTACAGACAAGACTCGGCTACCCAGTGGTTCACTGGCATCATCACACATCACGACCTCTTTAGCCGAAACATGGTCGTTATGAATGACCAGGTACATTATTCCAAACCAGAAAAAGCTCACCTGAGAAGTATGCGGCTTTCCACTGTCGGCTTATTCTGCTCCATTTTTAGGTGCTAGAGCCTCAAAATGTGGATCCATCCATGATCCAGATGACCTTTCTAGATGACGTGGTTCATTCTCTTTTGAAAGGAGAAAATATTGGCATCACCTCCAGACGAAGGTCGCGATCTAGCCAGAACAACAACTCTTCCCATGTGAGTACACATCTGTTGACATGTGTTTCGTGTTATTAGATAAATATTGATTGTGAACTGCTCCAGATGATGTAGTAGTGTAGATGTTTGGTGTTCTTTAGATATATTTAAGGTTTGTCTTTTTGTTGTGACACCATGCATTTGATGCATATTGTTCCTTTTGTTCATCTGCTCGTCTAAATATTTGTGCTGTCTAAATATTTGATCACACATTTTCCAAAACCTTGAGCTAGACAGTCTCTGTTTTAGAATTTGATCGGAAAAAGCGCTTCCAGAGTGATTGGATGTATTTTCCCAGACAGAAGCATTCATTCATGGTGGTTACAATATGCTCATTTCATGTGATGGCTAATATGATGAAGGCCCCGCAGCCAATCACAAATGCCTTCTTATTCAGTCCAAACGCAATATGCGCTAAAAGAAAGAAATGATCAGATGAAATCCGGTTGAAACTAGATTGTGTTGGACTTTTTAAAGATCAGATCAACACGTGTTGATCCGTGGTCCGGCACATAACTAAGGAACTGCCTGTTGCTTTTCAGCCCCTCCTTTGTTGGTGGAAGTGGTATTGTAGGAGCATTCAGCTGCCTCTGAGGAGCACCAGAACCACAAGAGCCAAAGCAGATGTTATTTTTACACACAGTAAAACGTTACCAACCACACATAGACAACTGTTTTCCATTTGACCAGTAACTCCTAGCATGTAGCACTCTCCTCCTCTATGAAGAACTCACATAGCTAAACAAGCCAAAGTGCCCAATGAGCGTTTGGAGGCACGCCGTCTTTGGCCAACCAATCGAATTAAAGCCAGTTCATGTAGACTGGGGGCTCCAGTATAGCAGGAATCCCAGTGACGGTGCATGTAAACGTACTGACTGGGTCCTGACCTTTTCTTTCTTTTTCTTTTTCTGCTTCATGTTCAAGATGGCGGGAGGGAGACCTGGCGGGACCACTGGCAATACTCAGGTACTCCAACACCCACCAGATGCCCTCCTCAAACGCAAACTCATTTCAAGCGCCGAACACTCAGTCGCCACAATGTTGTATTAGTGTTAGTACTAGTACTAGTATTAGTATTTTGAGACTGTGTGATGTACTGTTAGGGAAAATCACCTACTGATTTTTTAAGTCCATAATTGTGTGCTATATTTATTCTGACAAAGGGAGCATCTTCAGATTAAGTACCATAGTTCTGGTGAGTTTTGAAGTCGATAAGAACTGCACCTCCAGCAGAGGTAGCATTGGTGGATAATTACAGGTGAACAAGACCCCCCTCCCACCACATTCAAGCAGGAAGTAGATGTATCAGTAATCTTGAGTGTACCATGAAGTGAAGGCTTTCATAAGAACGGAGCGTTCACCACAACCTGCCAATCATTGAGCAGCCTCGCAACTGGAACATGAGTTGGCAAGCTTAACCCAGGTCAACTTGTACCGGGCTCCAAAGTTGGAGATACCGATGACTACACAGGCCATGTTTTTAAGTTTTGAAGTATTTCAGCCAGACCATTTCAGAAGTCACAATAAGTTCATAGTGCTTTCATGCCTGTGATGGCCAAAAACACAAAAAGACAAAGCAAACAACGGTTGAGTTTAATACTGAAGATACTCACCGAGCTGCTGATGGTTGGTTTGTGGTCATGTTGGTCCTCACTGTGTGTTCCATTGCCTTTGCTAATTTCCTGCTCTCTTCCCTCTTCCAGAGTCATTACACACGAGCCCAAGCTAACAGCCCCCGTCCCATCATGACCTCATCAGGCCCCAATGCCAAGGCTTCCCAGGGGACCCTTGCGTCCCAGCAGCAGACTCAATCACAGCAAAGCCAGCAAACATCCAGCCAATCGCATCATTCTCCCAGTGGCAATGGACGGGAGCAGAGAGAGCAGCGGAACTGTCGCTCATCCCGGAGAAAAGGATCTGATAGTAGCGTTCCTGAGGAGGACCGGGACAGGAGAGAAGAACCGACAAGCAAAGGTAGGACACCTTCTTTCAGCGCTCATTTGGATAGTTAAGAACTGCAAAGATGGGTGATTGAATGACAGTTAAATATATGATCAGTTAAATATATCATAGCTTCCAATGAGGGTCTGGATTCTGGTTGAAGGTATTTTGGACCATTCTTCTTTCCAAAACATCCCCAGTTGAGTCAGGTTTGGTGGTTTCCAAGCATGGACAGCCTGCTTTAAATCACACCACAGAGATGGCCGCCATTCCACAACGTTGTACTTGTTCCTCTGCATGAATGCCTTAGTAGAATTGGAGTAGTGTTTAGAGTCATTGTCTTGTTGGAAGTATGCCATGCCACGATTTCCAGGACCTGCACTCGGCCACACGGGCCCACAGCATGATGGAACCACCACCAAATGTTACTGTGGGTAGCGAGTGTTCTTGACATTCTTGATATTTATGTAAATATGGCAGTCCCTTAGACAATTAGGATGCAGACACAACACGTGGGTTCTCCCTCAGCCAATCACAAGTTGAATTGCGATGTAGGGAGCAAACACTATACAAAATATCTCAGAGGCGCTCGCTGTAAAAAGTGTTGAAAAGATGTCACAAAGTGTATGACATACAGTAGAGTACATAAAGGTGCTGATGTATTTCTTTGGATGTCCAAAAGCGAACACGGAGTCTCTCTTCTTCGCTCCTCCAGACTCCAAGTCCAAAGCGAAGCAGGCGGTCAGCAAACGCAGGAAGGGTGAGGAAGACGAGAAGAAGGCGGGTCTAAAGAGACTGAAGACGGATATAACATCTGACCTCTCCGAGAGCAGCGACTCTGAAAACCCCCACAAGAGGACGGCCCACTCGTCATGCTCCTCCTCCTCATCATCATCATCGTCCTCCTCTTCCTCCTCTTCATCCTCGTCCTCGGAGCCGAACTCTGAAAATGAACTAAAGACTCGCAGCAGCGACGTGAAAGCGAGTGTTGTTTCAAAATTGGAGGAGGACAAGAAGACGGCCAAAGTCAATGATTCCTCGTCACACATTGGCCGTCTGTCGCCGTGGGCGGAGCTTCAAGCTGCGGAAGACATGAAAAAGGGGGTTGTTAAGGAAACCAGCAAAATGATTACAAAAGAGGAGGAGGAATTGGTGGCAGTGACGCAGATCACTCAATCGTCACAGCAACAGATGCCCGTCATGTCTGACACGATACAGGGTACCGTGGTCGAGGGCAGCAAGAACACTGTGAAAGGTACTTTTCACCGATTCGTGTGCTTCATTATTACGACCTATTCATCATCCTGCTGCCATTTTTTTTTTTCTTTTAGCCTCATCTCGATGTCAGACGCCTTCGTTGTCGCACCTCCACGGCGGCGGCGTCATCGACATCACAGATGATGCACAGGCCACGGTGCATCAGGAGAGTTCAGAGGCCGTGTCAGCTCTGCTCGCCTCACAGAAGGCAGAGTCCACGGCGCTCTCACCATACCTCACCCTTAATCCATCCCCCGTCTCATCGCCTCCTGTCCCGCCTTCACCTTCGCCATCGGAAGGGGGGCGAAGGACGGATATGGACCCTGCTGTGCAGCAGGCCGTAATGAGCGGTGGCGTGACAGCAGGCAGGAGTTTAAGCAGCAAGATAGAGTTTGCTTCTTCTGAGGTTATAAGGTCAGATAGAACGTGTGTTTGTATGTTGATGTGAAAGTACCTGATAGGATGACTGCTAAAATACATTCTGTGTAGAGTACAGTGGAACCTCACATTCAATTTCATCTTGGAAAATATTGTATTATTCATATAATCTTTATAGTGTGAATGGTTGTTTGTCTATATGTGCCCTGTGATTGGCTGGCCACCAGTCCAGGGTGTACCCCACCTCTCGCCCGAAGACAGCTGGGATAGGCTCCAGCACCCCGCAACCCTCGTGAGGAAAAAGCGGT
The DNA here is from genome assembly GCF_030265055.1 of Doryrhamphus excisus. Lineage (NCBI taxonomy): Eukaryota > Metazoa > Chordata > Actinopteri > Syngnathiformes > Syngnathidae > Doryrhamphus > Doryrhamphus excisus. Next base: position 4,752,183 of record NC_080487.1, on the reverse strand, counting down.
AGAAAATGAATGAATGAATATAATCTTTTTGAATAATACAGTAGATCTGCTTTTTGCTGGTGTTACATGCCAAGCGTTATTGATACTCCCATCAAAATGTCGATAGCTTAACATTGACGGCGCTCCTCCGATTTTGGATCAACATTTACAATAAAAGTGACTGTTGTCATCATTACGTCCAAAGTGCGGCATATGTCTTTGGTATTGAATGAGTTGAATGAAGAAAAAAAATATTTTTTAATGTTGTAATATTACGCAAAACAAAATAAAGTTGAAATATTTGAAAATGTAAAAAAAAACGGCAAACATGGGAGCAAAGTTCATTCATTCATTTTCTACCGCTTTTCCTCACGAGGGTCGCGGGGGTTGCTGGAGCCTATCCCAGCTGTCTTCGGGCGAGAGGCGGGGTACACCCTGGACTGGTCGCCAGTCAATCACAGGGCACATATAGACAAACAACCATTCATACTCACATTCATACCTATGGACAATTTGGAATTAGCCAATTAACCTAGCATGTTTTTTTTGGAATGTGGGAGGAAACCGGAGTACCCGGAGAAAACCCACGCATGCACGGGGAGAACATGCAAACTCCACACAGAGATGGCCGAGGGTGGAATTGAACCCTGGTCTCCTAGCTGTGAGGTCTGCGCGCTAGACCACTAGAGCAGGAGCAAAGTTGATCCCAATAATGGGCTTTTTCGTCACAAAGCAGAATTCTTCATTGGGAGAATTCTCATCCTGAACTGTACAGCTTCTGAGGTTCCACTGTGCTGTGTTTAAAATAGGGACCCTAAATATTATATAATATTGACTATAGTAATTTTTATTGTCCAGTAGCAAATAAATGTATGTAAAGGATTTCTTTCTTGTTTCCCCAGGCCGGTCACATCAATGGCAGATAATATGGTGCTGGTGGAGAAGGAGAAAACAGTCATTCCTCCATATTGTCTTCATCAACAACAGCAGCAGCAACACTACGCACCTGTCCAGTCTGGCATTAAGACCCCATCTTTATCCGAAGAGCAAAGCAAGCGGCCACAAACGCCCCCCCACAAAATGAACACTGACTTTGCTAAATCCAAAATCAACCCCAACCCAGCCCCTCTTGACTCTGTGAAACACAAACCCCAGCACCTTAACAATTCCCAGAGCCATCCCTACCCCAGCACGAGTCCAGCTGAGCATATCAAGGCTAAGCCCCATCCAGGTCTAATGGACATCTCGAAACCTAAACCTAATACCTCTCCAGAGGTCTCTAAGCATAAAATCCCTCGATATTCGGATACTACCTCCCCTCCCTCAGGGCGTGTGTCCAGTAAAGTGGAAGCGACAGAGCCTCCGCGATCTGGTTTTAAGCCGGTGCCATCTCGGTCAGAGTCAGATAGCATCAGCAGCACCAAGAGTCCGCTGATTATCGATAAGAACGAGACATTCACTGTTTACAGAGATCCAGCTCTGGTCTGCTCCGACAACGAGAACTCTTCCTCGGCCACCGTCTCCTCTAACCATGTCGCGGCATATCTCCACCCACACCTCCACACTCTCCACACCTCTCCCCACTCCCCTTGTCTCACCCCTGCGTCCCACCCACATGCTGCCTCTCACCTGCTCGCTCCTCCTCACACCTCTGCCTTACCTCACCCGCATCTTCTACCCCCCGGGGTGCTTTCAGCCATGCCTCCCCCTCACTCGGCGTCTCTCCTGGGGGGCCACCCGCGGCTGGACACCCCTGGAGGGTTGGCTCACCTCACTCTGCCTCACCCAGGAGCCCCACACCAGCAGCAGTTTCTACAGGTCAATCTCCACATTATTCAGATTACTTTGCAGATTTTTTTCAGCATTCATCTAAACCTCGTTTGACTGTTTTCAGGGTCAGGGACCCCCTCCACCTGCGATCCTTGCCCAGCCGCATAGTGGAGCAGCAGGGCTGGGTCTCTACCCCATCATTTGGCAGTACCCCAATGGAACGCCAACCTCCTACCAACCGGGAATCAACCTAAATCCCACGGCTAAATGGATTCACCCTGAAAATCCAGTGGCTGTTAATTCTGAGGCGTCTCTCCGAAGGGTAGGTGGACCATAAATGCTGGCTACCCAGCACCGATGACATGTTAGATGCTTTTTTATTCTGAGTTCGACAGCTGCTGTGGTGCAAACCGTCGGGGCAGAAGCTGTAGTAATGCCACATTTGATTAAACTTACTGAAAATTTGTCAGATCAAAACATGATCACTGCAATATAGGACATACAGTATGACATATGAAATGTGCTACTTTATGGGAACTGGTTCTTGTAGCTGTAAATGAGCTGTATCATTGTTGAAGTGGCAGGGTTTAAAGCGTGTTTAGTCCAGAAATTATGATATATATTGGTTACAGTTTTGAAAAAGAAAGGAAATTATGAGATAGAGTCAGTTCAACCTTACTTTGAGGGGGTTAAGGAATTATTGACAGGCATACAATATCGAAGCAACTGGAAAAAAATAAAACAAATTTGAATTGCAAGGATAAAATAATAATAAATACCAACACCTAACTGAACATGATGGCTGGTTTCTTTCTTTTCTTTCAATAGATTTGTCTCCAACTTGAGAAAATATTTAATAATATTACCCAATATTTGATACAGAGTTGATATAGAGTTTTTTTTTGGTGGTGACAATAGGTTTTACAGCCTCGCAGCAGCCTTTGAACGCATCCTGAGACCATAGCAGAGCTCTACATTATGCATGAAGTATTGATCCTGCTACTATTTTTGCAGCAGTCACATGAATAAAGACCAGTGACCCACTTCCACTACCAGTTTTTCACATGCTCAGCTTTTAACACTGTCCACCTCTGGACGAGTTGACACACAGGACACAGTGAACTACAACGTAAACATGAAATACAGTTTTATCCTATCCCGCTGGTTAGAAAAACATTTTACAGGGTTTTCTTTCCCCTGCTACCATGACCTGAGGACAACCGAAAGGCTCTGTGGTTTAAAATGAAGCAACTAACACTCGTTAAGTGCTTGACTGATTTTCTGAAAGGGCATTGGAGTGTGATTCAGATCAGAGAGGATGTGAAAAAAGCCTGCATGGAAACTTCTACTGGGTGTGTTATAGTGGATGCATATGGCAGACCTTAATTCTTGAAAAAACACAAAAAATCCTGGCAAAAACAAAGAAATAAACAATACATATAAGAAAGATGGGGAATGTAATAGCAGGCCTACTGGATGGCATATGGTACTTCTGGTGTTTTAAGGCCCGGCATATTTGAAATAGGCATAGTTAGTGTGATAATAGTGACAGTTCCTCATATTATGTGTATTATGTCCAGAACACAGCCAGTCCATGGTTGCACCAAGCTGCTTGCGGCGCCGGTGACAGTTTGGGTTTACTGAGTCACGTTCCTGTACGGCCGGCCAGTGCTGATCCCCATCGCCCCCCAATTAAGATCAACACACACGCAAGCCCACCGCTGTCCAAGACCAGCATAGACATTCACAAAGAGTAAGTCCTCCAATTTCGGTTTAAGAATTGTGTGTCCGTCTTCCATTATGAAGTACACCATTCCATATTGTGTTAACATCCTTGAATGTTTGATGTTTCTGTTTATAGAGATGCGGCTAAGCGAGGCTTTGTGGATCCAGTGAGGACACTGACGTTGGCGCAGCTGAAACAGGAGCCTGTAGAGGCTAACAGGAATGTCACGGGGAAAGACGCTCACCTACACCGCCTCTACTTGGACGCCCACAGCAAGGTGCGCCTGGCAAATACGCAGGTATACCACTCGTCGATACACCTGATCAGATTGATACAGGTTAGGGTTACGACAGAACGTTTGGTTTGACAAGCCAGAGATGCGCTGCGTCGGTGTCAGCCTCCTGTATCAATAAGAATCATCAAAATCATACACAAAGCTGCTATTACAGTAAACCTCGGATATATCGGACTCGGATATATCGGAAATTCGCTCACAACGGACAGATAAAAAAGAACCAATTTTTCTGTAATGCATTTCCAATAAAAATTCATTGCATATATCGGATTTTTTTATAACGGATTTCGCCTATTTCGGACAAAATCTCCAGTCCCGTTCCAATGCATTTCCATTTATAATGGAAAATTTATAATAAAAATTTGAAGTAACTTTAATCAAATGTAGAATGACCTTATATTCAGCTGCGCTCAATAGTATGCATGGCTGACACCGTGCAGGTAATATAATGTAAGGTAAAGTTGGTACTACAGTACTACAGTAAACCTCGGATATATCGGACTCGGATATATCGGAAATTTGCTCACAACGGAACCAATTTTTCTGTAATGCATTTCCAATAAAAATTCATTGCATATATCGGATTTTTTATAACAGATTTCGCCTATTTCGGACAAAATCTCCAGTCCCGTTCCAATGCATTTCCATTAAATTTTCCTCGCATATATCGGATGGCCGCATCGTGGCGCTCCGATTCGCCAAATCGTGACAGGCCGCTATACGACGTCATTTGCAGCGTTTGCAGCGTTGCCTGTGCGTCCAGGTACATTGGAAACATAGTCGAGGAAGTGCCTTTTTATAACGCATAAAATCCGATTTACGCATATACCGGATATAAATCCGATATATGCGTAAAACGGACATTTTCCGGTATACGCATATAACGGATTTCGCTTATATCGGACAAAACCAGTGGGAACAATTGAATCCGATATATCCGAAGTTTACTGTAGTAGCTTAAGTCCGCACTTTTGTGTTTAACTGAAAAAGCACCCTTTAACAAAGAACGTGTTTTCTGTTCCAAGGATGCTGTCCAGGCCGTGGACCAAGCCAATAAGTACAAAGAAGAGAATCGACAGATCCTGAAGGAGAGCATCGAAGTCGCCCCTTTCACTGCCAAGATTCAACGCTCGAATGAATCCGGAAGTGACCGGGATCGAGAGAGAAGCCGTGATCCCACGTTCCCCATCAGGATACCAGCTCTTGCTTCCCCTAGCGCTAAGGCGGGCCACGCACATCCGCACATCATCCAATCAGAAAAGAGCAACTATTTCACCACTTTGTCCAACAGTGTTGTAAACGAGCCCCCGAGACTGTACCCTTCCAAAGAGCTCAGCTCGTACTATGAGAAGGTATCAATTGGAGCTTCAGGTGTTGTGGCAAGTGTTGGAGCGGCTGTCTCTAGTCAGGGTGTTCTGTCGCTAGGCAACTACAACGCCAAAGTGTCCCTCTCTAAGCCACCTCCGCTAATTAAGCATCATCCAGAAGGAGGTGAGGGACTAGCGGGGAAAATCACGGAACAGCTTAGCCAGCAGGCCACGGTCCAGCATCACCACCACACGGTAGTAGATCGGATGGAGCGCTGCAGCCCGGCCATTTCTCCATCCTCCTCGTCGTGTTCCTCTTCAGCCTCCAACCACTATCCCCATCATCACCATCATCATCACCACCACCACCACCCGCAGCAACACAACCTCAGGGCAATGCCATCTCTTCACAGAGCGCCTGTCTTCCATCCACCCACTCAGCACGCGCTGGAACGCAAGGAGGCTGCAGAGCGAGAGCGGGAAAAGGAGCGAGAGAAAGACAGGGAGCGAGCCGGCTACGTCGGGCGTCTCTCTCCGCCGACACTCACTCCAATCCAGCCGGTTACCTTAGCAGCCGCCGGTTGCAAAACATCAGTCGAGCAGCAGAAGCCCCCCACGCTACTACCAGAACTCAGGGATGTCAAAGGTCATGGAATTACCGCTTCTGTTGCGTCCGCCGTCAGCGGGGAGAATATGACCACATCGGGTGTGTGGAGAGGTGGTGACATTAGTCAAGAGAGGGGGGGTCTTTTTGCAGGGGAGAAAGGAGTGTCAAGAGGCAAACCCCAAGCTGCAATGGCATCGGTCATTGTGTGTCCATCCACGTCTGTTAAGTTTGACAATCCTGCAAACAAATCCGGTGCTATGAGCCCAGACGAGTTGCCTTTGGGGAGGTTCTACTCGTCAAAGTTTCAAGGGGAATGTCAAAAAGCAGTAGAGAGCGTTAGAGATCACGGCGCTAATAGAGTTATCCTACCCAACTCCAACTTGGATGACATGTACATCCAATATAAAAAGACCTCAATGCGTGGCCTGCAAGGGACCGTGGGGGCCACGACTGCAAACTCTGTCCACAGGACTGCGATATTATCAGCTCTGCAGAGTCGAAGCGAGCCGGCCACTCCCGAATTAGCCAACTCGGCTTCGGCTCGTGAAGTTCTGAGCCAATCGGTGTCTCGTACAACATCACCGGGGGGATCCTTGCCTCCTCCGAGTCCATCCGGTACACCACAGCCCAGCCCTAACCTCACTCCGAGACCTAGCTCCACTTCTGGTTCCAATCAGTCGTACGCCCCGTCTTTTGTTCACCTCAAGAAGCACAAAGCTGCCTTGGCAGCAGCCCAGTCCAAAAGCAGCCTTTGTACCGCTTCCATGTCTGTCACAACTGGAAGCTTGTCTCTAACTGCGGATCCCGTCGACAAAACGTACTGCTCCACTCCTCCGACCGCCTCCAGCCAAACGACATCTTCAGTGGATAGTAGCAGCAGCTCGGCAAGTGGCAGAACAACACCGGGAAAATCAAGTCCCCTGCACAATGGTCAGTCCGTTGGGCCTGCTTCAACAAGTAGCGGGCAGGCTAGTAACTACCACAAATTGAAGAAAGCTTGGTTGACTCGGCACTCTGAGGAGGATCGGAACACAACTGCCACTAAAAGCTCCGCTAGCACTAAGACGGAGAAACTACCCAGCACCAGCAGCACCACGACTATGTCAGAAATGATCAAACCTTGCACCGTCAACCTCAGCGCCTCGACATCCAGTGAGGTTGACCTCAGCAAGGACGCCGCTAACAAAGCCGAGAGAGAGAAGCTCATAGAGGAGAAGACAGGTGCGGCAACCGAGGATAGGAAAGCATCCTCTTCGATGAGGCGGGCGAGCAAACGGACGTACGAGTCGGCTTCAGAGAGCGGCGGGGATGACTCTGACGCCAGTGAAAGCAAGCTGGAGGGCAGAGCCAAGCGTCAGCCCAAGCCGACGTACAAGAAGAAACAGAACGACATGGCCAAGAAGAAAGGAGACAATGACAAGGAGGACGACGACGTGAAGCCCAACGGCATCTTCAGATCAGCGAAAGAGAAGACCAAACTTAAACTGGCCAGCAGCAGTAAGTCTCAAAAAGATATTCTGTCTCATCTTGCCGTTATTAATAAACTTGACAGCTTTTGCAACTCATAAAATTAGGCTGCCTCAATTCCTCGATAGCCCGTTTGTTTGAGCTAGACACGGATTCCTTCATTGATCTGGTGCTACCTTTTATTGGTAAATTATGTTAAGCTAAAATACACTTATATAGTCATTCATTCCTTCCCAAGATGTCCTTTCACTCAATTGATGAATTGTCAATGATTGATTGGTGTTTTGTGGTTGGCCATGGCCTATTATTTGTCAAACAATATTATATATATACAGTAAACCTCGGATATATCGGATTCAATTGTTCCCACTGGTTTTGTCCGATATAAGCGAAATCCGTTATATGCGTATACCGGAAAATGTCAGTTTTACGCATATATCGGATTTATATCCGGTATATGTGTAAATCGGATTTTATCCGTTATAAAAAGGCACTTCCTTGACTATGTTTCCAATGTACCTGGACGCGCAGGCAACGCTGCAAACGCTGCAAATGACGTCGTATAGCGGCCTGTCACGATTCGGCGAACCGGAGCGCCACGATGCGGCCATCCGATATATGCGAGGGAAATTTAATGGAAATGCATTGGAACGGGACTGGAGATTTTGTCCGAAATAGGCGAAATCCGTTATAAAAAATCCGATATATGCAATGAATTTTTATTGGAAATGCATTACAGAAAAATTGGTTCTTTTTTATCTGTCCGTTGTGAGCGAATTTCCGATATATCCGAGTCCGATATATCTGAGGTTTACTGTAGTACTCTATACCAACTTTACCTTACATTATATTACCTGCACGGTGTCAGCCATGGATACTATTGAGCGCAACTGAATATAAGGTCATTCTACATTTGATTAAACTTACTTAAATTTTTTCAGATCAAAACATAATTGTTGCATAAGACTTGGAAACGGGGCGGCACGGCGGGCGAGTGGTTAGCGCGCAGACCTCACAGCTAGGAGACCAGGGTTCAATTCCACCCTCGGCCATCTCTGTGTGGAGTTTGCATGTCCGGGTACTCCGGTTTCCTCCCACATTCCAAAAAAAAACATGCATAGGTATGAATGTGAGTGTGAATGGTTGTTTGTCTATATGTACCCTGTGATTGGCCGGCGACCAGTCCAGGGTGTACCCCGCCTCTCGCCCGAAGACAGCTGGGATAGGCTCCAGCACCCCCTGCGACCCTTGTGAGGAAAAGCAGTAGAAAATGAATGAATGAAGACTTGGAAACGTGTGATATTAGCTTCTTTTGTGGTAATGCACTGCTTTCCGTTTCAGCACCCCAAGCATCATGGCAACTGTAGTTCTCTTAGCCATAACTTTGCCAATAAATTCCAATATGTCAGCTACCTGAAAAGAAAGGCTTGGTCTCTTTGAATGATGGCCACAAGTATTTTTAGGTCTTTCTCTCATAGTCCAAAATCTGACATTGCAATATACTAATATAATATATATTCTTTCCAGATGGGATACCACGCTCAGTCCTCAAGGACTGGCGGAAGGTGAAGAAGCTCAAGCAGACCGGAGAGTCTTTCCTTCAAGATGATTCCTGCTCCGAGATCGGACCCAATCTGCAGAAATGTCGGGAGTGCAGGGTGATCCGCAGCAAGAAAGGCGAAGAGCCAGCACATTCTCCTGTATTCTGCCGTTTCTACTATTTCAGAAGGTAGCGTTACGTCCAGATCAAACTTTCTACTTGTCTGCAGCGTGGACTACATGTTTCTTCTTGCCGTCTCCTCATCCAGGCTTTCCTACAGTAAAAATGGAGTCATCCGGATGGATGGCTTCACCACTCCTGACCAGTTTGATGATGAAGCCCTCGCCTTGTGGATCCCTGGAGCGGTGGAGGAGAGCCACCTGGACCAAACCACGGCCAAGTACATCCTCAGCTTCATAGGAGACATGTTCTGTCAGATGGTCCTGATGGAGAATACTGCAGCCTCCTGGGTCAAGAAAGATGGTGTGTGGTCTTGAAAAAAATGTCCGACATTCCTATTACATAACTACACTTTTAGTTTGAACCACTTTTGTGTGTTTTTCCAGCCAAGCTGGTGTGGAAACGTGCAGTTCGGGGCGTAAGGGAGATGTGCGACGCTTGCGAGGCGACACTTTTCAACATCCACTGGGTCTGTCAAAAATGTGGCTTTGTTGTGTGCCTGGACTGCTACAAGGCCAAGGAGAGACGGAGCTCCAAAGGTCAGTTGTAAATACCGTTGGACCGTGACAAGCCAGGTAAAAGGCCAAATGTGCTTACTTAACCAGGATTATTTCCTGGAATCCGCTAGAATCCTGGTTGAGGCGTATTCATGTATGTCAATCTTACACCCCACAGGTCTAGTGACACATTTCGCACTAATTGATGTAAATACTGTAAATTCCACCATCTCATCGACTTACCCTGCAGAGCAACCCAATTAAATATTTGTACAGTATCTGTGTTATCAGTAATGCAGTATTTATGGACTGTTTTTTTTTCTGTGTCAGATAAAGACCTGTACGCCTGGCTGAAGTGTGTGAAAGGCCAGCCTCATGATCACAAACACCTGATGCCAACGCAGATCATTCCTGGCACAGGTACAGCTTCTCTTGAGTAAATAATAGCGATAACCTTTGACTGACATTACCGAAGACGTAATCATTTAACAATATCTTGGAATATTGGAGTTTGCAGGGACTGTATCATACTGAAAACTCATGACACAGTACAGTTGTACAACCACAAAATATACTTTATAGTTTGGCCCCAAAAAATTAGTTCTTTATTTGAATCTTTCTTGAAAGGTAGTGGGTATGACCAGACACGTCTCGTCTCATTCCTGTGTTCGTGCATGTGGTCATTGGTTGTGTAGTGGTCTGAAATTATAAGTTATTTACGAATATGCATCATTATTGTATCAATGTAGGAAAGTTATTGCCGCATTTAAACGCTCTTCCACTAGATGGCAGCAGACATACACTATATATGCATTTGACCTGCGTATACAACTGTTGCAGTTAATATACAACATTATTATTTGCTGGTGTACCGTAAAATATGGAATGGAATGGCCTTTATTGTCATTATACAACATGTACAACGAGATTGGAGAGCTTCTCCTTTCAGTGCAGTAGTCAAGTTAAAAAAAAGTATACAAAAAGTAAAGTAAAAAAAAAGACAATTTAACAAGATATATACAAGGTATATACAAGATATCCAAAATATACACACAATATTGCACAGCAGCAGATATGTATTGCAGATATATTAATTTTAGTGCAATAATAAATGGGTCTTAGTGCAAATATATTGCTTGCAAAAAGTAATCTAATATAAAAGCATATTGGGTACACTTCAGGATGAATCTAAAGCAAACCTAATTTGACCTTCTCTAAACGTGGTCTTGGGTGTGAACCCAGGCTGTTGCTGGCCTTTGGTCTGCCCCAAGACAGGTGGGCTAGGCTATCGCTGCCCCTCCATCCTGAACAGGCTTGGCAGTATAGTGCATGGGTGGATATAAGCGTTCCATTATCACATTGGTGGATAATTTGCATGAATAAGCAGTGAGTCAAATATAATAATGTTCTATTTACTGATCTGATCAACGACCATGTGGACCTTCTTAGGAGTGTATTAGATGTTTAAAACAACCAAAACAACAACTGCCAATTGCAGTCTATGTTAACATTTAGTGAGAAATCTGTAGAGGTGCTATTTACAAAGTGCAAAGAAAAAAGTTTCAAATGGTGGCGTGCACGGTCTGTGCTCATCTTAGTTATTCTCCACTCTTTGTTTTACAATAGAAAATTCATTTTAACTCATAATTTGGCCGAGGTAAGAGTCATAGTCATTTTAGGCTTTACTAATGTTGTTGGACAACCACTTGGCCCATCCAAATGTCCATTATTTCATGTACAATTTCTCTTTTCTTTCTTTTACGTCAGTGTTAAGTGACCTAGTGGCATCCATGCATTCGCTGAGAGAAAAACACAACATCAAATCCCACTGTGCTTGCTCAAACAAGCAGAACCTCCTCAGCAAGCTTCCATCCACCAATGGAGTCTCCCAGGTAAATCATCTTTTCATACTGCTTCATTAATCCGACTACAGACTTACAGGATAGAGCTGGTCCGATACACGTTGTACAGGTTGGATATCACGTATGTGAACCTGATAGAAATAAAGTTTTTAAAAAAGGAGTCAGTAATGAGTAGCTGTGCTATTCTTGTTAATCAGCTCAATAATAGTTTAGGGCCTGCTAGATGCTAGTATGTCCAGGTTAGTGGGAATGTTGATCCAGGTGGTGAAGATGTCTTCACGAAGGGCATCCACTGTCTGGAACTGATGGTCCATTTGTGTAAACTTCCCACATATAGTTGGTGGGTAGACAAATTATTTTTTTCAGATTAAAATGAACAAAGCATTATTAGAGCCCTGTACTCTACTTTTTATTTACAACATATTGCGCAACTGCAGGGTCTTGAGACACATGCTAACTCGCAAACTAGAGAGCTAGCGACCTAAACGGTAGCCTTCAAGTTATTTCCTTTAAACTTAAATAGCCAAAAACTTACCACTTCCACACGGATAGGGAGGATAACTATTAACAGTTATTTAACCTTTAACATGAACATTAATCAAACGTAATAATTCTTTCTGGGTACATGATACCATACAGCATCCATATCAACATTAAACTTTCATATCAAGGCGGGGGCCTCAAACTAGTGTCCTGCGGGCCACATTTGGCCCGCGGGCCGCATGTTTGAGATCCCTGTTGTAAATAAAGGCAGAGCGGCCATGATGCATCACAAATGAAACTACAGAATTATTACATTGAAGGTCCATTATCTGGTACACTACAAATATTGCATCCAATGCAAGTAAGTTGCCCCCATCACATCATCTGAAGGAGACCTTATATTCTAAAAGTTCCTTTGAGGTTCTTACCAAAGCATTCCCCAAAAATGCAGTGCCTTTCTTGTAAAGTGGTAATAATTTTATCTGCTATCCTTCTCCCTCTGTCAGGTTCTACAGAATGTTCTCAATCACAGCAACAAACTGTCGCTGGTGAAGGCTGAGCCTCGCTGTCAGCAGATCTCAGACCAAGGAGGAACCAAAGTGGAGACCAACGGAGGAGGAGGAAGAAGTCCCGGCAGTGATGCGGGTAGTGCTTCGGTGACACCCCCGGAGTCGCAGTCGCCTCTGCATTTCCTGGCTGACCTGGCGGAGCAAAAATCCAGGGAGGAAAAAAAAGGCAAGAGTAATGTTCTTTGAAGATCTTACTGGAACGTCCCGACGTGGGTTTATACGTGACCGACTCTTTCTCGAACAGAAAATAAAGACTCGGTGTTGTTGGCTAAGTCAGTGAAGGAAGACAAGGAAGGGAACAGCCTGGAGGTCCTGCAACAATGTAAAACCACAGCGTTGGTGGCCAACAGCACAGAGCAGGGCTCCACCCTCAGGGATCTGCTCACCACCACGGCGGGGAAGCTGAAGCTGGGATCCACTGATGCCGGGATCGCCTTTGCACCTGTATACTCAACTGCTCCACAGGTACACACACACACACACACACACACACATTGTTGTTGTTAGTCATCGCTAGAACATCAGGCTTTACTTTGTTGTGGTCACAGTCCACCATAAGCCATTTTTTCCTGATCATATCTACTGTATTATTATTCCTATATTGGATAATGGGAGTCTAAAGGTGACCCCCCCCCCCCCTTAGAAAACCAGATTAGGATGTATCATTCTTTGCCGAAGCTCAACTGTAGGAACTTGTGGAAAATGTTTCATTCATAATGTCGGAAATATGGCGGCACGGCGGTCTTAATAGTGTTAATAGTTATCCTCCCTATCCGTGTGGAAGTGGTAAGTTTTTGGCTATTTAAGTTTAAAGGAAATAACTTGAAGGCTGGGGCGGCACAGCGGCACCCGGCACACCAGGGTTCAATCCCACCCTCGGCCATCTCTGTGTGGAGTTTGCATGTTCTCCGCGTGTATGCATGGGTTTTCTCCGGGTACTCCGGTTTCCTCCCACATTCCAAAAAAAAAAACATGCTAGGTTAATTGGCGACTCCAAATTGTCCATAGGTATGAATGTGAGTGTGAATGGTTGTTTGTCTATATGTGCCTTGTGATTGGCTAGCCACCAGTCCAGGGTGAACCCCGCCTCTTGAACGAAGACAGCTGGGGTAGGCTCCAGCACCCCCGCGAACCTTGTGAGGAAAAGCGGTAGAAAATGAATTAATGAATGAATGAATGTCGGAAATAACCTTTCATTTTTCCTACTTCCTGTTTTTTTTCCAAGACTGGGAAAGGCGCACGTACCATGCCCAATATCCTCGATGACATCATCGCATCAGTCGTTGAGAACAAGATCCCCGCCAGCCGCCAGAGTATCACCACTAAGCTCTCCATCAAGCAGGAGCCAGTCATCCCCGTCAACATCAGCAACCCGTCACACGTTCTCCCAGAAGACGCCAAAAGCGACAGGAAGAAGTCCATCCCCGTCACCGCCGTCATTCCAGAGGAATCATCCAATCGGTATCCTGATATTCCTCACTGCTGGCTCAATCACGGACGCCTACTGTGGCTCAAAGATCACCGTAATCACAATAACTGGAAGCTGTTTAGAGACTGCTGGAAGCAGGGACAGGTACATGTCATGTGTACTCGTAGCGCAGTACTGCAGTATTAATACTTCATCATGTGTGTAATATTTGTGTTTGTGTAGCCTGTGTTGGTGTCTGGGATCCACAAGCGACTGAATGCCACTCTGTGGAAAGCAGACTCCTTCAATCAGGAGTTTGCAGACCATCAGGGGGACCTTCTCAACTGTAAAGACCAGGTGGTCTCCAACTCAGGGATCAAGGAGTTCTGGGATGGATTTGAGGACATCACCAGTGAGTCCCGGTCTCGGTGTACATATTGGGCATTGAGCTTTATTTACTGTTAATTCGGTATCTAACAGAATAACATTGAACTTGTCCAGAACGACTCAAGTCCAAGAATGGAGAACCTGTTGTTTACAGACTGAAAGATTGGCCTTCTGGAGAAGAATTCATGGCTCTCATGCCATCAAGGTTCATACTTGAAGTATTTATGTATCTGTGACGTGTTAGAGAAGGTTTGAAGACCACAACCCTCTTTGCTCTGCAGGTACGATGACTTGATGAAGAACTTGCCGCTGCCTGAGTACTCGGATCCGGAAGGGAACCTCAACCTGGCCTCCCATCTGCCATCCTTCTTCGTGAGGCCGGACTTGGGGCCCAGACTCTGCTGTGCTTATGGTACCAGTCTTTCATGGATCTAAACGTTACTGTGGAATTAGAAGAGGTGTTAGCAGTCCAGACTTTTTGACTGGACCCAGATAAACGGAAAAAAATCCATATGGATATTCCGCATTCAAATTTTTTATATCCTTTAGCTACATTGTGGAAGCTTAATAAGCCACTGGCTGACACATTACTGGCACATTACTGCCGCCTAGTGGATAGAAGATGTTTTTACCGCACATCTCATCCATAACACTCATATCTCTGGAGTCTTCAGATGATAACTCATCCTCATATCCACAAGCTTTTCCCCCCTTCCTGGGAATGTCGTGCAGCATGAAGGGTAGAGTTAAGAGTAGAAGTGTATCCTCCATTCCGGATGGCTGACCGGTTTTCCTTCCTGTAGGCGTGGCTGCATCTCAGGACCAGGACTTTGGGACGGCTAACCTCCACGTGGAAGTGTCAGATGTTGTGTCTATTCTAGTCTACGTGGGCGTGGCCAAAGGCAATGGGGTCTTGTCCAAAACCGGTAAAATGTCCATTCTCTCTCTGTGTTATTATGGGGGGAAGGAGGGGTAACCAGGCAGAACATTATTATTATTATTATTATTACGATCATTATTGTTATTTATTATTATCATTATTATCATTATTGTTATGTATTATCATTATTATCATTATTTTTATTATCATTATTATTATTACTATCAGTATTATTTATTATTGTTATTATCATTATTTTTATTATTTTATTACTATCCGTATTATTATTTATTATTATTATTGTTGTTGTTATTATTATGTACTATTATTATTTTATTTTTATTATTACTATCAGCATTATTATTTATTAATATTATTGTTATTTTATTATTATCATTATTTTTATTATCAGTATTATTATTATTACTATCAGTATTATTATTTATTATTTTTATTGTTTTTATTATTATTATTACTATCAGTGTTATTTATTATTTTATTTTTATTATTATTATCAGTATTATTATTTATTATTGTTATTATTACTATCAGTATTATTATTGTTATTATTATCATTATTTTTATTATTTTATTACTATCAGTATTATTATTTATTATTATTATTATTATTATTATGTACTATTTTATTATTTTATTTTTATTATTACTATCAGCATTATTATTTATTAATATTATTGTTATTATTATTTTATTATCATTATTTTTATTATTATCAATATTATTATTTATTATTGTTATTATTATCATTATTATTATTGTTATTATTATTATCATTATTATTGTTATTATTATTATTATCATTATTATTATTATTACTATCAGTATTAGTATTTATTAATATTATTATTGTTATTATTATTATTTTATTTTATTTTTATCATTATTACTATCAGTATTTATTATTTATTATTATTATTATTATGTACTATTTTATTATTTTATTTTTATTATTACTATCAGCATTATTATTTATTAATATTATTGTTATTATTATTTTATTATCATTATTTTTATTATTATCAATATTATTATTTATTATTGTTATTATTATCATTATTATTATTGTTATTATTATTATCATTATTATTGTTATTATTATTATCATTATTATTATTATTATTACTATCAGTATTAGTATTTATTAATATTATTATTGTTATTATTATTATTTTATTTTATTTTTATCATTATTACTATCAGTATTTATTATTTATTATTATTATTATTATTATTATTATTATTATTATTATTATTATTATTATTATTATTATTATTATTATTATTATTATTATTATTATTATTATTATCATCACCATCATGCCAAATCTGAATAGTTATGGAATGTCGTTGCGTGCCTGAAGGAGTCTTAAAGCGTCTGGAGGAGGACAACCTGGACGAGGGAGTTCGACGAAGGCTGAAGGACTCCAGCGAGACACCGGGGGCGCTGTGGCACATCTACCTCAACAAAGACCTGGACAAGGTCAGGGCGTTCCTGCACAAGGTGAGCACCACCAGGATGGAAGGAGCATGCATGCACTTGTCTCACACGGTCACCTTAAAACCTCGGCAGACCGCTTGAGATGGTCCAGATCTTCTTCATAGTCATTGATCAGCTTCATAGGCAGGATACCCAGTGGGGTACATCGTGGTCATCTACGACCACGCATCCTAGTTCTGTTAGATGCCGACTTTCCTCATGATCTCCCTTTCTATCCTGCTTCTTCCCATCCCCCCCCCATGTCAGCTCTGTAAGGAGCAGGGATTGGACGTATTGGCGGACCAGGATCCAATCAGAGAGCAGGGTTGGTACCTGAGCAAGAAGCAGCGCCAGCGGCTTTTGGATGAGCATGACGTTCAGGGCTGGACCGTGGTGCAGTTCTTGGGAGACTCTGTGCTGATCCCGGCCGGGTCCATGCACCAGGTATACGTCCACATCCCACACCGGTTATAGCGACTCCCACTTACCAGTCTCGTCTGCCAGGTCCAGAACCTTCACAGCTGCGTTCAGGTCATCAACGACTTTGTGTCTCCTGAGCACGTGGCCAACTCCTTCCACCTCACCCAGGAGCTCAGACCCAACCACGAGGAGGTCAACTACGAAGACAAACTACAGGTGATGGGGTCATGAAATGCCTAGCTGTAAAATGTTGCCATGACGATGTGGGACGGGGAAGCCTTCAAGTTATTTCCTTTAAACTTAAATAGCCGAAAACTTACCACTTCCACACGGATAGGGAGGATAACTATTAATAGTTATTTAAACGTAATAATTTTTTCTGGGTACATGATACCATACAGCATCCATATCAAACTAACATTAAACTTTCATATCAAGGCGAGGGCCTCAAACTAAGTGTCCTGCGGGCCACGTTTGGCCCGTGGGCCGCGTGTTTGAGACCCCTGATCAAAACAAACATAGCGACATAAAGAACACAAAAAGGTCTTGTTTACATGAAAATAACAAAATGGACGATTTACAGTGTAGATATTGGAAGATGTCGAACTTGACCGTAAAGCCTGCGATCATCTTGATGATTGACACATTACCTTGTGCTCCTCAGGTGAAGAACATCTTGTACCACTGTATGAAAGAGGCGGTGAGCTCCTTGAAGAGGAGCGGCTCGGAGGAGGACGAAGAGGAGGAGAACTCATGACAGCCCCTCCGTCTTTGCGAGCACCTTTTTCCTGCTTGGCAGCCCGATCGCCGCCCCCCGCGAGGGTGTCATACGATCGCAGGAGGACACCCGAGGGGGATGGGCTGCCCAATGGCACCCGGGTTCCCTGAACCTTCGGAGCTCGAGAAGAAGCGGACTGGACCCGACTAATTGGCCCCGGGAAAAGAGTGGCGTGCTGCTCGGGAGCCTTCTCATAGCCACTAGTTTTGAACTTGCTGCTTCAGGCGGATTTTTCATCCAATGCCGCCAGCCCCGCAGGTTCGAATCCCACGCACGGCTTGAACGGATCCTTTGCTGATTCCAACAGCATCACCAGCAGCATCAGGATACAAACGGCATAAAAAAAAAATGGTGAAAAAATGAAAAACCTGAGGGGGAAAAATGCAAAAAAAGTGGTGTGGTTCCTTGGTTCCTTCCTTGTTGTCGTCTTTTTTCTATTCGTCTCTTGCTGATTTTTTCTTTTCATGCGCTTTTTCTCTGTGAAGATGTATGTATTTTATAGCTTTATGAAAATGTGATGTAAGCATACGTGTAAATGTGACTTGTACAGTTTGTTTGTTGTTCCTCCTTTTCGGCGCTACGTGCTTATCGGTTGCTATACGGCTCTACTGTGACGGGGGACGGGGGGGACACACGTGCACCAGCTGTTGCCTGAAACTTTGGGAAAATGCTCAAGTCCTCATGCCATAAATATTTCTTTTTTTTTTTTGGAAGATGAACTGCCAAACTGTTGTAAAAACTGTCTCATGTTGTATGATGTAAAGTAAAAAAAACAACAAAATCGCTTATACACTTCTGACAAAGTATTCCCTGTAAACCTGAGACTACAAAAAAGATGTAATTTATTTAAGAAAATAATTGTTTTATGAGTTTTTTTTGTTTTGTTAAGATTTACTATGGTGAAGTTTTGAAGTTAAAATATCAAATAATGAAACGACTAACTATAAAGTGTAAATACATTCATATATACAATGACTGAGATATTTTTATATAAAACATGGCTTGCTTCGATTTTCAAATTTTAAAGTGTTACAATGCTTTGTACATTGAAGTTAAAAGGGGTTTTACATTTTCCATTAAAATGGATTTATCAAACAATTCTTGTCTTTTTTGTCCCTCACACAATAGGCAAGTCTTAATCTCTGAAAAAGGTTAAAAATGCTGATTAATTAGCAAGAAGCTCAAAACCTATTAAAAACCCGATCCTAAATTTTACAGAGAAGAACGTCTTTGCAAAGTCTTGTATCGTCTAGTTCAAATGACTTGCAATGCTTGTTATGACCACTAGATGGTGGTGTTGTTCTATGTTGACTGTATTTCTCCAGCAAGGCCACACAATAAGGCTCCGTTGTGAAGCTCACTTAGTCTAAGTCTAAGTCTTAGTCTTAGAGCAGCGGTGCCCAAACGTGATGGACTGAGGGCCACTGAATAGAAAAGAGGAAGAATGCAAGGACTACTTTCATATTTTGTAAAGCAACGTATGTAGATATGCTAAAAAGTTTATTTCAAGAAATTTCAGCTTTGTGATACAGGTTTATTATTAGTATTGCTATTTTCCCCTCCATTTATGCTGTTTTTTTTAATAATTTCAGTTTGAATAATTTTCATAAAAATCTGACTTTATTCCCATAATATTATAAAATATTTTCTCAAATAAATTTTCAAAAAATCCCAACTTTAGTTTTGTTTAACCAAAAGTCTTTTTCTTTAATATTGACTCTCTATGCCAGTAAATGATATTACATCTTCCTATAATATTACAATATTATTGTAATTTCTAATAAAATTACAGCTCCTTTTCCCATTTTTTCTCAACTATTTAAACTTTTTTCTTGACAATTTTTTTTCCATAAGTAGGACTTTATTTCATTAATATTTAGATTTTTTTTTCACATAATTATAAATTCTGCAACCTCAATTTATAAAAATTCAACTTTATTCATTGTTTAGTTTCTCATATCAAAAAATAAAACTATCAGCTACTAAAATGACGTTTTTTCTCATATATTATGACAAAATGATTCTCCTAAATTATGACTTTTTCTCTTAATATTTGACTTTATTCTAATAAATTGCCAGCTGTTTTTTTCTGTTTCTGTTGTGTTTTTTTTTAGCTTTCATTTTTTTAAATTGAGACAAATGTTCTGTGATAAAAACATGTTTTATACGCTAACCACCAAATGAAACCATGTTCGCCTAAATGAAAAAAGTATACGCTAACTAAAGTATGAAAGTATTTCTAAGTACCCAGGCATGTACTACTACATACTCGGTTTGCATTTGAAAAGAAGGCACATTTCCCGGAAGATATTTTTCTTTTCAGACACAGCTAGCTGCCGTATTAGCGGCCCAAACAACAACAAGACGAGTATTTTTTTGTCTGCTTGGCTTTTGTATTTGTTGTGTTTGGGTTTCAGACGTGTGACGGAGGAGGACAAAGCCTTTGCAGACGTGGCAGCAGCAGGATGACATTCAGAACTAAAAGTTCTCCAACATTTGCTGGAAAATGAGCTTTTCGTGTGTGTGTGTGTGTGAGTGTGTGTGTGTGTGTGTGTGTGTGATGGGTTAACTGGAGTACATGGAGGCAGTAGTTCACCAGTGAGTTCAGGCAAAGGTCATTCTCTTTATCTCACTATCTTATTCCGCCTTCTCTCTCTAGTTTTTTCCGACTTTGACGTGTGTGTTTTTGTACCTTCCCTCTCTCTCTTTCTCGCTCGCTCGCTCGTTCGGTCTGTTTATTTCTGCTCTTTCTCTCCAATCTTGTCTTCTATATGGCCCATTTCTTTCTTTCTTTCTTTTTCCAGGCCCTCCTTATCATTCCTGAAATCCCCATGTCTCCGTACTAATGGCTTTTTTACAGGATTGACTGTGTGTGTGTGTGTGTGTGTGTGTGTGTGTGTGTGTGTGTGTGTGTGTGTGTGTGTGTGTGTGCTTCCAAAATAAAGCCAGTGGAAGTCCTCAGGGTTCAGCCTCAGGTCGCTCGTATGTAACTCCGCCCCCAAACACATGTACTAATTTAAAGCTCTCCAGAGAAGAAAGGTGAGTATTGGCATGTTGAGTGCATGTAAAGGATGGATAGGAGTGATGGAATAGGGGGGCACGTACCAGCGGGGGCAGGGCGGGACCGCCATCGGCGTGGTTGGATGATGTCGGACGTCGGAGTGACGTGGCAGCAGTGGTGTGTACAAACAGGAGCACCCCTTCAAAGACAGGCCAGGTGTCATAAATCGGGGGTGTTGACAGCGGGCAGCTTCCTTCTGCTCCTCCCCTGTCAAGCAGTGACAGACCAATGACCAGCGGTACAATACACACGTACCGCAGAACCGCCCGGACCACACACACACACACACACACACACACACACACACTCGACCACTTCTACAATCATGAACTTGAAAAGGGAAGATGTGAAAAAGTGTTTGCCCCCCCTTCCTGATTTATTATTGTTTTTTTTGTCACACGTAAATCTTCTCAATCATCCATCCATCCGTTCATCAGTCCATCTGTCCATCCTTCTGTCCATCCATTCGTCAGTCCATCCTTCCATCCATTCTTATGTCCGTCCATACGTCCATCCATTCATCTATCCATCCATCTGTCCATCCATTCATCCATCCATCCGTCCATCCATCCATGCCTCTATCATCCATCCTTCTGTCCGTCCATACGTCCAACCATTCATCCATCCATCCATCCTTCTGTCCGTCCATCCATCCATCCTTCTGTCCATCCATCTGTCCATCCATTCATCCATCCTTTTGTCCGTCCATCCATCCAGCCATCCGTTCGTCTGTCCATCCATCCATCCATCCATCCATCCATCCATGCCTCCATCCATCCATGCCTCCATCCATCCGTTCATCTGTCCATCCATCCATCCTTCTGTCCGTCCATACGTCCATCCATTCATCCATCCTTCTGTCCATCCATCCATCCATCCATCCGTTTGTCCATCCATCCTTCTGTCCATCCATTCATCCATTTGTCCTCCATCCATCCATCCATCCATCCTTCTGTCCGTCCATACGTCCATCCATTCATCCATCCATTCATCCATCCTTCTGTCCATCCATCCATCCATTCGTCCATCCATCCTTCTGTCCATCCATTCATCCATTTGTCCATCCATCCATCCATCCATCCATCCATCCTTCTGTCCGGCCATCCATTCATCCATTCAGCCATCCTTCTGTCCATCCATCTGTCCATCCATTCATCCATCCGTCTGTCTATCTGTCCATCCATTCGTCCCTCCGTCCATCCATCCTTTCGTCCATCTATACATTCATCCATCCATCCATCCATCCATCCAATTTTCTATATCACTTTGTTCTCAATCAGAGAAATGTAAATATAAATATTAGTCAATGACCTGACCAGTCAATGGGGAAATGTGCTGGGATAGTCACTGGAAAGTCAAGTCATGTCATGTCTGCTCGCCCTGCATGACCATCTCAACACATGGAAAGACCACATCTGATTGGTCCTCCTACAAAACTATAAATGGAGTAACAATAAATACACATTTGATGATTATTATTGGCTGGAATTCATTTGGGACAGAACCACACAGTCCAAAGGTTTGTCCTGGCAGGATTTTGGTTTTAGTGGTTTAGTCCCCCCCCCCCCCCCCCATAACTACTGGAGATGCACGCTGGATTCCAGTTTTTTGGACTGGTTTTAGTCCAGCTTCTCCTTCACTATTGTGTCTTTTCTAAAATGGCTCCTGGAATAGAGTTCAACATCAGACACATGCTGGGGCCTTCCACCCTGCCTCCTCCGCTATCACATTGCAGTGTGCGGAGGTCGCGGCCCCCCCCGCTGTGTCCTCACCATCATGAACTGGCTCCCAACAGCTGGTTGGAAGTGTGCGGGAATGACAACGAGAGCCGGCGTATGAGAGCGTATGCGGCAATCTTCCATTTGGTTGACGTGTTTGCACCTTGTAAAAGTCAACCACAGTTGCTCCTCGCTCAACTACTGACCCCCCCCCCCCGAGACTTTTGACCTGGAACTCACAGTCGTGATGGTGTGCATGAAGTCATACACACACACACACACACACACACACACACAGAAGATACACCATAGGTCAGATTGATCCCAGAGCTCAAAGAGCTAGCATCTCACTTTTAGTTGTTTACTTCCTTTAACCTAACAAAAGGTTCAACTATCACCCCCCCTGTATTGCCTTTGACCGATTACTACTCAAAACATATAAGTAATACTGTAGGTCAGGGGTCTCAAACTCAATTTACCTGGGGGCCACTGGAGCTAGGGTCTAGGCAAGGCTGGGCCGCATCAGGTTTTCCCAAAAAAACTAAACGCATTTTTTCCTTTTTTCCCATTTTTAGATGGACCGACGTACTCCTGATGATTCATACTGAATAAAAATAACATGCATTCAAAGACGTCATTAAGAATAATTAAAATGCTCGGTGGTGTGTGTGTGTTTATGTGTGTGTGGAGGTGTGGGAGGGTGATAGGTAATGAGGCGGCGGGTGTTGGATGGTGGGGGTTAGACTAGGTGGAGAGGGCTGGGGTAAGATTGGGGTGAGGGTTTAAGTTGAGGGCAGAGGGGAACAAGAGGAGAGGAGGCGTGTGTGTAAGTGTGTGTAAGTGTGTGTGTGTGCGCGTGGAGGGGGGGGGGTTTAAGTTGAGGGCAGACGAGAGACTGCCTGTGTGTTTCTGTCCTCTGAACGACCCCCCTACTTCTACACGTGAACGCAATACCCCGATCTTAGCGTAGTACATGTGTTTCATGCGTGTGAGAGACGGCAAAGCCAAACCGGTGATTCCAGGAATCACCCCTGGACGTCTCCTAGAACTCCCCTACAAAGCTGCTGTGCTAAAGATGAAGGGCGTACACGTACCTGCATTGGTCAGGATCAGCTGAAGCCAAGTAGATGAACAGGAAACCTGATTTATGTCTCTTCCAACCGCACACACCAGCAGTATGATCTAAAGAGAGGAAAACAGCCAGCATGAGGCAACTAATGATGGACGTGATGGGAATCACCTTGTCCACCAATAAACAGAAACCCTCCAAAAATGCAAACACAATGTGACCCGCATATTAACCAAGTACAGCGACACTGTTATTGTGCAATAATAACAATAATAATAATACTTTTATGTTGTAGTGACACACCTTACCCTAACGCCAACCCTAACCCATATTCCTAACCCTTACCCTAACCCCAACCCATATTCCAAACCTAACTCCAACCCCAAACCCTACCCCTAACCTCTAACACCTAACCCCTAATCCTAACCTAACTCTTAACCCATATTCCTAACCCTATTACTTACCCGAACAGTAAGCCTAACCCTAACCTACCCCTAACCCAACCCTAAACCCTTACCCTTTCTCTAACCCAACCCATAACCCCTTACCCAATACCAACCCTAACCCTAAACCCTCTCTTTTACCCAACCCTAATCCACTAACCCTAAACCCTCTTTTTAACCCAACCCTTAACCCAACCCTAACCCACTAACCCTAAACCCTCTCTCTAACCTAACCCCTAACCCTAATTTTAACCTAACTCTTAACCCATATTCCTAACCCTATTACTTACCCGAATTAGTAAGCCCAACCCTAACCTACCCCTAACCCAACCCGAACCCCTTACCCTAACCCTTTCTCTAACCCAACCCATAACCCCCTTACCCAATACCAACCCTAACCATAAACCCTCTCTTTAACCCAACCCTAACCCACTAACCCTAAACCCTCTCTCTAACCCAACCCTTAACCCAACCCTTAACCATAACCTACTAACCCTAAACCCTCCTTTAAAACCAACCCTTAACCCAACCCTAACCCACTAACACTAAACCCTCTCTCTAACCCAACCTTAACCCAACCTTAACCCAACCCTAACCCACTAACCCTAAACCCACTCTCTAACCCAACCCTTAACCATAACCTACTAACCCTAAACCCTCCTTTAAAACAACCCTTAACCCAACCGAAACCCACTAACCCTAAACCCTCTCTCTAACCCAACCCTTAACCCTAACCCAACCCTTAACCCAACCCAAACCTAACCTACTAACCCTAAACCCTCTCTCTAATCCAACCCTTAACCCAACCCTAACCCACAAACCTAAAACCCTTTTTCGCACAGGGCCAAGTAGCTTTTTTTAAAAAAAAAATATGTTAAGTTGTGTTGTCATTGACTAATATTTACATTTTTTGATGATCTGAAACAATTAAGAATGACAAACGTAAAAAAGTAAGCAATCAGGAAGAGGTCCAACACTATTTCCCACCCCTGTAGATGCCTTCATGGGGATTTGGAGAGAACAGTAAGTCCTGAGGTGAGGCTGCTTCTAGTCTGTGGAACACCGAGAGGGGAAGACGAGTATTTGAAGGCACCACGCCCCTGTATTCATACCATGCCATATCAACTGGACTCAGACCAGCAGCGATCAGGGACGTCTGAGACAAGTGGCTGGACGTCTCACGTACAACCTGAGGTCGGGAAGTATTCACTTCCAATATTTAAAACTAAAATGAAGCACATGGTAGGGTTAAGTTGCAGTTTCCTGCATCATCTGATGACGTCATTGGCCGACTTTCATGCTATTATTGGGTGGTCTACTTGTCAATCATTGGAGATGTGTGAAGAACCTAGTGAATAATGTCATTGATTGACAAAACATCGAATAGAAACACCTCAAATGGTAACCCAAAAGAGGTTTATTTCCACACGGAAATAACAACGGCTGACATGTTTATCTGTGTGACTTCCACTCATCCGCCTGTCATGGTTCTCTCACAGTGGGATGTTTTGCCACAGCAGGCATGTTTTCATAGAAAAAACTGTCAAGAGGACACTGCTCACTCGCTTCTTCCGCACCAAACGACAAACATACAAAGTTAGCAACTAGCTGGTGAACACAGCCGACCATTTAGCAGCTAAATAATAATAATAACGCGAGGTGAGTCAACATTCATAATATCTATATTTTTAAAAAAAGCAACAACCTGACACAAAGTCCTCCCACACCTGCAGTGATGGGACGGATGCCGTGGAGCAGCTCGTCGCTTTTTCACATTCTACCGCATTTTAATGCAACATTCTGCAGGAATACGAAACAATCAGCGAGGCCAAGGAGGACAGGTGGGTAGAGTGTGTGTGTGTGTGTGTGTGTGTGTGTGTTAGGTTAACTGGAGTACATGGAGGCAGTAGTTCACCAGTGAGTTCAGGCAGAGGTCGATCTCTCTATCTATCTATTACTCCTACTCTGTGCCCTTCTTTATTTGGGTTACTCTTTCTCTCCGTGTCAATCCTGGCTCTGTCTTAATGGCTTTTTAACAGGATTCATTATTTACTTACTGCTTGTTTCAGTCTGTGTGCGTGTGCATGTGTGTGTGTGTGTGTTACAGAAAATTGAGGACAGACCTGTTCAGCATATGTGCACTCTCTATGTAACGTTCGCTACACATTAATAATAATAAAAACACATTTTTGCATGTATATTATGTTCTATACTTTCTTATCTTTTAAAAATACTGTACATTATTATAAAATATTTGACTGAAAAATAGGGGTGTCACAACATCTTTTGAGGTTAAAATGTGACAAGATTTCTCATACGGAAAAATCAGTCAACATAATAAATAAATGAATAAATCACATCAAAAGATGTTGTCCTCATCTTTTGTCTACAAACAGAGTGTTGAAATGCTCCAAATGTTTGACAGACAGTACAAATGCCTGTGAGAAAATACATGTCAAGGAAATATTGCATTATGATATATTATTAGTATTATCATTACAATAGTGGTTTAATTATCGTTTAGCATCAATTTGGGCAAATGATTACAGTGAATCGGGGGCACGCGGTGGGGTGGAGGAGGCGGAGTCATGTTCTGTGGCTGCAGCCTAGCCGGTGGAGGCAAGGTGAACTCTGTTTGACCGAGGAGGTGACTGAAGTTCACATGTTACATAATCTCAATGGGCTCCTGTAGACGCACCGCTACACACATTATGGTGGCGTTACACCACCGACACAATGTCGCCATTATACAGCCAACCTTTACAATTGTTTGAGCTACTGAGCTGTTATAAGGAGGAAGATGCGAGTACACTTTTAAAACCCAGCCAGTCGCACTATTCCTCTCCTCTTACCCAATCTACTCACTCTGAGTAAAAGTGTACAGCATAATCAAGTTTCTGATGCGTACTTTAGGGCAGGGGTCTCAAACTCAATTTACCTGGGGGCCACTGGAGCTAGGGTCTGGGCAAGGCTTGGCCGCATCAGGTTTTCCAAAAAAAATAAAACGCATTTATTAAAAACCAAAAAATATACAAACTTTTTCAGTGCTTTGGTTGCGATTTTCTACAATAAAAGCTCTGATAAAACATTCCACTGTTCTCAAATATCTTAATTTGTATTTTTCTGCACAAAATAAGATGAAAAATAAATAAACAAATCAAGAATAAAGAAAATCAATCAATCAGTAATAAATAATTATAATAATAATAAAACGGCAAATAATAAAAACATAAGAAACCACATATAGTTGGTGGGTAGACAAATTATTTTTTTCCGATTAAAATTAACAAAGCATTATTAGAGCCCTGTAGACATGACAAAACACGACTATAGTCACATTTATACTCTTTTTATTTACAACATATTGCGCAACTGCAGGGTCTTGAGACACATGCTAACTCGCAAACTAGAGAGCTAGCGACCTAAACGGTAGCCTTCAAGTTATTTCCTTTAAACTTAAAAAAGCCAAAAATCAACCACTTCCACACGCATAGGGAGGATAACTATTAACAGTTATTTAACCTTTAACATGAACATTAATCAAACGTAATAATTTTTTCTGGGTACATGATACCAGTGTCCTATGGGCCACATTTGGCCCGCGGGCCGCGTGTTTGAGACCCCTGCTTTAAAGCATCTGTTGTATGTTCTGGGGACAGGTATCCTTGTAACAGCCACAGTGATTCAGATTGTTAAGTCTATGTGAAGTCGGTGTGCAGCACAAACGGTAGTTCCTGCACTACGGTGTTGATGCCGAGTGTTTGACCCCATCGTCACCACACATCACTCATCACATCATCTGTTGGTCATCTCTGTTGCAAAGAAGCTCAAGTCACGTATAAAATTGGACATTAGTGTTGTAATATTTTGTGGTAATATGTGAGTAAGTCAACACTACTGATACTTTTTACTTGAAATGATTTGAGATGATTTTACCTTTCATATCTTTAACATATCCTTTAACGTTCAAGCATCTCATTAAAACAGCCGACTGCCAAAACTGTGTTGAAAAAATATTAAATTAAAATATTTAATCACATTTCGTCCACAGTTAACTTGTACTTATTCAGAATTAATCACAGAAAGAAAGACATTTTTGTCTACAATTAGAAGGTAAGTAAATCTTGTGGTAAGTGCATCGATACGCACCTATATAAAAAAGATTAAAAAATAATAATATAAATAAAAAATGTAAAAAAAATTATATAAAAAAGACAAAAAAAAACTGTTGACATTTGTTGATGCAGACATTAATCTTACATTATATTGTAAAGAAGCCAATTCTGTAGAAGTGCCACACTTTGAACACCCCTGGTGTACAAGGTGAGTTTCTTAAGGTATTTTGTGTATTTATTACTTTTGGAGTTTCACAACCTCATCTGTTGTAACCGGCATGGATCCACCCCTCACTGAGACGTGCACTTGGCATCTTGCGGATGAGATGCTGCCAATGTTGCCAACCACAAGCCAACCAAGAACGTCAAGGAGGTATTTTTCCATGACAAAGAACACAAACTGCACATTTTGTATTGATATTCTGCTGCCATTCTATTCTTTCTTTCCAAACAACACGTTTTTTTTCCCCAAATGTAACCAAATCCGAGTGCCTGGTGAAAGCAGGGCCCAAACAATGGACTGCACAGCGGCCAAGTATTCGCTACATTATCATCTCCTAGCATCTGACTTGGGAATATAAAGGACCTATAAGAGGATGTGAGTGTGCATGCACACAAACAGGAGGTTGGAATGTGGATGTGATAATCATCCGGGGGTCACACGGGGGTTTTTCAGCAGGGAAGAGGTGGCGTCCTGCTGTGTTAATACACAATCACGCACATGATGTGTAAGCACACGCATACAGACACAAAGACAACACAATTCTAAAAGTAAAGAGACAAAAATACACAAATAGTTGGATAAAAACCATGGAAGCCTGCAGCTAATCGCTGTCTCACACACACACACACACACACACACACACACACACACGAGCCTACACTGCATGCCTAACATACATAGCCCTGTACAAAGGTAACAGAGGGACAGAGGTAAACTAGAGGACAGAAGAAAGCAACAGATGGACGGATGGAGAACAGACGGATGAAATCAGGAGGGAGGCAAAAGAAGAGGAGAGGATGAATGGAAAAAATGGAGAAGAAGAGAGAGGTCACACAGCACTCCTTCTTAGATGGAATCTAACGGTGTTGACATCATGCGTGTCTTGAAGTAATGTGAACGTCTGTCGGCCGTCAATGACCTGCAGTACCCGTCCGCTACTTATTTCACACTGGATAACTTCTTTTTACGCTTTTATGATAGGATGGATATATATATATATATATATATATATATATATATATATATATACGATATCTACTATATACAATACAAGTACAGCCATTTAAAGCCGGTATTGCAATACATTTACGTAAAGACAATAGCCACTGCAGGAAGTATGCTGTCAAGAAAAAAACAACAAGTGAGTATGTTATTGTATTTTTGTCTCATATGTCTAATTGTGTCTTATAATATCTACTATATTGGGTAATACAAATGTGAAGGTGACTATAGGGGTGTTATTTCATGTTTAGAGAGCTCTAACAATGTTAAAAAGTGTATTTAAGAAAACCGTAAACAGGTTTTCTATGCCATAACTATGATAATATTCCACATGATAAACAAGGGACGATTAATTTAAAGACAAAGCTTTGTCTTATTATTAGTATCAAACTTTCAGCTTTTTTTTTACATTGTGCCTTTTTGCTCTATTTTTGTTTTTTTTGTATTATTATTTTGAGTTATTTTTGTTTTTCTTTTGTCAAGTTTGTTTATTTCTGCTTTGTTTTTTTATATTTAATTTTACAATTCTACAATGTTCCTTAAGCCAAGATCTTATATCTGTTTTTATATCTTTAGAGCCAGTAACTTAAGATAATTACAAAACAGGGTACCATCATAGTGAAACTACAAGATGGATGGCTAAGAAACAGATCTTCAGGAAACGGCCGCTACTTGTTGTGAGGTCCCTTAATCACGGCACCTCCAGCCTCCCCATCGTCCCCATCCTCCAAGCGCTGCACTTTAAGAGCCCATCACATGTGTGAAGGGCGTAAAATCACTTCCTGGGTTGGATTGGTTTTGACCCCCTTGTCTCGGTGGGAGGTGGGAGACCGAGGGCCCAGCCGTTCCCCGGGCTAAAAGGTGAGCGCTGTCTCGCGGAGACAGACGCCGACAGATGAGGATGAGGAGGACGGGCTGCTGATGGATCCAGCTGGAAAACCAGTCAGAAAAGAAGAATACAAAATTCTTCACATTTTAAAAAAGGCACTTCGGGACAAAAAAAAAAAGATTGTAAATACTTGATTGATTGCAGTGAGGTGACAACCATCATGACCGCTGAATGTACACATGCACACCCCAACGTTGACCTGTACTCCAACCTCTGTCCTGCTAACCTGTATTTATTGCTCATTAAAGGCCAATAGTTCATTCTCATCCTGACAAGTCTGATTCATTGGCAGATTCAGCTAGTATCCTACTAGAGGACATGGATGGATGTGTCGATATATACGTATATATATATATATATATATATATATATATATATAGTATATATAGAGAGAGATGTATAGAGAGATAGAGATATATATACAGTAAACCTCGGATATATCGGATTCAATTGTTCCCACTGGTTTTGTCCGATATAAGCGAAATCCGTTATATGCGTATACCAGAAAATGTCCGTTTTACGCATATATCGGATTTATATCCGGTATATGCGTAAATCGGATTTTATCCATTATAAAAAGGCACTTCCTTGACTATGTTTCCAATGTACCTGGACGCGCAGGCAACGCTGCAAACGCTGCAAATGACGTCGTATAGCGGCCTGTCACGATTCGGCGAATCGGAGCGCCATGATGCGGCCATCCGATATATATGCGAGGGAAATTGAATGGAAATGCATTGGAACGGGACTGGAGATTTTGTCCGAAATAGGCGAAATCCGTTATAAAAAATCCGATATATGCAATGAATTTTTATTGGAAATGCATTACAGAAAAATCGGTTCTTTTTTATCTGTCCGTTGTGAGCGAATTTCCGATATATCCGAGTCCGATATATCCAAGGTTTACTGTATGTATATATATATATATATCTCTATATATAGAGAGAGAGATGTATAGAGATATACATATATATATACATATATATATACATGGATGGATGGACGGACAGACGGCCAGACGGATAGACGGCCAGACGGATAGACAGATAGGGATATGTATACGTAGATATATAGAGATATATAGCTATATAGTGAGATAGAGAGATACGTATATAGAGAGACATATAGATATATAGCTAGATAGCTAGATACTATATAGCTAGATATATAGCTAGATACTATATAGCTAGATACTATATAGCTAGATATATAGCTAGATACTATATAGCTAGATAGACGTGCTGTGATAAATAGAAGCATGGATTCTGCTGTATAGGGTTTGGCCAATGAAGGATTTGTATCCAGTGCGTGCAAACAGGGAATTCACATAGAAGTGTGCAACATGGACATGAACATTAATGTGTGCATGTAAGCTCACACATTTTCAGAAAACATTTGGGCTTGAGGCCCAGTAACCTTTCTCCACCCCCAACCCCCCCCCCCAATTTGTAGTTTACTTTCTCTGGTCTACATCAGTTGATGTGTGTGCTTTCCACTTCCCTTCCACTAGTGCAGTTCATGTTCACATTGTAAAAATTCCAAGCGTACCAAACCGCAACACGGCAAGCTACGTGACATTGCGCTCATCTCCAACTGGTCAGCAAGGCAGGAATGTGAACAAGAAGAATGTCAAAGGTGGAACACAACCTTGAGCAAAAGACGTGGTTTGTTGATAACCTAACATGACCTTATTTTACTCAGACAATTGTAGTAATACAAGGAAATGAGTAATAAAAGTAATGTTGTTATTTAGATGGTATTGCTACATTGTTTTATATTTGTATACAGTCGTCTCAATTGGTTCCAGACTGATCAGCATATTTCCACTAAGTAGGATTCAATATTACTAAATGAAATAATTTCATGAAATATTTGCATAAAAACCTGTTTATGTCTTTCCCAATATGTTTTTTAACCATTATTAGAGCCCTGCAGATTTGAAAAAAACACCCCTATAGTCACACCGTAACATGAAATAACACACCCTTACCACTTCCACATTGCATGGGAGGCAATGTTGCCACTGTCTTCATACTGTCAACCATATGTTAAAAACCTTGATTTGGTTTTAGATGGTTCTTTTATATTCCTTTTTTATATCAGATCAACACCAAAAGTTGTCGTATTGCTTACTTTCCTGAACTAGAAAGCTCAGTTTTCTATGTCGCTTATCCTCATTAGGGTCGCGAGTGTGCTGGAGAATAAAGCCCAATTATAACAATAAAAATCTAATGTTGGACTCCTTCGATGTACATCTAATAAGACCTGACTTGGTGACAATAAGAAGATGGTGGATGGTACATAAAGCCTCATAAATATGATTGATCATGGGAATACACTATGTCAACCGAGCAAAAATGTGTTTACGCCAATGGGAATTTTTATATGTGGGTGGGTAGTTTCACACGTAGACGTTACTGTGCGTGTCCTGCTCAGACCCATGACTCCATGTTCAGACTGGGTACCACACAGCGGCTAAGTCAGCTCACACCTGACATCAGAATGTGTCTCCACTGAGTGCTTGTGGTTGGGTTTCCCTTCCTTGTCTACGGTGACGTAGTGTGGGAGGGGCAGAGGGGGCTGTAAAAATGTTGGGTGTGCAAAAACAATTGAAAAGAAAAACAAATAGTGAAAGTGCTGACAAATTTCAGAGCTGAAACTCCTGCCTCTACCTACTAGTAGCCATAATTTGATATACTGGATATAATCGTCATCATAGAATTATCTGTTATCTGTTGAATGAAAATTTCAGGAATATGTTGGAAATGGAATATAAAGGGACTGAGTCCATTTTGGGGTTGATCTGGATCACCATCTGGATACAGAATTATTTTTTTAAAAGGATTCTTTAACATCTTTAAAGCACAAGTCTTTGTCCGGCACCCATCAGTCAATGAAACCTCAAGTCTTTGTCGGGCACTCAAGAGTCAGTGAACCTCAAGTCTTTGTCGGGCACTCGAGAGTCAGTGAACCACAAGTCTTTGTCGAGCACTCAAGAGTCAATGAACTTCAAGTTTTTATCGGGCACCCATGAGTCAGTGAACCTCAAGTCTTTGTCGGGCACCCATGAGTCAGTGAACCTCAAGTCTTTGTCGGGCACTCGAGAGTCACTGAACCTCAAGTCTTTGTCGGGCACCCATGAGTCAGTGAACCTCAAGTCTTTGTCGGGCACCCATGAGTCAGTGAACCTCAAGTCTTTGTCGGGCACCCATGAGTCGGTGAACCTCAAGTCTTTGTCGGGCACTCGAGAGTCACTGAACCTCAAGTCTTTGTCGGGCACCCATGAGTCAGTGAACCTCAAGTCTTTGTCGGGCACTCGAGAGTCAGTGAACCTCAAGTCTTTGTCGGGCACCCGTGAGTCAGTGAACCTCAAGTCTTTGTCAGGCACCCATCAGTCTGTGAACCTCAAGTCTTTGTCGGGCACCCATCAGTCTGTGAACCTCAAGTCTTTGTCGGGCACCCATGAGTTAGTGAACCTCAAGTCTTTGTCGAGCACTCGAGAGTCAGTGAACCTCAAGTCTTTGTCGGGCACTCGAGAGTCAGTGAACCTCAAGTTTTTGTCAGGCACCCAAGAGTCAGTGAACCTCAAGTCTTTGTCGGGCACTCCGGAGTCAGTGAACCTCAAGTCTTTGTCGAGCACTCGAGAGTCAGAGAATCTCAAGTTTTTGTCGGGCACCCATGAGTCAGTGAACCTCAAGTCTTTGTCGGGCACTTGAGAGCCAGTGAACCTCAAGTCTTTGTCAGGCACCCATGAGTCAGTGAACCTCAAGTCTTTGTAGGGCACCCATGAGTCAGTGAACCTCAGGTCTTTTTCGGGTACTCGAGAGTCAGTGAACCTCAAGTTTTTGTCGGGCACTCGAGAGTCAGTGAACCTCAAGTCTTTGTCGGACACCCACGAGTCGGTGAACCTCAAGTCTTTGTCGGGCACTCAAGAGTCAGTGAACCTCAAGTCTTTATCGGGTACCCATGAGTCAGTGAACCTCAAGTCTTTGTCGGGCACCCGTGAGTCAGTGAACCTCAAGTCTTTGTCGGGCACCCATGAGTCAGTGAACCTCAAGTCTTTGTCAGGCACCAATCAGTCTGTGAACCTCAAGTGTTTGTCGGGCACCCATCAGTCTGTGAACCTCAAGTCTTTGTCAGGCACCCATGAGTTAGTGAACCTCAAGTCTTTGTCGGGAACTCGAGAGTCAGTGAACCTCAAGTCTTTGTCGGGCACCCATCAGTCAATGAAACCTCAAGTCTTTGTCGGGCACCCATCAGTCAGTGAACCTCAAGTCTTTGTCGGGCACTCGAGAGTCGGTGAACCTCAAGTCTTTGTCAGGTACCCATGAGTCAGTGAACCTCAAGTCTTTGTCGGGCACTCAAGACTCAGTGAACCTCAAGTCTTTGTCGAGTACCCATGAGTAAGTGAACCTCAAGTCTTTGTCGAGCACTCAAGAGTCAGTGAACCTCAAGTCTTTGTCGGGCACCCATCAGTCAGCGTTTGTTGTGTCGAGCCTGTGACGCCGTTTGGGCAGGAAGCGGAAGAGAGGCAAGTAACAAGTCTGTTGCTTTTTCCATGAGGCAAATACATTTATACAAAGTAACATTTCCAAGTAATACCAGTAATGCCACGTATTTATCTGTAAACGACAAAGACCTGAAAGGTCACGAGTGACTTGGAGGGCTGCAATACGTCTCATCCTTCATTCAGCTGCACCTTTGCTGAACTGTAAACTTACACCGGACTTGTTTTCCATCTTAACAGTGTGTGTCTGTCAGTAGGTCCTTGTGGATGCTAACCTCAAAATGCATTCCATGCCTTGGCATTCTTTCACGCCTACTCTGTCTTTTCCTGCCTGCTTTCCTTACAACCGGTGGAGGTTCTGGTTTGAATGACACCCTCGGTGGATGGACGATGTAACCCCCCCTTGATATGTATTAAGTTATACATTGCCACAAAGGCTTAATTTTATATGAAACACAAAACGGAAGGAAAAAATATGTTTTTGCCGTTCACAAATACTTCTTATTCTTAAATCCACATTTACACCATTTGTTTTTTCAGTGTTTTGTTGACACAAATGAACAGCACTATTATCATCATCTCCTACCGTCATCATCCATCTAGCAGCCAAGGCTAAACCAACTCATACCAACTCAAGTGAACTAGCATGTTAGAGGCTCTTGATCTGCAATATAATTAATATGATATGATATAAACATATAATCCATCCATTCATTTTCTATGCTGCTTATCCTCAACAGGGTCACAAATACGTTGGAGCTTATCCCAGCTGTCTTCGGGCGATAGGTGAGGTACACCCTTTATTTTAGAGCAATTACTGTTGTCAGTTCCATTTTTACCTTGTAATTAACCTGAAGGCTGAGGTCCAGCAGCACCCGGCCCCTTGCAAAGGGGCGGCTATCATCCACCTGTCTCATTCCGGGTGTTTAAACTGCTTTGATGCAAACGGATCGATGCAGAACTCGAATGTGTGTGGAGATTTTGATCCTTTGTTAGTCTATCAGGCCCATGGACTGCAAAATTGGGGTAATCTCTGAGACAATGGGCTTTTTTTTTCCTTTCTTGGGCTCACATCAAAGCTTTGAAATGTGACATGGACATGTTAGATCCTCTGGCCTCTCAGTGGCCTCATAGCGCGCCATCACATTATATGTGGATGTGAGTTTGGCGGCACTGAGTCAACTTCATGAAGACAGTAGAGCGTCTCCGCTGACCTATCAGGGTTTATGAGGCAGGGTGTGGCTTTTGGATGTAAATGACGTTGAGGAGACGTTAACAGCAGCAGACGACAAGTGTTGCCTGTGTCTTTTATTTCCTTTTTATTGTCTTTTAGATGTTTGACTGGGCCAGGGCTCAATAAAGCGAGGACACCTTGTAAATGTTCAGTGGCATGACCTCCATGACCTTTTTCCCTGCTCAGACAAGTCTTTTCACAGCCATGATAACATTTTAAGTAGGCAAGAATCATCAATCAATATTATCCATACCAAGGGTAGTAGTAGTTTCACTTCTCTCCTGTGTTTATGGTCACAAATTGTATTGTTGACAATACTTGACATTGTTTACAAAGGAAAATATATTAAGGCTTTGGGGGCCAAAAGCCAAATGATTTAAATAAGAGCTAATACGAATTCTTGTTTCTTGCTAGTTTGCTTATTATGCTCTACTGACTTTATTTGTGCTCAAACAATTGCATGTAATAATAACAATAAATACATTTATGATTTTGTTGTTATAGTCTTTCATATTTTGTATTTGTTAACAATACTACTGTAATATACATATAATAGTAAATATATATATGTATATGCATTTTTACTAATAAAGCTGTTGAGGCAATGTGCGTAATAATTGTACACACGGTGTATTAGCTTTATAAATAAGGACTCCTACTTTGCAGAAATTCACCTATCATGTTTGGGTCTGGAACCAATTAACCACGATAAATGAGGGATTACCGTAACTGGACTGTTCTGGTTGTTTTAGCCGAGCAGGCTTCACTAGATAGGACAGCCCTAGCCTGAGAGATAGGACAGCTCTAGCTTGACTACATAGGACAGGTCTAGCCTGACTACATAGGACAGGTCTAGCCTGACTAGATAGGACAGCTCTGGCCTGACTAGATAGGACAGCTCTGGCTTGACTACGTAGGACAGCGCTAGCCTGACTAGATAGGACAGCGCTAGCCTGACTAGATAGGACAGCGCTAGCCTGACTAGATAGGACATCTTTGGCCTGACTAGATAGGACATCTTTGGCCTGACTAGATAGGACATCTGGCCTGACTAGACAGGACATCTCTGGCCTGACTAGATAGGACAGCTCTGGCCTGACTACATAGGAAAGCACTAACCCTACTAGATAGGCCAGTTCTAGCCCGACTACATAGGACAGCGCTAGCCCGACTAGATAGGACAGCTCGAGCTTGACTAGATAGGACAGCGCTAGCCTGACGAGGTAGGACAGCTCTAGCTTGACTAGATAGGACAGTGCTAGCCTGACTAGATAGGACGGCTCTAGCTTGACTAGATAGGACAGCTCTCGCCTGACTAGATAGGACAGCTCTAGCTTGACTAGATAGGACAGCTCTAGTTTGACTAGATAGAACAGCGCTAGCCTGACTAGATAGGGCAGCTTTAGCTTGACTAGATAGGACAGCACTAGCCA
Source organism: Doryrhamphus excisus (assembly GCF_030265055.1). NCBI lineage: Eukaryota > Metazoa > Chordata > Actinopteri > Syngnathiformes > Syngnathidae > Doryrhamphus > Doryrhamphus excisus. Next base: position 4,714,836 of record NC_080487.1, on the reverse strand, counting down.
TACTAGATAGGGCAGCTTTAGCTTGACTAGATAGGACAGCTCTAGTGAATTGATAAAGCCTGCTCAGAATGATTGTGCTTACCTTTTCTCACGCAGTTTGACTTTTATTTGAGAAAACCAGAAGGCTGCCAAGACATTAGCAAATGGTGAGTCACTTTGCACGTGTTTTCATTCGGTATGACCCTAATTTATTGTTCTCACTGCCTCTTTATCAACTCACTTGTGTCACCCTCACCTTGACCTGCTCTTCTGAACTACTGTTGTATACCAGGAACAGTGTGAGTTTAGGCCCGTGGTGAACTTTTGAACTTGGCAGAGTATGTTGGAGGGCAATAGGCAGTCAGGCAAATCTGCACACTGTAATCCCTACTGACTCTGACAGCGGTGACAAAGAGGATTTCCACAGACAACTGCCATTGTTCCACCAAGCTCCCGGTATAATGTGGCGTAAATGTGTAAATCCTCCCTGTACAAACAATGTCACGGCCATTAAGATATTTGCCAAAGATCATATGTTAAGTACATCAGCACAAACGTGTCACATTCAGTATCTGGCTTAAAGCAACATAAGTAGTATGTTTACCTTCAAATAACAGCTTCTAAATCATTGAGCTGAGTTTCAAAGCCACAGCAATGCGGCTAATTTATGGCTAGATTCTAAGCTGGTGACATTTCCATCCATTTTCCTCTGCTTATCCGGGTCGGGGACGCGGGGGGAGCAGTCTCAGTACAGAAGCCCAGACTTCCCGGTCCCCGGCCACCTCCTCCAGCTCCACCAGGAGGACACCAAGGCGTTCCAAGGCCAGCTGTGAGACATTATCCCTTCCAGCATGTCCTAGGTCTGCGCCGGGGCCTTTTCCCGGCTGGGTATGCCCGGAACACCTCACCAGGGAGGCGTCCGGGATGCATCCGGCCTTGATGCGAAGGAGAAGCGGCTTTACACTGAGCCCCTCCCGGATGACCGAGCTCCTCACCCTATCTCTTAGGGTGAGTCCAGCTACCCTACGGAGGAACCTCATTTCAGCCGCCTGTATCCGCCATCTCATTCCTTCGGTCATGACCTAAAGCTCATGACCACAGTTGAGGGTGGGAACATACGTAGATCCACCGCGATTTTCACCACGACGGTCCGGTACAGCGACCGCAGTACTGCCGAGGCTGCGCCGATCCGTCTGTCAACCTCCCTCACTCGTGAACAAGACCCCGAGATACTTAAACTCCTCCATCTAATGGCAGGACCTCACTCCCAACCCGAAGGGAGCACTCCACCCTTTTCCGACTGAGAACCATGGCCTCTGGTTTGGAGGTACTGAGTCTCATCCCAGACGCTTCACACTCAGATGCAAACCATCCCAGTAAACACTGAGAGGAGATCCTAAGGCCCTCGAATCGGACTCCCTCAACACCTTGACTGCACCCTCCGGTCACCCCTCTTTTGGCAGACCACCCCGGTCTGCCAATCCAAAGGTACTGTTCCACGCAATGTTGAAAAGACATGCCAGTGGTGACATTTCCTTTCATAATATATAACAGTATAACAACATAACATTCTGACTCACAATGTCATCTTTAATAACAACACTGCCACCACTCGTAGCATATGGTACTAGTTAGCATCTTCGGAACTTAAGAAAGTCTTTCAAATGGGGAGGAGAAGATGGACAAAGACGCCAAAAATGTACCACTTCCACACAGAATGGGAAGAGAACATTCATTCATCATGTCGAACGTGTCATGACTGACTTAAGTTAAGGTCGTGTAATGAAAGTCACGAACATTACTGACCAGAATCCTACATTTGTAGTCCGTTGTAATTCTATCATTCATTACGTTACATTTTATTGTGTAGTGAATACATGCCAACCAGCGCAAGCACACCTCTCTGTTGTGACGGCGTAGTTCACACATAGTGGCAAATAGTGATTAACTGTGATTAATTCATTTGAAAACTGTGATTCATTTCATCACAATCATTGTTTGATAGCAAATGGTGTTTTATTGACATACACAAACACAAGCCGAGCAGTAAAAAACACAACCTCTGTGCTTATCTAACTCGACCAAGGAAAGCAACTTGGCTTAATTTCAGTTTTGTCAGTGCATGTGTTGGTCACGCTATCTTCCTGCGATAAGATGTTAAAAATGTGGGGCTGTTTCTGAACGAAAGAAGACTCGTATCTGATCAACAACAGAATCCTGACACTGATCAGCAGGGCGGCAACACTTTGAACACCATAACTTCGTTTCAACACACTGACTCATATCAGCTGTGATCGCAGACACAGTGCCGTGCCCCTCGTGCAAAGAAAGGAAAGCCGGGGTCAGTACTTTGGTAAATATACACAGAGAACACACAGCCACATGCTAATTAAGATCGTTAGAACGGTAACATCACAATAGCGCTTTACATTTGAACTTGATAAGGTGATGGTCAGTGCCAAGGAGGTGGAGAGGGGGATCCGTCAACACAATGGACTTGGAAATAAGAAATTATCTAGACGGGCAACTGAGGAGGTCTGAAACTCCAGTTCAGCCACACTGGTTTCACTGGTTTTGACTGATATGCTTCAACTTGGTGCCACTGGCGGTCATTGGCCGTTTGTAATAACACAGTCAAGAGATCGGGAAGACCTGGTTTCCAATCTCCATTTGGATGTCTCTGTGTGGAGTTTGGTTAGAGGAAAAAATATATAATATTAGAGAATAAAGTGGAAATATTATGGGAATAAAGTCATAATTTACAAGAAGGTTGAAATATCTTTTCTTTTTCGCCTTTATGACAAAGCTTCTTGAAATATACTGTATGTAACGTTGAAGCATATCTACATGTGTTACTACATAAAATATCAAAATTAGCAAAGCCAAGTTAACAAGATGGGGAAATATGATCTTGTTGATTAAAACATATGCTAATTTTAAAATACAGTCCACGCAGATGAGGTCACAGTGGCAATTCTGTGATAAAGAAGCATTAAAAAAAAGTATAAAAAAGAACCCCGCCCCCCTTGGTGCTGACCTCTACCTGACCTTGTGAACTTGTCAACAGCCAACTCTCAGCTTTCCAATTATGAATAATCACAGTGAGACACTAACTACCATGCTAACGATCCCATTAGCATCTCTTATCGAGTGCTCCTATTAGTCCACAGCAGGTTCCAGGGAGGGCGAGCAGACACCCTCATAATGCGGTTTGGGGAATTAACGCTCCAATTGACTTAGAATGACTCCTCCATTACAGACACCAGAAGTTGATTGACTTTCGGTGGCCTTGGTCATCTGATAGGAAACTTTACATTGAATAAGCACCACCACTGAGGAGACAAACGAACCTTCACTTGATAAGATTGTCCCTGGTTTTCTTCAGAGCGGTTGACAATGCTTGGTCAAATGACCACACATCCAGTTTAGGTCAAAATGATCCATCACTGGGCTCATTTTGCATTAGAGCAGGGGGTCTCAAACACGCGGCACGCGGGCCAAATGTGGCCCGCAGGACACGAGTTTGAGGCCCCCGCCTTGATATGAAAGTTTAATGTTAGTGCGGCCCGCGCAAGTTTGATATGGATGCTATATGGTATCATGTACCCAGAAAAAAATATTACGTTTGATTAATGTTCATGTTAAAGGTTAAATAACTGTTAATAGTTATCCTCCCTATCCGTGTGGAAGTGGTAAGTTTTTGGCTATTTAAGTTTAAAGGAAATAACTTGAAGGCTACCGTTTAGGTCACTAGCTCTCTAGTTTGCGAGTTAGCATGTGTCTCAAGACCCTGCAGTTGCGCAATATGTTATAAATAAAAAGAGTATAAATGTGACTATAGTCGTGTTTTGTCATGTCTACAGGGCTCTAATAATGCTTTGTTCATTTTAATCTGAAAAAAATAATTTGTCTACCCACCAACTATATGTGGTTTCTTACGTTTTTATTATTTGCCGTTTTATTATTATTATTATATTTATTTATTACTGATTGATTTTCTTTATTCTTGATCTGTTTATTTATTTTTCATCTTATTTTGTGTAGAAAAATAAAAATTAAGATATTTGAGAACAGTGGAATGTTTTATCAGAGCTTTTCTTGTAGAAAATCGGAACCAAAGCAAAGTTTATTAATTTTTTTGTTTTTAATAAATGTGTTTTTTTGGAAAACCTGATGTGGCCCAGTCTCACCCAGACCCTAGCTTCAGTGGCCCCCAAGTAAATTGACTTTGAGACCCCTGCATTAGAGTAATCCCTCATTTATCACCTTTATTGATGTAAAGTCAATTTCCACATAAATGCATAAATGAAATATTTTTGTCAAATACAATATTAGAGCCCTCTACGCATGAAATAACACCCCTGCTGCCACATTTAGATTTGTATTACCCAATATAGCATATATATATAATCAGAGAAAATACAACTCCGGCAACTCCTCGCCAATGGATGAGGTTTGAGAGCAATTTTAATGCCATTATAAACAGCCTCCAGGGGGCAGAATTGCATCATGAGAGGAAGGAGAAACACACCCGACAAGCAGAGGAAGCCCTTGCATCAAAGCAGCTGTTACATATTGTAGGGAAGTTTTAACACATGCACACGCATATATATATATATATGCAAAGAAATAGTAATTATGATTTTTTTGTGCTGTTCATGTTGTGGTATAGTTGTGTCAATACAGTATTTGACAAAATACAAAAAATATCACTAGAAATGTTCTCCCTTTTATAGTCAGAAACTGATATTTTCCTGAAACGTACCTATGTTCTACTGCTGATTACTAAAGAACGGGAAAGGTACAAACAAACTTTTTTCTGATGAAAGACGTCAGTCTATGATTCCATGTTTATATAGCTATACTGCACAATATTGAATGAGTTAATAGCGATAATAAAACTGGACTGATACTTTTTTCTTTTCTTTTCTTGTGTGTGAGTACTTCAACATAAAAACGGCGGCTTTAGTAACAATTAAAAAAACTATTTCACTTGCAATGCACTTACAATGATTTACTTTGGAGCATGTCCAGGACTTAGTGCTTAATTCACATGAAGATACTTCCAAGGCTCTTTCACACAATGTTGTAAATTCACTACAATAGTCACAAATTTTGACAAAAATGGCCTTGGCCCTGCAAATTTTTGTGTCCACCGGGTGATGAGGAACAATGGAAGGAAGCAGACTTTCTTTAGAGTGAGTGTTGGAGGCAAAGTTCAGAAAAGTTCATTCACATCATTCGAGGGCCGGACCACCAGGGATAGGATGGCTGGACATAAAGGTGTCAGCTGCAATTTACTATCACAATTTGGGCATTAGGCTGAAACTCTTATCCAGAATCACTTACAATAAGTACAAGAGTTCAACATCGGTGGATCCAATCATTGCAAAAAGCACAGTAATAAACAAGGGCCACGGACAAGAGCACAATGCTAGGTAGTCGTCATGGAGTGGAGGGAGGCTAGGCGTAAATCAGAATGGCACCAGAAAGAAAAACAACTTGAGAATGAGGCCAAAGTGAGGATGCCATTGGCCTGGATGGCTCTCTAGCCAACGGAGAGAATCTTTACAAATACAATAGTACTTAAGAAGGTGTATTTACCATGGTTGTATATACTGTACAAACATATAGTTCAGTATAGGATAGCTTAGGACTATAAGACCTCAACACTTGACCAGTTCATTAGTGGCATTTGAGGGATAATAAGTGATCTTTACGTGATAGAAATCCACCAGCACCTGACGCTAGCTCAGGCACTGATGTCATGAAACCGGCCTTGTTCGTCTGTAGAGCAGAACTTAACAACTTGCTAGACGTACACAAAAACACGGCGGCATGCAGGGTTCAGGAAAAAAAGCGAATGGTATTATGAAAGTAGTATAGTAAAATAAAATAATAAAATAAAATAAGGTACGGGCGGCACGGTGGACTAGTGGTTAGCGCGCAGACCTCACAGCAAGGAGACCTGGGTTCAATTCCACCCGCGGCCATCTCTGGGTACTACGGTTTCCTCCCACATTCCAAAAACATGCTAGGTTAATTGGCGACTCCAAATTGTCCATAGGTATGAATGTGAGTGTGAATGGTTGTTTGTCTATATGTGCCCTGTGATTGGCTGGCGACCAGTCCAGGGTGTACACCGCCTCCCGCCCGAAGACAGCTGGGATAGGCTCCAGCACCCCCATGACCCTCGTGAGGAAAAAGCGGTAGAAAATGAATGAATGAATGATATATTGCCATCTGGGCTGCATGGTGGTCGAGTGTTTAGCGCGCAGACTTCACAGCTAGGAGACCAAGGTTCAATTCTACCCTGGGCCATCTCCGGGTACTCCAGTTTCCTCCCACATCCCAAAAACATGCTAGGTTAATTGGCGACTCCAAATTGTCCATAGGTATGAATGTGAGTGTGAATGGTTGTTTGTCTATATGTGCCCTGTGATTGGCTGGCGACCAGTCCAGGGTGTACACCGCCTCCCGCCCGAAGACAGCTGGGATAGGCTCCAGCACCCCCCGTGACCCTCGTGAGGAAAAGCGGTAGAAAATGAATGAATGAATGAAGGTACGGGCGGCACGGCGGTCTAGTGGTTAGCGCGCAGACCTCACAGCTAGGAGACCTGGGTTTAAATTCCACCCTCGGCCATCTCTGTGTGGAGTTTGCATGTTCTCCCTGTGCATGCGTGGGTTTCCTCCCACATTCCAAAAACATGCTAGGTTAATTGGCCACTCCAAATTGTCCATAGGTATGAATGTGAGTGTGAATGGTTGTTTGTCTATATGTGCCCTGTGATTGGCTTGCCACCAGTCCAGGGTGTACCCCGCCTCTCGCCCGAAGACAACCGGGATAGGCTCCAGCACCCCCCGTGACCCTCGTGAGGAAAAGCGGTAGAAAATGAATGAATGAATGAAAATAAGGTACAAATAGCAAATACAGTAGAGGTGTGTTTAACGATGTGTTCTGAAGGTGGTTTGAACATGCACCGAGAAATATCGTGGGACGTCACGGATTGAAGTTCACAACGCCCTTCAACTTGGAATGCTGTGTCATCACATGCCTTGTCAGTCTTTGTCAACGTTTAGCTTGACTGGTGGATCGGTTATGCTATCATACGAGTAAATGTTAGCGATTGACATCAAAACCTCCAATACCAGATCTTTCAGCTCTAAAATCCACTCTCAAAGCTAACTCAGAGGACTTCAGTCACGGTGGGATTGCTAATGCCGTGACCTATGCAATGCTCACATAAACACTCATGTTATAATTGTTTTTTTTTTCATGAAGGGATGTTGCTGTTTTGGTGTGAGCCCGCATTACATAGCCTGATGTACACTGTATATCCATGCTGCAGTCCACTGTCTGCTCTACCACTGCAGGACTGTATTGGTTCAGTGGCCTGAAACTGAACGGATCAGCCTGAACTCTATTTCACCCTCTGTCTGCTCATCTGCCAGGGTCATCAGCCCCTCTGCTTTGCTTTGCCTCCTTCTATGGATTCCAGATTTCTCCCCTATTTTCTTTCTACTCAACTTATTGATAATGGAATGTTTGGTGTTCGGACCACCCAACCTCCGGGCACATAGGTTAAATATCAAACATGGACTCGAGGTGATGTCAAACTATAACGTCAACGTCTGTCTTTAGGCATTCCATATGAGCATTCCATTCAAGTCTGATTCCGATAAAAAAGACTGTCTCGCCAATTATAGTCATTCTAGTCAAAAGACCACTACCACACAGCATGGGAGGAGAACTTTTGTGGCTCTATCAGGTCAGACATGGCTGACTTCATGACTTCATGCAGTGTTAAGGTAATGTAATATAAGCTAATGTCTCAATGTATTCAATCATCACTGCCACCTAGTGACCAGAATACTTCATATCACTTGTATTTTTACAGATTTGGACTAATAATAGACAATAGTCTGCTATAGACGGGCAGCCATCTTTTATATACTTACTGTATGAGAGCCAGGGAGCGATAATCCAACAGCAATATTGTGACTGGACTGTACCAACTTTTACAGGTCAACTTAATTCTTAATTTCACCTTCTCTAATCTTATCAGCGCTGTTCTAACGCGTCCAAATTTCCCTTCGATGCGTAACCGCCTTTGCTCAACCACTTCCTGGTTGCCGTGCAACATGTATTTTGATGGGAAAGATGCAGGCTGAGTTCTTATAAAATACACTTCTGCCACCTTGTGGTTGTTTTTTGGGGGGAGGGGGGCTTAAAAGTGCTCCAAACGTGCCGTCTTCTATTGGGGAGTTGCATCATTGTGGAAAAAACCCATAAAAAATAAAAATATAAAACATTTACAATATAAATTTAAATCTGATAAATGCACACTGGAAGATTCGGGCCACATTTAAAAAAAAAATCTGAGATTTCAAGGATGGGGGCGGGGGGCAATGTGACCTTTGTCCTTGGGCAAAGGTTATATTACAACTTTTCTTGTAAATTTACAACTTTCAATTTGTCCACATTGTCCACATTGCAACATGTTGGCAGCCTCACAATATCCAGACTTTCCTGTTCATTAAATGTCGCTCATTTGCGTGCTGTACAATCCTAATTTGAATCAGTGACACATTGTACACCTTCACACATAACTACCTGCGTTCATAACGAAATGCTGAAAAAAGTTTCTTAAAAAGTTAACCTTTTTGACCACAAAGCCTGATTTTTTCAGTGCATTATTAAATTAAATAGTAACACTGTGTAGATTTAATTGAGCTCATTAATTTGTTTTCACTAATAAATCAAATCCACTCACAGTTTAACAAGCTAAAACCTAAACCTGAAATTTAATGAATAATAACATGACATGATAAAATGTGATTATCACTAAGATTATCAAATCTACTTAACTTTTGCTAATAATTCATGGAACAATCAAGCAAGAAAAAATGTGAAGGCTTAAGTGAAGGCATATTTAGATCTTCCTTTTAAAGCGTCAGACCACTCCACACTCCGATTCCTCCATTTACAAAGCCGTACTTGATGAAGTCAGGATTGTACTTACGTAAAAATGTAGTCTTTTGGGGGGTACTGGCACCACTTTTGTCTTCATTTTTTCGTTTTAAAAAACTTCGCCATTGTTAGTTGTAGTTGAATTTCTTCTGATTTTCTGTGAGCTTGTTAAACAACCGACTGACACATTACCGCCACCATTTGGTCGGAAGCTGCACTGCAACTGAGTGCCTCATAGATAACATACAATGGTTAAGAATCACTGATCTAAAAACGTGTTTGAACAAAAGAAAATGAAAAATTACTTCATAGATAATTGATGAAGAAGATGAAATGACATTTCCACAAAATGTTTTTATTATTAAATTAAAATCCAACACAATATAGCACTTAAATAAGTTGAAGATAGAAAAGTTATATAAGCGACTCTACATATGTACAAGATCCTAAAGATACACCTCTGAACTGATTAGTGTTCCAACATCTGAATAGTGCCTCATGTTTAGTTTAATCTTATATTTAAAAAAAAACTATGTACAAATCCACTGTAATAGAAAATATTCACAGTATGTACACATACATTTACAATGAGCAATCCAACCTTTGAGGGGGTTCCTAGGAACACACGAGTGCTTCCAAAATTGTAGCTTTGAGGTAAAAAAAAAAAGAGATTATCTGCGGCTCAGCGACGACTACTCGTCTAGTTTTGAACATAGTGGGTAAACTTGGTTGGCAGATTGTCCACAGGATAAACGGTCGGTCCCGTTTTCATCATGGGGGGCCCGTTTAAAAGTGTACAGTGACACTTGGTGACCACTTCCACCAGGAAGATCTTCAGCAGGACCTTGGCGAACTCCTTCCCGACGCACATACGTGAGCCCCCGCCGAAAGGGATGTACTGGAACCTGGATGAGTTGCTGGAGGATTTTGTCATGAAGCGTTCGGGCTGGAAGTCCTCCTTGTTGGGGAAGATATCGGCCACGTCGTGGGTGTCGCAGATACTGTAGATGACATTCCAGCCTTTGGGAATTTGATAGCCCTGAAACGGAGACATGGGATGAGGAGTCTGGGCGGATGAGTTTGGAGTTTCGATTCAACTTACGTTGAGTTCGAAAGTCTTCAGCGCTACTCTGAAACCTCCAGGGACAGGAGGGTTAATCCTTAGCGTCTCTTTAATGACACATCCAGTGTACTTCAGTTGCTCCAAAGACTCGATGTTCAGACTCTGGAGTTGCATTCCTTCCTCCTCCTGCACACAAAAAGGGGGCGGGACGAGTGTGAGAATGAAGAATGGTCCGATGAGAAGATACGGACACATGACGATGAACCTTCTACAACATTACCCTGTCAGTCAGCTCCTGCCGGAGTTTGTCCACCACTTCAGGGTTCAGGCCCAGGAACATAATAAGAGAGGTGGCCGTGCTGGCGGTGGTTTCATGGCCCCCAAACAGCAGTTCTGTAGCAGACTCCTTAATAGCCTGAAGAACGGTCATGTTAGCACGCTGTAGCGTAGCAAAGCTAACCGTGACATGAATCAAGCATTATTACCTGCATGCTGAAGGGCTCGCCGTTCTTCCTGCAGCTGTCTATGAGCTGCTGTAGAGCATCTCCATGTTTGGACTCCTTCTCCGAGTCTTGGATCTTCTTCTTGATGTTCTCCTCTATCTTGGAGTGGATGAAGTTTCTAGCTTTCAGACCCTGGAGGACAGAATAAGAGTTAGAATGAGCAGCCTCATCACCCTACAAGGTCACGGGACAGTGTTCTTCTTACCCTGTACAGGCCGCTGAAGGGGACATCGATCGGCAGCGAAAACAAATTCTTGATCATTTCCTCAAACGCTTCGACCAACTGCTGCTCGTCAGTTCGAATCTGCTCCGGTTCGAAGCCAAGCAGGATCCTCATGGCAATGCGGAACATCAGTCGCTTCATCTCCGGGTAGACCAGCACACAGGAGTCCCTCGCCAGCCAGTCTTTGACTGCAGCTCTCACCTCCTCCTGGATGACCGGGATGTAGAGTTCTAGCGCTTCCCTGGAGAAGGCTCGCATGATGGCCTGGGGGACGCGGATGGAGGTTACAACCGTCAAACGATGAGCGGCAAGAAAACCCTTCAATATTTTTGGATTAGGTCGGTTGAATGAGCTTACAGTAAACATCTAAAATGGTTTCTTCAGCGTCTGGACACGTCAAACTAAACTCATTTGTCTTCATGAAGTCAAAAGTATACAATGAATATAATATAATTTTACACACAATGATTGGCCTAAACGTTATTTGTCATATATTTATTGGAAAATGGCAGCCTTATGTGATATTTAAAAACAATTCATGTTTCATTCATTTAGATTTTTTTTTCAAATTTGTTTTCCAATGTATGCATGTATTTTACTTTATTTTATTTTACATTTAACTATTTTTTAAAACCTAAAAATAATGAAAAAAAATAGGTAAGATGGTTTTAAACTTTTTTTAAGTAACAACAAAAATAAATTGTGAGTGAAAACTGTCCATTTATTTGAGTTGTGACTTTCAACAACACAACATTGTTAACCATTTCAAATAATAATATAATATAATACAGAATTACAAGTGGCAATTATCAATTTACCATTTCAGAAAGTAAAATAATTAGAATAAATTAGGTTAAATTGGTTGAAAGTTAATCAATAATTTATATATTTTTAACATGATATAATTCATATAATTCAACAACAATAATAATATTAATGTAATAAGGTTTCACAATGAATGAATAAAAACTATCCGCCCCAACAGTACCTTTTTCTTGGTTTTGTGCTGCGCTCCGTGCACGTTTGACAGCGTGTCCGAGCCCAGGATGGTGCGCACAGACGCGGGCCACTGCACGGACACCAGCTTGTGCTCCCCCAGGAGAATCTGCCTGACGTTGTCGCCTCCCGTGACGCGCACGGTGGGGTTCCCAAACAGGTGAGTCCGGTAAATGTAGCCGTACTTCTGGCGCTTCATGCGCAGAAACTTTCTCCTCTGCGCGCGGGCACCCCGAGGAAGGCACAAGGGGAACGTGAAGTGAGCGTCTCGGTGGTACGCATGCGTACTGATGGAAGGTTTGGTCTGTCGCTTACCTGCAGGATGAGTTGCAGCGTCTCCCCGAAGAAAGGCAAGCCCATGGATCCGGGAGGGAGCGGGCTGGGGCAGCTCGGGTCTCTGCCGCGGGTCATGTAAACTTCCCACAGCTTGACGGCCACCAGAAAGAGTAAAACGGGCAGCACTATGGTGCACAGGAAGGTGGCCAGCAGCGTGCTCAGAGCCATGTTGGAATATGCAGCGTCCTCCTTAGCAGCTCAGGTGGACGTCGGTCGACCAAAAGTGAGGGTCCCGGCTCCTCTTTCGGCGCCTTTTATAGGCGAAGCGAGGACTCAGCCTGTCACCTTCTCCTCCCGCAGATAAATTAGTTCACGCAAAGTTCATCTTTAATTGTGGGTGTCGCTGGGACCCGCCCCCGGCCTGTCCTGGCTGGCTGGCTGGCTGGCGTCACCATTTGTTCCATCTTTTAATCCTTACCTCCTGTTGCACGCAGACAATCCTTGGCGGATTTTACTGAGAAAAGGTGATGATTCCCTGCGAGACTTCCCCCAAGACGTCCTTTTGTTGGAAATAAGGCAGCTAGTTTACACTCTCATTAGCTTGGCTTGAAGGCGAGGTGAGCTGCATTCAAGAGCAAAACGTCTTTTCGGAAACGAGGAGCTCTGTAGTGTTAAAAAATAGAGTTTAAAAAGTATAGCATTGTCATAATATGCCCTAATTGCCCTCGGACTCATTAAATATATGAACAATTTCATGCTGCCATGTGGGTCGTATTATTGAGATGGCAATATTGCTGTTACGTTACACACACAGTCATCATCCTGTCATATTGCATGTCTTTGTATATTAACTCAATAAATAGCAGCCATTTTTAAAAGACAACCCCTTCAGTAGATGATTTGGACTGATCTTTCAAGGCACAATTAATATTGTCTTCTCTGGCTATATAAACATGGAACTCAACAAAAGAAAGATTGAAAAAAATAACTTTGTTATTGCTTTAGTATTCAGCAGTAGAACATAGGTAGGTTTCAGTAAAATATCAGTTCCCAACTAAAACAGTATTTTGTGAAAAGATAACTTGCTTTGACACAATATTTAATGCTTTTGTGACAGCTCAACTATCTAGACAACTATACCAACATAAAATATTCCAAAAGGTTTATACATCAAAATGCTTTATTTGGAAATATAACACCATGAACGACTTCAAATGTCTACATTTGGAACTAAACTACACGTGTGTGCATGTGTTACAATTTCCATATATTCCTTAACCTGCACACTACACTCCTCCATGCTACCTCACTTCCTCCTTCCTCATGTGGGGTTTTACTGTCCACGTGATCAATACCCAAACTTGCTCTGAAGTGAAATGCATTGGTGGGGAGTCGCATCATCACCTCTTTGGGCGTCAAATATATATTTATATATATACCTATATATGTATATGTGTGTGTATATGTATGTATGTGTATATATACATATATATGACAGCGTGATGACTGCACAGATGTTCAATGGCGAGTAAGATGGTCATGCAAGCGCTGGGGTCTTTTTTCAGCTTCCAGGAATTGCGTATAGATCCTTGCAGCATGGGGCCGTGCATTACCATGCTGCAACATGGAGGCGATGGTCGTGGATGACCGGCACGGGCAATGGGACTCAGGATCTCGTCATGTTACCTCTGTGCTTTGAAAGCGCCATCAATAAAATGCACCTGTGAGTGTTGTGAATGACATATACTACACAGTACATATTAACCCGACCTTATGTTCTAACAGAGATATGTGCATAATTGTGTATAATTATATGTGTATAATTTCTTCCTAATCTTCAGAAAGACTTTAACTTTAACTATAAAATGATATCTCTTTTTGTGCGGGTTCAACCGTAGGTCAGTGGCGGCAGACACACGCTTGCATGTATGCACGCGAGTGGGAGGGGCTATAACACCGCATGGAAGGTAAACAGGAGCACACAGAAAACCATCACATTCTCAGTCTGTATTTGGAATCACTTCTATTTATGATAACACCTGCATGTGTCCATACGTACTGTGTGTGTGTGTGGGGGGGGGGGGGGGGGGGGGTAATCGGTCAGTAGTGAGACAGGCTGCTTTTACAATGACTCATTTCATGCACGGATCTGTCTGTTCTGGCATGCTGTGTGTTTTCATTGAAGGGGTCACAGAGTGTGAAGGTGCGGCACACTCATTGGAGATTTAAGATATAAGCAAGGGGTCCAAACGTTTTTGCCACAGTGGACCGTATCGTGAAAATTAAAGCATACAAGCGCAATGTTGACATGTTGGAAAGCAACACGTGCAGATATGCTCAGATATCCATCCATCCATCCATGCATCCTTTTATAAACTGCCTATTTTTCATTAATATTTCAACATTGTGTTACATTGTGTTATTCTCCTAAAATTACCACTTTAATATTTGGCCTTTATTCTTGTAAAATTACTGCAGATTTTCCCATTTTTGCTTTTGTTCTTGCAAAATGATTTGTTGTCTTTAAAATATGCTGTGGACAGCACTTTGGACCCCCGAAGGGTGTGAGGCAAGGGGGTCCAAATATTTTCCACTAAGGGCTGCAAAAGATCAATTGATGCACGAGTCATATAGCGCATATTTTACATATATGGAAATATGCTTATTAGAAGTAGATACCAGATTGGAGGATTATGAGAAATTGAGCACATGCACTCACACCTGATCAGTACATCATATACCATTTGATACAATCAAACTTTAAAATACTAGTTCAGGGGTTTTCAAAGTCTAACATTGTGCAACCAATATGGTTTTAAAACATTCAGCAACTTTCCATCCATGCATTTTTTCCTCTTAACTGGGTCAGCCCATATCTCTCAGCTGCTTGAAGAGTACCACAAGGCATCCAAGGTCTGTGAGACTTTTTCAACTTGGCGGACCCTCAAACCTCTGGTGTTCCACCATCTGGTTCAGGGTTTGCGACCATGACTGGCACAGACCAACTACCTTGATACCTCAGTACTGATTATGGCCCATTTGGACTTGATATCCCTTGATATGCCCTTTGAGTTGAAGACTCGATGAGTGGTAGACACTGCCAAAAGGTTCCCAGGACACCATCACGATATGTTTGGGTCTGCCAGGTCTGTCCGGCATTCTCACCCGTCATCTCATCCAACTCATCAGTAGGTGGGGGTCAGCTGACAGCTCAGCCCTTTTCTTCACCAGTGTGTCCAAAAACATGGTAACGTTCCATGTCCTAAGAACCGGATTTGGCCGCCAAAGACCAGGTCGACCGCCCTCAACCACCACCCAACATGCAAGGTTTTGGGCCCGGTGGACCCCACGAGTGAAGGCCCAGTCACCGGACGCTGACTTATGAGCCACTGCCCCAGGTCTGGCTCCAGGATGCGATGTCCCACATGCGGTTTCTCTCGTGTGATTTTCCCTTAGCTATAATGTACTGTAGCTTGGGGGATTTTCAAAGTCTAACATTGGGACTTTTGCGTCATCAAACAGTCTTTGTCGCCATCCAGTGGACTGTAGATGTAGCCACAGGTTTCAATGTCTTATACTTGCCAAATACACCCCATCTTGTGCCCCCCCCGTGGTGCTCTGATTGGCCCCTCGGGATGTGCGCCTCAGATTTCAAAATGGTTTGTCATAAAATAACAATTTTACCGATATTACTGCGGATTGTTTCGAGGGTTTCCAGCGGTGATGTTGTAGCTGCGGAGTTTTTCTCATCACAACGTGAACATGTGAAACGGGATTCTGCAGTTCCAGTGTGATAAAGCAGGAGAGAGGGAGGGGGTGAAAGGGAGTTCAAGTGTAGAGCATAAAATTCGGTTGTGTTTACAGCTCCGTACTACGACATACCGCTTAGTAGCAGACTCACTGGGACACCTGAGGATAAAATCAACATTCGCTGTTGCTGTGGCCATAAAAACACACTTTAATTGCACGCGTAAGTCACGATTCAACATGATTTTTAAAGAAAAATCTCGCTTTACCTGTTCATATCACATTATGCCATAAAAGCAAGTATGAAAAAAATGCATAAGCAAAGATAACAACATGCAATAAGCAAAGGCGGGTGGTGGATTGCACCTTGCTCATCAAGATATCGCACAATGCAGGAAAACAAATACTTAAATAGTAGAAAATTACAATACCACCTCGCACTTTTGGTGACTACTCACAGCCGGTAGGAACATCGATCAACCAGTAACATGAATGCCTCCACCAGTGTCAATTCTTCAAGTCAAATTTCTTCACAACCCAGTATAGCGACTGCATTACTGCATCCCTAGCTCGTTAACTGAGGAAAGACCTCACCCCCAATCCACCTTTTCTGATTGAGAACCATGACCAACCATTTGGAGGTACTGAGACTCATTCCGTTCCAGTAAAAGCTGAAGATCACAGCCAAAGTGAGGCCATCAGGACCACTTCATCTGCAAATAGCTGAGAGGGGATTCTAAGACGCAGACTGTACATCTTCAATGACTTAGTTTGCCTAGAAAGACTTCCCATAAAAATATCGAACAGAACCGTTGGTAAAGGGCAACGTCAATTTGTGGGATGTGAACATTTCAAAACACACCTGCATTGTTTTGTGACTCGGTTAACTAAAAGTTTGTTTGTCATTGTACTTTTCTTCTTATAATTTATGTTAAAATCTTCTTTCGCTTGACCTTGTGGATCCAATCTTGTGTATAGTATCAAGAGTTTGGTGTCTAGAATCGTAGAAATCACACCTTAATATAAAGACCGAGATAGAAGCAGGACTTCAACCAGCAATCTCTGTGACACATTAGAAGTAACTGCACTAGCCAGGTAATAATTCAACCGGAGAAACACCCAAGGCCTTGACAGGTCCACGCCTAATGAAGCCTCACACACACACACACACAGCTGTTAAACGTGTTTACCGCCGCCAGCAAACCAACAGCCGCTCATTCATGCACACACAATCAGTACAAGAACCAATCAATGGCCGTGTGTATGCATGTTTGTAGTTTGTATCACCGCCCTCAGCTCCATGTGCTGCTGAACTGCTGGTGACCCTGACATTTATGTGAACTCTCAAACAAGTTCACTGTCCTTCTGTCTGGCTCTCGCTCTGTCACACACACACACACATGCACACACACACTTCAAAGTGCACTTCAGAACTATTACTTTATGGAGGAAGGTGATTACAATTCATCTATTCACCTTTCTCATATGTAAATAATAATCTAATAATAATAATTTATTTTGTATATTTCTGCTGTGGTATACTACTTTGGCAAATACTTTCAACAACGGTAGCAAATCAGAACTTGAACCATTAACACTTTCACTTTTGACCATCTCCTTACACTGAAAGCACAAAACCGTGTCAAGTAGTCATTTTCAGATAAGGAATAAATTAACCAGGAATGGTAAATGTAACAGATACAGTAGTGTTTGCCCCCTTCCCGACGTCTAATTTGTTTGCACATTTAAATGTTTCATGTCATCAAACAAATGTAAATATTAGTCAAATAATACTCTTTGTAAAGACACGCAACCATTTAAACCATGCAAAAATGAGATGCTGCCTACAAATTAGCTGCACCACTGTATGTAACAAAGTAGCGGCTCATGCTGGAGTCTATCCCAGCTGTCTTCGGGCGAGAGGCGGGGTACACCCTGGACTGGTGGCCAGCCAATCACAGGGCACATATAGACAAACAACCATTCACACTCACATTCATACCTATGGACAATTTGGAGTGGCCAATTAACCTAGCATGTTTTTGGAATGTGGGAGGAAACCGGAGTACCCGGAGAAAACCCATGCATGCACGGGGAGAACATGCAAACTCCACACAGAGACGGCCGAGGGTGGAATTGAACCCTGGTCTCCTAGCCGTGCCGCCCTCATGTGGATCAGTGCTTATCAATTATTTGAATAATTTCTGTCATACCCCCTAAGGGACAGAAATGTTTTCAATGCTGTTTCCATCCACTTTCTCCTCTTGTGACTGCAGAGTATTGGGCTCCTGTTGCTCCACTGAGACAACATCCAGTTCACCTCAACTTCTCTTCCTGACATCCTTGCATAAGACCTTCTTTTATCGCTTATTCTTTTGTTTACTTCTGTCTCTGTTGTCCCGTGCCGCCCTGATTCCTGGGACTCCTCTTTGATTCCTGGAGCCCTTCCTCCTGTTCACGAGCTTGTCTTCTCTTGCAAGGAATTCCGTTGTGCTGGTGATGGCTTTGATTCACTTGTTGTCTGGCTTGCTAGCGCCAGCTGTAAATCGTTGATTTTCAACAAAACAGTACCTCGACCCCAGACGATTTTCAAGCTGAGTGTAGCAGCAAGTGACGACATAACTGGAAACAGGAAAAGCACCAAAATAATGCAAAACTCCAATAACAGTTTGGAGCTGCAGTTACTTTGTGGACTTTTGATGACAACCAGTCGGCATTAACGTTTTGAACACAGACATGATAATACCAGTAAGCAATGTTAATTTTGACATTACAAGTGCCTCAGGGTGTGGTTCTAACTGTGAAAGATGCAGAATCTCATCACAATATTACATAACTGCATTTGATTAGTACATATTTTTTCCAACAAGTCCAAACAGTGTTTGGAGGTCAACCAGCAGAAAGCAGATAGTCGTATGATCCAATTATGGTACATTTTATGTATCTTTTCTACCTGAATTAACAGAAAAGGGGGATTTGGCAAGAAGGATAAACCAAATATGTGTTATGAATGCATGGTTGGCTTGAATTAGCCTGTTCTGCACATTTCAAAACAGGTTTACAAAGTTGTTACGGTCACTTCAAGTGGAGCTAAGTGTTGGCATGACATGAATGTCCGCAAAATGTGAATGTTTCCCTGGTATCTGTGATTTTATTTTATTTTTAGCCTTACATCATTATGAAATATCTTAAGAGCTGTTATTTTGAAAGGCTACATCAACATGAAATAGTTGGTGAGTGACAAATAGAGTGGTGGACCATCGGTATGATTCCCTCTGTATTAGATGAACATACAATATGTTAACCATGTAATCCTATTAGGCAAAACTTGTGGTTTTACTTTCCAAAGCTGCTCATAAAAAGCATCTGGCAACAACCTTCTTGTGGTATTGGAGATATTTGGATGCTCTGATGTGAAAGCACCGCACAGGAGTGGTTTCCTGAGAGCGAGCACACTAGCTAGTTGGCTTCCTCAACCTTGAGTGAACAACAATGAAAGAGTGTTAACGGGCTTGAAACTGATGGTGGTGTTAAAACCATCACTTTTATGGTAAATGTTTTGTACACAAAGACACGCTGGACTGACATATTAGGTCCCGAGACAATGAGCATGTTCACAATGTATGTTCAATACAAACAATAACAATCATTTGATTAAAAATCACATTTTAAAAAGTTTGCATCTCCAAATGTACAGTCGTGGCCTAACCTCTTGAGAATGAGACAAGTAGTTTTTTTAGTTTTCACTCACTTTGTTGCTTCAGTGTTGTCAGATGTTACTGTATGTGCCCTTCTTGACACCAGGCCATTTCCCAAAAGTCTGTGTGACCAGATGCACTGAGACCTGCCTGCCTGCCGGCTACCATTCCTGAGTACTGCACTGGTGGTGCCCCCATTCCCACAGCTAAATCAACGTTCAGAGTCAGTCCAGATGCTTGCATTTCATGAGCGCCCTGAAGCCTTCTTCACAACAGTCGAACCTCTCTCCCTGAAGTTCTTAATGATGTGATGAACGGTTGGTTTAGGTGCCATCCGACTAGCAGTAATATCCCCTCGCCTGTGAAGCCCCTACGTGATAATCAATGATGACTGCATGTGTTTCCTTGCAGGTAACCATGGTTAACAGAGGAAAATTAAAGATTTCAAGCACCATGCAAAAGTTATTCTCACTCAATCAGGATGCCAACACTCTCACCTACATTAACCAGAGAAAGACTAACATGATGTCAGCTGCTCCTTTTGTGGCAGGGCTGAAATGCAGTGGAAATGTTTTTTTGGGAGGAAGTTCATTTTCATAGCAAAGAGGAACTTTTATCTTATTTCTCTTCATAATATGCTGAAGTGTCTGCCAATTGCCAATCATAAAAAATGAGGCAGTAGACTTTATGTAAATTAATATCTGTGTCATTCTTAAAACATATGGCCATGACTGTACTATAAATAGATACAAACTTGGCCATTTAAATCAACAAAGATTTAAAAAAAAGACTTACATGTTGCAAAAGTAAAAAGGCAAATGTTTAAATATCAAACCCTGAAGAGATAAGGATGTTATCATCGCCGTAGTTATATTAAAGCTAGACAACAACTCTAAGAAATATGAGATTAGATCAGCAATGATTATTATTGAAGACTTTCCTCTTGTATCCCTGAATGGTTCCAGAAACAAAGCAAAACATACAACTAAAAAGGACATCTGTATATAGTTACTTGTCGATCTGGTGATGTGTTCGGTTACTGAAAAGCCTGTAAAATCCAACATGTTCAGTGGCTTTAGGCAGACAGTAACGTCATTGGAGCTGGAGCTTTAATCATTGCACATCCACACATATACAAAAAAAAGCTCATTTGTCTTATTATCACAGCCATTCAAAATTATTTGCAGATTTTTCACGGTTCCATTACACAGTTAATTTTTTTGTGCTCTGTATTGTATTTACACAGAGTATTCAGTCATGTACAGTATAAGACAATTTGATGTTGCGTATGTTGTATTAGGAGTCTGTTCCCTGCACACCTTGTAACTTGTATTGCTGCGCCTTTGTGCGTCGTATGTACAGGTATCATGCACACTTAGATTCAGCATTATTTGGACAGTTCGGAGTTTTTAGGATTCTGCAAATAATCTTAATATGATATGGTCCAAATATAAAAAATATGGTTATGTACATTTTCCAAATACGATCAATCCCTTGAAAATTGAGGTACTAAACTTCAGTCATTCATAAATGGTAAACATCATATTTGGTGAGACCTCTTAAATTAAAGCCGCCCTTTTTTTGAATGGTTAATTTCAAATCCATTGTGGTTATACAAACTCGGTAGCCATCCAAATAGCTCTGGGCCGTATTTGTATTGGTATGTCATTGGTTGGAAACGTTGGCCTGAATGGGCAGTTTCAGTGTGCTAGCCAGTCACACACGACCTTAGGAAGACATGCCACTGACCAGACTCCTCAGTTGTTTGACAACAGTCTCTATCAGCTTCTGTTTGTCTCTGTCGTTCTTCCTGAACTGAGAGAAGATGTTGTTCTTCTTACTGGTGTCCTTCATCCTTGGGAGAGCAAGAGGCAGAGGCAGTTGGTAAAAGGTTTCATTTGCTGGGTATTACAATGTGATTTTAATTTCTTATCAATTATTATGCCTAGTTCAGCTTTTGGCTGTTTTTTGGAGATAAATAAGACCTCACACAGGTGAATGTAGACTATAGAAACACAGAATGGTTAAAGAGCTGCACCTACCCTCTGTAAACTCTGGCAGCACAACAGAGAGGGAGAAAAGATACAGTATATAAGACGATTTCACACAATCACTCCTACAGATACTAGCACTTGTGAGATTGGAAATAAACAAGGGATGACTGTATCTCACAAAGGTGAGTATACCCTTCATACTGTATGTCAGCAAACTTTTTATAATATATTCTCAAGGGATAACACCTGGAACAAAACTCAACATAAAGCCATGATTGCCTAGTATTGCCCCTAAAGAAGAAATGCTAAGATAAAATGGTTGCTGAAATGTGAAGGGTGTACTCCCTTTAGTGTCAGATGCACTCACTTCTCAAGTAAAGCCAGCGCTGTGGCCGGGTTCACTCGGAGGTACTTGGAGGTCGGCTGGCCGTAGTCTGCAAGGTAAGTTGACCAGTCCCATACCATGAACAGGTCCAGGAGCTAGAAGCCACAAACGTATACACACACAAAAAAAAGAAACTTAATCACTGACTTCTCCTGGAAGAGGTCTGAAACAAACAAAACAGGAAGTTCAGGATTGTCCATGGCTGACTTTTATGACGACATGTGAATATGAGTGTGATTGTCTGGAGATCATGTAAAGTGAAGTCATGGCAGTCCGATGATCGACGACAAGGAGTCGTCTCTGCAGCCAAGCTCCACCCACCATGTGTGGTGAAAAGTCATACTTCACATCATGCATCTGTTTCATGTACGCCTGAAAGTCCTTCAATAAATTACCCCAGAAGAGTGTCGCCTAACCATAACCATCTCTTCACTGTGCTATCTTCATCATACACACCAAGTACGTCTTTTTATTAAGTCTGACCAAATGGAGTTTTGATTTGCTTAGCGTGTCATCAAAGACTCCTCCCACATTTTACGGCACAACCTAAAATCCTTTGCAATTTATCAAGGACCATCTCGCTAATCAGAGTACCTCTGAATCTGAATTGGACTCATTCGGGCAATTCTCTAAGTGGTGTTTGTTTTAATTCTCCCAAAGTGGTTGACTTCCTGTTTGATTTCAGGCATGGGTAATACATATTTTTTGTGTGTACTATCATTCATTCATTCCACAGTCTGTTGGTGGTGATCTACAACTGCAGCCAAAGCTACACTGGGAAACAACGACGAAACGGCTACATCGCCGACCACCAAACACTTATTCACATTTATTCACCAGTCAGGCAGCACTGGTGGCTGATGGGTGACGTGTCTTGCCCAACGACACAACTCCTATGCCACTGCCGCTGCAAGGCTTGGATTCTTACTTGCCATATACATTTTGGAGGACATAAGACCATTTGGAGTCAATATAGTCCTATAGTCCACGTCAAAGCCCAAACCTTTGCCTCTAGTCCACTATCACCATGTGCTCTTTTCATGTCTATGGTTTGCAACTTACTTGTCAGTCTGTCTTACATAGGTTCTATGAAAGTGAAGCTGAGCTGTAATGTACCATGCAAACATGTCACTTCCTGTTGCCACTGGGTAACGCTGTGGCTATTTAACATTGCCCATATTTCAAATTCCCTCAAGGAGTTTGTCAGAGTATCACTCCTGGATTTGGCCACTTCCAACAAAAACGTCATGTTCACGGAACTAGGAGGTTAGGAGTTCTGTTTCTATATGATGAGATTTAACAACATTTAAAATGACACTCTCCCCCCGTCCCCCCATGACCCCTGGTTAACCTGGACTTCACCCCCTCCCAGCGTGCACCCACACACAGTGTATGCTAATGGTCATAGGGTGAAACAGCTGGGTGTTTGGCTAGTGAAAGAACAGCTTAGTGATAATAGCATTATTCAGCTGACTAAGTGAGGCTCTGCAACAATGCTATTATTCTCACCTGGAGCTAAATGATGAGCCACCACAAGTCGGCTTGGAGAGGACGCTCTCAGTGAGCTCCGTACTCCAATGCTTTATGACTGATTTATAACAACATGGTTTATACAATTCTGTGTAGTACATTCAAATATGTATTGGTTCATAAGAGTTCCTTTAGCATAGCCACGGTAAAATCAGTCTATGAAACACTGGTTTGAACAGACTAACTCCGTCAGCCAACAACTACGTACAGGGACATTTGGGAACACATTTCCCGTGCAGGCTTGGGATAATGATCGTGACTCCCAAGAACACCATTCCCAGTGCCAAACATGGAAGTGGAAACATTTTGCATTGGGGCTTTCTTTGCCAAGGGTACAGAAAGACTCACAGCATAAGGGGGGAGAACGGGGGGCCATGTACTGCAGAGCCTTGGATGAGAAACTGATCGCCTGTTGTGGATAGGCCTTTCAGCATGACAATGGCTCCAATCATATGGGCAAGACAACAAAGGCGTGGCTGAAGAAAAAGTATATTAATATTCTGGAGGAGCATAGCCAATCTCCAGACCTTAATCTCATAGAAAATCTGTGCAGGGAGCTCAAACTTGCAAGTTGCCAAGCAACAGCCTCAACAGCCTATTTGGTGACCATCAGTGGAGTGGATCATAATCCTTCTTGAGACGCGCACGACCCTGGTCACCAACTCTATAAAACATCTTAACTGTGCTTCCCAACAAGGGTTTCTATACCAAGTAGTACGTCAAATGTCTAATACGATTACATTCATCGGGGTCAAACACCACTATGTCCATATACAGTACATGGAGGCTTATTTCTTAACCGAAGCGATAAGAAGCGCGTCCGATGAACCGCCATGACCCTCGTGACTAACATTCCCTCCTGTCAATTGGTCTGACAGACAACCCCAAAAGCAACAAGTTCAGAGCAATTTTGAGGGATTTTGTTGGGCAGGCTGAGTCATGAAATTGTAAACACTTGTGCTGTTGAATGAGATAGTTGAGATCAATTGATGTAGTTGCCAGCTGTCACCGTAGGGCACTGAATTCACTCAAGAAATCCTAAACAATCCTGGGATGAGCTTTACAGGATTGAGGATTGTGGATCCAAGTGGTTGGAAGTGTTTTCCAAAACCACCGAGTTCAGAATTTTTCAGGGGCCTCCAGATGACTGAGCACCTCAAGCAGGTTCATCCTTAAAAGTTAAAGAGGTCAATTTAAGAAAAGGTTCTTCAAGCATCATGATGAATAGCACACAATATTTTATTGTCTCCAAGTGACTACCAAGTCAAACAAACACAGATGAATTGGGAAGAATGCTTTACTACAGGGGTCTCAAACACGCGGCCAAATGTGGCCCACAGGACACTAGTTTGAGGCCCCCGCCTTGATATGAAAGTTTAATGTTAGTGCAGCCCGCGCAAGTTTGATATGGATGCTGTATGGTATCATGTACCCAGAAAAAATTATTACGTTTGATTAATGTTCATGTTAAAGGTTAAATAACTGTTAATAGTTATCCTCCCTATCCGTGTGGAAGTGGTAAGTTTTTGGCTATTTAAGTTTAAAGGAAATAACTTGAAGGCTACCGTTTAGGTCGCTAGCTCTCTAGTTTGCGAGTTAGCATGTGTCTCAAGACCCTGCAGTTGCGCAATATGTTGTAAATAAAAAGAGTATAAATGTGACTATAGTCGTGTTTTGTCATGTCTACAGGGCTCTAATAATGCTTTGTTAATTTTAATCTGAAAAAAATAATTTGTCTACTCACCAACTATATGTGGTTTGTTAAGTTTTTAGTATTTGGTGTTTTATTATTATTATATTTATTTATTACTGATTGATTGATTCTTTATTCTTGATTTGTTTATTTGTTTTTCATCTTATTTTGTATAGAAAAATAAAAATTAAGATATTTCAGAACAGTGGAATGTTTTATCAGAGCTTTTCTTATAGAAATTCGTAACAAAAGCAAAGTTTATTCATTTTTCTGTTTTTAATAAATGCGTTTTTTTGTTTTGTTTTTTTGAAAACCTGATGCGGCCCAGCCTCGTCCAGACCCTAGCTCCAGTGGCCCCCAAGTAAATTGAGTTTGAGGCCCTTGCTTTACTATGAAGATAAATATTGTCCAGCACTTCATTACCAATACCGATATCGACCAATACCAGCACCAATATCAAAGTAATGTGAGGTGACAGCTTGTGTATTGAATGAACATGTGCTCCTTTTACTGTGATGCCACTGGATGCATTTTGCAAAAAACACTTTGTACAAAACAAGGCAAAGACATTAAGCCCTCATTTACGTTAGTTAATTGGTTCCAGACCAAACTGCGATAGATGAAGTTCCACAATAAGATTTACATTTTGAAAAAGTCAGCAGTAGTCTTATACAGTGAAAGTTCACGGATGGCCTTTGTGTAACCCCAGCCTGTGGATGGCTCTCTACCCATTCCCCCTAGGCTAGGATTAACATGGCAAGCAAGCTTGTTAAAAAAAAAAAAGGGGGGGGGGGGGGGGGGTTCATGGACACTTTGTGTATAATTAGCTCCATCACAGGAAACTACACTGCAGATGAGGACAAAAAACAGTCGGTTGGGGCCACAGCTATTATCTAATCCTTGACGGATTTCATGTAAATTTGCACTCTGGAACCAAAAGTAATGTTTAAAAGGGAGGTGTCAGTGGCTCAGGATGTACAGCAGGTCATCCGATAACCAGATGGATGAGGGAAACCAGCTCCCTTGATCCATTCCAATTACTCTGCCTTTGTGTGCTTGGACGAGACACTTCATTCACCTTGCCTCGAATGTCGCCCTCACTGGTGTATAAACATGAATGTGGTGGTCACCGGTGTG
This sequence comes from Doryrhamphus excisus, assembly GCF_030265055.1. Lineage (NCBI taxonomy): Eukaryota > Metazoa > Chordata > Actinopteri > Syngnathiformes > Syngnathidae > Doryrhamphus > Doryrhamphus excisus. The sequence continues at coordinate 4,688,641 of NC_080487.1, read as the reverse complement.
AGACTGTAGAGTCAGTGAATAATGGATGTGACGCAAAGTGCTTTGGATTGCTAGAAAAACACTTATTGTTATTTGAAGTAGTAGTATTGTTAAAGTCTAACTGAGGTCCTTTTGACAAGATTTTAATTGCACAACGTTTAACAACATCATGCCTGCTCCGTTTCCAAGATTCTATATTCTAGAGACAGCAGATTTTCTATAGTATATTCATGAAATTCTGGCCCTGAAAGGTTGTGACCTGGACTGAATGAACAGCCAAGCCTCCACCTCGGGCCCAGATTAACAGGTCAACCCAGATAGAAGTTAATGAGACCCAGCAACACTTTACATACCACAAGTGTTTACAAAAAAAGCAAGCTGGAGAGATGATGTCTGTAAGTGGGGGAATCTGTGTTTTCCTGAGCAGGTGAAAGATAGGCCAGAGAAAAGTTGAAAAGGTCATACCAAAGCATAACACTGGAAAAGAAACAGCCATTGAAACACAACATAACTGCACTAAAATAATAATAATAATAATAATAAAGATAAGGATAAAATGGTATTTTAATTGTAATTGTAATGTACCTGGACTTTATCGCAAAAACAAAACCAGGCCAAAACAACATCAGCAAATTCAGCTGCCCTTTCTCCAGGCAGCTGTCCTCATCAGTCCGCCCCCCCATAAGACAAAAGTAGTCAGCAACAGTAGGTATAAGTACAACTCATTCACTTGCTTGAGGTTCAACGGAACCCACATCACTCACCAGCGACAAAAGCTGGCTCTTTTTCTTACAGCCAATGACTTTTTAGATGCAGGCCATATTATAGTCATTTATATCCCTGTATATATCCTCACTGTATTATAGTCTGTTATAGTTTGTACATAGATCTGTCCATTTACAGCTCTATTCTATTTCTACATTTACTTACTACTAAGGTACTTATAAAATTGCACTTCTGGTTGGATGCTAACTGCATTTTGTTGCCCTGTACAAGTGACATGAGCAATAACAATAAAGTTGAATCTAATCTATTCTAATAACGTCGGACTAACAGCAAACTGCAATCGGTCCACATGTGGTGGAAGAATGAATAACATTATTTGAAGCTACCATAAATCAACACATTTTCAGTGTCATTTTAACCGCAACCAATTCAGATCCACCCATATGTTTTATTACTTAACATGACCTCACCCGGGGTGTTAAAGAAGGGCAGCAAGTTCTGATTCCGGGTTGCCTCTTGGAAGAGCAGCAATCAAGGACTGTTTGGAGAACTGGCCCCGAATGTCTCATCTCTCTTCTGCCAAAGTCACCGGGCTTCAGAAACCTTCTTATCAACTAAGTAAACGAGCCAATTCAATTCAAATACCAGAAGTCATTTTGCTGCTTGTTCAGTAGCCTGATGACTCAGGGATTCTGTAAATAGGAGTGGATCCAAATCCCTCCTGAGATGTCCCAACCAATCATCACATTAAGGTGCCTACATGTATGTTAAAAAAACCTGGTTTCAACTTAGTCAATGCAACAGTTCAGTTTTCCCTGCAGTGCATGTAAAAGTACTGATGGACACCTGTCCTTACCTGTCTCAAGTCGATAAAAGCCAATTGGAGTGTATCTCCTTGGAAACCTGGGACTGGCTCTGAGCTGGCGAACACTGGAAAAAAAGCACAATTAAACATGAACCTACCAAGCCCATGTCATATCATATACGTATCCTGATCATACGTAAAAAAAAATAAGACAATATTGTGCTAAATTTTAAAAACTACAAAAAAAGAGTTGGTGTGGGGTGTGTGATATAATATGGCTATCAAAATACCACGAGGTAAAATAAAACCATTTGGTACACATAATACCATAAGATAACCAAGACAGTGTACAAGATTGGAGCCAAAATGTTGTCAAAAAGTGAATCATATGTATATACAGGGGCGTTTGACATTTCTTTATACTCACATTCGCATTGGATGACATCTAAGTTGAACTGCTGAATGGCCCCCATGCTGATCTGTTTCAGCTCGGTGTCCAGCAGCATCTGCATCAGTGATGTGGACAGATGCTTGCAGGCTGACATACAAGCTGTTTGGGCCACTTTACCCTGCAGACAGAGCAAGAGTAGAAGGGGGGGAGAGAAGACCAAGCCGTGACAGAGAAAATAAGGATTGCGTAAGACAGATGGAGATGAGGTTACAGGGACGGTAAATGAGGACAGAAGTGGAGGATGAAAGGTGGTATGATGTCATTTGAAGGGGTGAACATGAATAGAGAGAATACATTGATGGAGCATATTAGGGAGTCAGAAATTGGATAGTTGCATGACAGGAGGGGAGTGAGAGGGTATAACAGAGAAAGCAGGAAAACATTGGTACGAGGGATAAATAGATAAGAACACAGAATAGACAGAGAGACAGAAAGCAAGAAAGACAAAAGATAATGAAGGATTTTAATCATTCTGCTGGATTAAACTGTCTACTGTCATGTGCACAGACAGGGAACGTGTTGCCTTGTATATACAATTAAACAATGACTTTGTTGTCCACAATAAACAACATTAGCCGTAGTATAAATACTAGGTAAAATAATAGTACATAATAATAACACACATGTGACAAATACAACAAATATACAGTAAATGGTGCAATATATAACAATGAAGATGCAAATAACATATTGCGTATCGCTTCAAGGTGTCTTAATAAATGTCTTAATTAATGTCTTAATAAATTAAGGAATAAATGATGACAATCAAAGTTTGCCATCATTCCCCACGCACCTCCTCTGACGCAGGCTAAATTAGTTGTCCATAAATTATTGCCCAGTTGTTTAGTATCTGTGATTGTCATTTAGTCTCGTTTGGTCAAAGTCCCGAAGGCTAGTTTGTTAAAGTATCACCTCTGTTTTTTTCCCCAAAGTGTCCACTTCAGATAAAAATGGCTGACTTCTTGTTTGTTTTGGAACATGGGATCTTTCATGATAGACTTCTCTACCAAATTTTGTGACAATCTCTGAAACTAATTGTGCTAAAAGTGAGTTTTTTTGCCTGGACTGGCACACCCTGAAACACTGGTCATATTTTGTGCATGTCAAAAATGTGAGGAAAGTCGCGGAATAATAATAATACTAAGATTTAATCGGAGGGTCAAAGTCAACTTCCAGAGGTAGTGGAAGCCCAGGCTGAGGTGAGAAGTTCAACTCCCAACACACACTTCCCCTGCCCTATTCTGTTGAAAGAAACAGACATCAACACACATCTAATTATCTGATCTGGGAGGACGAAATGCTATGTGAAAGCCCACACAGACAGGTTAATGTCCCACTACGGTGGGTTCAGTGCAAAGGAAAGTACGCTCGTAAATCCCTGATCTACTCTTTCCTGGATTCTAACTGTGAAAGAGATGACAGGCACACTACTGTTTGTCTACTATTTAAAAATACATATTACATGACCTGAAGCCTGGAAATGCCAGATGTTCACATGTCATGAAAATTATGACACAATTATTCAATGAGATGACTCAACATTCCTTGTCGTTGTTAGCATGCGCTCATACCTCGAGAGGAAAAAGAAGCAGAGACAATGATTCTACAAGAACCTACCTTAAATTAGTAAAGCATGTATCTATGAGAATGTAGACTAAATATGAGTGAGATGTAATTATCAAAGGCTTTTTCTCAGATGGGCAGCAAAATAACTCATGGTAGTATGGAACTTCTGCAAAGTATGTTTGACAACATCAAAGCTAAAATGTAAGGAAAAAATGTAACGTTGACACAGATTATAGTTACTGTCATGCTTGACATATTGGCAAAAAAATCAAAGCAGATCCTAAGGAGGTTGCAAAAAGAAGAAATAGGAGTGAGACAAAAAAACATGTGAGTATTTTTCCATGTCAGTGGAGAAGGCGCCACCAAGATCTGGGGTGCTTTTCCTTCAATGGAACAATGCAGCTTCAGGCTGTGCTGGGTATGTGGAGATGTTGCAGGGGGCATCCCTCATGACTGAAGGCCTTCGTCCATGTCTTAATGGCTGGCTTTTTCATACAGTTCACAATGCAGAGACTCCAGGCTCTTTCGGAAGATCCTGCGTGTTCCCCTCATCTAAATCCAACTGAGAACATGTGGGGATGGATGGCAAGGGAAGTTTACAAAAATGGGGATCAGTTCCAGACAGTGATGCCCTCCATGAAGCCATCTTCCCCACCTGGATCAACATTACCACTAGCCTCCTGGACACACTGGCATCAAGCATGATGAAACAAATGTTTGAGGTAATTAACATGAATGGCGCAGCTATTAATTACTGAGTGCTTTTTGCTAAATGTTAAGTCAGGTTTTTTTTTAGTCTTAAAGTCTTTGAGTCTTAAACCTTTGAACTTAATAGTTAAGTTAATAGTTAGAACTTAATAGTTATTTTTTCTGTCTCACTCACATTTCTTCTTTCTGCATTTTGAACCTCCTTAAAATCCAATGATGATAATTATTAATGATGATAATTGTAAATTTCAGCAATTTTCTCATTTGATTTGGAGATGATTCGTCATTTATTTTGGTATTGAGCATGACATATCTAAAACACACAGTCATGAGGACAAGTTCAAAAAGTGCCACAAGAACCCCATCAGATCTGGAGCAGTGGAGTTTTGGCCATCAAACACAAACACTGCTCGTGAAATGGCAGTACAGTGCAACAGCCAGCAGCGATACTCACCGACATCGACGGATGTTCATTGTTGTTATTCTGAGTAGACCCCAAACCAAAGCAAAATGGACGAGGAGTGGGGGGGGAAAAGGGAAAGAAATGTGGCAAGAATAAATGGACAGGAGGAGGTCAATTTGAAGTAGCGTAATAGCGCATGCTTAACAGAAGTCAAATTATCAGGGAATAAAGCAGGCAGGAAAAGGTTAATAACAGTGCTGTTCATTTCAAAGAATATGCTTGTGAAAGCAGGGGGAAATTCTCCCAACAATACAAATGAAACAATGAAATCAAGACATAAACGTGGATGTTTGGGGAACCTCGTCATCCTCACGATGCCAACAAAAAAAACCTGGCTTAGTTGCAGGTGACATGCCAAAGCTGATTAGTAAATAAGACCATGGTTGCTATGAATATTGACCAATCACAAACATATTACATTTTCCATGACATGCAGTTGAAACCACAAGTTTACATACACTGTGGAGAAAAACACATAAATCTTTAGCATATAGAAATAAACTTGATAACAGGAAATGACCTACAACCGGAGAAGTTTAGTCTGATTGAATTTCAGACAGTGAGAAAAAAAAGATGTACGTGTCTTTTTACACAGTCTATGTAAACATCTGGTCTTAACTGTATATTCAACTTGTCGCAATAACCGTGTTAACAAAAAATGCTTTCACCTTAGCAAAAAGGTCGTGCAGTCAAGAGAAAGAAGTGCACACACTAACAAATGCGGCCAACTCACCGGGAGGTGCGTGAAGACTTGAAATGTGGATCGCAGGAAATTGATCAGGTCCATGAGATAACCGGAGGCCCGCCCATCTGACTCCGCCATGCCCCATTCATAATCTGCCAGCTGGATGAACTCATCGATTTTCTGGTTCAGTTTGGTGTAGATTTCTCCTTCTGCAGCATGACGGGCATCCTGGAAAACATCTTCCATCAGTTTGCATAAGGGCAAAAGACAACTACTGTGTGTGTGTCGTAAAATCTGAAAAAAAAGCCCTAAAGTTTAAAAAGTTATGAACCATTGTCAAACTGTCATGCATTATTCTGGAAGATCTAGAAAGCTTCTGGTGCAGGTTATCGTGAGCACACAACTCAATCAATACACAGGGGTAAATGAGCATAATCGGTCCCCTTTAATTTCACTTTTGGCTTTTGTGTCTCTTTGCAACATATTTTCTGAAAGAAGACAGAATAAGTGAGACGCAAGTGAAAAAAGTCAATGAAGAGTGAATGAAAGTGTTTCTTTCACTTTCCTAGTTAACAACAGGGAAGTGGGACTAAAACAAAAACTTCAGTGTTTACTAAAAACAGTAATGTCTTACCTTGAAAGTAGACAGGCCATAAAGTCTTGTAGTGTGTACCGTTTCTGGGGACACATTGGTAATGTTTGTTATGAACTCCTCCAGATACCTGCAGGCTTGCTCCAGGTGGGTGGTGTTGATGATGATTTGAACCAGCTTAAGAGAGAGCAGACAATTCTCTCTCAGAGTAAATAAACAAAAATAAGCAGGGTTCTACGTTATTTGATAATACCTCAGTAAGCCCGATATGTGGCTTCTTGATGAGGTTTTGGAGACAACAGCTGAGTGTTCTTGTCAGCAGCAGGTTGGTTGACTTTCGCAACATGTCATCTATCTCTGTTGAACTGGACAAAACAGAACAAGAACTTGTGGAACACAATTATAAAAAAACTTACTGAGGGTACGTTGACTGATCATTGTTCAGTGACGTACCTGCGGTGTAGCGACTCAGAGAACTTGAGGCTGGCATAAATGAACTCTTTCACTTGCATATATATCTGTGGGACAGACTGGGACATCGGCAGCTTCTTTGGAAAGTCCTGCTACTCATACACAGAGCGACACGCACACAATATAGAGCATTCAATGAAAAGCCGATGTTTTTATTTTGCACTCCCAAGAAAATGACAATATTGTGGCTAATATTTGGCTAATGATCAAGGCTATACGTATCTACTATATTTTAAAGCATCTCTATGCATGCAACACTGCAGCACCTTATTACCTTCTCAATCTCAGCATCGTGGAAGGGGAAGCGGCCGACTACCAGTTTATACTCGTCTTCTGTTTCCACTGGTATGGGACTGTAGTTATCCAATTCGAAGATCTCCCTGCAGAGATATATACCCTTTGTTGATGATAGACAATGTTAAAGGGACAGCGGAAGGTGGAACCATATCTTTTACGGAACAACTACTTTTTTTCCCCACAGTATTTCTTGTACTCAAAAAGAAGAAGAACAACAGACAGACATCATCAAATCCCACCTGAATACCAGTGCCCATTTCTTCAGCAGAGTTTCATTGTACTGGTCTCTGACCTCAAACAGCAGGTCGAATAGCCGATTCACAGGGAAGCCAAAACCCTTCATACATCAACAGAGAAACCCAAAAATTAGTCACATAATAAAGTTTTAGTCATGAGAAAAATCAACAACCTGTAGGGTGTCAGCAAAAATAACAATAAGGTTCTTCAGCTCCAAGACCAGGTCTGGATCTTCACAGTATGACTGAAAGAAAGACAAAAAATGGTTATAAATTAGGATTGCTGTGAAAATGGTGTCCAAACTATTTCTAGCAAGGACCACAGTGAAAAGAAAAGGTCTTTGCTCTTTTTTTGTCCCATTTTTCTTTTCTTTTTTTCTTCAATTTTCCAAATAATAGCTTATTTATCTTTGTAAATGTTCTTTTTGTAATACTATGACTTTATTCCCATAATATTAGAACTTTTTCAACACACAGTTTCTTAAAAAGGATTTGGTTTAAAAAGGGGTGGGCCCAATGTGATTTTTTTCCAACTCACAGAGCCAAGAGTTTCTAGTGGCCCCCCAAATTAGAAGCATTATTCCTGTTGTTTTTTAGTCCTGCTGCCACGATAAGAGTTCTTTTTTTTTTTGGAAAGATTTTGGAGAGGGTGACGTTAGACAGAGTCCCTCCACTTTTCTAACATTGAGATTTATGAGCTCGGAGGTAGCACAGCTAAGCTCTGTAGCCCCCTGATTCAAGGATCCTGTCAAACACAGGAGTGTGTAAATCAACGACTAGAATAGACAAGAGCTTGAGATTTGACATGAAGCAGCACTGGCCCGCCTCTCTGTTTACTTGGACACAAAAACAAAGCAGCTGGAGAGTACAATTAGCAGCAGCAAGTCACAGCACCGCTAAATGGTCAAGTATAGCGGGGATCGGACTCTAGTACAGCCACCTGTACAGGGTTAAAAGAATGACAAAAGTCCTTCCTAATCAAGATACTACAAAGTGACAGAAAATGAATTATATTTTCTAATATGAATCTCAGTCTTGCTTGACATAGATATGATGGTTCAATTACTGCGGCTCATCTGCAGACCAAGGAAAGACTCCTTGTGGGCTTGCAATGTAATAATTGTAAATGTGGAGCTGCCTGTGTCATAGCCCAGAAAAGGGGCTTCCAGCCAGGGGGGGAGACCTGGGGCCTTTGTTAATCTCACCCCACACTGTGTGTCCCATTCTCTGGCCTGTTAGCATAATCCTCTCGGTCATTTACAAGTGACTGGAGCCCAGCGGTCAGGAATATGCCATCTTAATCTGCTGTTATTGTGGCAATCTGTCTCTCATTAAGGCTCCAATGACCTCCTCTTTGGCTGCAAGTGTAAGTGTGTTTTGACCCCTTCTCATCATTAGTGTGTTTGTGGGTGTGCTGACCTCTGCAGTGTTTTGTGTGTGCATGTGAATGCTAGTGAAAGAGGTACCTTCCAGGATAAAAAGCAGGCTCTATCATCTACATTAACTCTCCACAGGCTTATCTGCATTCACATACATCTCCCTGCTGGTGTGTGTGCATTCATGTAAGTGTGTGCGGAAGCCTACAGAGTGTGTGCGTAGCACAGCGATGATCTTGGAGAGGGCCATATTCCACAGTTCGTCAGTGAACGCTCTAGTCACCAGCCCCTGTGTGGCATGGAGGATATGGTCCTCCACAACAAAGAACCTATGTACACAGAAAAGTCATCCTGATTATTTTTACTATGATTACAAAAGGCGTCTGCTTGAACAAACTCAGTTATAAGCCAATTTTTAAGTGAGTCAAGGAAAAATACCTTACCCAACAATCTGATTGAAGTAACGTCGGTAGCCCTCCACTGTTTCATGCTGGAAACACACACAGGCAGATGATGATGTCAACACGAGTAACTGCATGCACAGCTGTCACTCACTACATCACCAATTCAGTGAGTTTTCAAAATTAATAAATCATGCTGTTTCGTGGTTGACGACTGCCGAGTATCAGTCCAAAGAATGCACATTTAAGCGTATTCTTGGCCTAAATTAAGCATTTTCAAACATGAAAATGTTCTAAATGAACTAAAATAAAAATACAGTTAAGGCAATATGAAACTGTGAGGAACTGCAGTCTATACTGGCCACTAGGTGACACTCACTAATACCACGCACTAAAATGCAAATGCAGTGTAAGCCATTAAGACCAATTTCTGACTATAGTAGTCTTCATTGGTCACTATGTGTCAGTGATTGTTTGGTGAAACCTTCACCAAAGCGCCAGACTTTTAGGACCAGAACATTTTATTGTCTCAAAACAGACACAATAATAACAACAACAACTGATTATACCAACTAAATTGGGTAATACAAATGTAAAGGTGACTATATGGGTGTTATTTCATGTCTTGGTGGCTTGAACAAATGCGAGAGGTTAACTACAAAAATATTCAATTAATGAAAAAGAAATTCACTTATCACAGTCGAGTCCAATTAATATTAAATTTGATAAACAAGGGATTACTGTACACATGAAGTCCATGGCGAGGAGGGATCTATGCCATTTAAACTACCACTTGGCAGTTAAGTCCATCCCTGTGTTTTTTGCTCTTACTTACCATATTAGCCTGTGGTTGCAGCACAAGCCTGGCCTGCTTTTTCCGCTGTTTCCGGTAATAATTTTCAAATGTTTCTCTGTCTCCCTGTGGACACACACACCTCATCATACATTAACTTTCTGACATAAAGCTTGAACAGAAATTGAATTTTGAAACCTACCAGCACGGTATAAATGTGTAAACACCTGTAAACAGGTGAGAAGTCTACAAGGTCTTGAGCTGTAAGAATCTGTTAAAGATGAAAAGAAAATATTTTTTACCTTTAAATGCAGCTGTGCTGTTCCAAAAGTGGTTCCAACACTTTGCATAATAATTCAATGCTTGTTTATGAATAATAAACGTAAGAGTACTTGAAAAGATTCTATTCATTCTATAACTCTATGGCACAAATGACAAAACGTACCTCATCATCAGCATAGTCGTCATATTCTGCATCATCATCCATCGTGAGAGTGTTGTGCGTGTGTGTTTGCCCGTTGAGGGAGTACAAAGGCTTAGTGTAGTGGCCCACACCGGCCTGCCTCACTACGGCACTGTTAAAGGTCCTGTGTTGTTGTGCCTGGAGGGACACACACCATCATCTCAACGACCCCAACGTTGTTGCACTGTTACGGGCAAAAATAAAAAATACAAATCTACACACCTGTCTCATAGCAGTCTCTCCAACTTTGTCTGAATGTTTTCTTATGCTCTCCAGGAAGTCCTTCAGGTCAGACATGGAGATCTCTTTTATTTCATCCCTCAGCATGGGCAGATTTTCAGCCATAATCTGACAAAATTTGTACTGGCTAACCCTGCGTTAGACACAACAGAGCAAGAAGGACTAAATCAAATGCAACACAGGGAGTCCATTTCATAAGATGCTAACTTTGAACTCTGCGGCTTACAGAGTGGTGCGGCTAATTTAGGCACGGATGAATTTATGAGCTTCATATCTCGCTGACAGTTTCAGGAAGAGCCATAGGCATATACTGCATATCCTACCGGGGTATGTAGACATTCTCCAGTTGTTCCATGGTTTTCAGTGCAGCGTAGTATCTGTGCAGACAAATGTATTGCTTATAGTCAATGATCAATGACACGTTTAATAAACCATGCTCATTTACACGAACCCGTAGTAACACCTCTAATGCCTGCATGTATGCACGTTGTCTATAAATTCTGTGTTTCCGCAGAAACCACAAACATTCACATTTTGTGTTTTTACACACACAAATGTCATTGTGGATGTTGGCTACTTTCTAATAATCTGCTACAAGACGTGGTCTTTGGTAGTGTGCACAAATCAAAAGGGTTCAGGCTCAGGTCAGTGTGCTGAGCTCCCATCATTAGGCTGATAGGCAGGCTGTGAAGGATCTAATTGGTCGGTCAGTGAGTGTAAAATGTGTTGTACACACATAAACAGAAGACAGCCTCATAAACTCTTCAGTGAAAAGGTCTGTTAGAGTGCAGGGCACCAGGAAAGAGAACACAAAGGCAATAAGTGGCAGGACTGTGACCTGGCCGGTGATGACATCCGGTATAGATAATGACAATGACAGACATTTGAGCCATAGAAAAGCTTCCCATTTCGCAAAGCAACGGTGTTACATCTCGTCATAGAACGATTTCCTCCCAAACACATACAGTATGTAAACACATCTGATGGAAGAGCTGCTGCCATTATAGGTATGGCTTGATATTGGTATCAGTAATGAAATGCTGGACAATACCGGTTTATTGGCCGTCAGTAAAAAGCCAATATGGAGCATCTAGACATACATCTACATCTGTTTTACTTTGTTAAAATTGGATACCTTCTGGATTCCAGCTGTTCCTTTAGTTTGCTGTACATTTCTAGAACTGCATCAGGAAAAAAAGAACAAACAATTACAAACAGGCTTCTGGTCATACAGCAAATAAGGTAACACACAGACCTGCTGTGTAGTTATGTATAATCCTGATCAACATTTAAAAGCCAATTGAAACGTTGCCAGAATTTACTTTTTTTACACAGTTGTCATAATCCATATGTGAGACATGAACACATATGTCATATGTGCGTCCCAAAGATACAGAATGCACACAATGTGGCACCCCTATTCCGCTTAGAACCCCCTTAAGATCCAAAAGTGCCAAATGTCAATTCTTGCAGTTTTTCCAACTGGTCTTAGCATTTGGATAAAAACCTAGTTACTAGTTTCAAGTTACTTTGATCGGGATATTTTAAGGTCAAATAATGACACTCCCATTTGAATGTGCTACCTGGTATACACAGCTGGAGTTTCTCCACAGTGGTGGTCATGTTCCTCTGCTGGATCCGACAGCGAATCACCTCCTCTGTCTGAGCTGTTACCTGACAGCAAGAATACAGGAACAATGAGAACAGGACAGTACAGTACACTGCATTGCATTACATTACATTACATTGCATTGCATTACATTACATTACAGTACAGTACAGTACATTGCATTACATTACAGCACAGTACACAAGCTCTTACCTCCCTCCCAGCTTCTTGTAGTCTTCGATTAGTGTCTATCACTTGGGTCTTGAAAAAATAAACACAGAAAGTTCAATTTCAGTTACATTTTACCTGCCTAATTTTATTATTTTGCTCACAATACCCAACCACCCATTCATCCATTTTCTACACCGCTTAACCAATAATGCGTCTTTATTAAGTCATGTATTGTTTTTAACAGACTTGAACACATGCAGTCTTAGCTATTTACATTCCGCTGTGTTTTAGACTATCCCTGAGTGTTGCCTGAAACTTTTAGATTTGACCACCAGGGGGAAATATTGCTGTGTTCGTTTATCAATTTCCACTTTAAGTTAACACATCAAAAAACAGTAAGAACACTTTGAGCAATGCAAGTATTGAACACTGAACCAGCTGAGGTCCGGTCCTCATTATGCACTATGTTTATGGTGCAGTTCATTGCCACTTGCTGGGCAAGGACATTTGTCAGGCTGTCTGCCAGGTTTCCTCATACGTGGTGTGTTGTCATCGCGTTTTGTTTGGCGGAGAGCTTTGCTACGGCTTTGCTAATGGCTAATGTCTTTGCTGTTAATGTTAGCTGTGGCTGCACGCAGGTGCTTTGCAGCGGTGCAATCGGAGCTTTTATAAAATGTAAATTTGCAATTCATTAGACACCTAAAAACTGACTATTATGAAAAGGCGACTTGCATACGGAAACTGTGACGTTTGAGATTAAAAGTTTGATTAACACAATTTTTATAAGCACCAATTAAATTGCAATCATGCCTTAATCTGACACCCCTAATGTTTTTTAACTGTGCGAGGAACCCGGACCGGACTATGTGGAGTAATGATATCTTTAATAAGTCCGTATAGACAAGCAATCACTGTCTATCATTCTCTCGTCTGTGCATCTGCCCCTCCTCTTTATGCCCTCTCTTTTCCCTCTCTACCACCCTTCCTGCAGCTGCTCAACCTTGTAATCAGCTCATTGTCCATGAAGGGGCAAGGACAAAAGCAGGCAAATTCAGATTAACCAGGCAGCGGGGACCTGAACCCATCAGCAGTCCACTGGGCCTTTCATGGAGTTTAATGGCTTGTGACAGGCTCTTTCTCACAGATTCAGTGACAAACTTCTCGATTCTGGATGGGGATTTTTGAACTATCTGCTCCTGTCACACGGCTGAGAGCCATGACCCAATTGACCAGTCGGCTTTTTATGCAATTCTTTCAACAAGGAAACTTTCCAACCAGCGGGGCAAACTATGTAATCACATCTCCCCCCCCCCTCAGCTATGGCACAGCAGCAACATACTCAACCAACGGTTAGAGCAAAGGTATAATTACATTTTGAGGAACGGCTCCCACAAGACAGCAAGATAGCGTTGTCCTCATCCTGACCTATTACTTTTTCACTTTCCAAATTCTCTCCAACGTTTTCATAATTCAAATAAATAAGCTGATCCTCAGGGCCAGAATTGGGATAGACACAGTACAGCCTTATGTGCCAGAACTGAGACAGGTAAACTCTACTAACAACAATAAACTATTTACTAACTGAACTTTCCTTGCTGTTGCTGGATATTAACGGCTGCACGCTTACTTGCTTACCATAAGCTTCTCTGCATCCGTGCGGACTTTGAGAAGCTCTGTAATTGCATCTACAAAGCCTTGGTGGTGAAAGTTGCACATCTTTTCAATCTCACGGTCATGATTCCTTATCCTGGCATCCAACTTCTCCATGAAGCGCTTGTGTGCATTTGGCTGGTCATTGTAGATTGATCTAGCAAAGAAATTTACGGTGAGGAGAAAACATGTTTAGAAGAGCAGAAGAATGATAAACATCAGTGGTTCTTAGCTGCATCGCGACCACTGTCACAGTCAATACTGTAGTCAAATCTACATTTTCGTACATATTATAACATACACAGTTGATTTCTTTTTTTTTACTGAACACAAAATGCAGTTTTTAAATGAAACTTTGTATTATCAAGGGAGAAAAAAAAATCCAAAACATACAATGTCCCTGTTAAAACATAACTTAACTGATATCAATTGAGATCTATCAATCTACACTGGTACACTCGGGTTGTGCTGCAGGACAGTGATGCCAAACACACCAGCAAGTCCACAGGAACAGCCACTAACTGTGGATGAAATATAAAACAACAGCCCCATCTAGTGGTGGTAAAATGACATGCTACATTGGCATATGCCATAGTAAAATATTGGAAATTGAAAAGTTTTAGCATAACGCTCACATTGATGACCTGGCAAAATCCAGAACCACAAAAAGTTTGATTTACTAATCATCATCTAAATTACCCCAACACACACTAAACATTAAAGTCTGGGAGGAAACACTTATTATATACCATGTGTAAATTGGCCACACTGTTCTAAACACTGTACAGCAGGGGTGGGCAAACTATGGCCCAGGGGCCAGATCCGGAACGCCCGTTCTTTCTAAAGTATTTCACTGAAACTTAAAATACAATCTGGCATCATGGCTTGAGCCAAACTTTTGATGGTTTAGGTAGCTTTTTTTTAATCAATTAGGTTATTTGATGTGGTCTGCTGTTTACAAAGTGCTGCTGAAAAAGGGACACAAGCACAAATAGCAGGTTGCATGACACTTTTACAGATACAATAATTCCAAGTGGACTGTTAGAATTATATGTGTAAAATATATAGTCTGGACCCCCGTCAATTTTGTTAAATCAATGCGGCCTGCGAGTCAAAAAGCTTGCCCACCCCCAAATTTAACTAATTTTCAAGAAAATGACACTCTGGAATTAGAAAATGCATGTTTATATTGTCTAATTACACTGTGGTGAAGTATGATGCAAGTAAATAATGACTAATAATTATTTGAAATAGGTGCATTTGAAATAACTGCGCCTTTATCAATCCAAATATTGATATTATCAATACCAAGGGCGTATCCATATTGGAGCAATACTATACTATTTTTTTCTGTTCATATTCACAAACATTTGTTTTTCTGTTGTTCATATTATTACATTACATCAGGTTATTCGGCTCAAAGTAACATTTTTGCAAAGTTTAAGTTTGAATTGTGGCAAATATCGACATTTCTTTGTTCAATCTGTTCTTTTAAGATATGCTAGCCGCTGAGGTTTTTCTTACACCTTTTGGTAGCAGTATGGTCCACCCCTACTTAACACTTTTTGATACTTTTTAGGGCAGCAACCTTGTCTTGTGTGGCAACGTTGACTGGAAGGTGGAAGGGGAAGTGTTCCATTGAACGTAAACACTTGCCAAATGATTGAATTGAACGAAGAAGACAGCGAAAGACTAGCATAGCACTAGCAATAAAACAGCAATGACATTACTAGTCTATGCTTAGGCCCGGGAAAATCTGTCAACTAAACAGGGTGCTGGCAGTTGTTAGCACCGTTAGCAGAGACCAGACAAGACCTAGAGACTGATAGCCACACCCACGCTATGTTTACATTTTGTCACTTCACCGGTGAAACATAAATTCCCCGATTCTGCAAATACACACGTAGCTGTGCTTTTCATTTAGATGTGTGCCTATTAAGCCAATGATTCCTCAATGTTACCATGCTAGCGAACAAGCCAACAATGCTTATTTTAAACACCATGTAGACGTTTGGCTAAAACAGGTTAGCAACCCCGGGACAGCTAACGGATTCTAGTTTACGAACAAAAGATCCAATGGATGAAACAAAACAAAACGCACTACCACCCCAAAGCACATTTGGTTCCCTCAGAGGTCATATATTCTTACCGAAGCGTGGGGCCGACGCAAGCCGTGTCGGTACTCTCAATTTCCTGTAAAATCCGCTCGTGCTCCGTTATAGACTCCATGGTTATATTGTCCGCCATGATTGTTTTGTGTGTACGACTCTCGGCTGTCACTGCAGCTGCAGGGGGTTACAAGGAAGCGAAAGGTCTCGCCTGTAGGGGGCGTAAGATAGCCATGAATTTAGGGCCAGGCGCCTTTTGGTGGTTGATTTTCCCACGTCTCTTATTTGGATCCTTGCTAGCTCCTCTATGTTTCTTCCGCCCTCTGGAGGAATCGAGGAAGCACTGATGCATCCTTTGCGGAAGTCCTTTTGGTCCTCGACAGTGACGTAAGCAAATGGATGCATCCCAGTGGCATTGTGGGCGGAGTTAAAACACAAATCATTTTGTCCTTTTTGCATTTTTGTTTTGTTTCGAGGATTTATTTATGTTTCTTTTTACCCTGGTTTGTAAATTATTGATTGTAAAAATGAATTGTTGTGTTATTTCTAAAAATGGTACATTAAGCACAAAACTGTTTTATGTATTAAAAGCATTTTGGTAATTAAAATGCATACAGCGTACCACTACTGTATATGAGTGAATGTAGCTCTCTATAGCTTATTTTTAATAATCATTAAAATATATATAGGTATGTAATTTGCAGCTTAATATTATAAAAATACAAATAAACTAGTTTATTTGTATTTTTGTATTTAACTAAACGCAATATTTTTATATTTAGATATAATATATTGCCCATACATGATGTTTAAAGTCTGAAGTCAAACCAAGAACTACTTTCATTCACAGCCTGACATCAATGTATGCTATATTCCTAATTGTGTCCTCAATTGCATTTCCATACCTTAAAGTGGTTCCTAGAGGAAGACTCACAGATTCTAGTTCTGCAAAAATATTCCCAAAGACCTTCTTCTCCTCCTCTGCATGATCATCTTGTCTTTGACAAGGGGGGTCAGGTAAAGCAGCATGGACCCTGTTATTAGCCATTTCTTGATTTAGGCTGTCTAAGTGAAGCATACAACCTTAGACAGCAACATAAAGTATATGTGCTTTGGATTGTGTGTGTGTGGGGGGGGGGGGGGGGGGGGGGGCACTTGCTACAGTCAGCATAAAATGAGCAACAGGAAAAAGAGACCTTGTGATTCACTGAACTTTGACTCCAACAAAACTACAATGTAGCATCTTACCTGTCTAGATAGCAGCAGCGACTTGGAATGTATACTAGACAGTATGTCTCAAAAGCTTTATTGTCACCAGATATCACATATTTTCAATATTTTCATAGAAATATATATAAATATTTAAAATATTTGGCACCTGTCACAATGTTTGTATAGGTAAGCCACATTAGGGGTTCTGTAAAAACATAATATTGACTGTTTATACTTGCATGACTGAAGTAGCTTACACAACCACTTTCTATTTCCTGCTATTCTTTTCCAAAAAGTATTGGCCCATTCGGGGCGTAGATAATATGCATGTGTTGTTTTGAAAAATACGACTCCTCTGTGAGCCATCCTGTGACCATGTGTTCTTCCTTTCCATGGCTGCCAGCTTCCTGTCAGCTTCCTTTGTCTTTTTCAGACCTCAGGCTCTGCTCTACAGCTGCTGACCTTTAATTGTAAGTTACACCGCAAACTCTGAAGAACATCCTGGATGAAGAAAGTGTCTGGCTTGTAGGAGGCCGTCCCAGAAGGTCAAAGAGACATTTTCTTGCAACACAATGATATGCCATCACACAATAGTTATACTAGAGTGATTCTTCTGCCATGGAGGCTTTTACATATTACAGGAAAAAGCCGAAAGAAACAAACAAATGTGTCCATGCTGCTGCCGAGTGTAAATTAGCCCATCCAGTGAGTCCAAACTTTTGGGTAATTTGGGTAATGCCAATTTGACATTTTCTAAAGCACCCCATGTAGATACGCAGAGATGGTTTTTATTAAAGAAAACGCAGTCTGCATGTCATCTTTGTGCTTTGGTGACAAGCTTCATTTGTGCTATTTTTATTATTAGTAGTATTATTATTATTTTACCTTTATGGTAGAGAACCAATAGTTGATTGCACTGTGACATATTTGTTGCATTAGACTTTAGGTTTTTTTCATGATTCATGGCATATGCTTATTTTGGATAGTTTACTTCATTTCAACATTTGCCCATTTGAGTGATTATGGTTTAAATTGTTTTTGTTTATGTTTTTGCTTTTAGCTCACGTTCTTGTGTTATATATTATATATTATATATTATATATTATATATTATATATTATATATTATATATTATATATTATATATTATATATTATATATTATATATTATATATTATATATTATATATTATATATTATATATTATATATTATATATTATATATTATATATTATATATTATATAGTATTTAGTATTTAGTATTTAGTATTTATTTTATATATTAATAAACATGTGCGTACAGCAACGAAGATGCAATCCAGCTTTCCCCAGTAGAGGGGGCTAGAGGTTTAAAAAGGTTTATAAGGGCCTCTGTGTTCAAATCATTTTTCATTGCTTATTTCAACGGTATGTACACCAAATATATTATGCAAATACTTGAAAAATAAGGTGAACTGTGTATAACACCAGGGGATCTGGCCACAAACCAAACTCTGGACCATACTGATTTGGTATATACTTTAGGTGGTTGTTATGCATGAAGGTGACATTTCCCTTCATGTTCAGCTTTCTAGTAGAAGACTGAAGGTTTTGTGACAACCGACATCACATTTTTTGGTGTGAAGAGAAAAAATATGATGGTTTCTAGAAATTTTTATTGTGTATAAGTGTAAAAAGAAGCCAAGCTCAGAATGTGCTTTCATTCCACTGCAGAAAGAGCAAGGCAGAGACGAGAGCATCATAAATAATCATTTAAATAGTTGAAATAATGAATCTTAACACACACACCGCCAGCATTTCTCTTCATCCTTCTTTGCCATCCTTTCATGGACATCTTTACCTGGAGGACATGACCTCTCTCCCCTCACGGTCAACCAATAATTGCCTGATCAGCAGCCAGTCATATCATGGCCTGTTCCTCCACAACGACGCCATGGCCAGCAGCAACATCAACCACCAAAGACCAAGACTTCAAGTGATATGAATACATGGAAAATAACCATGTGATTTCATTTTAGAAACACCTTTTTGTGTTCTAATGGAAATGGTGTGTCCATATATGATTCTGCAAGTGTGGTCATTTTGCCTTGCAATGAGTGTCTCTGTGAAGAGGTGTTGTCAGCAGAACGAACTGCTTGCTCTCTTGGGTATTCAAGTGTTTTCTGTCTCGTTTACTCAGCCATATTCATCCCTTGCATAGAACAGTCACATGCTGTAGAACACAAGCAGACTTCAGCAGATCATACACAAACCTCTCAGAGGTAGTCAGCACTCTCACATGTCTCCTTCAAGTGAGAAGATGCAGACGAAGAACCAGTAGGAATGTGAATTTGCTTTAGCACTTTCCAATTTGCAGCCAGTAGTCTGATAGTGGGTCCCACAGCACTGGTTTATGGGAAGCACCAGTTCAGGTCCCAGCATCAGGAGGGCCGGAGAACTGTCTGTTGAGGCAGCAAGGTCCACCAGATGTCATCTGATGTCATTCTTCAAATGGTAAAACTGGTCGAGACAACTTGGACCCATTGTCCGTGGTGATGGTGTCAGGCACACCCCAAAAGGGCAAGCGGAGAGGAAAGGAAGTTCTTGACCACAATGACCATTTCAAATGGAGGTCATGGGCCACCTGGAGGAAGCTTATACAGCAGCGCAGCTAATTTATGGCTATGTTCTAATTTCCTGACTTTACTTCAGAACTAATCGTTTAAAAACCGCGAGGAAACGGTAGCCCTTTCTTGCAACCACAAGCTATAAGTCGACTCGTGACGAGCTTGTCAAATCGCAGGAGGTCATACATCAATAGAACAGTCAGACTCACGGTGTCAACTTACAAAGAACGATGAAATCATCACACAGCAACTTAACACTTAAAAGCTATAGGTAAGAAATATACATGACAATTTTAACATTTTTACTGTTACTCTGTGAAATCAATGCATCCGATGCATTCCTCCAATGTTTAAAATGATCAAAATGCAACCGAAAAATTAAAGTTTTGTGGATTTTTTTTGTGTACATTTTTGCTTTTTACAAATAGCTGTACTGTGTAGCGTCTATTTGTCATCCATTACTCCTATAGTTGCTGGAATGAAGCCATAATAAAAAATAAAACTCAGACCTTTGCCAATACTAAATTGCCCACAAATGTTGTTTGTTTTAGACACAATAAGTCTGGTCTTCCATGTCAGAAAACAAGTTCCTTATGGAGAACCGTATGAAATACCTCTTATCTATGGAAAGTGTGTTATCTTGCACAACAAGAACAACAGGATGTGTGCTTTTATCACTTCCGCCCAGTCCTTCTTTGTTCAGTTCTCCATCCCCGAGAGTAGAAAGTCAAGAAGGTGGAGAGAAACATAAAGAGCAGAAGAGGAAGTTGGGTGATGTGTGACCGAGTCTCTTGATTTGGTTCATTTTTCCTTCCACCCGTAGTGGAAACGCTCTACTTTCAAATGCATTGATTACTTGATCTGACTGTACGTACTGTATGCTTTGTCCAATTAAAAACAGTAAGGGTGACAGCTTTGGTTTGGCATAATAGATCTGGTGCATTGTCAGATACCAAATAGTTAATAGGTAGGAAAAAAAAGGGAAATGGAAAACGGAATGTTGTGACATGCAAGTTGAACAGAATATACTATTCTGTTCAAGTATAATAATGTCTCAATTATCATAGTTAACTGGCTAAATGAATTTCTTTCAACTGAGGTTATGTAATTTATTGGACCCATTTTTCTGTTTGTTTATCTGTGTACAAAATAACTCGAAAGGTTCCGAATGGATGGATGATTTTCACGAATTGTTGGAAATTCATGCCATTTTCACATACCAAGAATTCCCACTTTTCTTGACATTCCCACATTTTTCAACTGATTCTGACCATTCCAAAGTCAAAATTTTCAACTCATATGGGACATGCTACTATGCTAATATTAACATGCTAACAACGCTAACACGGCAATGGTAGCATACAAGCGTTATAAGCCGTTATAAGCACTGTCGTGATATGTGTCATGCTAAAATTAGCACTTTAGCATTAGCTAGCATGTTAGCATTAGCATAGTGTCATTTTTAGCCATTGTCATAGATAGAAACATACGGTACATGAATGCTTATTACTATTATGCTAGGTGTTAGCATGCTAGCAATGCATGCTTTTCTTTCGAGATGTCACTTTCTTTTTTTGTGTGTTCTGGTTTGTGCTGTCTGTGATTGAATCCTGTGTTATTGTTATAATAAATTGATTTAATAATTAATAATACATTATTTATAATAATGTCATTATTATTGTGCCTGTTGTGAGCTCATTTAAACAGCAATGTATGCCCGACATCTTATCTCATCTGCTCCGAGCTTCAATACATTTTTCTCTGTCCCACATCCTCCTTTACCCTCAGCCAACATTCCTTCATCTATTAATGGCCTTTCCTGTCTCGATGGCCATCACTGTTTTTACAGTCTTTTTCCGGAAACCAAACAAATTAACACTCCATTGTTCTGGCCTGTTGCATTATGGCTGGAAACATCAGTGGAGCAATAGTTTCCTGAAACTCCACATTAACAAGCTGAGGCCATTGTGGAAAAGTGTGCATGGTATGAACAACTTTTGCTCGGACGAGACCCCAGGCCCCTCTTCTAAGACACACAGTGTTTAGGTTTATTTACATACTTTGAAGTACTGTTCTTTTAGAATAACTAATATCATAATGCCTGATATTCAGACACCAGTTACAGCGATAAATAACCCATTTTGTTAGGTCGTTACTTTGCATTTTCAGATGCAGCCAGCTTTAATGGGCTTACTGTATCATGAAGTGTGGACCCAGCCATTGTTTTTCACAGGTCAAGATGACTGTCTTGTTGGGGGATTGAGAAACAATCAAAGTCTCTGAACAAAAGAAGAAAAACAGGATAACCTCATTTTGTTCATTGGCAGGATACACGTTGCATGCTATAGCGCCAGGCCAAAGGCAAAAACAATTAGGGGTCAACGTCTCAAAGAACTAGCAGATGTCCAGGTGGGTTCGGGCGTACAGTACGAGATTTTAGATGTGCTGTTCTTGACATCCACCTTGCATGGAAGGAGCTACTTGCCTGCGTCGGAAAGTCATGGAGCGAACAGTTAAAGTACTTACACAGACTTGATTGGCGTCAAAGGCATGGTCCTTCATAACGTTGTTTTAGCCAGTCGTTCGTTCACTTTGTGCAGGCATGGTGAAGGGGAAGCTGCATCCGCATCACTGCAGGCGCCGCACCAGTTTACCTGTTGATCTCACCTTCCATCCGTCTCTCGCTCGTCAACACGACCCAGAAGTCGTACCAGAAGTACACGTCCTGTCGGCGTAGTTTTGTTTCCAGATCTTTCTGAGACAATTTTGCATGAGGCTGTTATTATGAAGTCATTTTGTCCGAAGCTGCAGAAGTTTGGTGTTTGATCTGAGTATCTGAGGTATAATTCTAGGTTATCACCAGACAAACCATGTGATGATCTTATTATCACATACTACAGTAAACCTCGGATATATCGGATTCAATTGTTCCCACTGGTTTTGTCCGATATAAGCGAAATCCGTTATATGCGTATACCGGAAAATGTCAGTTTTACGCATATATCGGATTTATATCCGGTATATGCGTAAATCTGATTTTATCCGTTATAAAAAGGCACTTCCTTGACTATGTTTCCAATGTACGTGGACGCGTAGGCAACGCTGCAAACGCTGCAAATGACGTCATATAGCGGCCTGTCACGATTCGGCGAATCGGAGCGCCACGATGCGGCCATCCGATATATGCGAGGGAAATTTAATGGAAATGCATTGGAACGGGACTGGAGATTTTGTCCGAAATAGGCGAAATCCGTTATAAAAAATCCGATATATGCAATGAATTTTTATTGGAAATGCATTACAGAAAAATTGGTTCTTTTTTATCTGTCCGTTGTGAGCGAATTTCCGATATATCCGAGTCCGATATATCCGAGGTTTACTGTATTTAATCATGAGCTTATTATCACGTACTATTTAATCAAAAGACCATTTTGTTTCCAGAAAATGTTCAGTTTATTACATGTATTATATCTAAACAGTGTAAACACAATAATTGCAAAAATATTTCAACAATAATATTTCATCAACAGTCTTATCTTATCAATGTCTGACAATTAATTAAGTTCCATTAATCAAGTTTGGGTTTTTTGGTGACTGGAGAAGCACTAGGCACTAAGGACTCGTGCGCTGTTCTCTGATTGGTTGTTTCACGGGCACGATCAGTATCACAGTATTATCAGTATCACTACCCTGGGCTTTGACGCAGTATCATTTCGGCCTTTTCCCGTATCATTCATGGGCGGTTTCTAGGGTACAGGGCCAATTAATACTGTAGTATGTGATAATCAGTGGTATCGTTCCATAAACCTGACAGACGTTTTCCTAACCCCCTTTCCGGTGGTGCAATTCCACACATGTAACATTTTTTCCTGACACCCAATAACACCAAGACAGAAAACCAGGACCCGACGGATAAACACTACCATGACAACATATTTGCTGCGTTGGGTTCAAACTCTATTGCCGTTTAATTAAGGCTATGTCACGTACCCGCACCAACGGATGAGTAGGCGGTCAGGTTTCTAACATGCTGTTAAATGATTAGGTTTGAGTAAGCAAAGTGTAAGGTAAATTGAACGCATCATTTTTACAAGCTGCAATATGTCACAAAAAAGTGTCGCATCCCGAAACGCTATCTGGAATTGATCTGGTGTACACCATATCAGTGAACACCCACATCCACACACATACAATCTGTTCAACACATTGTTGTGAACTAATGTCGTTTTACAAGGGGGGCCTGCTGTGTACACAAGCAGTAAAAATCAATGGCTTGCAATGGGAGTAACAGCACAGGCATGTCATAAAACAACTAGCGGATCGATAAGGGCTTATAACGGAATCATTTAGATTGTTTACCCCCGTGGATGCTTGATAACGGCTACCAGTTAACATTATCATAAAACATAATCCATTTATGTTACAGTCTTTACACATTCCTCTGCTTGTGCGTGCAACCACACTGAAATGAGGGGTACAAGTACTCCAAAAATATGCATGGTAGGTAAACTGGGTACTCCATAGGTGTGAATGGTTGTTTGTCCACATGTGCCTTGTGATTAACTGGTGGCTACTTTAATCATTGGTGGTGTAATTTCTTGGTGGGTTCGATTCCTGGCCAGGGTTGTGTCAGGAGGGGCACCCGGTGTAAAAACAAAGTAAAAACCATTCAGGTCACCCACTGTAAGGATCCCTATTAGGAAAAAAGTGTAACTCAAACCGAAATTTTTCCCATTTAGAAATAATGGAAATCCAATTATTGCTCCTGAAACCAGAAAATGTTGACATAAACACGTTTTTATAGTTTTACAATTATAGTTTTACATGCAGAAAATATTTTGAAATTCATATAAATCTATTTTGGGGCGGCACGGCGGTCTAGTGGTTAGCGCGCAGACCTCACAGCTAGGAGACCAGGGTTCAATTCCCACCCTCGGCCATCTCTGTGTGGAGTTTGCATGTTCTCCCCGTGCATGCGTGGGTTTTCTCCGGGTACTCCGGTTTCCTCCCACATTCCAAAAACATGCTAGGTTAATTGGCGACTCCAAATTGTCCATAGGTATGAATGTGAGTGTGAATGGTTGTTTGTCTATATGTGCCCTGTGATTGGCTGGCCACCAGTCCAGAGTGTACCCCGTCTCTCGCCCGACGACAGCTGGGATAGGCTCCAGCACCCCCCGCAACCCTCGTGAGGAAAAAGCGGTAGAAAATGAATGAATGAATGAATCTTGTAATTACTAATTAATATTTTTTTTCAGTGGTAAAAGCGGGCTTCCATATTTACTGTACATGATGAATGAACGAGACAAATAGATATTTATGGTCACTTTTACTTTCAGTGAAGATGTGATTTTTGATGAAACTGAAAACGGGAAGGCTGCACGGTGGTCTAGTGGTTAGCGCGTAGACCT
This sequence comes from Doryrhamphus excisus, assembly GCF_030265055.1. Lineage (NCBI taxonomy): Eukaryota > Metazoa > Chordata > Actinopteri > Syngnathiformes > Syngnathidae > Doryrhamphus > Doryrhamphus excisus. Next base: position 4,663,625 of record NC_080487.1, on the reverse strand, counting down.
CACAGCTAGGAGACCCGAGTTCAATCCACCCTCGACCATCCATATCTGTGTGGAGTTTGCATGTTCTCCGGGTACTCCGGTTTCCTCCCACATTCCAAAAACATGCTAGGTTAATTGGCGACTCCAAATTGTCCATAGGTATGAATGTGAGTGTGAATGGTTGTTTGTCTATATGTGCCCTGTGATTGGCTGGCCACCAGTCCAGGGTGTACCCCGCCCCTCGCCCGAAGACAGCTGGGATAGGCTCCAGCACCCCCGCGACCCTCGTGAGGATAAGCGGTAGAAAATGAATGAATGAAAACAGGAAGCGGGGGTGTTTGATTTCGCTGCCACATGGTGTCTTTGGGAACTGTCACATCTTCTATGAAGGTAAAAGTAACCTTAAATGATTATTAATCCCTTTTATTCAACATTTACATACATTTCCATCGTAAAACTATAAAAAACGTGCTGTTGTCGTGTGTTGATGACATCATAAATGAGCGACATAAAGTAGCTCACTTCCGGTTCTGCTTGCTATATTGTTTAGCAAGGTACAAGGTATTAACAACACTTGCACGCGAAACCGGGGAAAAATTGTGACATTAATTTTTTTAATTAACTGAAAAACATGCTAACCAGGGCGTATCATAACCAAGGTTCCACTGTATGTATGTGTCTAGCTCTTTTTCAATGTCACATGTGACCCTATATCACCTTCATTCAGCTGGATGTTTGCAACATTAGCCAATCCGATTTATTATGCTTATGTGTACTCTAGCAGAGGAGCTTGTTTGAGCAGCTAATTGTTCAAATGGACCCGAACTAAATTGGAAGGTGAGGCAGAAAATCCTGTACTCCTTTAACTCGCATGTGAATACTTTTAAAACCCTCCCTATCTTCCATTTGGATATGGCCTAATTGAAAAGCAAATAGTACACTTGAATGCATCCATGACCCGGTGAGTGACGTCGCCTTAGCTGCCGCAGGAATGGATCACAGATGCTTGGCCCCTGCTTAGCCCCCACCACCCATTTGTTTTGTTGCTTTAAAATACCTTCCTTGGATGTATTTGATATTGGAATCATATTTTATGTTACTCGACCAGACCCTCAAAGAGGATGTATTGTCTTAGTAGCAGTTTTTATTGTTGATGAGTGGACTTCACCTACCATTGAAGTTAAAGTTAGTGTGCTTTGATAAGCTAAGCAAATGTTTTCAGGAGTATTCCAGTCAATCACTTTATCTGAACTTTTATTAATAGAGCTTTTGTTCCGCGTTATCATGTAATGATTACGACAATAACATCCTCAGAGGCAACAGATTGGAGCATAGGAGGATTTGAAGGACTTTATCTAGTTCAGGAAATACAGTAAACCTCGGATATATCGGATTCAATTGTTCCCACTGGTTTTGTCCGATATAAGCGAAATCCGTTATATGCGTATACCGGAAAATGTCCGTTTTACGCATATATCGGATTTATATCCGGTATATGCGTAAATCGGATTTTATCCGTTATAAAAAGGCACTTCCTTGACTATGTTTCCAATGTACGCGCATTCAACGCTGCAAACGCTGCAAATGACGTCGTATAGCGGCCTGTCACGATTCGGCGAATCGGAGCGCCACGATGCGGCCATCCGATATATGCGAGGGAAATTTAATGGAAATGCATTGGAACGGGACTAGAGATTTTGTCCGAAATAGGCGAAATCCGTTATAAAAAATCCGATATATGCAATAAATTTTTATTGGAAATGCATTACAGAAAAATTGGTTCTTTTTTATCTGTCCGTTGTGAGCGAATTTCCGATATATCCGAGTCCGATATATCCGAGGTTTACTGTAGGAGAATCTGAGATCAGGAACACCTGGGTTGGAATCTCCGCTTGGGCATCTCTGTGTGGAGTTTGCATGTTCTCCCCGTGCATGTGTGGGTTTTCTCCGGGTACTCCGGTTTCCTCCCACATTCCAAAAACATGCTAGGTTAATTAGCGACTCCAAATTGTTCATAGGTATGAATGTGAGTCTGAATGGTTGTTTGTCTATATGTGCCCCGCCTCTCCTGTCTCCTGGAATAGGCTCCAGCATACCCCCGCGACGCTATTGAGGCTAAGCGGCATAGAAAAAGGATGGATGGAGATGCAATTAGTGGTTAATGATAGTCATTAGTCATCAAACAGTCCTCAGAATGGGCCAGCCTGTAGGGAGCATGATCCATTGTTTGCTCTCCTTCGACTTAAATCAGTACACGACCAATTTCACTCATGGATAATGGATAAAGGCTGCCGGTGTGGCAAACTAGTGTTTCTAGGAAAACCTGATGGGTGTCTCGCACCCTTGTCAGCAGTCCTACAATAAAATAATCAAATGATACTGGAAGTTGACTCAAAGGTGGATTAGAATTTCAAAACATTAAAAATATGTCTCCTCTTTATCAGTAAAAAACATTCATTCATTCATTTTCTACCGCTTGTCCTCATGAGGGTCGCGGGGTGTGCTGGAGCCTATCCCAGCTGTCTTCGAGCGAGAGGCGCCAGCCAATCACAGGGCACATATACACAAACAAACATTCATTCATTCATTCATTTTTTACCGCTTGTCCTCATGAGGGTCGCGGGGCGTGCTGGAGCCTATCCCAGCTGTCTTCGGGTGAGAGGTGCCTGCCAATCACAGGGCACCTATACACAAACAAACTTTCACACCCACAAAAAAAAAATAAAAAAAACTTAAACTGTATTATGGAAAGGGCGGCACGGCGGTCGAGTGGTTAGCGCGCAGACCTCACAGCTAGGAGAACCAGGGTTCGATTCCACCCTCGGCCATCTCTGTATGGAGTTTGCATGTTCTCCCCGTGCATGCGTGGGTTTTCTCCGGGTACTCCGGCTTCCTCCCACATTCCAAAAACATGCTAGGTTAATTGGCCACTCCAAATTGTCCATAGGTATGAATGTGAGTGTGAATGGTTGTTTGTCTATATGTGCCCTGTGATTGGCTGGCCACCAGTCCAGGGTGTACCCCGCCTCTCGCCCAAAGACATCTGGGATAGGCTCCAGCACCCCCGCGACCCTCGTGAGGAAAAAGCGGTAGAAAATGAATGAATGAATGAATGTATTATGGAAAGCAGGAAGTGAACAAATGTAACAGTTACTGATTGTAAAAGTACCAGATGGAGGGGTAGGATTTAATAAGCTTTGCTTCTTCCTACTCCTTTTAGACATGTGGAACTGTGAACTGATTATGGGATGCACTCAATTGTAATCTGATGCATGTTCAAATGAAATAAAACCATTACCATTACCATTACCATTACATTCATACCTATGGACAATTTGGAGTGGCCAATTAACCTAGCATGTTTTTGGAATGTGGGAGGAAACCGGAGTACCCGGAGAAAACCCACACACGCACGGGGAGAACATGCAAACTCCATACAGAGATGGCCGAGGGTGGGATTGAACTCGGGTGTCCTCGCTGTCAGGTCTGCACGCTAACCACTAGACCGCCGTGCAGCCCTCAGTCAAAAACATCAACAGAAATTTCAAAGAAGGAAAATTACATTTTCAAGGATGTGCCTGGAGGTGCTGGACGAAGTGGCTGGGGAGAGGGAAGTCTGGATCTCCATATTGGCCTCGAACAAGCAGGAGAAGATGGATGCCTGGATGGTAATGGGACACACACCTTCCAACATGTTCAACTTTTCTCTCCACAGAGTATTTCCTGAAGGTCTTGTGGATCATCAATATGTTTTCTGGGTAAATTGAGACGAGCCTTAATGTTTGGTCTTGGAACTCTGCCATGCAGGCCGTTTTTGCTCCTCAGTCTTTCTTATGGTGGACTCTATGGTGAACACTGACCTTAAGTGACGCAAATGAGGCCTGCAGTTCTTTGGATGTTGAGGTGGGGTTCCATCATGTGATTCATATAGATCTGTCTCTCCGTGTCTGTGTCTCTGCCCCTCCCTCCTCCCCATTCTGTCTCTGCGGCTGCTGGCGACACGAGTATCGATGCAAACAGTGCTTTCTCTCATTAATATATTAGCTCAGCAGCGGGGGCGAGATAATGGCTTCCATTTGGCCAAGGTCAACAATCAACACATTCCTCAGTTGTTCAAATGTAACCACACATTAACTTGTGTCCTCCAATACACACACACACACACACACACACACGACTCATAGATTCCTACTCAACTGTTCCAATACTGTCCCGAGGATTGTGTTAAACAGGTGATACAAAGTCACTAGTATGCACACTGAGTGAACATCAGAATTGTTCAGATGAAGCACCTGGTGTCACATCAAATCAAATCAACTTTATTTGTATAGCACTTTTCCTGCAAAGACATGCAACACAAAGTGCTTTACAGAATTAAAACAATTTCCACAATTAAAAGGAAAAATGAAACAAAAGAAAGCCCCTCCCTCCCGTCCTCCATACTAGACCCACACACACACAATCACACGCAATAGGGAGACATGGCATGGCACTGAGGAACAAGGAAACGCCACCTTTGGGGCCGTCCACACTGGGAGGAGCTGCAGGCCGTGCCATCGGAGGACCAGCACCCGGGCCCCCCCGACTCCAATAGACGGGCGGACGCCCACATTAAAGGGAGGAACCCCCAGCCGGCCGTAGGACCCGTCGAAGGGACCCAAGGATGGCACCCCCTAAGCAGACCCGAACAGCCCCCAGTGTGGAGGACCCCCCCTGAGGAAACACTGGAAGAAGCTGAAGACCAAGAGCAAAAAATATTACTAAAAAGATCAAAACAAAACACTGGAGTTAAAACCTGAGGACTAAGAGCATAAAATAGGACTAAAAAGATAAAAACATAAGACTGGAGTTAAAAGCTGAAGACCAAGAGCAAAAAATATGACAAAAAAGATAAAAACAAAACACTGGAGTTAAAAGCTGAAGACTAAGAGCAAAAAATAGGACTAAAAAGATAAAAACATAACACTGGAGTTAAAAGCTGAAGACCAAGAGCAAAAAAATATGACTAAAAAGATAAAAAACAAAACACTGGAGTTAAAAGCTGAAGACTAAGAGCATAAAATAGGACTAAAAAGATAAAAACAAAAAACTGGAGTTAAAAGCTGAAGACCAAGAGCAAAAAATAGGACTAAAAAGATAAAAACATAACACTGGAGTTAAAACCTGAAGACTAAGAGCATAAAATAGGACTAAAAAGATAAAAACAAAACACTGGAGTTAAAAGCTGAAGACCAAGAGCAAAAAATATGACTAAAAAGATAAAAACAAAACACTGGAGTTAAAAGCTGAAGACCAAGAGCATAAAATAGGACTAAAAAGATAAAAGCAAAACACTGGAGTTAAAAGCTGAAGACTAAGAGCATAAAATAGGACTAAAAAGATAAAAACATAAGAAAAGCTTAAAAATATTAGTTAAAACCCTGATTAAAAAGGTGCGTCTTTAATCTTTTTTTTTTTTTTGACCTCTTTTTTTATGACCTCTAATAGCTGCATCTCTTTGGCAGATGAAAGGTTCCACACAGGAAGAAGCGCCAATAGAACCTAATCTATTCAGTAAGCTATGGAACAGAATTTCAAAGGAAGAACTTTGGACAGTTTTCCTTCAATTGTGCTGTCGTATCCTGAAGTATGCTGCGAGTGAATAAGTGTGCTATTGAACATTTCACCCGTCAACCCTTCGTCCTCCGAATGTTGACTTTACCCTGAGAAATTTGTGAAGCATTACACAATACAGTGGCTATGATCGATGAGCATACTGTTGGTTTTGGAAGAACCATACGAGTGTGAGGCCATTGAACCTTCATAATAGAGCCAAAGGTATTGTGCAAATGCAATTATGACCTCAAAATTACCACACACTCCAAATATAGTCTCCGATTTCACAAAGACCACGACCCTCCTGTCTAAGTCCGTACTTGGGTTTTCATGATTTTTTTTTTTCAAGCTCTATAATCGAGCACTATGAGCACATATTGTATGATCAATCAGTGGTGCTGCTATCTGTCCCTGTTGTTCTGAGAGTTCACTAAATCATTAACCTAATCTGCTTACTGAAAAACTCCCACTCACAGTGTTTGCATGAGGCCTCGATGATAAGATATTTGAATGCGGTGATGGGACTAGCATTGACATGGACTCCACAGTTTGTTAATCTGTGGCCCATCTTTGATTTCTCAAAAACGGTGAATCAGATTAATATCATGCAAACATTTCTGTGTCTAACTCATGGACTCAGTCTTGAGTCTAGTACATCAGTCTTGAGTCAAGTCGAGAAAAAGCATCTCAGAGAATCATTGTTACCCCAGGAGGTGGAAGACTGCCTCGACTCTTATCTTGTATTTCTTCCATTATCGAATTATTGTGCCAACAATGGTGTTTTTCGCAATACGCTTCTTTGTGTGCATCAAACTGCTTTGTAGGGTTGGTGGTATCAAACCAAAAGTCAGAGAACCAAATACAAATGAATCTCCAATCTGCATTGTAATAAACCTGTAATAATAACAGCAGATTTTATGGCTCAAGACGGTATGCATCATAAAAAGAAAACGTACCGCATAGCGACAGTAAATTCCTAATTACTACTAAATTATTAATTTTCAATCATGGCAGTCGAGTGGTTAGCGCGCAGACCTCACAGCTAGGAGACCAGGGTTCAATTCCACCCTCAGCCATCTCTGTGTGGAGTTTGCATGTTCTCCCCGTGCATGCGTGGGTTTTCTCAGGGTACTGCGGTTTCCTCCCACATTCCAAAAACATGCTGCAAAGACAGCTGGGATAGGCTCCAGCACCCCCTGCGACCCTTGTGAGGAAAAAAGCGGTAGAAAATGAATGAATGAATTAATTAATTATTTTTCAATAAAACGGTATTCATTCATTCATTTTCTGCCGCTTATTCTCACGAGGGTCACAGGGGTGCTGGAGCCTATCCCAGCTGTCTTCAGGCGAGAGGCGGGGTACACCCCGGACTGGTCGCCACCCAATCACAGGGCACATATAGACAAACAACCATTCACACTCACATTCATACCTATGGACAATTTGGAGTCGCCAATTAACCTAGCATGTTTTTTGGAATGCGGGAAGAAACCGGACTTTCCAAACTCATATTGGTACAAGTTTGTATATTTGGTATATATACCTTTTTCAGTGTTAAGTTGCTGTGTGATGAGTTTAGTGTTCTTAGTGAGATGACACTGGGTTATGTTCTTACACTGTTACATAAAATGACCTCCTGCAATATCTAATGGGTTGACAAGTTCTGACTCGCGATTGATAGTACTTGATTGAGTACCCGGAGAAAACCCACGCATCCACGGGGAGAACATGCAAACTCCACACAGAGATGGCCGAGGGTGGGATTGAATAAAACGGCATAAAATGATTTAAAGAGTGCAGAAAGTGCGAAAATTTACAGAAATCATTCAATTGTCACTGCTGTCCTTCCCATCCATCCATTTTCAATGCTGCATAAAGAGGGAAAAAAAGTCTGTATTTTTTGTTTGTTTGTGTTTTATTACAGTAGCAACACCAGCTGGGAACTCATTAAATATATTTTTATGCTCTGATGAATGAATCCCACTGACAAGACGTCAAATTATTTATCCAAGCTCACCAGAGAGAGATCAGACTTTTACAACAAAGCATCAGATAAAGCAGTGCCTCACCAGCCGTGAACCTCACCACATGTGACGTAGTATTTCAAGATTTGCTAATAAAGTTTTCCACACACAAAAAAAGAGTATAATAGAAATCACACTCATTGACACACATGAACATGTTTACTTCATGATTCTTTAAAACGACATACAGAACACGTTTCTAGTCTATTAATTGACAGTACCATGAGATACAGTAACAATATTCTTATGTAACTTATGTACAAAATGTTGGCTCCCTGTTTACTGTGTTTGTAGACCATGTTTCATGTCAGGGAATAGAATGATCTGTCAGCGTCTCAGCATTGGTCCGAGTCCTCACTGTCTTCACACTCAAAGCTGGCGGTTCAAAGTGTCCTCGTGGTCTTCCTCAATGTCCAGTTCCAGGTCCGTGTCTTCTGAAAGATTTGATTCCGGCTCTGTGAGGGACTGTTGTGGTGACATTGATCGCACATTGTGGACCGCCAAAGTCATGCCGGGGGATGAAGTCTGTTTCTGCTCTGGACCCTGGACCCCGGACAGGTCGGATGTCCCTTCTCCTTTGGCACTACTGACATCCTCCTCTCTCTTCGTTGCTTGGGGATTTTCCTGACCCATTGAATATGAAATTAGAATCATGCATAAAATAGCGTTTATCGTATGAAGTCAAGAGCACCAACCTGTTTGAGTCTTCGCCACTTTGCACGGCGATTTTGGAACCAGGTTTTAACCTGAAAAACAAAATGATCAAAATGTATTTACTCACCAAATCACCAAATATATTTTGGTTACATTGTCACAATTAGAAGCAAATCCCTTATCTGCTGCTAACGCTCACACTTCCGTCTGTATACTATGTACGCTATTCAGTTCCTAAGGGTACTACAGAGTACAAGTACCAATACAAGTTAAAAAAAACATTTCATTTGGATGTGGATTCATTTGGATCTGGATGGCATGGCAATGTTGCTTTTGTCCACCAGATGGAGCCGGAGGTGCCCAGAAATCAGAGGGAGGCTGATGTCATTGCAGCTCGTCAATGAATGTGTTGCTCAGATGCAATGCATTATGGGGAAAGTTTTAAATAGTTAGGAGGGGTTTCAATTCAAACTCGTATTGGTACAAGTTTGTATATTTGGCGTATATACCTTTTTGACTGTTAAGTTGCTGTGTGATGAGTTTAGTGTTCTTAGTGAGATGACACTGTGTTATGTTCTTACACTGTTACATAAAATGACCTCCTGCAATATCTAATGGGTTGACAAGCTCTGACCTGCGATTGATAGTACTTGATTGAGTACTACTGCCTCCTCTTACCTGTCGCTCGCTGAGCTGTAGCATCTTCGCCAGTCTTTTCCTCTCTGGCGGTGAAAGGTACTTCTGGATCTCAAATTTCTTCTCCAGTTCGATGGTTTGGTCGTTGGAGAAGCGAACCTGACCGCCTTTTCGCTTATGTAAGGGCCGCTGGATAAAGGGGGTCCACAACAGAGGTTTCCCTTTTAGACAAAGGCACAGATAGTCTTATTTTAATACATATATAAAATACATACATACAATGAGCATGTGACATGATACAGTACACTGTGAGCACCCTGACCAATAAAACATACACAGGAGGATGCATATCTTTTTTAATTAAATACTGTATTTATGTAATAAAAAATCAAATGTGAATTGTTTGTTTTCTTGTCTCACATTTTTAGGCCCAATTTTGGGACCCTTCATTAAGTGTTAGGACATCCACCATATATACCTCTGGCTCACTATTACCTTAACACTAGTATATATACAGTATGTTAAGTTATGGTTTCATGTTTTACTTTCTCTCATTTTAAAACATATATATATATTTATATATATACACACATCAATACTGAAACAAAATTGGGTTTTAAATTTGATAGAGAATCATTATATCTCAAAGGGATATTGAACTTGCTGACTTTTATAGACAAGGAACCAATGTATGCTAACTAAACAGGCGCCATGCTGCACGAGGCAATACAACCACGTGATTTCTCACAGCCAATCAGCAAGTCCTGCATGAATTAACGTTGCACATGCTAAAAGTATTAAATGGCGATTAAACACAAGAACCTACACTGTGCAAATTACGTTAAAACACACATTAATGTAAAAATAACAAAAACAACAAATGATGACTCCAGCGTGTTGCTATAGGGACTTTGGTCTGTGCCTCACTATATTAAAATTGTACTTTAATTTAAATAAAAAGCTAAACTAAGCATGAGATATACATAGCAAGTGGATCCCACTTAATTATTCCATGTATATTTTCCGGAGCCGTATTAACAGTAATATGGTCCGCAGGCCGCCAACAATGAACACTTTCGCCCACAAAGTGGACTTTGATTGTGTAAATGAGAAGAGGACGTGCGTGTGTGTGTCGGTGGATGCCTTCGCCCATAATCACACCACAAGGCAGGAAGCACATGATGCGGATATTTGGCCATAGTTGAAGTCTCTGTCACGACCCTCCGCTCTTGCTATTGTTTGTTCCTCGCCATTAACTCGACAGGAAACCAGACTCGAAACCAGTAAAAACACTTCAAATGCAATTAATGCGTCGAGGATGCAATTAGGACTACAAAAAAAAAAACAACCTAATAAAACGGTTTCCTTATTATGTAATATTACATTATACACTTTTTATCATTTATTAACTGTATGTATACTTATATGTATAATATGTGTTGTATTTACTTTTTGAGATTTAAAAAAACACATCTCCCGAAATTTAGGCCTAAAAATAACTTAAATATTTTATGTTTTAATTGAATTTATATAGTATCGTACAAATATTTTGTATTTATTGAACCATTATGTATATTACATGTGTATATTATATCCAGACTGACGGCATATGGATGAAAATGTCCGTGTTGCATTCACGGCCTTGATGGCTTCCACGTTTGTAATCTAGCAAAGTCAGCCACATCCTCGCCGGTCCGTGCAGAGGAAGTACAACAATATGTGAAAAACGGATCCCGGGCTATCAGAGGCCGAGTGTTTCCTGAATGTGTCTGTATTGAGGATGTCGATAAAATAATCAGCAGCGTGCAGCGGCCTGCCGAGGAAGCGGCTGGTCGGAGTGAGACAGGAAAACATTCAACAGCTTTTGGAGGCCAGATTTTACTCCAAGGGGCTTCCGTACAAGGGAAAAAAAAAAAAAAAAAGCACCACCGGCACTTTAAGTCACATGACTTAAAAGAACTTCTATTAAGAATGCTACCAAACAATTCAAATCTCCAACGCTCACGCATCACTAACAATATAGGATATAGATGCAATGAAAACATGGCATCTGTCAGTTGGCTTTGACGCACACGCACACGCACACTCCTCTGATGTTTCCAGAACAATAGAAACCAGGAAGACGAGTCAAGGTTGCCACATAAGAAACACGCAAAAGCACACCATCAGCACGAAAAGCAGACTATTGAGTGGAGAGTCAGACTGCACCCCTATTTCTGTGAAAATGATCCCTTCCACTTTGATACGCATGCACGCTCAAGCGTGATGCACATGTGCAAAACTACTGAAGCAAAGTCAGAAGAAGAGGCAGGAGACCCCCCCAACCCCCATCACATTTGGAACATTCTTTATGAATATGAAATACTGCATTTGTCACTTGTGTATGCCCTACAGTGGGAGTCCATCTGTGTTGCCAGGTCCTGCAGTGCCACTGAGGGCACTTTAATTAATTAAAAATGGAAGGAGGGGCCACTTTGATATTTCTTAAAGCAACACATGTAGATATGCAAATGAGTATAGTTCAAGAAAAAACTGCAACTGTTTTGTGATTTAGGTGAAAATGCATATTTTTACTACAAAAAATATGCACCAATTAATCTATGGTTAATCGAATAGCAAATTAATCACAACTATTTTAGTCATCCAGTCATGCCATGTCATGATTTCAGCCTCTGCAATGTGAATATTTTCTAATTTCCATTAATTGTCATGAACAAAAGCAGACATGATACGTTTGTGTTTGATAATCAATCGATTAATCGCTATTAAAATCATCGTTAGTTGCTTGGTAAATGTTCTTTTACATGTACTGCACCAATTAATCTATGGTTAATCAAATAGCCAATTAATCGACAACTATTTTAGTCATCCAGTCATGTCATCCTCTGATTTCAGCCTCTGCAATGTGAATATTTTCTAATTTACATTAATTGTCATGAACAAAAGCAGACATGATACGTTTATGTTTGATAATCAATCGATTAATCGCTATTAAAATCATCGTTAGTTGCTTGGTAAATGTTCTTTTACATGTAAGGACTTTATTCCCGTCATATTATAACTTTTTCTCCCCAAAATACAACTTATTTTGTTTTGTTTCTCATAATATTATGACTTAAAAATAAAGTATACTTTAATATTTCAACTCTGTGCTACTATTGGTGGGACTGTCATGAGAAAAAATGAGAATATGACTTTTTTTTCGTTCCATTTTCTGTTGTTGTATTTTTCTATTTCAACTTTCTTCTAACTTTTATTCTTGTACTGATAACTTTACATTTTAACTGTATTATTATAACTTTTTCCTTAAGGTCATTTTCCAAAAATGACAACCTTTGTGGTTTATCTGGTTAATATTTTAAAATATTTTTATGGTTAATATTTCTACTAAAATATTATTTATCTTTGTAACATTTCTTGTTAGATGACATGTCTCCTTATATTATGACTTTATTCATGTAAAATAATTGCATATGTTTGCATTTCTTTGTGTTTTTTTCCCTAGTCTTATGAAATGCTATTTTTCAAAGGCCAACACAAAAACATGCATGGGCCACAAATGACCCCCCGGGCTGCACTTTGGACACCTCTGCTGTGTGTGCAAAGTGTGTACTATTTGCATTCACATGAAGATTATGTGGAAGTGTTTTATACACAATAATACATGCACACATGTAAATGTGACTTTTCTATGGTGTCGTCACTGCCCTTGCACGCCATATTTATTAATACATACAGGAGCATATCAATAAATGATAACATAATTTCGGGACTTCAATCCAGACTTAGATTAAAGGCTGCAGGAAGTGTTTGCAGTTGCTTTGCTGACTGGAGAGCAAACCAGCTTACTTTATTCTTCTTTCCCAGATTTGACAAAACACTGAATCGATGTGATCCGAATTGAAACACTCACCGAGTGGGTCGTGTCTTAGCAGGGCCTGGGCGTACTCCCCCACAGCTCGGTGGTGTTGCTGGTGGTGGAAGGGGTACATGGAGCCGGCGAAAGCCCCAGCAGAGGAGGCGTAGGAGGCCGTCAAAGCAGCAGCAGCCTGGTGGGTCAGCGCAGGGTGGATCGGCGTGGGCTCGTAAAGAGGAGTCCGGTAAGGTGAGATGAAACTTGTAAAGGAAGAGTTGGGTGATGGAAGGACCGGAGCAGTGGAGGAGCATGAGGAGGAGGAGGAGGTGTTCTTTCCTAGAATATCTTCAATGTAGAAGGGAGTCGGATGAGCTTGCTGGATTGGAGTCGGTGCGTAAAGGGGGACACTCATGGTGGCTGCGTTCCCTCAATCTTGACAAAATCTCACACGATTTCCAGCATTAAAAAAAAAAAACATTCGCTGTATCCGTTAAGTCAAAAAATGTCAGTCAAGTGAGGAAGTAGTTTTGAGGAGTTCCTAAACGACTTGCTCCAACTGTTGGACCGCTATCTGTGCTGCAGACGCAGAAGGGGGGCGATAAATGGACCGGCCCTTTCCTGCAGGTGACCGCGGACGCTTCTGATTGGCTCACAGATCGACCCAATGCACACTTCTCACAAGCAATCACACTTATTGAATCCACTCTAGCGTGATGAAATATATATTTTTTCAATTTTTCTTATATATGTTTGTTTTCGCAGATATTTATTTTGGTCATTGTGGGCAAAAAACAAATGAAAATAGGTGTTTTTGTTTTAGTTTAATTACATATATATATATATATATATGTATATATACAGTGTATATATTATACACTGATAGTAAATGTGTACATCTACTAAGCTGAAATGTCTGTTTCTCCTCCAAGGCAGCAACTAATCTTGTTCAACAGTTTTTGCTCTGATCGACCAATCAGGATTTGTGGGCCTGCAAGCTGGCCCTGAGAGGCAAATCAGAAGTCTGGTTAAAAACAACCAGGAAAAACAGCCTCATTTTTAATTGTGTGTATTTGACATGAGCCGGATTGGAGAGATTCCATTCATAATGGGAACAATGGGAACAATGGGAAGCTGAAATCTGATATCTGAATGTTGAATATCCAAAAATATCCAATATACACTACACATAAAGATCATATATTCTGAATGGGATGAATTAATAGTTCTATAATTTAAGTTTGAAATGCAAGTCAGTGGGCTGCACGGTGGACTAGTGGTTAGCGCACAGCTAGGCTGGTTCAATTCCACCTTCGGCCATCTCTGTGTGGAGTTTGCATGTTCTCCTCGTGCATGCGTGGGTTTTCTTCGGGTACTCCGGTTTCCTCCAACATTCCAAAAACATGCTAGGTTAATTGGCGACTCCAAATTGTCCATAGGTATGAATGTGAGTGTGAATGGTTGTTTGTCTATATGTGCCCTGTGATTGGCTGGCGACAAGTACAGGGTGTACCCCGCCTTTCGCCCGAAGACAGCTGGGATAGGCTCCAGCACCCCCGCGACCCTCATGAGGATAAGCGGTAGAAAATGAATGAATGAATGCAATGGTTAGTCATGGTTAGGCCAGCAGAGAAGGCCTTGCTGGCCCTGACTTAAATACATGACAGAACAGAGAAACAGTGCTGTGTTAGAAAAGTGTTTGAATGTTTCATGTTTCAGCGCTAACATTTCCTACTTTATTTGATGACCCTTAAACGCACCACAAGTTATATGTATAGTTTATACATATTAAAGTACATGTATCAATGAATCCAAACAAACAGATACAGAACATATTTTCCGTATGACTTTTAAAAATATGATTTTTGTTTTAATAATTTAAACCTAGGGCTATAAGTGGCCCCCCAGCCACAATTTGTACACCCCTCAGTGATTAACTCAGGATTTGAGTGTTTGCAGCTGCCGAGATAGCAGTTGGCATCAGTTAAGGGGGGCATACACCTCAGCCATTTCTAGTTAATTAAAATAGAAATTAATTTATAAACTTTGTTTTCTTTTTAACGTTCAGTCTCTCACAATAATGTCAAAATAAAGTCATATTTCCCTGGCTCTACAGGCATATTTGTGACGTCATTGGAGAGGCAGCGCTTTGACTTGATGGGTGCGTGTCCAGATCCACGGATGTCCAACCCACGATAGTAAGCTCGGTCGTCATGAATGAAACGACCACACGTCACGTCGCGTGTGTTGCGTGGAAGACAAAACGCTTATCGACTGATAAATGAGCTCACTTATCGAATCCGATTGTTCCACTACACCCACTCCGCCCCCACCACCACCACCACCACCACCACCACCACCAAAGCGCGCGCCGCTAATTGCAACTTTCCAGCGGCTGTAATTTAGATAAAAAGAACCCGAGAGCAAACATGGATACGAAGAGCCTTGAAGACATGAAAGACAACACGAAACGGCCAATATTTGGACTGAGACAATCATTGCAACCCATTGATCCGGGGCAGCTTCCCGTGGCGTCAGACTCATGTCCACTAAAGATGGATGGCTGCTGTTCTGACTGGGGTTTACCATCAGAGTGGGCCACGGTTTTTGACTTTTTTTGGTTCGAAAGCGTGAAATAAAAAACAACTGTCCAGTTGCTGTGATTGAACTCCCTATAGCATGGATTGAAAACCTTTACAGATGTTTTCCCAGGCGAAAAGTTAGTATCCAATTCCAGTTTGGGCCCCTGTGACCGTACTTTGACCCTGCATCAACATGACAAGAACTTCAGTACTTCTCACTTCACTGTGCCGACTAGATTAAACACAATAATTCCATCAGTAGTGTTTACAATGAATTCTCAGACTGATACCAGTGCTCCTTCTTGCAGGCTATTGGTCATATTAGGGGGCACCCATCATGACTGAAGGCCCTCGTCTTATGCTTTTTACACTTTTTTACCTATTAATAGATAGATAGATAGATAGATAGACTCCCTTTATTGTCATTGCACAAAAACACAGTAGTGAAATTGCCAACGAAATGTCGTTGCCTGGCTCCCATATAATAACAGACACAAAAGAAGATAAGTAATAATAAATAATAATAATAATAATAATGTGGAGAATAAATATGAACAACATAATGTAAAGTGCAGCGTGAACAGTAAATTGCCCAAATAATTTAAATAATTAAATAAATAATAATAATGTAAGTAAGGTAGAGGGGCTTATTTGGCATTGAGCAGTCTGATGGCCAGGGGGAAGTAGCTGTCTCTGAACCTGGTCGTCCTACAGCGGATGCTGCAGAACCTTCTCCCCGATGCCAGGCGAGAGAACAGTCCATGCTGGGGGTGTGTGGGGTCAGAGCAGATCCGATGGGCTCTAGATACACACCGGCTGTTTGCTATGTCCTTAATGGGGGGGAGTTGGGTCCCGATGATCTTCTCCGCTGTCCTCACCACTCTCTGCAGTAACGTCCAGTCCGAGGCCTTGCAGCTCCCAGACCAGACGGAGATGCAGTTGGTCAGCAGGCTCTCGACGGTCCCTCTGTAGAAGGTGGTAAGGATAGGAGGGGAGAGGGAGGCTCTTTTCATCCGCCGCAGGAAGTGCAGTCGCTGCTGTGCCTTCCTCGCCAGAGCGGAGGTGTGGAGTGACCAGGCGAGGTTGTCTGTGATATGCACCCCCAAGTACTTGGTTGTGTTCACAACTTCTACGGCTGTGTCATTGATGCTGAGTGGAGTGTGGCTGGGTCTGGATCGCCTGAAGTCGACGATGATCTCCTTTGTTTTGTCAACATTCAGGATCAGGTTGTTCGCCTTGCACCAATCCACAAGGTGTCGCACTTCCTCCCTGTAAGCCAGTTCGTTGTTGTCCTGAATGAGGCCCACAACTGTTGTGTCGTCCGCGTACTTCAGGATGTGGTTGCTGCTGTACTTGGGGCGACAGTCATGGGTCATTAGGGTAAACAACAGGGGGCTCAGAACACATCCCTGGGGTGAGCCGGTGTTCAGGGAGATGACACTGGATGTGTTGTCGCCCACTCTGACATACTGGGTTCTATCTGTGAGGAAGTCAAGCAGCCAGTTGCACAGGGAGGTCTTGAGGCCCAGTGGCTCCAACTTGCGTACCAGGTCCTGGGGGATGATCGTGTTGAATGCTGAGCTGAAGTCCAGGAACAGCATCCGTACATGGGTGTTTTTCTTCTCCAGGTGCTCCAGGCTCAGGTGGAGAGCAGTGGAGATGGCGTCTTCAGTGGAGCGGTTTGGCTGGTACGCGAATTGGAAAGGGTCGAGTGATGGGGGGAGTATGGAGGTGATATGGTCCTTAACCACCCTCTCGAAACATTTCATAATGGTTGATGTGAGTGCAACGGGCCGAAAGTCGTTCAGACATGTAATAGATGGTTTCTTGGGCACTGGAATTATTGTGGCGGACTTGAAACACGGGGGGACTACAGCTTGGGCCAGTGAGGTGTTGAAGATGTCTGTGAGCACGTGGGCCAGCTGGTCTGCACATTCCTTGATCACCCGTCCTGGAATGGCGTCTGGGCCTGCAGCTTTCCGCACGTTGACCTTCCTCAGGACTCTCCAAACAGCAGCAGTATCAAACTTGACTGCCTGTTCATCGGGGTGGGGGGTAGCCTTCCTCGCAGGGTTATTGTTCAGAGCCTCAAACCTTCCGAAGAAGTTATTTAGCTCATTGAGGAAGCTGATGTTAGCTGATGATTAATGTTGTATTTGTGTGTTAAACGATGCCAAAGTTTCAGATAATTAGGTTTGCGTATTTGGAAATGAGACATGAAAAAAGTTTGGGATGCTTTTAACGTTCCAGTTCAGAGAGCTTTTTCTAACGCTGGCTGCCTGTGACATCACAGGGAGCCTGTAGGCCTGATATGCTGTAAAATGGTCCCCTCCACAACTCTGCTTATTCTATATGCTATATTGTTAGCTATGGTGAATGAAGGTAGGACCCACTATGCCTGCATATGCCTGAGTGTGACCAATCACAGCGGCGGGGGCATGGGGCCGTGGGTGGAATAAATAAAACAGACATTTTAGAAATCCAAGGAAATACAGCTGGAATATGTGCAGATTATGAAAGATCTAGAAAGTTTTCATAATTTGCATAATTTTCAATTTGCATAATAGTCCTCTAAACTTTCATCAACTGATGAACAACCTATATTTCACTTTAATGCCCGATTGAAATTGCATATTTTTTATATTCACTCCCATATCTTCATTTTGCATTGTGAAGCTGTACTTAGAACCTCACTGCAAAATGTGAATTATTGCCATTTTTCAACTGATCTCAAACTTTTAATCAGGAGTACATAGTGGACGGATGGACCACCCTGCAAGGGCATTGAGTATAACGACCCTAAGGTTGCCTCGCTACCCAATTATTCAGCCCTTTAAAAAATTAATTGGTTTATACTCGGACTAGAAGAGTGTCTTCATTGTTATGGTTAACAATCGCTTGAAACTCATTTATGGTGAATTTGCACCCCCTTGTGGTAGAAACGGAGTGTTGCAAGCCCTTGACAAATTAGCAATAGTGAAATAGCTCAGCTTGGCTCACAAAAATACCACCGGAATGAAAAAAATTGAAGTGGAGATCATTTTTAAAGTTCATAATATTCATAGTCTTATTTAAAAACTCAATATTTACTCAATATTTTTCTTTGCTGGCTCTGCTTGTCACGGCAAGGTACAACGGGTGATGCGAATAGGAGGAAAGAAAGAAAAGGTGTACACATTGTAGTTATGCATCTGCAAATGTTATTGCTGCATGTAAATTTAATGTCATGGTTTGAACTATTATTTTGAGAATACGCCAAGGGCCAATCATTTTGAAAAAAGCCTCCTCGGGTCGTATTTTGGACATCCTCAACTTAAAAATTCTGAGATATTTGAATTACAAAAAAAGTAGTTTGAAGAGAAAGAGCAACCGACGTGTATCCCCAGATTTTCTGACTTTTTTTTTTTAATCCACGTGCAATTTTGCAGTAAAAATAACTAAAGTAAATAAAGCTTCACATTCATTCAAGCAAACCATGAGGGACTGCCTGATGAAAGGAGTATTGGCACTTCCATTACAATGAAAAATATTGAAATAAAAATTTCTAGTACTACCAGTGGGCAAGTCACTGATGAAAGCTAATATTTCTACAAATAATGAATCCACTAAATGCGAAAATAACCATAATTCACACTATTCGCATTATACAAAATTAAATACTATCCTGCTATTATCTTCCATGAAGGCCAATGACAGTGACTATGAAGAACCTGAATGTTACCCCACAGTGGAATTTATATCTTTACATGGTGTCTCAGGTGCTGCCACATCGTCTGGACACTGCAGCGATTTGGCAATATGTTCCAGTGTCCAGTGCTCTTCGTGTAAGGCATGATGCTCCAAGGTGAACTGGCCATGCTTGGTACGGATCAGCTCCTTGACGTGAGCACATGATGACAGCGCTGCAGCAGACACACAGAAAAATGTCAGTTGCTAACCGCTAGCGGGGTTCGTTCTGCAAATTTAGGATTTGGAACACACACCTTTTCCCAAGTCGTCCACCAGGCTTCTGACGTAAAATCCACCTCCGCATTCAATATCTGCCATTAATGAAAACATATATAGGCTCATTTATGAACAATGTGATCTTACAAAGGACAAGACGGATGGTGCAACAAGTACACACCGAGAGTGAAGAGAGGGGGCTTGAACTCATGCAGCGTCAAGTTGTACACCGTGACAGGTCTTGCTGGTTTCGCCTCAACCTTGTGACCTTTCTTCAGGAGCACAGACAGCCGTTGGCCATCTTTTTTCAAAGCAGAGTATCTAAATGAATAAAAGCACTAATAATGGAATCAATCAGCACACTCACGTCCTGCATCAGTAAAATCCCAAAATAACTCAATCTAGTTTAAGATGAAAAAGGCATACCTGAAGCTAATAAGTGGTTGGGCCGTATTTGCCCAGTGTCTTTCTTAAGGTGGACTCATGAACACTGACCTTAACTGAGGCAAGTGAGGCCTGCAGTTCTTTGGATGTTGTTGTGGGGTCTTTTGTGACCTCTGTGTGGAGTTTGCATGCTCTCCCTGTGAATGCGTGGGTTTTCTCCGGGTACTCCGGTTTCCTCCCACATTCCAAAAACATGCTAGGTTAATTGGCGACTCCAAATTGTCCATAGGTATGAATGTGAGTGTGAATGGTTGTTTGTCTATATGTGCCCTGTGATTGGCTGGCCACCAGTCCAGGGTGTACCCCGCCTCTCGCCCCAAGACAGCTGGGATAGGCTCCAGCAGCCCCGCGACCCTCGTGAGGAAAAAGCGGTAGAAAATGAATGAATGAATGTATAGAGCTGCACGGCGCTCAAGTGGTTAGCGCGCAGACCTCACAGCTAGGAGTCCCGAGCTCAATCCCACCCTCGGCCATCTCTGTGGGGAGTTTGCATGTTCTCCTCGTGCATGTGTGGGTTTTCTCCGGGTACTCCGGTTTCCTCCCACATTCCAAAAACATGCTAGGTTAATTGGCCACTCCAAATTGTCCATAGGTATGAATGTGAGTGTGAATGGTTGTTTGTCTATATGTGCCCTGTGATTGGCTGGCAACCAGTCCAGGGTGTACCCCGCCTCTCGCCCGAAGACAGCTGGGATAGGCTCCAGCACCCCCGCGACCCTCGTGAGGATAAGCGGTAGAAAATGAATGAATGTATGTGTGTACTTGTAAAAGGTACTTTGACAGATCAACTGTAGCTTCAGAAAGACAACAAAAACACCGTAATTTCATGTACTGGATTACATTTGGGCAGGGTTGAGTCTTACAGTGGCGGGACTTGCATGATATCACCAACAAAACTGTGCAGCTTCTCCTCCATGTCCAACCTGGTAATGTGCTCTGTATGAAAACAAAAACAAAAACCTACCATAAAACAGGCAAGGACAGCCATTTTGCGAACTTCAATACGGATCGGTGGGCACTGTACATACTAAAGTCCTTCTCGAAAGTAACACTGCCGGTAGCATCAAGAGTGTCTGTTGCTTTTCCCAGCTCCCCGACAGCAGTGTATTTCTGCCAGAACAACAACATTTCATACGGTATGATTTATCCTAAGCTCCCTTATGTAAAAAGAACAATTGGGATACATCATTAAGTGACAAGACATTCAATCAAGCCTATTAAAATGCTCATTGTGTGTAACGTCTACATGAGAGCATACACAGTTGGTAAAATATCATTCATTCCAGCTAATAATAATTATTAGTCATCATTTCAGTGGGTGTCAATGACTTGGACTCACCTTTGAACCGGACAACATTGTGCTTAACATTTTTGTGCCGTTTCCAACACCAACAACTGAAAGAGAGAGAGGATTATTATTCTTGTATGACTATTAGAATATATTATTATTATTATTATTAGATATACAGTACATTAGCTTAAATGACATATTACATTATCAATATTTGGATTTTAGAGTAAATATCTGGTATGACAGATGAAGATATTTCAGTATGTACATCACTACTAGTCACCACTTGGAGCATGTTGATTACAACATCCGGGTACTGACGTGCACTTGTGCACTAAACATGCTAATGCGTGGACTGAGACACTACTTTACATTACTCATTATTCACTCCAAATTATGATGGCTAAACAGAGTTGAGTTCTTTAAAAAAACGCGCCTTGATATATGCTAAGAATTTAGATTATACTCTTTTGTTTAAACTTGATTTCCCCAAGAAAAATTGAACTGACCAGTGACGTCATCAGAAAGCGTCCTGCATGCTGATGACGCCTGTGATTGACACCCTTGAACAGTATCGCCTGAACGTAAAATTGGTCAATAATACCTACCCAATACTCCTGTAGCAGCACTGTCGAGTGTTCCTCCGTGGCCCATCTTCAGATTCTGTTTTTTCCTCTTCCTGGGGTTCGTGTTCTGCACACCGGCTTCTATAAGACAAACTGAGCATCAGTGCTCGCCTACACAAACAAGACCTATTACTCGGTTCCTCTGCCTTACCCTTCAGCAAAACTTCTTTGAGTTTATTTAAGACATCTGCAGAGGTCGGTCCATGCTTTTTATAAATTGCAAATAGTCCATTCAGAGACTGAAGTTTGGATAGAGAACTGGTGAGTGACGGAGCAGTGTTACTTCCAGCCATGCTTCTTGTGTCACTCTGTGAGGAAGCAACGATCTTTTTCTGCAATTCAATTACCGCCATCTGCTGGTAGCAAAGTGACACTGTATTACTTCGGATCAAAGCGAGCAATGCGGAATGCAATGGGATTTATTGAATCAATATTGAATTTATTGAAATCATGCCTGAAATTAGGATTTATCCATTTGTGTTTACGATGTTATTTCGACGTGTGAAAATAGCGTAATAAGGGGGTACGCCTTTAAGGACTACATTGACCAAAATGCTTCACGCCGAACTACACTTCCTGGTTACGCTTAGCTTCCTGCAACAGTTATAACTGTCTGAAAATTCCGTGGCTAGGGTATGTTCTCATTATTTCCAACCAAATAGTTTGTAGTTTTTTGGAAACGTTTCTCAAAGCTGTCCTCTTTTCTCTCAAGCAAGAGTAGCTATCATACACTAGCGTGTTCGTATCTTAATCAGATATTTCAGCCGGGCACATATAGGCTAACTACCATTCAGACTCACCCATACTTATGGACAATTTAGAGTCGTCAATTAACCAATCAATACATTTTTCGATAAAGAAATGTATTTGAAAAAATATTCTTACCTGCCATAATGCCAGTGACCTGTAATTATTTATTACAAGTTCACTGTTATGAAAAAGTAAACATGTAAACATATGGACTACTTGTGAATCCTCATCGTGATTTTTGTTATTGGTCGTGTTTTAAGGCTGTAAAATATGACTTATGTGTAAAGTATTCTTATGGACAAGAGATTGTGAAATACTAGAGATTCTTATGCATATGTTTATATACAATTTATATCTTTTTTTGGTGTGGAAGAAGACGTGGTCTCATGCAGAAAAGGAAAAAGGCAAGGGCGTCAAAATGGAGGCTTTCAGGCAGACATACTTATGCCTGTGTAAGGAAGGAGCCGTGGAACCCCAGGAAAGCGTCATGGTGAAGTTGCAGGAGTGCAGAGCTTCCCGCCTGGATTTGAGCGGACTGAGTCTGTCCACAGAAACCTGCACGGTGCTTGGTCGGGCTTTTCAAAACGACACTTTCGTTTCTGATGTGTCTCTCAGTGACTGCATGCTCAGCGAGGAAGGTCAGTGCAAACACACTTGAACTGATCCCTTGTTTATCACAATTAATTGGTTACAGACGTGACCATGAAAAGTGAAGTTAAATTCCATATTTATGAATGCAATGTTTTTGTAGTTTAAGCATAGCAACCCTGTTTACCACTATCTACATACAGTTTTTAACATTAGTGCTCTCTAGACATTGAATAACACCCCTATAGTCCCCTTTACACTTTACACATGTTCTTATTTGTACGGATGCGCAAATAAATATCAATTTTTGAATTCTTAACAGTATTTTATTTCATGTTTATTGACTCGTAGGTGCCAAAGTCTTCCTGACCGGCCTTTTTTATAACACAACCCTTAAAGTCCTGGATCTAAAGGTAACTCTTAACAAATGGAAATGCACTCAGATTCAGTTATTTGACGCAAAATGTTCTTCACAGGGAAATAACCTGAAATCAACAGGGGCTAAGGTGTTGGGAAAATTGTTGGCACGCAACAAGGCTCTTGTTAGGTGAGGACTAGTTTTGTCATGCACCACTGTGCAAGTAGCAACATTAATTTAAATGCAAAGATGGTTGTGTGATTACAACTGCAATTTGACATATTTTGAAAAAGTTAAAGAGTTAAATTGAACAACGCTACCTTCTAATTGATTGTTTACCTCATTGGGGCCAATAGTTAGAAACACAACGCTAACCACTGTGATATGTTTAAATGAAAAATGCAAATCTGTGCACAGGTTAGTACTGGACTGGAATGCACTCGGCATTTGGGATGAAGCCTTCACCGCCTTTTGTGAGGGTCTGAGCTCTAACTGTGTGCTCACGCATCTGGACCTGCGCAACAATCAAATTAACCACCACGGAACATTGGAGCTTGCTCAGGCTCTCAAACGCAACAGCACGCTGAAAGTGCTAGGTGAGACACACAGCCCTTCTAACACGTATACTGTCCGCAACTCTACAAATATATAGATATAGATATATTGTTTGTCTTGAATTATGGACTGTCTGGAAGCAAAGATTCATGTTTGACTCTCACTGTGGACAGATCTGAGGTGGAACAACATCGGTCTTCTGGGTGGCAGGTATCTTCTGTCCAATCTGCCGAGCAACCACAGTATAGAGCAGCTGGAGCTGGCAGGAAACAACATACCCAGTGACACACTCAAGGCACTTGGTATGTATCCTTAAACACGGTTCTATTTATTCTTAAGCTATATTTTTCCTTAAACTAATGAAACGGTAGTATCTCCAGAGGTGGAAAGAAAAACAACTTAACTGTACAAACTTCAAAAAATACAAAATAATTATGGAGGTACTGTACCTCCATTTTTATATCATCTCAGATGAGATGTGAAACCAAATTAGAGAAGTACTATAATATGAAAAACAAGTTGTTTCCACACAATGACTGTGATCATTATGGGTGTGTAGTTTTGTGTATACACTCCTGATGAACATTTTAAGACCAGCTGAAAAATTGCAGGAATTTACATTTTGCATTGATGTTCTATGCAGAGCTTTAAAATGCTAAAAGAAGAAAGGTGAGTGAGACAAAAGAATTGAATAAGCAATTTATTGCAAACAAGCATTCAAGTGTTCATCAGCTGATCAGAAATGGACGTGGATTCAATGTCATTTTCTGTCATGGATTCAAACTGTCATGATCGCTTGGTGGCAAAGGCAAGAAAGCTTTCTGTCTTTGTATGCGGTGGGATTGTTGAGCTGCATAAAATTGACAAAAAAGTCAAGTCCTAGGCCCCAAAAAAGTCATCCAATTGGCTGTCGTCAAGACACGGACCATCCTCGGCCCAGATGAAGGTTGTTCCTGGTGCCGAGTGCAGTCCCGAACTATCAGACGGCATTTACGAGAGAATGTTTAAGAAGAAAAAAGGTCTTCAAAAGGCCTCGTCTGCAGTTTTTAACTGGTTTTAAAATTTGGATCAGGAGTGTATGTCACTTCCTGTTCTAGAATGA
Source organism: Doryrhamphus excisus (assembly GCF_030265055.1). Taxonomy (NCBI): domain Eukaryota; kingdom Metazoa; phylum Chordata; class Actinopteri; order Syngnathiformes; family Syngnathidae; genus Doryrhamphus; species Doryrhamphus excisus. The sequence goes on along the minus strand of NC_080487.1, from coordinate 4,638,643 downwards.
AAACTCCTCACACTTGGGTTGTTTATCTCCTGTTTATCAGAGCAGATTGTAGGACGCAACACTGATCGCCAGTCCACCTTAAGAGAGAGCCACAGCAGAAGCCAGGTCCTCACAAAGGAGATTCAGATCTTGAAGCAGGAGAAGGGACAACAGGTAGATCAAGCACAATGAATGCTTTTATGTAAATATAAACAAACCATGGAAGTCATATAAAAGTGTTTGGAAAATGCAATTCTAGCTACTTCAAATAACAATAAATAATACATGTATTTAATAATGATTTTAGGTTAGTTATGAGGTGAATGTGGACTATTTTTTTTGCTTTTCCAAGTTCCAAAACTTGATGGGGACTATTGACCGGCAGAGAGAAGAGATGGGACGATCAAGCAGGTGAGAACATGCAGTTAGTTACCCTAACCCCTAATTCCTAAACACTAACCCTAAGACATGCCCACGAGAGTCAGTATATAAGCCTTAGCCCACAACTGTGTAATATCATCTATAATATCAGGTTTTACTACATCAAATACATGACACTGCATACAAAAACAGCATCTTTTCAAAATGATAATAATTGTTTTTGTTTTTTGTTAGGTCCACTTCCATACAGATCAGTCAACTCCAGGAAGCACTAAATGGGAGGAAGTCGGCTGTAAACTCTCTCACGACAAAGTAATGGTGTTTTCTCTTCATATTCACTTTGTAGGGATGTCCTGGTCCTCATTTTAGGTATTACAAAATTAGTAAACAAGACACATGGCTGTGATGCATTCTGTGGACAATAAGTCAAGGCTGCAATAACACATAAGCACGTAAGAAAAAAAATAATGTCAACTGATTTTTGCAGCATAGAATGCTGTAGAGAGACCTTGTAGAAACACATGCATGTCCCGTACAGTAAATACTTTATATTTCCACAGTGTTAGCCATTTCTTTGATAATTGACCACTCAAAAACAGTTAGAATGCATGCTCCAATGGAGTTATTATAGGAATATCTTGCTTTTTGGTAGTGATTGACAGTAAACCCAAGGTTTTCATGTTAATACGAATAACGGATATTTTGTACATATGAATTCATGGTTTGACCCTGGAATACATTCAGTGGCTTTCAACAGGATAAAATGCATCCCCTACATCAAATGCCACAGTTGCATAATTGTACCATGCGCAGATTGCAGATGATGGAGGCTGCCCTCGCGCTCTCTGAGCAGAAAAATCACAACCTGGCTGAGCTGATAGCAAAACTGAAGGTTGAGAAAGAGCAGCAGTTGGAAGTGCGGAACAGAGAGAAGAAAAAAGAACACGAGGTATATAAACACATGCAAGGATAACAGGTGCATGTTCATTTTGACTTTCACATCAGTTACATTTTGTTTAGTTCCTCTTCCATTTTCCCCACTCTATTTAAACCCTCATAATACATCTGGTAGTAGTGCCATGGTAGTATTTCAGTACTGGTTATCTACATATACATAGTTACAGGTGACAAAGCAAATGAATGTAATATCTAGTCCACTGCTTCCTGCAGGACAGCATTTCCAGAGAGGGTAAGCTTCTCAGAGAGATCCAAAATCTGACAGAAATCAACGTCCAACTGAAAAGCACAGTAAGGCACAGCGATGATATCTTTTTTGAATATGAATTCTGCTGTGACTCTGATAGCGCTTTTTATTTCTGTATCTATGAAGGTGGAAGAGGCGGAGTGTAGGTGCAAGACTCAGCAGCAGCAGCTTTTTGAGTTGAAGCAGGAACTTACCAACAACACAGCTGAGCTAAAGCTCAAGCTAGCACAGGCAGAAGGCAACAAACCATGCAAAAAATATTCACATTATTTCTCATTTGTACAACACAAAATCCAGAAAAAATGAAATCAGATTTTTCCTCTCACAGACCGCCTGGAAATAGCCAAGCGAATGTCCAAGCAAGCCCTGGAGGACCTAGATAATCGCAGAGAGAGAGAGGTAATCCCGAAATTAGCGGTGTCCAAACTCCAGCCTTGGTCTGACTTACTCATTTTACACACAACACTAAATTCACCACACAGAAACTTAACATACAAAAGATATAGATAATAAATAAATGAATGAATAAATAAACACGTACTAAATACAAGTTGGAAAAACTTATATAAAGCTTTCCCATAATGCATTTCATTTTCTTACATACTACAGTATATGCAGGGCTGTGACTGTTATTGTTATGGTAAATGCATTTTTGGATGATAATTGATGTCTTACTAACCGGGTAATATCTCTGCAGCTTGGCCATGTGAATCAGCATCGGGAGGAAAATGAGAAAGTCCTTCAGGAACGCATCCTCAAACTGGAAGGACAACGAATTCAGCTGGAAGAGGTCTTTGGGTTCCATTGGTGAATTCTTGAAGTCAGGGGTTGGCAACCCAAGAGCCCATGATTCGATGCTCCACTGTCGGCATCTAGTAGCATCGCATTTGCAACTCGCTTCTGCCACACATCCATGACTAATCTAAGACTAATTTAAAGCAAACCCGTTCCCCACTAATTACATATATTTACATACAATGGTGTGAAAGTGTTTAACCCTTTCTTGGTTTCTTTTTCCCATGTTTGTTTAAATTAAATATTTCAGATCATCAAACACATTTATATATTAGTCAATGACAACACAACTGAACACAAAATGAAGTTACTTTTTATTATTAAGGGAGAAAACACATCCAAACCTGATGTCCCCCTAAAGCTAATAACTGGTTGTGTCACCCTTAGCCGCAACAACTGCAATCAAGCATTTACAACGTTTTTCTTCAGTCATTCAGAGGTGGACTTGCCGGTGGGTTTTTGGATCATTGTCCTGCTAATACATAACCTTACAATCTTTTCATCTTGCTCTCTATAGGCACTTTTAACTGTTTCTTCTGAAATACATTTAAAATGGCACTCCACAACAGAAAAGTTGCTGACCCCTGACATCCTCTATACTGAAGTACAAGTCATCTTCACTCAATCTGGTGACGTTTATTACATAAGTGGCCTGAGAGCATGGCTCATTTCCTCCATTTAATTAATGTCATAAAATAAATTGGGTTATTAGTGGTAAGAACACCAGCTTGGAATCTGATTGTTTTATTGCTATTGTCGTCTCACCGTGTGCGTTTTCTCTTATGTAGGATTTGAGTAGGACTAAGGCGGCATGTGTAGCGGAGAGATCCCTGGCGGAAGAGCAACTGGGAAAAGTTCGTGCTCAGGTGCGCCAGGAAGAGGTATAAATAACATATTTTTTAACTGACATTTTTTTTTCTCTTTACTGTAACATAGGGCCTCTGCCATGGAGGCCGTCTTTCTTATGGTGGAGTCACAAACACTGACCTTAACTGAGGAAACTGAGGTCTGCAGTTCTTTGGATGTTGTTCCGGGGTCTTTTGTGACCTCTGGGATGAGTTGTTGCTGCACTCTTGGGGTCATTTTGGTTGGCCGGCCACATTTACCTACATTTAAGTCAAGAAGGGGACAAACACCTTGTTTAAATTGGTCCTTAAGCTAAAAAAAAAGTTACGTGACGAGGACCTTTTGTGATTGTCCTTCCCTTCCACTCCTCCTTCCTCTGAGCAGCAGGCACATGTGTCATCGTTGGAAGAGAAGCTTCGCTCAGTGCGCTCCTCCCTGCAGGAGGTCCAGCTGCAGTGTTCCCAGCAAAAACAGATCATCTCTGAGCAGCAGGCCAAAAACTGTCAGCAGACCATGGAGACAGACGGCCTGCGCCGCAGAATCGAGGAGCTCCAGCAGGTCTGGACACCCTCCATCCTTTTTAACACCCAACATGACAGCCTTGTCATTATTTGAGATGAGTATCATAAGGCTGGAAGTAACAGCTTCTGAAATACCCCTCATACAATTTTTATTTATAAGGTCAGATGTCCTTAAAAATGTTCTTTGCTGTTATATGGGATACTAACGTCTAATAATGTGTACAATTGTGGTGAGGTCATAGAGAGGTTTGCTGTTTCCCTCAGCTAAAAACATCTTCCCACAGCACTGAGAAAAGCTCTGTAAAGACTATATAAAGTGCAGCTCTGTGTACAGAATTCATTGTACATGTTGTGTTGCAGGAACTGTCTGGAAAGGACCAGGAGAGGGTGGCTGAGGTGAGTCGAGTGAGGGTGGAGCTGCAGGAGCAGATCGGACACCTGGAGGCTGAAAGAACTGCACAAGGAGGACTAAAAGAGAAGATATGTGCTCTAGAGAGAGAAATTAAAGGTATTTCTCGCTGCTCCTCATCAGTTTGGAACTTCCTGGCTACAGTTGTTAGATGAAATGCTGTCATTTTGTGTCATGCAGTACTGACTAGTAACCACAGAGAAGCGCTTCTGGATAAAGAGAGTGAGACATCATCTCTGTTGGAAAAGCTGCGGTTAAAAGAGGTAGAGATCCAAAGAATGAGGGACGATGAAGCCCAGAGGGCTTCCTGCCTGCAGAACGCCATCCTTACTTATGTTAAAGGTTCTCCTCTGGGACAGTACAGCAGCCCTAAGACGTGATCACCTGCACAGATGCCTTCAGTCTGATGACTTCAACTTTTTAGTGATCAATTTTTGTGTCCGTACAAAAAAAAACATCTGAAGTCCGTCAAATGGTGCTAATTGAGAAGGGCAGCTGTGCTACTTCCTTGTCCGTTTAATCAGACTTTTTCTATTTTTGCTACCATTTTTCTGACTTTCTGAAAGCCGCATTATACAAGATGTTCTGAAGTTATGAATTAATAAATCAATTATGTGGATACTGATATATTTTTGTCAACAGAATCTTTTAAATTCATCTCAAAAAGTGTGTTGATTTACAATAATAGATCTACCATGCAACTTTTGATTATTATTATTTTTTTAATTATGTAATTTAATACTGTGAAACACTATTTGAACTATTTCCATTTACAACCAATGTTAGGAATTGGATACCATCTTTTTTTACCTTTACTAGTTTAGTTATTTTGAACAATTTACTGAAGTTTTCTCTTCATTAAAGGAAATCTTTGGTTATTTTTTTTAGTTCTTATATAGTTATATTTTTATATTGTTACATTTTTAGTAATTTATATTTTTGTTTGCGTAAAATCTGTGTCCTGTGTTTTATTTTAATTATAAACATGATCAACAAATTTTAAAAACCTATTAACAAATATGATATTGTCGATACTATTACAGTATTTACGGATTGCCAAACATTGCAGTACCGCCCACCCCTATTCGGAACGCCCCGCCCCTTCTTCTACGTTGACCACGCCTCTCGTTTCCGCTTGGAAGACAATCGTTCGGTCGGCACATTCCGGAGCCGGTCGGCAATACTCGTCATCTCCCCTTTCACTGCAGCTCCTTCGCCGAGCGGACTGGCCCGCTGCTCTCATCCGAGTCTTCAGCGCAGCCTTTCGGATCTATTAAACGACCAGCGCCGGTTCTCCGGAAGCCTCCAGCTCCAGCACAAATGCAAGCTATCAAATGCGTCGTGGTCGGCGACGGGTAAGAGCGCCTTGGTAGATAAATAATTGTCCCGTAATTCAGTCATGGTCTACGGATGCATGATGGGAGGATGCTATATGGAAGAAGGGGTTGAGGCTCAGTGATCTGTCGATCTGCCCTATATTTGCACCCTCATTTTATACCAGATTTTTGCGCTTATCTGCTTTTGTTTGCTCTCTCGTTGGCGGGCTCCTGCGTATCGTAAGGGTGGAAAGCTGCTATCTATCTCGGGATGCTATGCGGACCTCCTACACGCCTTGTAGGCCACCGGAGGCAGACTGAAGTGCTGATGCACGCTGGTGAATGTGTGGCCCTGTTACTGGCAGCCAGGCAGGCAGGCAGGCAGGCCCCGCTGCCCTAATTCTTCATAGCATGCATCTTTGTCATGGTGATATCAATACTTCATTATGAAACCACCAGCAGGGAAGGTCAGTGGCACTTTGGAAGGCTGTGTGTTCATCTTAGGATGCTTCTACGTGGCATTGAGTATTAAGCAGGACAGAAAAAAACAGAGTTAGCTGTTTAGGACATTGTGCTGTGGAGAATGTGTCCAAATTTGCTTAATTGGTATGAAAATAATTTTTCATCCTAGCTGCTATTATAATAATATGGCTTGGTTCATATAAAAGTCAGGTATGGAAATAGAGCGCAGTTTTTTTGTGAGGTCTTCAGCGTCAAAATAGGTACGTATTTCCCATAGGTATTTTTGGGAAAAAAATATGTGTTCATGTTTCACATAAGGATTGGGAATGATTCCCAAAATTCCCCAAAAAGTGCAGTTCCCCTTTAACGTCCACTCTGGTTACCGCGTTTTTCCGTTAACATCCAGAATGTTTGCTTGACTGCGTTTGCCTGCTTGTCTAGCGTCCAAAATATTGTCCGCCACCTTGGATCGTGCGACCTAGACGAAATCTCGCCATATTTGTACATGCTATACATTGTGGGCCGAGGGCGCCATTTTAGGACAACAGTTTGTTTATAACAGAGTTGCTGTACCGCATTGGTTGTCATTTCAGATGTATGTAAATGTAATGGGAGGATGACACTGTGTTTCTACCGTAATCCATACTACCAGATCCATAACATTTACGTTAATGTATTTGTCTGATTTGCATTATTTTATATGGGAAAAATTGCTTTGGTTAAAGTTTGTTTTGGTTTGAGTCTGACCTTCAGAAACAGATGAATGATGTAAACCAAGTACAGTGTATACTCTATGTATATGTGCATTATATCACAAAACGTTGAAAAACGATTGAAAAGCCAGCATTTCCGGAAATGCTGCAAATGTTTCACTGCCGTGTCTCAAACGGCAAATACACAAATTTACAGAGTGAAAGATGACATTCATTCATTATCCTCACAAGGGTCGCGGGGGTGCTGGAGCCTATCCCAGCTGTCATTGGGCGAGAGGCGGGGTACACCCAGCCAATCACAGGGCACATATAGACAAACAACCATTCACACTCACATTCATACTTATGGACAATTTGGAGTCGCTAATTAACCTAGCATGTTTTTGGAATGTGGGAGGAAACCGGAGTACCCGGAAAAAAACATGCAAACTCCACACAGAGATGGCCAAGAGTGGAATTGAACTCGGGTCTCCTAGCTGTGAGGCCTGTGCGCTAACCACTCGCCAACCGTGCAGCCCTGAAAGATGACATTCATTCATTTTCTACCGCTTTTCCTCACGAGGGTCACGGGGGGCGCCGGAGCCCATCCCAGCCGTCCCTGGGCGAGAGGCGGGGCACACCACGGACTGGTCGCCGGCCAATCACAGGGCACATATAGACAAACAACCATTCACACTCACATTCATACCTATGGACAATTTGGAGTCGCTAATTAACCTAGCATGTTTTTGGAATGTGGGAGGAAACCGGAGTACCCGGAGAAAACCCACGCATGCACGGGGAGAACATGCAAACTCCACACAGAGATGTCCAAGGGTGGAATTAAACTCGGGTCTCCTAGCTGTGAGGCCTGCGCGCCAACCACTCGTCCACCGTGCAGCCCTGAAAGATGACATATTGAAGGAAATATTGCATTATTATGACAAAATAAGACCCCCCAAATAAGACCCCTCATAAAAGGCAATAAAATGTTTTTTATTTGATCATTGATCAGCAAAAAGCATGAAAACACAGACACTAAGACGTACTCCGTTGGATATGACCTACATCCTGTACTCTGTGCTGACCTCATCCTCAGTTTCCTGGCACTCTAACACTTGTTGCCGCTGTATGTCACCATCGACACACACGTCTGTGGAAACGTATAGACGCAACACCTCCCGCGGGTGTCCTTGCACCACCTAGCGTTATTTACCAGGAGGTGAGAGGTCAGTTCTGCCTACGATCATAAGTGCGTGTGTGTGCATGTGATGTGTGGTGGGTGGGCGGGCGTATCAGGGCGACCGTGCCCCTCGGGCAATGTGAATGTAGGCCAGTGTCAGTGTGGCACTGACTGAAAGGCGGTAACGTGCACACACACACATGTAGGACTTTTAACACTGATAGTTTTTTTTTTATCATACATTTGTGTGTTTCTTGTGCCTCAGGGCTGTGGGTAAGACCTGTCTGCTGATTAGCTACACCACCAATGCGTTCCCTGGTGAATACATCCCCACCGTGTAAGTAACCACACTGTACTGTCATTGTGGATGTACTACAAATATTACATTCTCATGCCATAGCATGTGTGGAAATGGCGGAAATGACCTTTTATGTGCAGTATATCTAAGCATATCTAAGCATTCATGGGGTTCTTGGTAAATATGCCATAGCACTACAAATACGGCATAATAAACATAGTAAATAGTAAACATAGTAAACAATAATCATGGAGTGTTAAAACCTGGTGGTTGTCTTTATGGCAGGGGTCTCAAACTCAATTTACTTGGGGGCCACTGGAGCTAGGGTCTGGGCGAGGCTGGGCCACATTAGGTTTTCCAAAAAAAAACAAAAACAACGCATTTATTAAAAACATTAAAAATTAATAAACTTTGCTTTTTTTGATTTTCTACAATAAAAGCTCTGATAAAACGTTCCACTGTTCTCAAATATATTCTTTTTTATTTTTCTACACAAAATAAGATGAAAAATAAATAAACAAATCAAGAATAAAGAAAATCAATCAATCAGTAATAAATAAATATAACAATAATAATAATAATAAAACACCAAATAATAAAAATTTAAGAAACCACATATAGTTGGTGGGTAGACAAATTATTTTTTTCAGATTAAAATGAACAAAGCATTATTAGAGCCCTGTAGACATGACAAAACACGACTATAGTCACATTTATACTCTTTTTTTTAAAATTTACAACATATTGCGCAACTGCAGGGTCTTGAGACACATGCTAACTCGCAAACTAGAGAGCTAGCGACCTAAATGGTAGCCTTCAAGTTATTTCCTTTCAACTTAAATAGCCAAAAACTTACCACTTCCACACGGATAGGGAGGATAACTATTAACAGTTATTTAACCTTTAACATGAACATTAATCAAACGTAATAATTTTTTCTGGGTACATGATACCATACAGCATCCATATCAAACATTAAAGTTTCATATCAAGGCGGGGGCCTCAAATTCGTGTCCTGCGGGCCGCATGTTTGAGACCCCTGCTTTATGGCTTAAAAACATGAAATGCAAAAAGATGTGTGACTACTGACTATCCTCATTCATCCTTTCCTACAGCTTTGACAACTACTCTGCCAATGTTATGGTGGATGGGAAACCAGTCAATCTGGGCCTTTGGGATACAGCCGGACAGGAGGACTACGATAGGCTCAGACCACTATCTTACCCACAGACGGTATTCTAATGCGCTCCCACCTAAACTGCTAACCTCCACATGAGAGTGGCAATAATTTAGCATTTAGCATCAACAACTCTTTGTCAAAGCTGGCAAAGCAGTTCCGTACACACACACACACACACACACAATGTTGCACTCAACTGGCCATCTCTCTGGTTCTCTCCCAGGATGTGTTCTTGATATGCTTCTCCCTGGTCAGTCCGGCCTCCTTTGAGAACGTCCGAGCTAAGGTCAGTACGCTGACTGATCGCCCAACTACCCCCCCCCCCCTCCCCAACGCCGAGTCTGACCACAACGAGGCACATCTTTAGCTCCACCTGGCTTATCTTATCACACCCATACCCCACCTGTCCCGACCTCGGCTTACAACCCTGGGAATTTCGAACTGATTCCCATGTGGGACAGAACAAGGGTTGCAAGACGAGGTCAAACACTCTGCAGAGCGAGCGTGACGGCCCATCGGGGGTTTCATCTGCTGAGCGTCATGTGATGCTTTCATTTGAAATCACAGTCTTGCAAAGGGTGGAAGCTCGCTGTGCAGAATGTATGCCACTCTGGTCACGTCGCGGTGGGATGGAACTGCAAATATCCACAGCACATTACTCACACAAAGGAACTGATTTTTGGCTTTAAGGTGAAATTTCAGCATGAACCTCAAATGGACTTGTGAACTTAATTTGACCTTGCACGTGTCCAGCTGTTCGTGGTTTCAGTTTCAGTACTTTATGCTAACTTGTTTAACAAGGAGCTGGATGGAAACATTCAAAGCAGATTTTCTAAGAACGCCCCCCAAAAATACAAAAATAAAGAATTATGAGAAGAAAATTGACAAGAAAAAAGCTACATAGGAAATAAAAAAACCAGCAGAAATAAAAATACTGATGTAATTTTATGAGAATAAACTCGTAATATTATGAGAAACAAAACAAAGAAAAATTGGGGGAAGTTATAAAATGATGGGAATAAATTCTAAATATTACAGGGAAGTCATAATATTACTGTTAAAAATGGAAGGGGGGGGGCAAAGAGAAGTTGATACAAATACTGTAATATGCTTTTTTAATATTTCAACTCTTTTATTTCAAACTTTTCTGTCATTTCACAAGTTTATTCTCGTAAAATTGGGACTTTTTTTCTCTTTAGAATAGAACTTTCAATAAATATTTGGACTTTAATCTCATAGCATTACATACAAACTTGAACAGAGAAGAAAGTGGAGGAAATACTGGAGTTAAAAGCTAAAGACTAAAATCATAAAATAGGACTAAAAAAGATAAAAACATAAGAAAAGTTAAAAAATATTAGTTAAAAGCCTGATTAAAAAGGTGTGTCTTTAATCTTTTTTTTTTTTTAAATATCAACAGTCTCCGCAGTCCTGAGGCTCTCCGGCAGGCTGTTCCACAGGTGGGGGCCATAGTGGCTAAATGCTGCCTCACCGTGGGCTTTTGTTCTGGGTTTTGGTATATCATGATCCCATAAACAGCCCATTTCTGTTTCATGCTTGTTTGCAATGAACTGCTAATTCCTCTAGAGGGCGACAAAACACCATGAAAAATGGTCAGTATTAAACGTTGCAATTACTATTAACGCTTAAAATGTCAAAGCTCACATTGATTTAAATGTAAAGCAATGCCCATTTTATATTACTACACATAATAACAAATACAAGTTGTATGTATGCCAGTTATGTAGCGTTTGTATAGTTACTGATTACATTTAAACTGTTGTATTTATAACTAAATACTGTTATCAATTACTCCCTCATTTGTAGGATTTTTATTTTATATTTCAGATTTTATTTGGTTAAATTGAATAACTATGTAATTGGATGAGTCGTTTTGTTACAAATTATTCATACATTCATTCATTTTCTACCGCTTTTTCCTCACGAGAGAGCCTATCCCAGCTGTCTTTGGGCGAGAGGCGGGGTACACCCTGGACTGGTGGCCAGCCAATCACAGGGCACATATAGACAAACAACCATTCACACTCACATTCATACCTATGGACAATTTGGAGTCGCTAATTAACCTAGCATGTTTTTGGAATGTGGGAGGAAACCGGAGTACCTGGAAAAAAAACCCACGCATGCACAGGGAGAACATGCAAACTCCACACAGAGATGGCCGAGGGTGGAATTGAACCCTGGTCCCCTAGCTGTGAGGTCTGTGTGCTAACCACTTGACCGCTGTGCCACCCTTGTTAAAAATTAAAGTCAACAAAAAAAAATAAAAACGACTTTCAATTTCTTTCAATGAAGTCCATCGGTAAAGGTTAAAGTTCATTTTACCTTCATCCTGGAATTTCACCCAAAAGCCGAAATCTATTCCTTTTTGTCAGTAATTTATTAGAATAAGGAATGATAATAATAATCACGAAAAGGCGTTCAACATTGTCTATGAAACTAACTGCTGTTCTTTTTCCTCCTGTTATTGACCGTTATACATTTGTGCGGATGTGGGCGTGTGATTGTTTACGTGTCTGCGTGCTGCGGGGCCTCAGTGGTACCCTGAAGTGAGACACCATTGCCCCAACACACCCATCATTCTGGTGGGCACCAAGCTGGACCTGCGAGATGACAAGGACACCATTGAGAGGCTGCGGGACAAGAAGCTCTCCCCCATTACCTACCCGCAGGGTCTGGCCATGGCAAGAGAGATCGGTGAGGTCACATTTGAGTCGACTGAGTAAATATATACGTAGAATACTGACATATGGTATCATTTGCATCATCAAGACAGGAATTGCATCAATTTAAAGTAAATTAGTCAAAATTAAAGCAAAAAAATCCCTCGACCACCAAACCCTAGAACCTGGGGTATGCGTCCAACTGAGGTAAACGGGACACAGTTCCAATCACGGCAAAAAAAAAGTTCTTGTGTGGATACAGCTTTAGCCATGCCGTGTTAGCATCGTCCAATCTGGGTTATGAGAGCTAGCGTAAGGCGACTTATTCCGACTGGGTTTTAAGATCTTTACAATCGGGTCAATTGATCTTGGGTTGAGGTGTTCGGTTCGGTTTGGGGGTGCCAGTGAAACCACCCAATTGACCCCCCCCCTTACCAAGCATCATTGTCCCATAAAAGTGGTCCAAGATCCATCGCCAACTTCCTGTCGATACGTGACCACCGAGCAAATAGTTGTTTCGTACTTGTTGGGAATTTGACATAAGTGGTTGGCTAATCCGAGAACTTCCGTGGTGTCCAGGAGTTTTTTTTCTGAAATTCTTAAAGGTACCTTCCGGGGGCGGGTCTTGGGGAGTCGGATTTGGCTTTGCCCGCCCGCACCCACGGAGCCGGTGGATCTCTGGCGGTGATTCATTTGGTCTTCATTAGTGCTCGAGCACTGACAGTGCGAAAATCCTATTGTAATCGTAATGTTTGTTATTATTATTATTATTTTTCTCCCAAAATGATCACGATTTTGAGGGCCTTAACATGCCCAAAAACTCACCAAATTTGGCGAGCGCATCAGATCTGGCGGAAAATTTGATATTTTATGGCTTTCAAATATAATGTTCTAAAATTGACTCTCTAGCGCCACCTTGAAATTTAAAAAAAATTAGCCCCCGCCACCAGTTTCACCGATCGTCACGAAACTTGGTGGATACGTCGATCATAACAGGACGCACCAAAAAGTCTCAAGAACCCATATTGCAAAACCAACAGGAAGTCGGCCATTTTTGATGGCGTCGGCGATTTTCGGGCCAGAAGTAGGCGCCACAAGTACCTTCCGCACGGTCCGATTGTCGCAATTTTTTTTTAATGGAGGTTTGGGGCGTCAGACGGGACGTGACCGGCATACCCGCCTTGTCACCGGTGTCGCCCCCTCCTGGTAGAAAATTGTAAGTCCCGTAACTCTCTTACGACTTATTCGATCACGCCGTTTTTTGTACGGCATGTCCGCGTGCCCGTCCGGTCGCGTACCCCTGACTCGCACGTACCCTCGACTCGCGCGTAACCCCGAGCGCATCGGGGTGCTCGAGCCCGCTCGTCACTGCTTGCAGTTTTTTTTTACAAATTTCCCCACTGAGGGACGAATAAAGGCATATCTTTAATTATTATTATTATTATTATTCTCCCAAAATGATCGCGATTTTGAGGGCCTTAACATGCCCGAAAACTCACAAAATTTGGCGAGCGCATCAGGGTGCTCGAGCCCGCTCATCACTGCTTGCAGTTTTAATTGTTATTATTGCCACTGGTAAGTTTGACGGTTTCATTTCAGTGATATCATCTCCATTGTGACCCTTAGCCAAAGGTAAATAACCAATGTGGACTTCTTGGTCCTTAGGCGCCGTGAAGTACCTGGAGTGTTCGGCGCTGACCCAGCGAGGCCTGAAGACGGTGTTCGACGAAGCCATTCGAGCTGTGCTCTGCCCCCCGCCCGTGAAGAAGAGGGGGAAGAGGTGCACCGTGTTCTGAGATGAAGACACTACTGAAAACATGTCACCGTCGACAACAACCGCTCCATCGCTGACAGGATGGGGGGTGGGGGTGGGGGGGGACTGGGTTGAGTTAGTGTGCACTGCTGAGATTGCTTCCTTTATATTGATGTTTTTTTAACGCAATATTGGTACCAGGATCAATATTTTTTCTCTGATTGTTTTAACATTGCTGAATACGGTCAAAGACATTGACTGTACACCTGCTTTGTACTTTGTACTCATAGAACCACACCGAGTTCCCATGAGGGCTGATTTTGGTTTCTATTGCTCGTCTTTTGCAGCTTGGTCCTGTCTTTCTCAGTCATGCTTGCTTTTTGAGTGAATGCGGTGTTGACTTGCTAGAGAGTGAACGCTGAGGAAGTCTTAAGGTCAGATTAATCCTACTTTGTAGATTAGATTTATTACACACATTTCATCTGAAGACACAAATGACTTGAATGAGAATGAATTTGGTTCCCAAAAATTAAGAATCAAAAAGCTACGCAGTATATACGATCAACGAAAAAAGAAAAAATATGATGTTTTAATTCAATATATTTGTCAGGACATCACTCCGGGAATTAATGTAAACAATAACATCAATTTCATTTATTTAAGGAAAATTCTGGTTCATTATACACCCAAAATATGAAGAAAAAACATTTCATAGACAATAATAATAATTTAGGCTGCACGGTGGTCGAGTGGTTAGCGCGCAAACCTCGCAGCTAGGAGACTACGGTTCAATTCCACCCTCGGCCATCTCTGTGTAGAGTTTGCATGTTCTCTCCATGCATGCATGAGTTTTCTCCATGCTAGGTTTATTAGCAACTCCAAATTGTCCATAGGTATGAATGTGAGTGTGAATGGTTGTTTGTCTATATGTGCCCTGTGATTGGCTGGCCACCAGTCCAGGGTGTACCCCGCCTCTCGCCCGAAAACAGCTGGGATAGGCTCCAGCACCCTCGTGACCCTTGTGGGGATAAGCGGTAGAAAATGAATGAATATTCATTTTGACTTTATTATTGTAAAATGAGGCTGCACGGCGGTCGAGTGGTTAGCGCATAGAGCAAGGAGCTAGGAGTCGAGGGTTCAATTCCACCCTCGGCCATCTCTGTGTGGAGTTTGCATGTTCTCCCCGTGCATGTGTGAGTTTTCTCCGGGTACTCCGGTTTCCTCCCACATTCCAAAAACATGCTAGGTTAATTGGCGACTCCAAATTGTCCATAGGTATGAATGTGAGTGTGAATGGTTGTTTGTCTATATGTGCCCTGTGATTGGCTGGCCACCAGTCCAGGGTGTACCCCGCCTCTCGCCCCAAGACAGCTGGGATAGGCTCCAGCACCCTTGTGACCCTTGTGGGGATAAGCGGTAGAAATAGGCGTGGTCCATTGCAGTTGACAGGTTTACATCGCCCCCCTGCTGAAATAGACTTAGTTCAACAGATATGGTCAAAACTGTATAACGAACCAGCACTTTCCTTAAAGAGACTAAAGACTGCATTAAAAATGCAGTTTCAAATCCTGGAGTCCTCCTCCAGACCTGGTCTCATCTGGACCAACTTTAAGGTCCACTTTACAAAAGTTTTACAAAAGTTTTGTTAGTATTTCCGGAGGGGGCCAGGGGGTCCATCTTGAACTGTGAAAATGTCATGTGACAGACGAGACTAGCATGCCAGACTTGGGGCCCCCCCAACTTTGCTGGAGGAGTTTGCATGAGTCTTATAATATTCTGTCATTGTTTTAGTGTCGTCCATGTGTGTGTGTGTGTGTGTGCGTGGAGAGGGGGGGGGCATTGTTTAATAGTTTGGAGAAACAGCATTAAAAACAGTATTATTTGAAGTTTTTAGTGTCAGGTTTTTGGTACTATTTCATATGATACTGCAGTAATACACACGACTGTCAACATGAATGGAGTTCAAACGACACCTAGTGATGCACAAAATAATTCATAGGAACGGAATGCTTTACGAATACTTTCATGTACCTGATTATGTACTTATTATTACTCTGAAATGATGCAAAGTGATTCATGTTGAAGTTAGAAGTGTTGCTGATGTTAAAAAAAAAAAAACAAGTTAAAGGGGCTGATTTTAATGTTGCCGTTTATGAAATAAATGCATTTCTGTATGGTTGCAGGGCTTCAGTGTATCTTTCTCTCCCTGGTGGCCTGACGCTTATTTAGGTTGGCATAGCATACATGGTGTGTAGCCAGGACTAGCCAGGACAAACGCAACACCGTTCCTTAATCTACTGCATGGAAATGATCTGGTTGTTTGAACACTGTAATTCTTAGATGAGTTTCCAATGCATCGGCCATGGATGTATGTAATGTAAGATGACTTGTATACTTGTTCCAATTGTATCTGGTTTTGTTTTTTGTTTTTTTTTTTTAAATTCACATGTGTGGTTTCATGTTTTGGAATACTAAATACAAATGTATATGTATACATATGACTTTTTGTCTTTGTTTATTCGTCACATGACGGAACAATATGAAGCATCTGGAATAAAGGAAGTTCATACAAATAGCGTGCTCGAGGAATTCAACTATTCATTTTCAACTAAAGGAATCTTGTTAACTCAGATTCAAATGGGAATTTCAAGGAAAACTGAACACATTTCTCTTTTCTGTGCTTTCTAAAGATATAAAAAGAGATAAAAATAGGCAGCTCGTTAATGCACATAGCGGGACACACCTCTTCTAATACAATACGAAGCATCTGGAATAAAGTTAAGTTCATACAAATAGCGTGCTCATGGGTTATATAACAGCCGGGAGGAATTCAACCATTCATTTTCACCTAAAATAATCTTGTTAACTCAGATTCAAATGGGAATTTCAAGGAAAACCGAACATATTTCTCTTTTCTGTGCTTTCTAAAGATATAAAAAGAGATAAAAATAGGCAGCTCATTAATGCACATAGTGGGACACACCTCTTCTAACCTATAATAATGGACCTATACAATTATAGGTTAAGGGTTTTATCCTTTTATATACAAGCTGTGAGCATGTAGTAACAGGTAACATGTAATACTTGCAATATTTTGCTGTATTTGGTTGTATTTTTGTTGGCTAGTAGCTTGCCAGTGTGGCGTGGTGAGGTGTCACTACAATATTAATAAAATTATAATAACAATGCGCGGCACGGTGGTCGAGTGGTTAGCGCCTCACAGCTAGGAGACCAGGGTTCAATTCCACCCTCGGCCATCTCTGTGTGGAGTTTGCATGGGTTTTCTCCGGGGTACTCCGGTTTCCTCCCACATTCCAAAAACATGCTAGGTTAATTGGCGACTCCAAATTGTCCATAGGTATGAATGTGAGTGTGAATGGTTGTTTGTCTATTTTTTCTATTGTTTGAACGAAGACAGCTGGGATAGGCTCCAGCACCCCCCGCAACCCTCGTGAGGAAAAAGCGTTAGAAAACGAATGAATGAATAATAACAATGTCGCTGTAGTCAAAGTGGTCATCAGCAGTGTAGTGCATCAACAGTGACAAACCTCAAATCGGGCCACACTTTGGACACCCCTCCTGCAGACACAATATGATAACTTGGAACATGGAATGTAATAGTTGGATTATTAAAATAATAGTTTCATTCTAGCAAAAATAAAGAAGCACGAGGAGGAACTATTGTTGTGATAAAACGCAATCTCAGACAGAAAATAGACTCGGACCTCCGCTTAGCACCTCCTTATTTAGACAACTTGAACTGGACTTGACATTTACTCATAAGCCGTGAGATTTAGCCATCTGTTACATTACAGATTACAATGAACTCTGATTGCAATCCGTTGCATTCAGCCTGGATTTCTAAGACTCACGAGGAGGCGGGCGTTCAAAACCATTCCAATCAATAGAAACACACACACACACCTGTTAAAACAAGGGAAAGTGATTTGTGGCTGCGGTGCTAATCCCCTTAGTGTCACACTGCCTTGCATTGGGCAGCACTGTCCCCTTGAGGACGGTCCCTAAGAATATCTGACTTGATTGAGTCCCTAAAGTACCCCGTAGCGAAGATGGAAACTATGCAAGATGAAGGTTCATCGCCTGCCTGTTGGTGAGTTTCCTCACATGGCGCTGACAAGGCCTTTTAAAGCGAGTAAGTTCGATCAAACCGTATGGAAGGCCGTCTTATGCTGACATTATGTATTTTTTTTTTACATAAATGTATTTATTAAACATAAAAGAAATGGCCACAGCACTTGGGACAAAGAATACAGGACCAGTTTCCAAAAGGTTCTACAAAATATTAAAGACTGATAGATAATATTGTGTGGAAACATGGGCTAATAACTATAAAAGCAATCTTCACTCGTGAAATGTACTGCAAAAAAGGTCAGTAAGGATAATTCATAATGGCGCCTACAGAGAACACAAAAACTCCTTATTTCTAAAATCACAAATACTTCAACTTGCTGATATAGTTCATCTTCAAACAGCTAAAATAATGCATAAGGCTAAAAATAACCAATTACCTAAAAAAGTCATCTAATACTTCTCTACAAGAGAGGAGAAATATGATATCAGGAAAGAACTACATTTGAAACACTTCTATGCTAGGACTACGTTAAAAAGCCATAGCATTTCAGTATTTGGAATCAAACTATGGAATGGATTGAGTAAGGACCTCAAACAATGCACAACGATGAGCCAATTCAAGAAACAATACAAGCAGTTGATGTTTGCTAAATACAAGGATGAAGAGTCTTGAACCAGTCATGATGTGCTATATATATCACTATATTGACACTTACTATGGTACCCATTATGTCATTGGATGCTCATATCACCTCGTACTTCGGTACGTGACAAAAAATGTAATTTAATTTAATTTAATTTAATTTAATTTAATTTAATTTAATTTAATTTAATTTTATTTTATTTTATTTTATTTTATTTTATTTTATTTTATTTTATTTTATTTTATTTTATTTTATTTTATTTTATTTTATTTTATTTTATTTTATTTTATTTTATTTTATTTCATTTAAAAACCCAAACTATATTAGGAAAGCAGGAAGTGAACAAATGTAACAGTTACTGATGGTAAAAGTACCAGATGGAGGGGTAGGATTTAATAAGCTGTGCTTCTTCCTACTCCTTCTTATCTCAACAAGCATCCTGCAGGGAGATTCAACAGAGGGATTTGTGGGTAATTCTTTTATTTATACACCAGCCACACCAGTCACAAGGTCATATGCATTTATATCAGTATAATATCTCAAATCAGACCAAATTCCGTGGAGCACCATGCCAAACGTCCTTTAAGTGATGTTGATGAATATCAACACCAAACCAGTCATCCCAGTCATCCCAGTCATGATATATTCCGTTATTTCATGGTTAATCATTAAGAGGCCTTATGTGTTATGCTCGTTACCGAGGTTCAATCATCCGTGCCTTAATTGTTCCAAGAGTCAACATCCTATATTTGTTTTTTTTTTTATGCCCTAAGCCCAATCGCTCCATTCCTTGGGTTTATAACAAAAGCTCGGTGACATGCCCATCATATCCCACACCAAAGTCACCCCCACCCCAACATTCATTTGAGGCTTTGTCCTAAATATAGGTGTTTGCTTTGCCTCAATTGCTGAGGAGACCTTATATAAAAAGCCTTAAGCGCTAACGCAGTCCACATTTTTGGGCTCAGACTTACTGCTGGTAAGGATGTCGGTCTGTTGGTTTATTGTTTTCTTCTTATGATGTACCTTGTTAGCCGT
The DNA here is from genome assembly GCF_030265055.1 of Doryrhamphus excisus. NCBI lineage: Eukaryota > Metazoa > Chordata > Actinopteri > Syngnathiformes > Syngnathidae > Doryrhamphus > Doryrhamphus excisus. The sequence continues at coordinate 4,619,166 of NC_080487.1, read as the reverse complement.
TAGCAGTCGTTCAGATAATTGTTCAAAAACAATATTCGCTCTGATGTGTACTGTGCCTTTAGAGTGAACTGCAAAGATGAGTACAGATGCTGAAATGTCCGTGTTTGGGGAAGCCGCCCCTTACTTAAGACGACCCGAGCGGGAGCGGATCGAGGCCCAAAACCGGCCCTTTGACGCCAAAACGTGTGTATATGTGGTGGATCCCAAGGAGCTGTTTGTCAAAGGAACCATACAGAGCAAAGAGAAGGGGAAGGTGACCGTTAAAACCGACGCCGGAAAGGTAAGGAGTATCACTTGGAAGAGTCAGCTTCATATTATATCGCCTGTTCCTCGTCTTTGTTGTCTTTGCAGGTGGTAACAGTGACGGATGACGAAGTCTTCCCCATGAACCCGCCCAAGTTTGACAAAATTGAGGACATGGCCATGATGACACACCTCAATGAAGCGGCGGTGTTGTATAACCTCAAAGAGCGCTATGCAGCATGGATGATTTACGTGAGTAAAGGCATGTTTAGACAATACTGATATTACTACAAATTAGTATCAGATCAGTCCAAATGTTTGAGAATATTTTTTTAAGTAAAAAAAAAAAAATTGACAAACGGGGGGTAGTACTAGGACTAGGCTGAAAACCTCGAGCCATCATCTCCGTCAACAAGACCATGTAACCAATGCAACCAATCGTCCTCTACAATGTAGACCCTTCGTTATTTATTATTATTTATTCTTTTAATTTCTAATTTCTATATATTGCACTGAAAATGGAGCTGCTGCAATTTCATTCTACTTTATGGAAAATGACAATAAAGGGCATTCTGATTCATGGCAGCCAGCGTGGGTTTCCAACTTCCCACTAACAGGATAAATAGTTTAACTAGTATTGGGCCACCAAGGGGCCGACCCTATAGTGAGGAAAACCATCATACTTTTCCGATGAGCACGGATGGCTTTCTGTCCGACTACGACTAATGGCTGAATAGTGGAGCAATCTCTGACATACATAATACTTGGTAATGGTGATGGTTTCATTTCATTTGAACATGCATCAGATTACAATTGAATGCATCTCATAATCAGTTCACAGTTCCACATGTCCAAAAGGAGTAGGAAGAAGCAAAGCTTATTAAATCCTACCCCTCCATCTGGTGCTTTTACAATCAGTAACTGTTACATTTGTTCACTTCCTGCTTTCAATAATAGTTTTTTTTTATTTATTTATTTTTTAAATAATGCACCTTGTATCGAAGTACCTCGTACCGAAGTATGTAGGTAAGTGTCAATATAGTGATATATATATAGCACATCATGACTGGTTCAAGACTCTTCATCCTTGTATTTAGCAAATTTATTTTATTTATTAATTTCTTTTATTAATTTTTTTAATTTTTATAATTTTGTTTTAGTGTTTTTAAAATTTTTTACATTTTTTACATTTTTTTATTTTTTGTCCTTTCCCGAATTACAAGGTGATATGACATAATGGGTACCATAGTAAGTGTCAATATAGTGATATATATAGCACATCATGACTGGTTCAAGACTCTTCATCCTTGTATTTAGCAAACATCAACTGCTTGTATTGTTTCTTGAATTGGCTCATCGTTGTGCATTGTTTGAGGTCCTTACTCAATCCATTCCATAGTTTGATTCCACATACTGAAATGCTATGGCTTTTTAATCCTACCCCTCCATCTGGTACTTTTACAATCAGTAACTGTTACATTTGTTCACTTCCTGCTTTCCATAATATAGTTTACTTGACTATATGCCCCAGAAATAAAATAGAAATAAAATATCTATGTCTAAAATGAATAGATAGTGTAACTCAAAGTGGGGAAAAATGGTGTAAAGTGGAGTTTAAGAACAAATCAAACAAAAAAAAGTTTCAGAATCTGACCCATTATGTGATTTCAGACCTACTCCGGTCTCTTCTGTGTCACTGTGAATCCTTACAAGTGGCTCCCAGTGTACAACCAGGAAGTGGTGGTGGCCTACAGGGGCAAGAAGCGCCAAGAGGCCCCCCCACACATCTTCTCCATATCTGACAACGCCTATCAATTCATGCTCACTGGTAAACAGTAACTCCAGTATGTCTCCTCCTTTGGCTCCGTTCTAACTATGTCGCTGTTTCTTCCAGATAGAGAAAACCAGTCCATTCTTATCACGTACGTTACAGCTTCCTTCAAACTCATTTTATGTTTCATAAAAAGAACACTGCAGCAACAAATGATTTTTCCTGTCCGGTAGTGGAGAATCCGGTGCAGGAAAGACTGTCAACACTAAGCGTGTCATCCAGTACTTTGCAACAATTGCAGGCTCTGGGGACAAAAAGAAAGATGCTGCTTCCACGGGCAAGCTGCAGGTAATATTACTATTATACTTTATACATTATATCATCTTAAATGCATGTATTGATCACTTTTATTGATCATTTCTATTTGGAGGGTAATCTGGAGGACCAGATCATCTCTGCCAACCCTTTGCTTGAAGCTTTTGGAAATGCCAAGACGGTCAGAAATGACAACTCGTCACGTTTTGTGAGTGATTGGTCTTATTTCATGAGATGCAGTACAAGAGCTACGGCAAAATTCTGCTTTTGTAAAAAGAACCACAATGACCTCTGCCAATAACATGACCTTCTGATTGGTCGTTTTTGTGGAAATCAGTTGTGTCATTTTCACTAAGCAAACAACATGCTGTTGCCACCAAGAAACACAAAGATGTAGTGGTTCCTGAAGTGGTTCCTGTAGTGCAGGGGTCTCTATTTACTTGGGGGCCACTGGAGCTCGGGTCTGGGTGAGACTGGGCCACATCAGGTTTTCCAAAAAAAAAACAAAAACAAAAAAATGCATAGAACATTCCACTGTTCTCAAATATCTTAATTTTTATTTTTCTGCGCAAAATAAGATGAAAAATAAACAAATCAAGAATAAAGAAAATCAATCAATCAGTAATAAATAAATATAATAATAATAATAAAACAGCAAATAATAAAAACTTAAGAAACCACATATAGTTGGTGGGTAGACAAATTATTTTTTTCAGATTAAAATGAACAAAGCATTATTAGAGCCCTGTAGACATGACAAAACACGACTATAGTCACATTTATACTCTTTTTATTTACAACATATTGCGCAACTGCAGGGTCTTGAGACATGCTAACTCGCAAACTAGAGAGCTAGCGACCTAAACGGTAGCCTCCAAGTTATTTCCTTTAAATTTAAAAAAAAAGAAGCCAAAAATTACCACTTCCACACGGATAGGGAGGATAACTATTAACAGTTATTTAACCTTTAACATGAACATTAATCAAACGTAATAATTTTTTCTGGGTACATGATACCATACAGCATCCATATCAAACTTGCGCCGGCCGCACTAACATTAAACTTTCATATCAAGGCGGGGGCCTCAAAGTAGTGTCCTGCGGGCCACATTTGGCCCGCGGGCCGCATATTTGAGACCCCTGCTGTAGTGGTTCCTGTAGGACTAGAGGAAGATCATGCTCCTCATAAAGTCTCTTGACATATGTTGTGAAAGAAAAAAGATTTTTTTTAATATTTTTTTTATATTCATCATAATAAAAACATATTTTTTTTAATCTCTCAGGGCAAATTCATAAGAATCCACTTCGGAACAACTGGGAAACTGGCCTCTGCTGATATAGAAACTTGTGAGTTTGAATCAAAATGAGCCATATGCAATTGTTCTCCAGCTTTTAATTATGATGACCTCACATTTTGGTAGACTTGTTGGAAAAATCCAGAGTTACGTTCCAGCTGGCCGCAGAGAGGAGCTACCATATTTTCTACCAGATCATGTCCAATAAGAAGCCTGAGCTCATAGGTGACTTGGCATGTCAATCATTAAGTCAATATTTAATATGAAGTCGTTACACGTCATTTCAATTCTCTTTGCAGAGACTCTCCTCATTACCACCAACCCCTACGACTACCCCTTTGTCAGCCAGGGGGAGATCAGCGTTGCCAGCATTGACGATAGTGACGAGCTCATGGCGACAGATGTAAGAAAAATAAGAAAATGTCTTATCAACATGCAAATATTTTAATATATTCTGTCTTTCAGAGTGCCATTGATGTCCTTGGATTCACTGCAGAGGAGCGCATCGGTATTTACAAACTAACTGGCGCTGTGATGCATTATGGGAACATGAAATTCAAGCAGAAGCAGAGAGAGGAGCAGGCAGAGCCAGATGGGACAGAAGGTAGGTGGGACTCTTGGAAATGTTCTCTTATGATTCTGTTACATGGAGCCATGCCTTGAGAAATTGTCCGGTGTACCGTGAGGAATTATCCAATATCACTTTTTTATAATTAACATTTTTTAATCATCATTTGCAAATATGTCAAAATCCACGTATACGTGGACCCAAATATTCCAATTGCATTTGGTTTATTTGCTCAAACTGAAAGAATTTAACCTTTTGTATACGCCTCATTCCGAAAGAATAGTGCCAATCCCAATGAATATATAATCGGATTAACAGTTGTGGAATATTCCTTTCCCCAATCCGATTGAGGTCTCTTGTCGCCGCTCAAACGGAAAGTTGTCAGTGTGTGTTTTTCTTCTTCTGTACTTTATCCAGCTTTCGTGTGCGTTAGCGCCATCTGTGGAACAGAATCTAACGCCATTCATATGTCCATAAGTCAAAAGAAAATATATATCTATATAAAACATGTACCGAGTTGAATTAATAAATATTAGCAAGCTTGAATTTGAATCTTTCCTGGTTAAATGGATCATATCACATGCTCAGATATGACGTAAGACGCAGCTCCAAACTAAATTTCAAGACCGGACAAAATGAAAAACTGGCAATACGGAATTATTCCAACAAGTGAAAGAACAACTCAGCGAAGTCGGTATCATGTGATGTTGGTGTTTACGTTTTACTGGGCATGTCCTATTGACTATTATGGTTGATTATAGCGACGCATGTAGACAAGAGATTGAAATATTCCTTTCCATGGATACCATTGTTTCCGGAAAAGTCATTCGGAAAGAGAAATGTAATATCGGTGCATGTGGCAACAACTAGCTCGTTCCTCCTATAGACTTAGTGATGTTTTCCAATGTAAAAAAAACGTGCCATGGCTCAAAAAAGGTTGAAAAACACTACATTGGAGCATGTAAGAAATCAAGTCTAATTATAGCTTTCTTTGTTTTTTGTTTAAAATAAAATCAGTGGCTGACAAAGCAGCTTATCTGATGGGTCTCAACTCTGCGGATCTCCTGAAAGCACTTTGTTACCCCCGAGTCAAAGTTGGAAATGAGTATGTAACCAAAGGACAGACTCTGCAACAGGTACATTTATGTTGTCAATCAAAGCTTCAGCCATTCCAATGCATAGTGGGGCAGAGAAGTACAATATCCAACATAAAATGTAATATGGCTGCCAATTTTCAAGATGGCCACCAGAGCAAATTTGACCAAAAAAATGTACTTGTTGAAGTAGAACTCAAATAAACACAATATTTTTATGGTCAGAATACCAAATGAATGTGTTATAATTTATTAAAGCCAATAATGGCGGCACGGTGGTCGAGTGGTTAGCGCACAGACCTCACAGCTAGGAGACCAGGGTTCAATTCCACCCTCGGCCACGGTTCTCCCCGTGCATGCGTGGGTTTTTTCCGGGTACTCCGGTTTCCTCCCACATTCCAAAAACATGCTAGGTTAATTGGCGACTCCAAATTGTCCATAGGTATGAATGTGAGTGTGAATGGTTGTTTGTCTATATGTGCCCTGTGATTTGCTGGCAACCAGTCCAGGGTGTTCCCCCGCCTCGCCGCCCGAAGACAGCTGGGATAGGCTCCAGCACCCCCGCGACCCTCGTGAGGAAAAGCGGTAGAAAATGAATGAATGAATGAATGAAGATGATCACAATTACATTATTTTGTCATTATTTTAGTGCAAATACGAATGGTGGCCATCTTGAAAAATGGCCACCATTTTTGTATTTGAAGTTGGATATCGTACTTTTTTGAAAAAGTAGGTTCTATTGCACAAGTGTGCCAATTTTGGAGCTTGTATCACCAAGCAATCTGCCCCAACGAGCAATCGATATTCCAGTGCCAAACCTCCTAGTAACACTAAGACATTGGTCTCACTCATCTTGTCCCGGGCATGCCCATATCAGGAAGCCTGGGTCGTTGTGACATCACAGTGTCTCTGAGCATTCAGAGGAGCGCCGCTGTCCAATATTTGGTCACGCTGTGGAATATCATTGTGCAGGTCTACAATTCCATTGGTGCTTTGGCCAAATCCGTCTACGAGAAGATGTTTCTGTGGATGGTCATCCGCATCAATCAGATGCTGGACACCAAGCAACCACGTCAGTTCTTCATCGGAGTCTTGGATATCGCTGGATTTGAAATCTTTGACGTACGTACGTCAATGGTAACATTTCTCGGACTCAGAACGGAGTCCTTGTAAGTTCAAGTCCAATACTTGTGTTTTTCAGTACAATAGTCTGGAGCAGCTGTGTATCAACTTCACCAACGAGAAACTGCAACAGTTTTTCAATCATCATATGTTTGTGTTGGAGCAAGAGGAGTACAAGAAGGAGGGCATCGAGTGGGAGTTCATTGATTTTGGGATGGATCTGGCTGCTTGTATAGAACTCATTGAAAAGGTGGGTTCCAAATATTAGCTAACATTTTCAATAAATCACCACCATTGTACATTAAAACCAATGTTCTCCACAGCCTATGGGAATCTTTTCCATCCTGGAAGAGGAATGCATGTTCCCCAAAGCGTCAGACACCACCTTCAAAAACAAACTATATGACCAACATCTTGGAAAATCCAACAACTTCCAGAAGCCCAAGCCTGTCAAAGGAAAAGCCGAGGCTCACTTCTCCCTGGTGCACTACGCTGGGACCGTGGACTACAGCATCACGGGTTGGTTAGACAAGAACAAGGACCCGCTCAATGAAACTGTAGTTCAGCTCTACCAGAAAGCAGGACTTAAACTACTGGCATTTCTCTACTGCAGTTATTCTTCATCAGATGGTAAGGCCTTGAATTAGGAAGAGTTTCTGGTGATGTGCTTTGGTTGTAGAACGTTTACCGTAAGACCTTGGTTATCAGACAACAGTGGCGGATCTGGAGTTGCTGCAAAGAAAGCTGCCAAAAAGAAGGGCTCATCCTTCCAGACGGTTTCAGCTCTCTTTAGGGTAACATTTTTAGAAATTTTACAATATTTAGAATGAAAACTTATAATGGCGGTCATTTTTTTTTTTTCATCTCCAACAGGAAAACCTTGGGAAGCTCATGACAAATCTGAGGAGCACCCATCCACATTTTGTTCGGTGTCTCATTCCAAATGAAACTAAAACTCCAGGTAATTCAGTTTCCGTTATTCGGTGAATATGCAATATCTAATTTTTCTTTATCCTTCGGCTACATGGACTGTGTGGTGATATCATGCGCTATAGACATAGACATAATAATCCATATAATAATAATATCTATAATAATAATATAGTCATTGCACAATAACAAGGCAGTGAAATTGCCAACGAAATGTAACCTGGCTCCCGTGTAATAATAAAAAAAAATTATGATTTTTTTAAAATAAATAAATAAATAAATACAAAAAATACAAAAAAAAAACAAAAAAAAAAACAAAAAATAAAATAAAAAAAAATAAATAAAAAATAAAAAATAAAAATAAAAAATAAGGTGGAGAATAAATAGATGACATCAAATATGAACAATGTACAGAGTAAACAGTAATTTGTACAAATAATTTAGAATAAATAACAATAATTTAAAGCTTTGGTTGTGCGTGTGGGCAGGTAGAGGGGCTTATTTGGCATTGAGCAGTCTGATGGCCAGGGGGAAGTAGCTGTCTCTAAACCTGGTTGTTCTACAGCGGATGATGCAGATCCTTCTCCCCAGTCCATGTTGGGGGGGTGTGGGGTCAGAGTAGATCCGACGGGCTCTTGATACGCAGCGGGTGTTTGCTATGTCCTTAATGGGGGGGGGTCCCAATGATCTATGTGCCCTATGTATCACAATCGATATCATGGTGACTTGCTCGATGGACGGACGGATTGTGACCGCTCTGATTGTACAGCAACAGTGTCAGTGAAGGCAACATGCCTATAATTTGTATAAACTGTGACTGTGTCATTTAGGAATCATGGAGCATCATCTGGTCATACACCAACTACGCTGTAACGGTGTTCTGGAGGGAATCAGGATCTGCAGGAAAGGGTTCCCCAGTAGGATCTTGTATGGAGATTTCAAGCAAAGGTAAGTCGTGGTACCTCGCTTTTCCTCCGAAGATTTATTTTTCTAGGAAAATATTGACAAAAATATGTTCCTGGTTATTGTATGGTCAAACTGTGAAGCATCCATGGATCCTGGTTCTTTTAGAGGATGTGCTGAAATGAAATGTCAAATTGTATTTTTCTGTAGGTACAAAGTGCTGAATGCCAGCGTGATCCCTGAAGGTCAATTCATTGACAACAAGAAGGCTGCTGAGAAACTCTTAGGATCTATTGATGTGGATCACATACAGTACAGATTTGGCCATACAAAGGTGCTGCATCCCAGTCAGGCGAAGACACCGTAGCTGGTGGCTTGTGGATCGGGTTTTTATGGATGTATTATAGTGTATTTTCTGGACTATAAGTCACTCCGGAGAAAAAGTCGCATTTTTTGCAGGCAATTTATTTGACAAACAACTTGACCAAAACATTACGTCCTCTTGGAAGGCAAGTTCTAACAATAAAAGAATAGAAAACAGTCTGAATAGGTGTAAGATATGCTAACATGCTAATGGTTATTCAGCTACACAAAAATAAACATAAACAGAAAAGGTGTCCAGTGTTTATATAACATAAACAGTTGTTTCATTTATAAGGCGCTCTGGAGTATAAGTCCCAGGAACAGCCAACCTATGAAAAAAAGTATGTCTTATAGTCCGGAAAATACGGCATATGTATTATATATGTTTTATATATGTTTTTGTATATGTTCCGGGCTCCTGCAGGTGTTCTTTAAAGCAGGACTTTTGGGTCTTTTAGAAGAAATGAGGGATGAACGACTTGCCTCTCTCATCACCATCACTCAAGCTTTGTGTCGTGGTTTCCTACGGAGGAAGGATTTTATGCAAATGATGGCAAGGAGGTAGGGAGAATTCAAACTGCGTGCTTTTATTAATGCTGCTGCACAAATGCATTAATTCCATGATTTTTGTAGAGAATGCATTTACACCATCCAGTACAACATTCGCTCCTTCATGAATGTGAAACACTGGCCCTGGATGAAGCTTTACTTCAAGATCAAGCCGCTGTTGCGAAGCGCTGAAACCGAGAAGGAAATGGCCATCATGAAGGAAGAATTTGCAAAGTGCAAAGAGGATTTAGCCAAAGCCGAGGCCAAGAAAAAGGAGCTCGAGGCCAAAATGGTTTCCCTTCTTCAAGAGAAGAACGACTTGTGTCTGCAGATCCAAACTGTGAGTAGAAACATTGTACATTGCAGCTACGGCCGCGTCACGTTCGGTTGTGCTTGCTTAGAACATAGAAAACAATACTTAGGGCTGTCAATCGATTAAAAAAATGTAAACCTGATTAACTGCATTTTAATCCATGGTTAACTTGTAATTAATCACAATTAGTCGCAGATAGAAAAACTTTTTTATCCATCAGATTTTTGTTTATTAAACAGCTTAAAACTAAATTAACCTCAATCTATAAAAAAATGTATAAGTAGACATTGGTAAAGTAAACTGTCCATCACTGAAATGTCGTACAAATCATCTCACAAAATATGACTGACATCACAAATAAAGGTTTGCAAACGAAGTGAAACCAAATAAACCTGATTAACCGCATGTTCTCCATGGTTAACTTGTAATTAATCACAATTAATCACAGATAGAAAAACGTTTCTTTCCATCTCGTTGTACATCTTGTATAATGACAATAAAGGCCATTCCATTCCATAATAAGTGTACCTTTGAAAGATTTCACACTTTTAAATAAACCTATACAAATTCGACTGGATCATATGTTTGTGTTTTTCAGATTTTTGTTCATTAAAAAGCTTAAAACTAAATTGACCTCAATCTATTAAAAAAATTATAAGTAGACATTGGTAAAGTAAACTGTCCATCACTGAAATATCATTCAAATCATCTCACAAAATATGACTGACATCACAAATAAAGGTTTGCAAACGAAGTGAAACCAAATAAACCTGATTAACTGCATGTTGTCCATGGCTAACTTTGTAATTAATCACAATTAATCACAGATAGAAAAACGTTTCTATCCATAATAAGTGTACCTTTGAAAGATTTCACACTTTTAAATAAACCTATGAAAATGAGACTGGATCATATGTTTGCGTTTTTCAGATTTTTGTTTATTAAACAGCTTAAAAATAAATTAACCTCAATCTATTAAAGAAATTATATGTAGACATTGGTAAAGTAAACTGTCCATCACTGAAATATCATTCAACTCATCTCACGAAATATGACTGACATCACAAATAAAGGTTTGCAAACGAAGTGAAACCAAATAAACCTGATTAACCGCATGTTCTCCATGGTTAACTTGTAATTAATAACAATTAATCGCAGATAGAAAAACAGTGAACAGACGTCAGTCATTAAAGCGGCACCACTGAGGGATCATGATGTCACCCATACGGTACTAGCATGCTAATCATTACATACATCCCCTCAAAGCCATGCTTACATCTGACATAAAACCTTCCAAATACCGGAATGTCTTCTTCACGGGGTGGAAGGTATATCATATTTACACGATATTTCGAAAACTGAGGTTTGACTTTAGTCTGTGCTTATATATTTTAGTGGAAAGTAAGCCTGTTTAAATTGGAATCATTGGTAATGTATTGAATTGGCTTTGTGTCTTGTCAAAGGCCATCAATGCATGAAAGGCAATTAGCCTAGACAGACATCCTTTATGAATTAAGATATTAAATATTTGGATAAATACATTTGTTTTTGCATTTGCATATTGGTATCATTGTTGCTTTTTGGGTGTGATCTAGGAAAGTGAAAGTCTGGCAGACGCGGAGGAGAGATGTGAGGGACTCATAAAGAACAAGATCGTACTGGAAGCCAAAACCAAAGAACTCAGAGAAAGACTGGAGGATGAGGAGGAAGTGAACGCTGAGCTCACCGCCAAGAGGAGGAAGCTGGAAGACGAATGTTCGGAACTGAAGCGAGACATTGACGACTTAGAGCTCACCTTGGTTAAAGTCGAAAAGGAAAAACACTCCACAGAAAACAAGGTTTGAGTCTACTGGTTTGATTTATGGCCCACTGAAAAAGCAGCCATTTAATTTGAAACGGTCCCTCAGGTGAAGAATCTGACGGAAGAGATGTCTACTCTGGATGACACCATTGCCATGCTATCCAAGGAGAAATCCGCCCTGCATCAAGCACATCAGCAGACCCTGGAGGATCTTCAAGCAGAGGAAGACAAAGTCAACTCTCTGAGTAAAGCCAAAGTCAAGCTGGAGCAACAAGTTGATGATGTATGTCAAGGGGTCAAAGGTCTTTACATGGCGTCCAAATCCACGCAATGATGACTGAAAAAGTATCTCTTGGTTAGCTTGAAGGTTCTCTGGAACAGGAGAAAAAGAACCGCATGGATGTGGAAAGGTCCAAGAGGAAGATAGAAGGAGATTTTAAACTAGCCCAAGAAGCCATCATGGATTTGGAAAATGACAAACAACAGCTGGAGGAGAACCTTAAAAAGTATGAACTGATGAAATATTTCAAGTCAGCTGCTTATAAATATACCACTTCAATACTTTTGGTCTTTTCAGGAAAGACTTTGAATTAAGTCAACTTACATCCAAAATTGAAGATGAGCAGAGTGTGGCTGGTCAGTCTCAGAAGAAGGTCAAGGAGCTGCAGGTAATGCCCAAATCATGAAGAACACTTGTGAAGGTGTTCTGTGTGGAGGACAGGAAGTGATGTCTTGGGTTCAAAGTTGAGGTTTAGCTTGTTGTGGGTTAGGCCACGACTTGAGGTTAGCATGACTCATGTGTCATTCATACTTTCTACTGGGTACTCTTGGTACTCTTGGTACTCTTGGTACTCTTGTTCTCTTGGTACTGTTGGTACTGTTGGTACTCTTGGTACTCTTTGTACTCTTGGTACTGGGTACTCTTGGTACTCTTGTTCTCTTGGTACTGTTGGTATTCTTGGTACTCGGTACTCTTGGTACTTGGTACTCTTTGTACTATTGGTGCTCTTGGTACTTGGTACTCTTGGTACTCTTGGTACTTGGTACTTATGGTATTCTTGGTACTTTTGGTACCGGGTACTCTTAGTACTCTTGGTACTGGGTACTCTTGGTACTCTTGGTACTTGGTACTTATGGTATTCTTGGTACTGGGTACTCTTGGTATTCTTGGTACTGTTGGTACTTTTGGTACTGGGTACTCTTGGTACTGAGTACTCTTGGTACTCGGGATACTCTTGGTACTGGGTACTCTTGGTACTCGGGGTACTCTTGGTACTTATGGTATTCTTGGTACTGGGTACTCTTGGTATTCTTGGTACTGTTGGTACTTTTGGTACTGGGTACTCTTGGTACCGAGTACTCTTGGTACTTGGGGTACTCTTGGTACTGGGTACTCTTGGTACTGGGTGCTCTTGGTACTCGGGGTACTCTTGGTACTCTTGGTACTGAGTACTCTTGGTACTCGGGGTACTCTTGGTACTGGGTACTCTTGGTACTCTTGGTACTCTTGGTACTCTTGGTACTCTTGGTGCTCTTGGTATTTTTGGTACTTTTGGTACTTTTGGTACTCTTGGTACTGGGTACTCGTGATACTGGGTACTCTTGGTACTCTTGGTACTCTTGTGAGGGTTTCACTGCTATGCATTCGCTACCCAAATACTACTTCATACAGCGTAACCAGTGACAGCAGTACTTTCGGATTATTTTGAACCGTTTTTTCCCACAGGCCCGCATTGAAGACCTGGAAGAGGAGATCGAAGCGGAGCACGTTGCCCGAGCCAAGGTGGAGAAGCAGAGGTGTGAACTGTCAAGGGAACTTGAGGAGATCAGCGAGAGGCTGGAGGAGGCCGGAGGGGCGACGGCAGCTCAGATCGAGATGAACAAGAAGCGAGAGGTGGAATTTCAGAAACTGCGACGAGACCTCGAGGAGTCTACCCTCCACCACGAGGCCATCGCTGCCTCCTTGAGGAAGAAACACGCGGACAGTGTGGCCGAGCTGGGCGAGCACATCGACAACCTGCAGCGCATCAAACAGAAGCTGGAGAAGGAGAAGAGCGAGTACAAGATGGAGATTGATGACATGTCTGGTAATGTGGAGGTTGCAGTCAAAGCCAAGGTAATCTGGGATCGTATAACAACTACATGATGTACATGTAAAGTATGCGTTCATGAAGTAATCAATAGTTTTTTCATCCCCGAATATAGATCCAGTATGAGAAGCTGTGTCACTCAATGGAGGACCAGCTGAGTGAATACAAGACCAAACATGATGAAGACTCGCGTTTGATCACCGAATTAAATGGCCAAAGGGCACGACTTCAGAATGAAAACGGTAAAGTCATAGAATCTTGTCAAAATGACCTTTATTGTTTGTATTTACAACGTTACCTGTCGATCAGGTGAGTTTTCTCGTCTTCTGGAGGAGAAAGAAGCAATCCTTTCCCAAATGTCACGGGCCAAGCTGGCTTCCGCTCAGCAAATTGAGGAACTCAAACGGCACGTTGAAGAGGAAACAAAGGTTTGTGACTTCACGGTTCAGTCTTCTCTTTTAGAGGACAGTAGAAGGTCATAGCACTTTTGTGGAAGTAATATACAAAAACGGACATCATAGCGCGTGTCAACGTGATGATGATCGGGGATTAGACTTGATGACCAATGAGATGACATTTCTGGAATTAAACCTTTAGTTGCTCACTGAGATGACATCTTGCAAGATCAACTTATGCAAATTCTGTGACATTTTCCCCCAAATTGTGTTTGAAGTCAAAGTCAAGGAAAATTTAGGAGAATACACATCTGCAAGTTCATATATTAAGTGCGGAGTACCCCAGGGGTCAATACTGGGACATCAATGATATCTCCAAAGTCACAAAAGACATAAAGCTGGTATTATTTGCGGATGATACCACTGCTTTTTGTTCCAGAGGGATTACAGACGGAATCATTAGAAAGGTCAGAGAAGAAATGGTCACACTAAAAAGATGCTTTGATGATAATAGATTGTCCTTGAACCTAAATAAAACTAAAATCATGCTGTTTGCTAACAACAGAAAGGACACGCACCAGCAAATACAAATAGACAGTGTAGACATTGAAAGATTGAAGGAAAATACATTTCTGGGGATCACAATAGATGAAAATATTAGCTGGAACACTCATATTACAAATATACAACATAAGGTGGTCGGAAATATTTCAATATTGAACAAAGCAAAATTTGTTCTCAATCATTAAATCACTCCACACTCTTTATTGCTCTCTGGTTCCACCATATCTTCCTTATTGTGTGGAAATATGGGCTAATAACTATAAAAGCAATCTTCACTCGATGTAAATGTACTGCAAAAAAGGTCAGTAAGGATAATTCATAATGGCGCCTACAGAGAACATACTAACTCCTTATTTCTAAAATCACAAATACTTCAACTTGCTGATATAGTTCATCTTCAAACTAAAAATAATTAAAAAAAAACTAAAATAAAAACTAAAATAATGCATTAGGCTAAAAATAACCAATTTCCTAAAAATGTCATCTAATACGTCTCAATTGTAATCTGATGCATGTTCAAATGAAATAAAACCATTACCATTACCATTACCATTACCATTACCATTACCATTACCATTACCATAAAAACTTATTAGTATTAGTACTTATTAGTAAGTATTACTATCAAACAAGCCCAGACGGATGACATTATTGTTTGATTCCCCGCCAGGCTAAGAGTGCCATTGCCCACGCTCTGCAGTCTGCACGGCATGACTGCGATCTGCTCCGTGAGCAGTTTGAGGAGGAGCAGGAGGCCAAGGCTGAGCTTCAGAGAGCCATGTCTAAAGCCAACAGTGAGATAGCTCAGTGGAGGACCAAATACGAGACCGACGCCATTCAACGTAACGACGAGCTGGAAGAAGCAAAGTTGGTGTTCGTTTTCAAGGAAGTTTTTAGGCTATTGACCGTCGTGCCTGATTCCTTTCATTTGTATTGGTCAGGAAAAAACTGACTCAACGTTTACAAGACGCAGAAGAAGCCGTTGAGGCCGTGAATGCCAAATGTTCCACACTGGAGAAGACAAAGCAGAGGCTCCAAGGGGAGGTGGAGGACCTCATGGCTGATGTGGAAAGAGCCAATATGCAAGCAGCTGTTCTGGATAAAAAGCAGCGAAACTTTGATAAGGTCAGAAAGACGGACTCCACGGATAAACAGCAGAGGTTTGGAGAATGACGCAACCCAAATCACGTTTTTAGATTCTGTCCGAGTCAAAACAGAAGTATGAAGAGAGCCAGGCTGAGCTGGAAGGCTCGCAGAAGGAGTGTCGTTCCCTCAGCACAGAACTCTTCAAAATAAAGAACTCTTATGAAGAAGCTTTGGAGCACCTTGAAGTCCTCAAACGAGAGAATAAGAACTTACAACGTACGTAGGTTCCTGTAAATCACCAATCCTTTGAGATTAAATTTATTATTATTATTATTATTAAACATGCACATCTGATGATGAAACTGGACTTGCAGAGGAGATCTCCGACCTGACTGATCAGCTTGGTGAGAATGGTAAAGCCATTAACGAGTTGGAGAAGACAAAGAAACATTCAGAAAGCGAGAAGACTGAGATCCAGACTGCTTTGGAGGAAGCTGAGGTAACGCAAAGGAATATAGAATTAAAATATTCAATATTTCAATATTTCAATATTTCATCACTAAAATGACAGTTCCCTTAAATCAGGGGTCTCCAACTCAATTTACCTGGGGGCCACTGGAGCTAGGGTCTGGGTGAGACTGGACCGCATCAGGTTTTCCTAAAGAAACAAACAAAAAAAAAAACGCATTTATTAAAAAAAAAAAACAAAAAATTTTCTACAAGAAAAGCTCTGATAAATCATTCCACTGTTCTCAAATATCTTACTTTTTATTTTTCTACACAAAATAAGATGAAAAATAAATAAACAAATCAAGAATAAAGATCAATCAATCAGTAATAAATAAATATAATAATAATAATAAAACAGCAAATAATTAAAAATTAAGAAACCACATATAGTTGGTGGGTAGACAAATTATTTTTTTCAGATTAAAATGAACAAAGCATTATTAGAGCCCTGTAGACATGACAAAACACGACTATAGTCACATTTATACTCTTTTTATTTACAACATATTGCGCAACTGCAGGGTCTTGAGACACATGCTAACTCGCAAACTAGAAAGCTAGCGACCTAAACGGTAACCTTCAAGTTATTTCCTTTAAACTTAAATAGCCAAAAACTTACCACTTCCACACGGATAGGGAGGATAACTATTAACAGTTATTTAACCTTTAACATGAACATTAATCAAACGTAATAATTTTTTCTGGGTACATGATACCATACAGCATCCATATCAAACTTGCGCGGGCCGCACTAAAATTAAACTTTCATATCAAGGCGGGGGCCTCAAACTAGTGTCCTGCGGGCCACATTTGGCCCGCGGGCCACGTTTTTGTAACAGAGCTCCCGTAAATGAACAGTTAGAACCCTTCTGCTCATCAATATAGTGACTCAGGGGAGTAAATACAGGTTATAACATTATTAGAGCCTGCTAGGTATGAAATAACACCCCTATAGTCACCTTACTATCTTACTACAAAGCACCTAGTTGAGAAAATAACTAATAATGTTCATACGGACTAGCTTGCCACGCTTGTCTCAAATGACAACATCAATCATCAATTCCCATCCGTCTTCCAGGCTTCTCTGGAACACGAGGAATCCAAAATCCTGCGTATCCAGCTGGAACTCACTCAAGTCAAGGGAGAGGTGGAGCGCCGGCTGGCTGACAAGGACGAGGAGATTGACCAGATGAAACGCAACCACCAGCGCATGATGGAGACCATGCAGTCCACTTTGGATGCGGAAGTTCGCAGCAAGAACGACGCCCTGCGAATCAGGAAGAAGATGGACACCGACCTTAATGAGATGGAGATGCAGTTGAGCCATGCTAACAGACAGGCCTCCGAGGCGCAGAAGCAGCTCAGGAGCATGCAAGGCCACCTCAAAGTGAAACAACTTGAATCCAAATGGAATTCTCACTTATTCCACGCCGTCATCAACTCGGTTTGTCTCTTCTTCAGGAGCAAACTCTTCACCTGGATAATGCATTGAGGAACCAGGAGGACCTGAAGGAGCAGGGGGCCATGATGGAGCGCAGGAACGTCTTGATGCAGGCAGAAGTGGAGGAGCTAAGAGCTGCACTGGAACAGTCGGACAGAAGCCGCAAACTAGCCGAACAGGAACTGGCTGATGCCTGCGAGAGAGCTGGGCTCTTCCACTCTCAGGTGAGGAGCACGGATGAAGAAGTACCAGGAACGCTTCACTTTTTCATCATGCTGTTCATAGTACTCATTTCCTTTGATTTGCTTACAATCAATATAGAGCACCAGTCTTCTCAACTCCAAGAAGAAGCTGGACGCAGATGTTAGCCAGCTGCAGGGTGAGCTGGAGGATGCGGTCCAAGAAGCTCGCAACGCTGAAGAAAAAGCAAAGAAAGCAATCACTGATGTAAATATAAATATCACATGCCGTCTTTTGCTGTCAGTTCTCACGATAAAACCTTCTCTTGTCATGCGGTGTCAAACGCAGGCAGCCATGATGGCTGAGGAACTCAAGAAAGAACAAGACACCAGCAGCCACCTGGAGAGAATGAAGAAAAACCTGGAATCCTCAGTGAAGGACCTTCAGCATCGTCTCGATGAAGCTGAGAGTCTTGCATTGAAGGGGGGCAAGAAACAGCTCCAGAAAATGGAGACCAGGGTACTGATCCGGTTCTCATGAGTCTGGAAAGTCCACAGAGAGGAAAGATTATGTGATATTTGTTTCAGGTGCGTGAACTTGAGGGCGAAATGGAGACTGAGCAGAGAAGAGCGGCCGATGCGGTGAAGGGAATTCGTAAATATGAGCGGCGGGTCAGAGAGCTGACGTATCAGACAGAAGAAGACAAGAAGACGGTTTTGAGACTGCAGGATCTTGTTGATAAGCTGCAACTTAAAGTCAAAGCATACAAGCGGCAGAATGACGAAGTGGTAAACTTTTTATTTGAGACAGAACAGAACATAAAAAATGAGATTATATCTGAATAACTGAATTATTTTTCTCCAGGAGGAGCAGGCCAATGTTTATCTTGCCAAATTTAGGAAGGTCCAACATGAACTGGAGGAGGCCCAAGAGCGAGCAGACATGGCTGAGTCTCAGGTCAATAAGATGAGAACCAAAAGTAGAGAGTTTGGAAAGGTAATTTATAGGATTTGTTCAACTTCATCCTTCCTGTTCACAATTAATAATAATAATAATTTATTTCCTGTCTGTCTTTCCTGGCCCAGGCTGCTGAATCTGAGTAGAACTTAATGACATCTAGAAGATCCTCCGTGGTTCTGCAACCACAATCCAAATAACATCTTCAACATACCGGATTGTTTTGCTGTGGAAGTGTGGTGGATTCAAGTGTTGTGGCGTAGATGGCTATAGATACATATGTCCATATACAGTAACGGTTCTTGCTGTGGACCATATTGTCTATTCATAAAAAAAAAATCTCTTTATTAATGTTCAGCACTCACCACATCAACATTTATGTTTATGTTAGTTTGGTTTCCATATTGTTTAACAGCTTTTCTTCCTGACTCAAGGCTCCCTCTGTTGGTAAATTGCGCCCTCTAGTGGTAGTATTGAAATAATTACATTGCTTTCAACCGTCAAGTAGAACTAACAGAAGAAAAACTATTAGAAATCACTTCATATTGAACATGAAATTACATATTATCTGACTTGATGATTTAATGATAATGTTACTGGTTACACATACAGTATGAGGAGCATACAGTAGTACAAATGTTATATACTATATTGAATACGAAAACTATGCAGTAAATGGTCAACTTTAAATAAAATTGATGTGTTGTGCTGTTTTGATGCTGTCATTATTATACGGTAAAAGTAAAAATTAAATTAAAATATACTGCCCTCTGTTCCCTTTCCTGAATTATGGTGAACTTTACTGTATTTCCAATGCTGTCCCCAGTGAGTGTTTAGTCTTCGGAACCAAAACAAAAAACTTTTGTTTTGAAGTGGCTCCGGATTTCCGGTGTGACTCCCCTGCCTTCACACGTCTTGACGCCCTCAAACGGGAGTGCAGCCACTGGAGGAGCAGAACCGCGAGGGGCGTACTGGCAGTAGTCCTCCAGAGAACCTTCACAACTACTTTAAAAAAACCTTTCATTTTTATTTTGCTACGAGGGGGCGGATTTATACCGTCGCCATCACCAACGCGTTGGCTGACTTTGTTGACAAGTTTTGGCTAGCGATGTCTGGATCGTATTGCAAAAGTTTGTACCCTTTCAGTGCGGAGCAGCACCAGCAGGGGCTGAGCTTCGATGCCGGGGAGATTATCAAGGTGGTGCAGTCTCTGCCTGGAGGCTGGTGGGAAGGAGAAAAAGATGGATCCAGAGGATGGTTCCCCTCAAGTTATGTACAGGTGCTGGAGGTAAGATGTTATGTTTGTGGAAATACAAAGCATACAGTGGTTTGTCACTTTTGTTGACTATTGACTACCTCAAGGATTGTCATTCTAAAACTCATAGTTGGTCTTCCTATACGCTTCCTAGCTAAACGCAGCATCCTTCTACCAATATATTCGCTATCTCTCCTCTGGACACGTCCCAATCATCTCCGTCTGGCCTCTGGAGACTTTATCTCCAAGGCCTCTAATATGAAATTTCACTCTGATGTATTCGTTCCTGATCCTATCCATCCTGGTCACTCCCAATGAGAACCTCAGCATCCTCATCTCTGCGACTTCCAGTTCTGCTTCCTGTCTTTTTTGCACACGCTTCTTCACCTCCTTTTCACAATCTTTGTGGTTTTGGACCCCAAGTACTAAAAATTCTCCACCTTCTTTAGCTCTTCTCCCTGTAACCTCACTCTTCCACTTGGGACCCTCTCATTCTCACACATATACTCCGTCTTCATTCATTCATTTTCTAGGTCGCGGGGGGTGCTGGAGCCTACTCCAGCTGTCTTCGGGCGAGAGGCGGGGTACACCCTGGACTGCTCGCCAGCCAATCACAGGGCACATATAGACAAACAACCATTCACACTCACATTCATACCTATGGACAATTTGGAGTCACCAATTAACCTAGCATGTTTTTGGAATGTGGGAGGAAACCGGAGTACCCGGGGAAAACCCACGCTTGCACAGGGAGAACATGCAAACTCCACGCAGAGATAGCCGAGGGTGGAATTGAACCCTGGTCTCCTAGCCCTGAGGTCTGCGCGCTAACCACTCGACCACCGTGCCGCTATACT
The DNA here is from genome assembly GCF_030265055.1 of Doryrhamphus excisus. Classification (NCBI taxonomy): domain Eukaryota; kingdom Metazoa; phylum Chordata; class Actinopteri; order Syngnathiformes; family Syngnathidae; genus Doryrhamphus; species Doryrhamphus excisus. Next base: position 4,598,564 of record NC_080487.1, on the reverse strand, counting down.
CCGTCTTGTTGCGGCTAATCTTCATTCCTCTTTTTTTCCAGGGCAAATCTCCGCTCTTCTAGCATCTTTTCCACCCATTCCGTACTCTCACTACACAGTAGAGACGGTGTCGGTGTTAAGTAAAAACAGGTTCATGGATGTTTTTGCCAGCCAGAAGCAAAACCGCCTTAATCAAACACAACATGATTATCTGATGTCCAGCGTGACTTATCACAATCTCTGCAGTTTCACAGTAGCCTGACTGAAACCGTTGTTGGATATTTGTGACGTTTGAGTTCAAATCCACATTCTAATGACTCACCCACCTTACGTTCTTTGAATGGGAGCTACCTAAAAATATCTCTGGAATGGGGAAAAATGTTCAGTGCTACTTTGTACCATATGGAAGCTTTTTCTCAATGGATTTATAAACGGATGTGTTCCAACTCATATGCATGTGATTGTCGGAGTAAGTCCCTGCGGTGAGGAGAGCTTTTGCACCAATCCCATATGCTGGGACTTTATAAAAGCTTTAACATGTACACTAGGGTGCATCAAATTTGAATGGGAAATTTTTAATTCATAATATCAATTTGGCTGGCATTCCATTTTTTTCTAATAAAAATATCTTTTGCAAAGTTTTGAGGAAATCCATTGAGATTTAGGGGTGCCACCTCACACATAAACTTTTGTAAAATTTCGGAAAATGTGCAATTTCTAGTCTAATTGCCAAAAAGTTGACGTGGAAATGTTGAGTACAATGAACTTCTATACAGCATCATTTTCTATAGGGTTATCAAAGGGGGCCCAGACCAAAGACCAAGCTGCGACTGCTAGCCTGAAAGGAACTAGTTGTTGTGTGCCTAAAATAATAAATGGACAAGTGTATATCACATTATGTAGTACTACAGTACTACTCTCAATAAATATGAAGCATCAGTAATACTGTCTACTCTATATTACTCTTGTTGATGTTATGCTAGCTCAGCTATTAGCTAACTGTCATTAGCAAACTGTAGCTAGCTAATGTTAGCTGCAGTAGAGGCAATGAGCACTAAATACCTATAAATATGACTACAAATCATTCAAATTACAAAGACAAAACCACAAATTTGCTAGTATTATGTACATAATAGGAGTATAAATACCAACAAAAACATAAATATCACCTTAGAGTTCTTGAGCTGCAGTCTTTGCTGACCTCAAATCTCCATGGCGACCATTGAACTGTTCATCACTTTATTCCACAAAAACAGATGTATGGTGGGACCCCTAAATAATCATGTATCGGAAAAATATTTTGTATGTGTTGTTTCTACATATATTGGAACACTTTTAGTACCCAGCCATATCAAAATTCAATAATTGTGTCTTTTGATGCACCCTAATGTAAACGTATGTCAGACATGGGAGGAAATACATGGTTGGTTTATTTTATGACACTAGCAGAACCCAGGTTAAAGAAATAGAAAGACTAGAAAGACTAATGATTCCACTCTACTTTATGTTATTAGTGTTGTTAAAATAGATTTGATCTGTGATACAGAGGCAATGACCGTTTACAAAAGTGAAACCATATATTTATTTCATCATTATGGGAAAAATATTGAAAAAGATCCTCTTTCACTGTCACAGATGTAGGCACCTAGATGGTAACACGGTTTCGTTCCTCAGTCCAAGAGAGGTCGAGAGATACTCTTATCTTCTTACTATAATATTTGCAAAGCTCTGCAATCACCATCATCAGTATTGTGGCTTTATGTGACAAATGACTCATTCATGTCCTTCAGAACCTGTTGCTGCCTGTTACATCGCTCCAAACTATTTCTCACACATCAACACTTGCTTACAGTTTAATTCCAGAAGATTAACACAGTAATCATTGAATCAGAAATCAGAATCAGAAAAGGTTTATTGCCAGGTATGATCAAACACATACTAGGGATTTGTTTTGGTATAGTAGGTGCAGACACATCTATTAAAAAAGAATGAAAAATACAAAATATACAGAATAACAGTATAAATATATGTACACAATCTGTTTTTTGTTTGTTATTCCAGAAGTGCAGTCTGATTGTTTTTGCTAAAAGTCCAAACTTGGCGTTAATGTAACGCATATAGTGAAAATATGTTATAGTGATTACTCATTGCAGCTCTAATTTCATGGATGACTAAGGAATAAAAAAAATATGACTGCTCAAAAATGTCAAATAAACGTTCTGTAAAACTTTTTTTTTTTGCTGTATAGTTTTTATGTGACTGGCATAGCTTTCAGGCTTGAAAGTCTATTTCCCAATCGTTGAAGAGGAAACGAATGAGTTGCTAAGACGGAACATGTTGGATTAAACATCATTTCCTGTTTGAGACCACCAAGACAGGCGAGTTACATTCATTGAAATTATGACATACTCGTTTCTAGCTTTACAGTTTTAGGCTCCTGTTACACAGCAGGTTGGTACAGTCATAGACTACAGACCTCCCCGGTAGGTGTCTTAATACAAGCATCAACCACCATCAACCACTAAACTCCTTCATGTGGCTTTAGTTTACCGCAACAAACCAACTGTGACCTTCTTTGGATGCCAAGAATTAAAGAAAATCCTGTAATGTTGGTTTTCAATGATATTAATACTCACTCTTGGCATCATGTATTTTTGTCTCGTGTGAATGACAGCCTGTCATTACACTGTTGTGTTGCCAGGGGAACTAACGCAATTTGCAACGAGTTGTTATGTTGAGCCACTTTGTCTCCCAAATTGCTTCTCCCGGCGGAGTGTCAGCTGTGTTTATTATGAAACCATAGAGTGAGGAGTGGGCTTCTAGCAGAGGCTTTAGTGGAATTCCTGGGGTCAGATCTTCGCTGTAGAGCAGACAGCAGACAGCCAGGTGCTTCCCTTGGATAGCCGAAAAAAAAAAAAAAACACCCCCCTTTGCTTACGTCATACCGAAATACATTTCTTGTCATCACATCGATACATCAGCTGTTTGGCTGCGACACACCGCCCCCTTTCGACTTTACGCAGAAGAGGTTGAAGTTTTGCCACTGCACTGGGGGGGCTTGGAACGAGACGCTGTGCATGGTCCCACCACTGCTTCTAACTGAAACAAGTGTGTTGTGCTGGGGTCGGACTCAGAAACCTTTGAATTGGGAGATATTTAAGCTACCAATTTTGGGGGTTTTGAGGTAAAAGAGCCTATTTTAAGACCGTCAGTGTTGCTATTTTGAGTTGTGTCTTGAAAAACATTAGCTCAGTCAGCGTAATTACAGTTATTTTCATTTGGCCTGGTTTTACCATTTTGTTCCCCAAGATACCAATGGATTATGACCAAAACAAGTACATGGCCTTGGTCAGTATTTTGTATCCTTGCTTCACTAGGCCATTGCAGAAATGTGTAGTCTATTGGAAACGGTAACCTGGATTGCTTTCTTTGTGTCGTCGAATTCTAATAATGTTTTCCTTTGGACACTGTAGGAACAAAACTCCACCACCTTGGAAATCATACCTTTAAAAGAACCTCAGGCTTTCAGATGTTTTCCATTGGATGCATTATTTGGAATGTATTTTTATGAATGTTTTATTTTGAACGACTGCTTTGTAAATTCGGGAATTATTGGTAGCGCAGGTTAGGCTGACATCAAATGACTGAGACCTGACTGGTGAGTCAAGTCTTTCCTGTATGTTTCTACAGTTGCCTAGCTACTGAACGTGAGATAAGGATCAGCTTTTCAGCTGGTTTGGCTGCCGGATCCACCGTCAACTTTTAAGGACAAGCGATAACCCAAACTGTGGAAATGTTTCATTGGAAATGGATCAGATAAGTTGTTATCAGTCGTAAAAATGGCCACAGGCTGGCAGAAGTGCATTTGATAAGAGCTCGGCATGCCTCTTTCCCATGTATTAAACGCTCCACAGGCAGGAGGAAGTGGAACACCGTGGAGGAGTGTAGCATGTAGAAGGTTACGCATTTTCACGCACGCAACCCAGTTCATTCATTCATTCATTTTCTACCGCTTTTACTCATAAGGGTCGCAGGGCGTGCTGGAGCCTGTCCCAGCTGTACACCCTGGACTGGTCGCCAGCCAATCACAGGGCACATACAGACAAACAACCATTCACACTCACATTCATACCTATGGACAATTTGGAGTCGCCTATTAACCTAGCATGTTTTTGGAATGTGGGAGGAAACCGGAGTACCCGGAGAAAACCCACGCATGCATGGGGAGAACATGCAAACTCCACACAGAGATGCCCGAGGGTGGAATTGAACCCTGGTCTCCTCAACCCAGTTCAGTTCCAAATATACAAATACCGCTACTGACAAGGGTTCTGGAGGTTGCTGGAGCCTATCCCAGCTGTCTTCGGGCGAGAGGCGGGGTACACCCTGGACTTGCAAACTCCACTCAGTTCCACATATGAAAATTGTAAACAGTTCATAGTTTTATGAAGATATTCAGGCTGTATGCGGCTACATTTGTGTCAAAGGGAAAGTGATTCCTGAAATGTACCTTCTCCCAAGAAGCTTTTTCTCCTTTTTTTTGCTGAGAACTGATATTTTGCTGAAACTAAATCTTCTACGCTGATTACTAAAGTAGAAACAAACTTTTCTTCCTGACGGACAAAACAGTCATCGTCAGCTGTTAAGCCCCACGCTGATCCCAGGCAGACAATACTTAGTCTGAGCATATGTGTAAGCGTCAGTGTCTGAGAGTGTGCATGGGAATTCTCAGCCGCCTCCCACTTTTCCCCAAAGCCAAACATATCTCTAAAATAAAGAGAAGGTCTGAAACCCTTGTTGATCTTTCTCCTTCCAAGTTGTGATTATCGGTTAATTTCTTCTTCTTCTGCACTCACATCGACTACTTCCTGTCATATCTTGAATACATTTATCTGTCTAGACCACTCAGTGTACTCGGTGTACGGGTGAGGAATTTCTCTCTGGCTGTTTTTTTTGTCACATGAGGTCCAAACGCCTGCTGAGTGATCCCAAAGGGAGATCTGCTCCAGGGAGGGGTTACAGTACATTCTCCACAGGGGCCAGCTGATATCACCGTTGATGACATAGAGTTCTGACTCCCTTGAGAGGTCGCGTGGGAGTTTGTGTGAGAGTGTAAGCTTGTTTTCTCTTGGTTGTTACATCGACCAAGCTGTAATGTGATGGTACTTGGAATGAAGAAGCCTCTGAACCACCAAAGTCAATGCAGTCCACTGTAGAAAGTGAAGCTAATGTCACAAAATACTAATAATAACAAGAAACTTTATTATACTATGAATAAGTACAACCTGTAAACCAGTGAAAAGACCAGTAACAAACACAAAGTCCCATTTCTATCAAGCAGTACCATTAGCATTAGCATTAGCATGTTTATTTTTGTGTAGCTGAATAACCATTGTGTTAGCATAGCTATGTTTTTTCTAACAAAAGTGTAAAAAGGTAGCACACTAGTAGGTCAAAGTAAATCAAGTACCGTATTTTCTGGACTATAAGCGGCACTTTTTTTCATAGGTTGGCTGTTCCTGTGACTTATACTCCAGAGCAACTTATATATGGAAAAAAGTGTTTACGTTACATAAACACTGGACACCTTTTCTGTTCATGTTTATTTTTGTTTAGCTGAATAACCATTGTGTTAGCATAGCTTACACCTATTCAGCCTGTTCTCTATTTTATTGTTAAAATAAAATGCCTTCCAAGAGGATGTAATGTCTGTTTTGGTCAAGTAGTTTGTCTAATAAATTACCCGCAAAAAATGCTTATAAAAACTTATACTCCAGTGCGACTTATGTATGTTTTTTCTACGTAATAATTTTTGGCCTTGTGCAATTTATACTTCGGAGCGACTTATAGTCCAGAAAATACGGTATTGGCACACCCACTATGGGACGTTACACTTCCCACTCCTAAGGTGTTCATGTTTTTCTACATTTTTATTTACAGTGGGTGAAATGATTATTTGATCCCCTGTTTATTCCCTTGCAAATACACGAAGAGTCCATGAAAGTCCATGATCTAATGTAGAATTACTACATCTTCTGATTGATATGAACATGGGCTGCAGCTGTTCAACTCCAATGGAATAAACATCCACCCAAAAAGGCCAGGACTACGTTAAAAAGCCATAGTATTTCAGTATGTGGAATCAAACTATGCGCAGATTGGATGTTGCCTGTCAGGCTTGTGTTCCCACGGCTGGGAGGACGTAAAAACAAGATAACTTGAAAATGAACAAAAAAAAGCAACACAGTCTCTGTGCTGTGTGGCAACATTGTTGGTTTTTGTCATTTACCAACTTCCGCATAACATTTGAAGCACATATGAAGTGCATGCTGAGTTGGGCCAATTCATCCATGTTGGCAGGTCTCCACTGATAATGAAAGTCCTCCTGCCGGGGGTGTTTAATCATATTTTTCCTGCACCCTTTTTTGCATGACATCATTGTATTGCAAGTGTTTCTCAGCTGACTGAACGTTTTTGTCAAGTAAAGCCGCAAATTTTCTTTGTGTTATTTCTTCTGGTCGACAAAGTGATGAATTATATCACGCAGTACTGACTGTACCTCGTGTGTCGTCCAAAGTCAGCCGGGATAGAATCCAGTATCTGAAAACAATCGGAGGTTACCCAGTGGGATACAATGCATCACGGATTGCTAGTTTTAGCTTTGAATTTGTATCGGACTGACATTTAAGAATGTCGTTTTGCTGCTACATTAAGAAGTCCATATACTGTAGCGCTCCCAGACCTTTTGATGGCATCTGTGTCGCTCGTGTATCCACTCAGGATCTCTTGCCGAAAAGTGAGCAGCTGTTCTGACAGACCTTAACCTCCCTTAACACGCTCGTCTTTCCAAGTCCAGATGTTTCCACTGAGAATGACCAGAGGTCAGATTTAGTTTTTCTTAGAAGTGACATCCAGGACAACACACACACACACACAAACATGCACATGTCCCAATTGTTCAGCTTCTGGGTCTGTGGGAACCATGGATCACAGACGCTTCATATTCATTTCCTTATCCCAAGCCATCGAGTGGGTGATCAGCTTTAAATAGAAAAATAAATATGGAATTGCAGACGGTGACATTTGCAACAAGATGACTCACCTCTTCAGGACAATCACCCAAAGTCTGTGCACAAACGTTGCTAAGCTGCTGACCAATGCATTAGTCACTGCAAAGCCTGGAAAACCTTTAGCTGTTGCTAAAGTTGCTAGTCCTATTCAGAGAATTTGAACGCGTCACTATTATAGTAATCCCTCTTTTATTGCGGTTAATTGGTTCCAAACCTGGCTGTGATAAGTGAATTTCGACAAGGCATGATTTTTAGACATGAACTAGCGCACCTGTAGTCACTTTTCCACTTGTATCACCCACTATCCTTGATATAATACAGTAAACCTTTCAATTGATTCAATTGTTCCCACTGGTTTTGTCCGATATAAGCGAAATCCGTTATATGCGTACACTGGAAAATGTCCGTTTTACGCATATATCGGATTTATATCCGGTATATGCGTAAATCGGATTTTATCCGTTATAAAAAGGCACTTCCTTGACTATGTTTCCAATGTACCTGGACGCGCAGGCAACGCTGCAAACGCTGCAAATGACGTCGTATAGTGGCCTGTCACGATTCGGCGAATCGGAGCGCCACGATGCGGCCATCCGATATATGCGAGGGAAATTTAATGGAAATGCATTGGAACGGGACTGGAGATTTTGTCCGAAATAGGCAAAATCCGTTATAAAAAATCCGATATATGCAATGAATTTTTATTGGAAATGCATTACAGAAAAATCGGTTCTTTTTTATCTGTCCGTTGTGAGCGAATTTCCGATATATCCGAGTCCGATATATCCGAGGTTTACTGTAACACTAAATAAGCCATTTATGTACCGTAATGTTGGGTGTGTCTCACCCAGTTTGATGACTTTAGACTCGATTGGCATCAAAGATTGACTTGGACTCAGACTTTAGTCTGATAACTTGACAGATAGTATTACTATGATACTATTTCAGTGAATGTGTTGAGTAAAATGTTGAAAATATTCAAGTAACGTGATCGTTATATGTCATTTCCAGCCAGATAAGACATTTCCCACAGAAGCTGGTGTATTGAATGCATCTATTTAAGCCAAATCAGCTTCAAGAGCAAACAACAAATGTGCAGATTACATAAATCCTGAAGTTTTTCCCAGCATTCTTTGTCTGTGACTAAGTCTTGTCACATTGGTCTTTTTTATCTTAAATAATAATAAATTCGAAATGCATTCATTGTACCTGTCAAATAGAATTGGCTGTTCCAGTGTTAAAATGGTCAACACTAAACGGTGCTTATGACTTGCAAGGACTTCACGTCTATGACTTAGGACTTGACTGGACCAGACTTGTCTTGGACTTGCACGTCAACTGTGGACAGTTTGTCAGCAAATGACTACATGACTACTTATTGTTCCACCACACGCACGTCACTCATTTCTTTTTCTTTTTCGTTGTATAAATAATTTATGGGAGTTCATTCTAGCCACAACACAGCTTGGCTATAGTGCTCTTGTGGGTCCGTGTTCACGGTTCGCCATACGAGGAGTCTGCTACTGGTGATCTTATTGGCACGTTTTTAGACAATATAGGTCAAGTGGAATAAGCCCAATACGAAAAGGCAAAATGTGTGAGAAGTGCCAGGTTTCTACTCATGGTTCGATTCCAAATAGTGTGATTTATCATAGCAGTCCAGCATTAGCTGTAATGGTACCGATACACTGTTGATTTTAAAAAAATTAATTGAGTTCATAATAATATGGATATTCTACAACTCTCAGTGATATAAACTTTATTAAGCCACATATCATGAGTCCATAATTTAATCCCACTCTTTTTTTGCATTTTTGTAGTGACTACAGCAACATGGAATGTTCTAGTGAAGAATGCGAATGCATGCAGTGCTTGCTGACAGCAGCCGCAATTGTTGTGGTCGCTCCTCAGTCTTTGCAGCCTGCATGGATGAGCTCTTGTTGTTGTCTGCCAAGGGCTCTTCTGGCATGCTGTGAATGTGGAGCCAAAGGCAGTCTGGGCTATAGAAGGTTAACCATCTGGATTGGTGCATTATTTAATGTTGCATATGCTGAGTTTAAGGTGGCTCCAAGAGTTGGCATCCCTTCCTGTTGTATCCCAAAGTTGTCTAAGGCAAGAAGGGGTATAACAAAAGTATAAAAAGGGAAAGGTAGCACACTAGTAGGGCAAAGTAAATCAAGTACTGTATTTTCTGGACTCTAAGTGGCACTTTTTTTCATAGGTTGGCTGTTCCTGTGACTTGTACTCCAGAGCAACTTATATATGAAAATGTCTGTTTTGGTCAAGTAGTTTGTCAAATAAATTACCCGCAAAAAATGCTTATAAAAACTTATACTCCAGTGCGACTTATGTATGTTTTTTACTACCTAATAATTTTTGGCCTTGTGCGATTTATACTTCGGAGCGACTAATAGTCCAGAAAATACAGTATTGGCACACCCAGTACGGGACGTTACACTTCCCACTCCACATGTTTTTGTACATTTTTATTTACAGTGGGTGAAATAATTATTTGATCCCCTGCTTATTCCCTTGCAAAGACATGAAAAGTCCATGAACGTCCATGATCTAATGTAGAATTACTACAGCTTCTGCTTGGATATGAACTTAAAAAACAACTTCAACTATATTAGGAAAGCAGGAAGTGAACAAATGTAACAGTTACTGATTGTAAAAGTACCAGATGGAGGGGTTGGATTTAATAAGCTTTGCTTCTTCCTACTCCTTTTGGACATGTGGAACTGTGAACTTATTATGGGATGCACTCAATTGTAATCTGATGCATGTTCAAATGAAATAAAACCATTACCATTACCAAAAGGCAAGTTACAGTCACTAATTGTGTGTCCAAATACATGAAAACATCCTACATGTACCGTCTCCATGCGGAGAGTCAACTCCTGTTGTTTATTTGTTGTTGTTTTAGTTGTACGACTCAGGAATTAGACCAGTGACTACATTCTGGTCCCACACAGCATCTTTGTAGTGATCAACAATTAAAGCAACAAAAGCCTCTTTCTTTCAATAGCTGTATTCCTGCTAATCATCTGCAGATGTACGTAGTTTGCTCCTTTTGTTGTGTGTTTGTCAAGTTCTATGCAGAGATGCTGGCTGTGATGTTACTTGGGAAATACTTACTTGTACTGTCTGAATACTTATAATATGTTTGTTGGTGTTTTTCCCCTCTGACGTTGTTCTTTATTCTTCATTGCTAGAGAACAGCATCGCTGAGTCAGCTTTCTGTGGAGGACCTAAGAGATCCTCTGCCTCCTCATTGGAAATGCTACATGTCTCCACAAGGCCGCCACTACTATGTCAATACCACAAGCAATGGTAAGCCAACAAGAAACACTTTAGGGGATATTTAACGTATATAATATATATATATGTGCAAAAGATACAAAAAGATTGTGTAAATTTTGCAAGAAAATATCTTGATGATTTGGGAAAATACTGGACAATTGAATTTTGCCTTTTTCTCCAATTGCACTTGAAATGATAACAAGTCAATTGAACACCTTAGTAACATTGACACTCCACTGATTCTTCTTGTCTATCAACACTGTATCCAAGCGCACACACACACACACACACACACACACACACACACACACACACACACACACACAGTGAAGCATCTTAATGCCCTCCTCTGTTCCGCCAACATTTCCTGCTTTTTACTGTCCCTGAGTGAACTCACTGTGGAAGGTGACGAATGGTTCTAATAACTCGTGTTGGTGAGTTGTGAGCCTTTGCGGCTCTCATAAAAGATGTGCGTCTTGTTTGTGTACCGCATACTGTGTTTGAGGTATTCTCGAGATGGTTGTGTTGTTCAGTTGTTGCGATTGGCTGGATGACACTTGAACACACTTGGTCTCTGCAGTGGTGCGCGATTTTGCGTGCCAATGGCTAAGGTGATTGCTAACAGGTGCCAGTGTGCAAAGAAAATTGGTAATATTCCAAATGCTACAGCTACTTACCATTGAGACATGTTGCCACGGTAAATTGCGGGACAATGCCGAGGTGCAAGGCATGCAAGTGTAGACGCTATAATATTACACAAGCAGTGGATGACTTGGCTGTTGAGGATGTTCTTGCGTATCTCACTGCTTCTGGTGTGTGACAGTTCCCTTGGAAACATCTTGTTTGGTATTGCGGGTAAACAGACAATAGCTTTTTAAATGGCTGCTCTCTCTACTCTGCTCCAGAGAACACGACTGCCTTTGGTTAGTAATAAAGTTAGTTAGTTAATAAAGTAACTGTTATGTTCCGTAGTGTGTGGGAGGCTTTTGTGTGTTCCCCCCCCCCCCCCCCCCCCCCCCATTTTCTCTGCAGAGTAGTGACACACCTGGAAGGTCCATCCCAGGTGTGCCTGATTGCCAATCAGGTGGAGTTGGGATACAGGAGGCAGACAGGAAGCAGTGCTCTCTAGCTTCTCTCTTTCTGTCATGCTTCTCTCCTGGAAGTGTTGCTGTGTGGGTGATCAGGTGTCCATGCTGTGTGCCGTTTGCTGTGTGCCGTTTGCTGTGTGCCGTTTGCTGTGTGCCGTTTGCTGTGTGCCGTTTGCTGTGTGCCGTTTGCTGTGTGCCGTTTGCTGTGTGCCGTTTGCTGTGTGCCGTTTGCTGTGTGCCGTTTGCTGTGTGCCGTTTGCTGTGTGCCGTTTGCTGTGTGCCGTTCGCTGTGTGCCGTTCGCTGTGTGCCGTTCGCTGTGTGCCGTTCGCTGTGTGCCGTTCGCTGTGTGCCGTTCGCTGTGTGCCGTTCGCTCTGTGCCGTTCGCTCTGTGACGTTCGCTCTGTGACGTTCGCTCTGTGACGTTCGCTCTGTGACGTTCGCTCTGTGCCGTTCGCTGTCAGCAATTTTTGTTTTTTTTGCATACTGGTGTTGAGAATTGCTTTTGTTTCCGTCCCCAGTTTTGTGGGGATTGTTTTCTGTTACTCCTGGAATTGAATACTTTATTTACATTAACCTTCTAGTGTGCTACCTTTCCCTTGCCCGGTATTTTTTTTTTCCAACACTTTTGTTATGCCCCATTTCTGCCCTAGACACCTTTTGTTACGTAACATTAACCCTGAAGATTTCATTCTGCTTCATTGAAATTCAGCCTTTCTATTCATGTTTCAAATCATGGACACCACAACGCACCACTGAGAAGCTCTTAAAGAGGAAATACAATAATAATAATAAACAGTTGATTTTACGGTACATCCTCCACGTGTGGCCACCGTTGGGGACTGGCTGTCACACCAAGAGAGAAACCAATTTCCCATCTAGTATGCCTTTGATCATCTTTCCAGTGGGGGGGTGACAGGAATGTTTTGCTTTACTCAAAGTTGTGTCATTCTTTCAGCTAACTTCCCATCTTCAGCAGCGATGCTGGTGAACTTTATGATGACGAGGTGTCTTCTTCTGTACATCAATGACGTTCACATTCAAAAAGCCCCCCTCCCTTGATGTAGCCACCCCTTTCATGCCCACCAAACCAGTCTGGACGCTGTGAATGAAGGTTTGCAGCCAGGACGTTTGGTGGGCAAGCTCGTAGCAGCAGAGTTCCTCCTTTTGACAAACTATGCTGCATGATGGAGAAGGTTATGATGCCGCAATGCGCGCCCCCGCGCCTCTGCAAATGTCAGGGGGTGTTGCATCAACTTCCAAGTTGTGCCGAGTACCCTCAAATAAATTTGGTGTCAAAAAGTGCACAGTAAAAAAAACATTTTTTACCTTGCATGACAGGCTTGCTGATGAATTAATTGCTGATTAATCTGTTTTTTACATCTAAGCTTCACTTGATCAATGATACCGACAAAACTGGCTTCTTTGGAGATCACCTACATGAAGTTAGCGTGCAGCCCAGCATATTTCAAGAAAAACTATAAAACACACAAAAGACCCATCTTAATAATACAAAATGGTCCAATATGATTGTGTTTAATGTTTATTAATTTCCAACCAAACAACATATGCTGATCTTGATGACGGTCCTGACAACGATACCATTGGGGTTAGTTATAACCGTATCCACAACGTCTCATTTACAGTATATGGGGCTCATAAAGAGCTGGACACTGGTTGCCGTGGTGTAGCGTGCGTATAACAGCACTCCGATGGCCCAGAAAACCTCTAGGATTCCCTCTTCTTCGTTTTTACACGCATTCTTGGGGATGACATCACTTCAGGTGTGGCCTCTTTTAAAATGAGCAACGCTTATCCGATTACATTTTACTGAAACAATCCGTATTTATAGCATGTCTGTTATCTACGCTGGCCCCTTATCAGGACAGTGTGATATGCCGCATACCGTCCTGTGTGACTTTTTATGTCGTGTGTGTGTGTGTGTGTGTGTGTGTGTTTCATTGCCATAGTAACGGAGCTCCATGCGTGGGCGAGGTCAGCTTGTCCTTGTGTCCTGGCTTGTGTTTCGTAGGTTTTTCCTTCCTGCTTTGCTGGGTGCCGGGTGCTGTAGTTTGTTTCAGCCATGTCAGTATCCCGTCATCCCATCTGGTCAGTGGGGTGCGTCAGCAAATACTTCTCGGATCCCTCGAATCCTTAAAACAAGTCTTAAATACAACTTTTGGTTTTCAAGACACTAAAAAAATCATTAAATTCAGTTTGGAATTTCGAGAATTATCAATGGGGAAATATTAAATTTAATACGGGACTTACGTAAGTAAAAATAAACACGTCATATCCTTCCCCTCCCAGAGGGTGACCAACAGGCCTGCCAACAGGAACAGGTTTTTACCCCACAACATGCCTGCACGCCTCACCGCTCCCCAGGCATGCACCTCGTCTGCCCCGAGTAAAGATCTATGTTTGGTTATACTGTCAATTGTTTTTTTTTTTTATTGTATCTATCAAAAGGACAGACGGACAGCCCAGACGTAAATAGACAAAGACAAAAAGAGGGAAGTACAGTGGGCTGTATCATCATCATCATTATTACTATTATTATTCATTCATTCATTTTGTGCCGCTTATCCTCACGAGGGTCCCACGGGTGCTGGAGCCTATCCCGGCTGTCTTCGGGCGAGAGGCGGGGTACTGGTGGCCAGCCAATCACAGGGCACATATAGACAAACAACCATTCACACTCACATTCATACCTATGGACAATTTTTCAAAAATCTGGTCTCCTAGCTGTGAGGTCTGCGCGCTAACCACTCGACCACCGTGCCGCCCATTACTTATTATTATGATCTTTATTATTATCTTTACATTTTAACATCAAGTACTAGTCAGTATTAGATTTAAATTGAGATTTTATACGATTTCTTCATGTAATTTATTGTATGTGGGTGTAGTACATTATATTTTTCATATGTTTACCGTAATAGTAGTTCCATCACAGCATATGAACAAAAATAACATATAAACTGAAAACCCTGGTTATATTGTTTTCCTCAATGAGACGTCAATATATTTCCCGTGTTGCAAAATGGAGCAATGAGAATGTTCTACTGGAACAGGAGGTGGCTAATGAATGAGGGACAAATGTCAGATGGTTATTAATAAAATATAGCCATGTCAAACCAAACTGGGACACTTCCATTTTCCTCTGGGAATCTGCATCCTGACATAAATGTGTTGGTGGATCTCATACCCACAGCTGAGTTGCTGCTCGATGCTTTACTTGATGTTGTCACTGAAAAATGCAGATGTGTTTTTTTTTAGGCACGGCATGCTGTCAGTGATATGGAGAATTCACATAATTAAGACTTGTGTTAGGTCTCAAAAGAGCGGATGGAAGGAACTGGGTTGTGTGAGCCACCATTAAGCCTATTAAGGCAATTTAGAATGATTGACATGTTTTTGACTTCATTTGATTGCTGATGAGGCAGCTGATGAGATTAGCTCCTAGTGCTGCTGCATACACAGTTTATTGAAGCAATGAATGAAATCCCAATAACCACTTAATAACTGATAAATCACTCAACTGATAACTCATAAGTAAATGGTACAATGCATATAGCAGAGGTAGGCAACCGACGTATCGGGAGCCAGATGTGGCTCTTTTGATGACGGCATCTGGTATGAAACATTTGTGCCTTCACAGAAAGTCACCACAGAAGAAATGCTGCTCTTTAATACTGTTGAAAAGCCAGCATTTCAAGAAATGCTGCAAATGTTAGACAGTACCAAATAACCTGTGAGAAAACACACACAATCACAAATGGCCTACCCTAATTCCACAACTTTACAGAGTGTAAGATGAAATATTAAAGGAAATGTTGCATCATTATGATACATCATTATGTATTATTATATATCATAACATTAGTGGTTTATTTGGTCTCCAAAAATGTTGACAATATTGTTTAGTGTGAATTTGTGGGACAATACACATACCACACCTGCATTATTTTGTGATACAGTTAAATAAACATACAAACCGAAAGTCACCACAGAAGAAATGCTGCTCTTTAATACTGTTGAAAAGCCAGCATTTCAAGAAATGTTGCAAATGTTAGACAGTACAAATAACCTGTGCGAAAACACACACAATCACAAATGGCCTACCCTAATTCCACAACTTTACAGAGTGTAAGATTAAATATTAAAGGAAATGTTGTATTATTATATATTATCATAACATTAGTGGTTTATTTGGTCTCCAAAAATGTTGACAATATTGTTTAGTGTGAATTTGTGGGACAGTAAACATACCACACCTGCATTATTTTGTGATGCAGTTAAATAAACATACAAACCTAAAGTCACAGAAAGTCACCACAGAAGAAATGCTGCTCTTTAATACTGTTGAAAAGCCAGCATTTCAAGAAATGCTGCAAATGTTAGACAGTACAAATGACCTACCCTAATTCCACAACTTTACAGAGTGTAAGATGAAATATTAAAGGAAATGTTGCATTATGATACATCATTATGTATTATTATATATTATCATAACATTAGTGGTTTATTTGGTCTCCAAAAATGTTGACAATATTGTTTAGTGTGAATTTGCGGGACAGTAAACATACCACACCTGCATTATTTTGTGATGCAGTTAAATAAACATACAAACCTAAAACGCTACTGCAGTTACCTGAAGACAATGTACTCTGAGATGAATATGTACTTCATAGGGAACCATTCTTGCAAGACAACTTCTTTCATTCCAGCAGATTTTTAAAAATCAGCAAAAAATCAATTTGATTTCAAAATTGTGTTTGAGAGCTTCCTCTCAAAGAATCCAAATAGTCACTATAAAATGATACTTTTGCTGCACTATAAGTAAAGTATAGCTATTATTCTGCTTTGAATGGCTGTTTTTCCACAGTATTGATTTGTTCATGATAAGCCCAGAGAGAAAATAGAAGCTTTTAAAGAGGCTTTTAGGCAACCGGTTCTCTGTGCTCCATGCGTATCATTGGAGCTGATCGGCTTGGCTCAGCTGTCTCCTGTTCAACAGCCCCACACAGAGCTGAGCCAAAAGGGGGCCACATGGGAAACGAGTGACCAGGAACCGTGTTAGAAATGTTTTATGCTGGGTCTTAAACAGCAGCAGCCAAATAGGAATACATACGTATGTTATATGTTAAAAAGTGAGTCGTCTTATATTATTGTTGTCATAATGTGATTGTTCTTCTTGTTTACTCTCCGTTAGAAACAACATGGGAGAGACCCTCCAGTGCACCCGGGACTCCGAAATCCTCCTTGCGACACAAGAGCAGCCTCCAAGCAGGTATAGAGCTCCTATGCATTTTATATCCTTGCAGCTTCCACATCTTTTTGTGACCCCGGGGGGATGAATTGTAGTAAAATTCCACAGTGGCACAAAGCACCCTCTCATGCACAACACACAAACACACACACACACATAGAAACAGACGCTTCCTGGAACAAATTTTATCTTGTAGAACTAAGGGCTCCTCTGTCAGTCTTTTGCCCCCCTCCCTCCTCTGTTCCCCTGAAGGCTGATTAACACAGAGACCCTGAGAGGACTGTAACATGGTTCCCACTCCACTGTTGAAAGACGCATCTGTATCAGCTTAGAAACCAGGACTGGTAGTGAAAATTCAACCTGTTTAGGTCTTGAGAGGGTTGTTCGGTGTTTAGAATGATTTTGTGCCACCATTAAGTGGTCTGCCCAGTAAATATTTATACACATAATGACAGCATTTATTCATTTTATACATAAAGCGGTTCACAGTCCACTTGGTTTGTTTATGTTTAGCATTTATACCGGTATAAGTCATTTTCATGAATTGGAAGAATCTATACCGGTGTAGCGGTATATATAAAATATATCACCCAACCCTAATTTAGATTTGTTCATAAATCGTATGATATTCATTTCGGAACCAAATAAATACCAAACACAACTCATGAATAGAACTACACTTATGAATGAAGATGAAAATGTCCCATAACAGGGTGGATATTTGGACTACATTGCAATTCCAAGAATTTTGGAATTTAAAAAGAAGAAGATTAAACTGACATAAACGTTTCTCGTCTCCACAGTGAATGGATTGAATGGTGGGAGTCCCTCGCATCTTTTGGATCATCCTCACAACAGGAAAAGCAGCGTAGAGCCACAGGTGAGAACGTCTTTGGCCCCTTCCTGATGACTTATATTTGCACGTTTGTCACATTTCAGTGTTTCAGAGCAAAACAACTAAATAGTGGAACTGTGCTGAACCTAATACCTGATAAACCTAATATGAACTGGACTTGACTTCATTTTTGGAAGCCAAAAAAAGGATGTAAGAGCATCACCGCCAACTAGCATGTGTTATTCTTCACTCCTTTTTTTTCTGGGGGGGACACAACCACCAGTGGATGTTGAGTGCTGTATTATTTATAATTGTATTTTTATTATTTTATTTTTATTTTATTTTTATTATTTTATTTTTATTTATTATTTTATTTTTATTATTTTATTATTATTTATTATTTTATTTTTATTATTTTATTATTATTTTATTATTTTATTTTTATTATTTTATTATTAATTATTTTTATTTTATTTGTTATTTATTATTTTTTTTATTATTTATTATTATTTGTATTTCTAATAATTATTTTATTTTTTATATCTCACTATTTCTCTCCATGACACATTTTAAACAGTTTATGATTATGATGAAATCATATTAGATGAAGATAATGATTGGTAATGTGTTTCCACATTAACCCCCCCCCCCCACCTTCCTCGCCTCACAGAGCTGCTGATGGCAATTAAAGCAGATGAATCCCTCCTACAATATCTGGTCCCGTGTTCCTAATTAACGCGGCAGGGGCCATATAAGATCCGCCCACCACTTTGGTTCATGTTGTCGCTTCATTTTACTCCCTTCCAACACGCCACACCCATTGAAACAACAAAAACAGTTTTCTGGTTTGTGTTTTTTTTAATTGAATATTTGCACGATGAAACCTAGTCATGATTTTGGATCTTACTTACTTCCACAGAGTTCAAGTTTTGTCTATAAGCAGTGTGGCCAGATGGGAAATGATGCGTTATCGTAGTAGTATAATTATTGTATTTGGGTTTTCCTGTTTGTGTTTGCTATTAGCCATGTACTGAAGGGTTCACCTTATTTATTGTGCATTATGGATTGTTGAAGTTATTGATGCTACATCATATCGAGCATAGGTTTAAAACTTAAAGCCTGCGAACCAGATTCAGCCCTTCAGTCAGATTCATTTATATAATTCATTTATATAAATAATGCATGTCCAAAAAATGTAATTTTAATATTAATTTCAGTTAGATATTTGCATATGATATGGCTACATGGTGGACGAGTGGTTAGCACGCAGGCCTCACAGCCAGGAGGCCCGAGGTCAATTCCACCCTCGGTCACCCTACGTCAATGTCTTTGAACGCGTCTTTTGAATGCCTTATGTTTCTATTTGACTTCATTTAGCCATTTGTATTCTTGACAGTGCTTCATTTAGGGCAAAAGTTTTGCTTAATTATGCATATGTTTTGATTAATATTATGCCGTATTCAACCACAAATCAGCATTATTTGGTACTTAATATATTTTTGGAAAAAACAAATGAGAGAAGCTGCGAAATTTGAACTGCAAAGGGACGACAGTATATGACTATCTATATGGAATAGAAAACAAAAACTATATTAACACGCGAACACATAACATGAAAAAGCTTTTCTCTGCTCCACACTGTCCCAAAACACACACACACACTCGCCCACACACACATATGCATGTCGAGTACACGGGAGCAGCGAGAACACCAGACAGACGTGAACAGAGCTCACCGCTAGCTGTGTTTGTGTGTGTGTGTGTTTGTGTGTGTGTGTCTGTGTGAGCGTGACAGCGTGTACATGCGTTGCAATCATGGCTGACATGGAAGATGGGGGGGTTGACGGACTGTCCTTCCTCTCTCTACAGTGCCCTGGATCCACATCTCCCACCAGGAAACAGAACAAGGAAACCACAGTGACGGTGAGTGGGAACTCCTTCTATGAACTCTCTTGGTCTCTCCAGGAGATGTGAAAGGTCAACTGGAATAGCAGGAGGAGACGATGTTTCATTTCATTTCACATTCTTTGTAAAGGAATTCAAGCAGTCCTGTTGGGAGCTTTTTTTTCCCCTTCCGAACAAATACATCTGTACTCCACGACAGCAGATGTAGAATCCAAAACATCTGCATGAGCATCTTTAAAACGTAACATTTGGGCTGATATAGAAAGTCATTATACGTATATGGTATAGGCTATATGGTATAGGGTATAGGGTTTATGATATAGGATATAGGGTATATGGTATAGGGCTTATGGTATAGGGTATAGGGTTTATGGTATATGGTATAGGGTATAGGATCTAGGGTATAGAGTTTATGGTATATGGTATCGGTATATGGTATCGGGTATAGGGTTTATGGTATAGGGTATAGGGTGTAAAGTTTATGGTATATTGTATATGGTATAGGGATTATGGTATGTGGTATAAGGTTTATGGTATAGGGTATAGGGTTTATGGTATAGGGTATAGGATATAGGGTATATAGTTTATGGTATAAGGTATAGGGCTTATGGTATGTGGTATAGGGTTTATGGTATAGGGTATAGGGTTTATGGTATAGGGTTTATGGTATATGGTATAGGATATAGGGTGTACGGTATAGGATATAGGGTATACGGTATAGGATATAGGGTATAGGGTTTATGGTATATGGTATAGGATATAGGGTATACGGTATAGGGTATATGGTATAGGATATAGGGTATACGGTATAGGATATAGGGTATAGGGTTTATGGTATAGGGTTGGGTATAGGATATAGGGTATAGGATTTATGGTATATGGTATAGGGCTTATGGTATGTGGTATAGGGTTTATGGTATAGGGTATAGGGTTTATGGTATATGGTATAGGATATAGGGTATATGGTATATGTTATAGGACATAGGGTATAGGGTTTATGGTATAGGGTCTGGTATAGGGTCGGGTATAGAATATAGGGTATAGAGTTTATGGTATAAGGTATATGGTATAGGGTATAGGATATAGGGTATAGGTTATAGGATATAGGGTTTATGGTATATGGTATATGGTATAGGGTATATGGTACCTCAACTTCATGCATTTTCCAGTTAACAAGCATCCATAGTGGCATCATTCAATGCAGAGGATTTTTCCACTGTGGTGAGGTTATACAGTTCTCCTTCCTGTGCTTCTTATCTAGATGATCATTTAAATGCACGTCTGTGCTCCCATAGCAACCGGGGCGATGGTATTGATAGCACTTGGTTATAATCGGCGCCATGAAAGAAGCCGGGATGAGGGAAACGGGCCAAGTTGACCCTGATATGGTTGTTATTTCACATATCAAGTTTCAAACCTAAGGATATGAAAGAGATGACCGACACGGCTTCATAGAATATGACATCAGTGTCCCGTTATTAACTGCCTCCTGCTTAAAACGAGATCATGCCTTGGAAAACAAGGAGCGGAGCCTGGACTGAAGCTACAAATCTGAGGCAGAGCATCCTTTGATGTAACAGACATAGCAGTAAATCAGCAGGCCTTTGGCTGAAAGTCAACATATGCATCAGACAAACTCCATGTGGTCAGCCCGCTGACTGAGGGCGGACTCACACTCAGCCGTTTGTACCGTGCTGGGCTTGGGCGAGATTCACGCGAGATTGCAGCCCGTTTGCTTTGGACTTGGTCTTCCTTTGTATTAATTAACGATTCATTATATTAGTAATGATCTATTTGGGTATATATTTACATATATATACCGTGACACCTGGGAATCGACAGCATCAAACCCTGATGGGAGTATCCCTGATAATAAATACACAATGTATATAACAGATCTATACTGCTGCTTTAGTTACCTCATTTAGCTACGTGAGGTGGATATGAGTGCTCTGATGCAGACGTGTGATGAGTTCGAGTATCTCCAGCCAAATCTGACTCGATGGGAATCGGATACTCTGACTACAAGGCCCTGACTCTTAAGTGTTATGACACAACCGTGACTGTCAATCATTCTTGTCTCCTTCCGTGCTATAGATCACATACTGTGTTTTCTTTTGCAGGAGCCTTGTCTACCTGTGTTCTGTGTTCTAATTGTTCAAAGTAGAGGTTGAAGTGTTGTGGTAGAAGGTTGAGTGATGAATCCTCAGAGACTGAGAGCCACAAAAGGCCTTTTACGTTCTCCAAGGACAGAGTGCATAGAGAATGGAATGTTCACTATACCGACCAAAGTACATTGTCAGAGCAACAAAGTGGAAGTATTGTGGTTGGCACGGTGGATGTGTGTTTGTATGTATTTAGGCCAGGTGGGTCAAACTACCTGTTTAATTCATTTAATGGTCCTTACACATTTGAAAAAGACCATGAATGAAATGAATCTGCCTCGCTCGCCCAACAAGAAGCAATGGATTTTGTTGATACGACACCCGGAAATGCAGACACTGCAAATGGATAAAGTACATCTCCGGGTGTATCATGGTTTTTCGTGCTGCCCTGAATTTCCGCGGACCTACAGTTGGGCCCTTTTCTGGGCCCTTGTCTGTAAGTCTCGCTCCGTCCTATCCTGCTACTTTTAGTTGCTAAAACGACGCCATAGCCCGTCTCCGTCCATCACTTTCATTCTCTGTTTATCACATCCAGAATGGACTACTGCAACAGTATTCTTTACAGTACAACATCCAAAACCCTCAACAAACTACAATATATTCAGAAAATATATTCAGAACTCAGCTGCCCGCCTCCTCACCTCCACCCGCTCCCGTGAACACATCACCCCTGTCCTTAAAAACCTCCACTGGCTTCCTGTTCCCCAACGTATCCATTTCAAAGTCCTTCTCATCACCTACAAAGCTCTCCATAATCTGACCCCCCCGTACCTCACAGACCTTCTTCATCCACTTCGCTCCTCAGACTCCAACCTCCTGGCACTCCCCTGTAAGACCAAGCTCCCAACCTGGGGAGACAGAGCCTACTCCATCACTGCCCCCACTCTCTGGAACTCTTTGCAACATTCACTCCATGCTTGCCCTGACCTTCCCATCTTCAAAAAACAACTCAAAACCCACATGTTTAAATTTGTTTTTTAATGTCTAACTTTTTATATCTGACTGTGGCGCCCCGCCCCCCTTTTTCGCCCCCCTTTTAGCCTTGTTTTAGCTCTGAATGAATGTATGGATATTGTATTTTAATGCATCGTTTACAAGGCATGCTTGTAAAGCATCTTTGAGTACTCTGAAAAGCGCCATACAAATAAATTGTATTATTATTATTATTATTATTATTATATTCTTACCTTTTGGCACAAATCACATGATTTATGGAATTCTTTCATTTTAACTGCCAGTCCCTCGGTTTCCCCTGGTCTATTTTGAGAATGCCTTACCAAGCAGGAAGGAATGTGAATAAAAGAAAAGCTTTCTTTTGTAATTAGCATTTTAGCAACTGTCTCAACTTTTTCCCAAGTTGCATTCGTATAAAATGCACATTCATCTTGCCCTCTTTGTGACACTCGCTCTCTCTCCTTCTCGCTCTCTCTCTCTCTCCAGATTAATTGTGTGACTTTTCCTCTGCCGGCCTCCATGCCAGAACAGCAGCTGCTTAAACCAAACGAATGGAGTTACTGTGACTACTTTTGGGTGAGTGTACCCTCCTGTTTGAGAGCATCTTTTGTGGACAATGATGGTTGCTGAATTACTGAAGCAGTATAACTGAAGTTTGTGAGGCAAATAGATGTTCAATGTAGAACTCATGCAGAACGCGTTAGTCCAATGCTGGTGCCTGGAACTGCAGAGGAATTTAGTAGAATAAGAATAAGTGATGGAATTTTTTTTTATTTTTTTTTTTAATTTGGGCAAATACACGAAACGCCACAGTGCATCTCCCACACCAATCAAAATACAACTCTCCATTATTTACATCTGTATTCAACTATCTGATCACAAGCCCAAAAGGAGTAGGCTGAAGCAAAAGCTTATAAATGCCTACCCCTTTGTATTGACTTTAATATCCTGCAATCTACCAAAATAAATACAAAATATTCAATTATAATGGACAC